>NC_141355.1:32294202-33016702 GCF_057382095.1 Aulonocara sp. 'chitande type north' Nkhata Bay | reverse complement strand
CCCAAACTGAGCCTCATCCAGTTTCAACTCTCTTGACCTAGTTTCATCACTTTACCAGCTTGTCTAGGCATCTATTTGGGAGGTCGGCTTGTTGTGCGGTTGCTCTTAATTTGTGCATTAAGAGCGGCCTATTTTAGCTCTGAGCCAACGCGTGGAAGTTTTGGGTTTATGATAATGACAGTCTTAAATCGCAGAGTATGTAGATGTCACTGGAAATCTATAAACACATTTGATGCTGGTGCCCCCCCCTGCCTCCCCACTTCTGGTTGCATGCTGACCACAGTCTTCAGTGGTTTTGGCTCAAGAAAAGCACCAGCTCCATTTCCAGTAAATGTCATTTCATAGTTACTGCATTTCCACAGGGCTGAGAAACAACATTTAATGTGTAAGAAAGACTGCAATTAGACAGTGTTTCTCGCAGACAGCCTGTCGACAGGGATAAGAGACGGGGGGAAAAAAGCCCATTTTTGAATCTCCTCTGGCCATGTCTGATGCAATGGATCAGCCAGGGGAATGACAGCATTTGAGAAAAATCGTACTACAGCAGACACAGTAATGTCAGACATTGTTTGAACACTTGAACAAAGAGCAACTGTTCATTTGAACTTCAATCAAACTTTACATCACACTGAGGTTTTATGAGAAATAATTTGTGCAAAGTTCATGAACCGTGTTCACACCGTGAACATTTCAATATCAGATTTTCAAAATCAAAAGAGAGATTTGCATAGAATATTCTTTTTCTTGCCTTTGTTTCTGGTGCATGCCTTTGCATAGAGGTGATACACGTCTCTTTACACTGAATACTTCTTACTGAACCTAATCCACTGTCCTGAACTTACGCGGACAGTGAAAAACGGCTCGTGACTCAGGCCATGCTTGAATTAATAATCTTCAACCACTTTCAAGTGTAACTCGACTCCACTTTCTTTCTGCTTTGCATTGCAGAAAATATTTGTCTTTTTCCCCCTCACTCATAAATTTCTTTCTTCCTTTCCTTGCAGGGACTGAAATGGCTACCAGATGTGGTTCCAATCTATTCCTGTTGCCATAGAGACACAGGGACTGGAATAGGTTTTTTGAGTCCAGGGCTTTTGGCTGACTCATAGGCCTGAGTTTTAAAGCCTCGCTGTTCCTATAGACATGGCACATTGAGGGCGCCCCAGCTCCAAGTTATGTTTAGACTGGCAGCCGAAATGTCACTGAACCCCCTTCCCACACGCCTACCCCTGACTTTTTGACCAAGCTTGGCATTATCCAGTGTAGTAGCTCCTTTTTGTGCATTTATGTTGCAGTGCTACACGTAACCTTCAATGCCAAGTCAATAAATGAGTAAAAAAATTACTTTAAGTTGATATGAAACAGGACAAGTTCTGTAATTGTAAATCTGTTCTATTCACGAGCAGCAGGCACAGAAATCCATCAAAAGTTGTACACATGCTTAATCAACACGGTTGATCCTGAGATTCTGTGCAATGGTGACATGCAATGTTCATTTCCAATCTGTGACTTTCCCACAGCATGTCAAGGATGAAAAGACAGAGAACATGTTTCGGTATCCTCAGCTGAGAATCTTTTCCATCTGTGAGTTGCGGATGGGCAGATGGAGGCAGTTGTGTTAACATTCTTCTCTATTCTAGCAGTAAATCTGACTTCAGGCTGTTGTCACATGAAAGATGGTATGACTTTTTTTGGGGGGGGGGTGCTCATCGTGAGAGTGTACATTTCAGTATGGTCAGCAGCTCTGTGAAGCTCTACACAGGGATTCTTTAAGCCTAATGCCAATATCAGCAGGCTAACATCTGCTAATTAGCATTAATTAGGCGGATATTTGGTTATGAACCAAAAAACTAAAGTACTGAATTAATTTTGTTTTTAATTTGAATGGCTTTGCCAAATGAATGATCCAAATGGCTATTAAAACTCCACATGCATGCACCATATATGTCAACACCAAATGTCACTGGGTTTCATTCAATGCACAAAAATAAAGTAATACAAATAGAATAAAATAAAAGTATTTAATCTTCATCGTGACTAAAGTAGCATAATGTCTGAAAATACTGATGCAACAGAATCATCAAGGTTCATCCTCTTTGGACCATGAATTTAACTCGTTCATGGTTTAATTTGTTACAATTCATTCAAGTCCAAAGCAAAGTGGCGGCGTGACTGGCACTTTGCCACTTGTATGACAAATAAGGAAACCATCACCACAATGATTAAATTGTTTGCTCTGCTCTACAAAAGACATCTTTTTAGAGTGCTCTGCAAAGGTCACATCAACATTATTGCTGTCAGTGTCAGTAAAAAGCTTTATCACACTGCTATCTCCATAAAAAAGTATTGGAAACCAGGCTTATGTTTTATAGCTCTGAAAATGTAGCATAAAACTTCTGTATGCATAACACATATGTACAGCTGTAAGTAGAACATCATGTCAAAAGAGCAGAAACCTAAACAAAGCCACTTCATCTTCTGGTTCCAATTACCCATCACATGACCTATCCATCCATCCTCATATACAACCATTCATCCTCCTTCATTGCCTTGTGGCCCAGTTTTGGCTATATCCCCTTTTCTCCCTTCCAAAAGACGAGACATATGCAGCGCGTGATTAACTCCTTAACACAGAGTTTCCACTGTTTTTCCTTCATGAAAGAAGCGCTTGTCCCCTCCTGAAGGAGCCAAACTGACAGTCCCCTGGTTCCCTCAGGGTCTTTGAAGAGCCGCTATGACCGAATGACTGTGAGAACATCCGCAGTACTGTGTAGCCTAACAGCTGAGACTTAAAAGAATGGATAAAATAAAAGTGGATCTGTTAAGGAGAATACAATACATGATGTATTACAAAATTTATACTTCTTTACCATGTTGTTTTTCTAGTGGACTGTACACTGGAATCAGGCAATAGAAAAAGAAGCCAATAGGAGGTCATGATCCCATTAAAATGTCCAGGAGATGCAAAACGGTATACAATGATTGTCACAGGAAACTGATTCAATGAGGACTGTTTTTAAAGCTCTCTATAGCTACATGTATTGCTTTTTTATTCCAAAGAAGTAAATGAGGAAAAACCAACCAAATAACCATACACAAATGAAAAACAAATCAAAACTGCTATGAAAGAACCACAAAAGACAAAATACACCTTACAGTCAGTAATGTTTTCTGCAGCTTTTCAGGCCCTTTTCTACAAAAATGTTCTGTAAGCCAAAGAAAAAAGCACAGACCAGTCAGATAAAAATGGTCATTTCCTAATTACACAACATTATGGTCAAAAGTATATGGAATTGCTTCAGGAGTGGTATTATAGTACGACTGTACAACCCTTTTTGTATGAGTTCGTTTTTTGCAGGCAATAATAACAAATGGAAGGAGCACAAAGGTTACAAGGTTCTTCTGCAGCTATCAATGCCATATAATTACACTCTGCGTCATGCAGTTAAGTTTCACATAAACATAACATCAACAGAGAACAATTACAAAGCCAATGTAAACTTGACCGGAGGAAAGCACTGATACTCCAAGTTTGCTTCAGAGCCCAAACTAAGCAACAAAAGAAAACAGAGAATGCAACATAAAAGTAAATTCAATGATGTCAAGGAAAACATATAGGCACTGAAAAGGTCATATAAGCACAGCTTACAAAGATAATAAAATTTACACAATGTATACAATGTTGAAAAAACAAATCACCAGAGAAATATGTTGTACCTTGATAAAAACACAAAACAGCAATATTTGGTTCACGAAATTAGCTGAGGGTGCGATGTGGACTTTTCAGACGGAAACACACCATGGCACGTTGGTATAACTTTCTGCTTATTTTAATTCATTATCCATTATTTATAGCTCATATTGTGACAGTTATTTTCACGTGTGTATCTTGAAGAAAAATTGAATTTTTCAAGATGGAGTATTTCACTGCAATACCATTTTTTTGTGTATGTATTTTAGGATCAGCAGTTAAAATAGAGACTGGCAATAACATTAGGCAAAAATAGCTTTTTTCACTTAAACCGATCCACAGTTGAGGCAAATTATAAGACCCGAGTACCATCTAGTCTTACAGTCTACACCTTTTTATTTTAGCATGGTTCTGATAGCTTAAGATAATCTGATCCTTTAAGGTAGAAAAGATCTTAGTCAAGATTTAGTTCCAGAAAGTACCCAGGTGGCATAACACAACGTAATTTGAAATGAAAATACCTTTGACGCAATATCAACCTCACTTTTTGACTAAACTGAAAGTACACAGAGACACATGGCAGACTTCTTCTGTAGTCTGATCTGCAAAGAATGCCACTAGTGGTGAATATTTCAACAAAACTATATTTTACTTCTGATTAATAGGAGGATACCATATAATGGTATGCTTTTTTTTAAATAAAGCATACAAAACTTCATCACACAGAAAGTAAGTGAATTCAAAGTGAATAATAAGCATGAAATAAAATGAGGTGTGCTTTGGGGTTTCATTTTTGGTTTAGTGGTTTAGCTGATTGAATAAAACATACAGTAAGAGCACATTATGTTGGCTTGGGTTAAGCAGAAGTATGGAAAAGCCATGTATATGAAATAGTTGGACAAAGGAGAGCAAAAGGCTGAAAATCCCTAAATACTTTATTTCTGTATGGAAAAAGAAGCAGTAATAATGCTCAAAGCGGAATTAAATCTGTCTCATAAGTACGGATAATTTCGTTAGATGATTCTAAATGTAGTATTTCACGTGTACCTGTGTGTCAAAATTTCAAATTTAGATGTGAAGAATAACATCATTAAAAGCTTGGAGAGTAAGATTTTTAAGATTTAAGATAGACTTTCTTTTGCTAGAGATGCTGTTCTGCAGCAAATACAGCATAAATTAAAGTGTTTCTTTTAAGAATCAACATCAAATAGACCCTTATCTAAAATACATAAAAGAGATGAGGATTATATCCTAAACTAATTCAGGTCAGATCTGTATTCCTGTGTGCTGGTACATCTAATTGGGGGGGAGTGGCTTGGTATACTCCGAGGACCAGTTTTTGGTTATTTTTAGTACCTTTAGTACCTGTGGAGAGCATATATAGAATAGCTATTTTTCTGACACCTGGATGGCAAATTAGTTTTCTAACCTCAACAGCAATTCATATTCAATTCGTGAATATATCTGCAGGCAAATATGAGGCGGTCAAACAGTAAAATAGGCCGGAGACATTATATCAATTTAATCCAATCATGCTAAGTCTGTGGCTGCAAGGTCACGTATGAAAAATGTGTTTTTGCCTAATTTGGTACCCCAGTCATGAAATTATGCAAATTAAATTTTGGATAACCTGAAGTCCTAACACCAAGTTTTGTGTCACGCTATAGGTGTGTCCAGGTTCAGTGGCCATGTTCTTGGAAGGTTGTAAAACCTTATTTTTGGTTATGTTATGACTTCACTTCCTGTTTGAAAATTCTGATTGACTGCAATAAACAGGCACAGAAAAAATCTCACGACTTTTGGTGTATAGTTATCTCTACGCACTTTGCTGAAGGTAGGAAAAACTGAAAAAATATTAATAAAGCCCAGTTTTTCAAAAGGGGGTCTCAAGTCTATGGAACTTTTTTGGTTTTTAATAAATCAAATGAAAACTTATTGCCCTTAAATTAAAAAAAAAATGCATGTAATAACTCATTTACTACTAAGTTTTTTAGTGTCAATTTTAAAGCCTTTTTTAAAAAAAATACCACATGACAGATAATGATGACACCATGCTCTGAAGACAACCCAATCCCAAAACTTCAACTATACCTTTTTAAGAGAAAAAAATGGGGATGTACTTTAAAGGTTAAATCTTGCAGTTTGACCAGCTGGTGGTCCTAGAGTGTTTATTCACTGAGATGAAACTTTGAATAGGGACAATTCTCTGCCCCTTTGTACAGAATTTAATTTTTCAAAACTTTTTATGATACAGTGTACGGGTTGGCATACAAGCCAGTGGTAGAACTGAAAGAAAAAAAAATCTAATGGATGTCTAAGCATATAAGCAAAGTATAGTGGTGGACATACTGCAGAGTAAAAGAAATGAATGAACTTTGGATTATGCTTTTGCACCACTGTTCTCACAGTTGTGTCCAGTTTAGGCACAGGTTGTGGTGTGAGGTTGATATATAGTTGTTACTTTAAAAAAAGGACTCCTGAAACGAATACAATGATGTATATAGGTTATTATAATACACCTTACCAATATGACTCAACTGTTCCTCTTGATCTAAAGCACTTCTTATTCTTGACTGGTCCTGGATTCACCCTAAACTCTAACAGTAAAATTTCAATTCCTTGACCGAAAAACTATGTTGTGGTTAAACTTCCAACAAATTTTAGTCTTTTGCAAATCCATCATAAACTTTGTGCAATTTGTAGTTCAAAACACTTATTTCACAACCTGTGGTGGCATAATAGCTGTCTTTTGCTGTGGTGTTTTACTTTCAGATGTATCCAAAGTACCTTCCTTTCCTTTCTTCCTGGGTGGTTTTTTTATGGGAGTCTTCTTTGGTGTAGGATCCAGTGGGTCCCCTGTCCTGGAGCCGTTCAAGTCCTGCTTTTCCGGGCTCTTGGCTTCAGGGGTCCCAAGGTTGGTTTTTACAGGTGCCACTATTTTCTGTAGGCTACTTGAGGTGGGCAGCTGGGGTTTGGTGGAGCCTTGCTCAATCTGGCTCAATCCAGTGGAGCCGGTTCTTTTGGCTTTCTGTGGAGGTGTGGGCTTCTCCCGGTTTGCCCTTGGTGTGGAGAGACCATTGGTCTTTGTCAGCCCTGTTCCCTCATTCCTGTTGATGCTTTGGGTTTTTTCCTTGAGCTGAGCGGCAAGCAGCGTAGCAGCCTCTGAGTTCATATGAGGATGGATGACCTTTGGGCTCTTGGGTGGCTCCTTAGGGGTCTGCTTTGAACTATCAACACTTTTCTTTTCAGGCGAGGAGCAGTGAAAATTACTTATCTTCTTGAGGGCACTCTGAACAACACCATTGATGTGCTCCATGTGACTGGGACTGCCGTGCTCATCCCCAGACTTTTTTCCTCGCAGAGGTTTGTGTTTTTTAGGGGAGCCACTGGCATCTGCCTCCTGCCCCTCCTGTATCTTCTGTCGGTCATGATGCTTTTCCTTTATTCTTTGCCACTCTTCACTCTTAGATGAGCCATCACTTGAACTTCTCTTTTTCTCCTTTGACACTGCAAGTGCCTTAATTCCCCCCTGCTGCTCAGGCTGGGGAGACCCTGTGGTATTCCCGTGTATCCATGACACCTTGGGTTTAGTGGATGGGTCTGGTGGCCGGGGTTTGGGCTTGCCAGGTGAAGGCGGTGGCTTTCCATTGCGCTTGGCTTCTAATATAGGAGTGCCATCTCTATCCTTGCCACTGTTCTCATCCTCCTTCGACTGCTTGGAGAGGCGGGCGACCAAGGCATACTGTGGCTCACTACCTTCTGTTTTGGTTACACTTGTGTCTTTCAGGGAGGTGTATTCACCAGCGTCATCTTCATCAGGGACAGATTCTGGCTTCTCTGCTGCAGGGCTGGGGCTCCGCTTGTCATTCATGGAGTCTGTGGATCATTGGCAGGTCAAGAGATGCTACTCAAAAATGGTGTTTGTTTATTTCAATCCTGATTATACGTGCTGTTGCAGCATTACATTACTTGATATGATCACTACGTTTACTGCATGTTTGCTGTTGTTCAATTATACTGAAAATAACTGGGTCAATAACTGGGTCAATTTGGCAACTTGATGATCTTACTCAAAATCCATTTTTGTAAAGAGACCCACATCAAAGAGAAACAGACTAAAACTGGCTAAAGCATCATTTGCAATTTCATAGTTCAAGATTAGAAACTGACGGAATGGGTGTTTTCCACCAAACTTTAAGGATTTAGTCACTGTTTGGATGTGTGCAATATGCTGACTTGACCATTCCATTTCCTGTTTATGCTCTTCTTGTTCTCAAAGGAGAATCTAAATTTAAATGGCATAAATGCCAACTATTATGTAGCTATTAGAGAAGTGAGTGAGTCACTGGATAGTCACATTGGGGAATATGATTATCTCGCATGTGTGTCCATACAAGATAGCTGAACTGTTTTTTTTTTTTTTTTTTTTTTTACATGATTACTCACCTTCATGCGGAACACAGTAAACTGGCCCCTCATCTCCGCTCTCAAAAGAAGAGAAGGACCCCTGGGATGACCAGGAGGAGGGGGAGTGCTGTTCAGCCACAGAGGGGGGCTCAATGAAGCTGCAGTTGAAGGTGTTCTCTGGGTCATGGTGGGCTACTGAGAACAAAAAACAAATGCAAAAGTCAAAAGGTCAGTCAGAGGTTTTTTTTTACTGTGTTACAGGACAAACAGTCTGCTCTTACTCAGTCTCACAGCAAAGTTGTAGAAAGCATTGGTTTAACTAACTCTGTAGAAAAATAGGTTTTACATGTGAGCTAACAAAGGCTCTGACACTATGAGTTTCTAAAAGCAAATGGTGATAGTTTCATACCCATTCATAATTTATTAGCTGGAGCTGAATTCCCACAGCTGACGATATTCAGATTTTCTTTAGAGTTTGCTTGGAAAATCTTAACCAACAAACAACGCTCTTTATAATATACAGTATACTAATAAAGAGCTGAATGGTGAGATAAAACATTGCAATGTTATGTGGTTGCTTACTGTCTCTGCTGGGCTTTTCTAGTATTTTGTGGGTTCAGCAAAATGAACCACAAATGGGTTCTTCATCGTCATCTTCCACGGAGTCCTCTCCCTAACAATAAGTAGGTCAAGTCATGTTTCCCTCTCACAATCTCCCTTTCACTCTCTCATTTTTCTGTCCTCAGACACTACAGCATTCTGCTAACCCTTCAGTCTCAGGACAGCTGCGCTTTCTGAAGGGTACTTAAGCTTAATCTTCCCATCTGGTGTGAACCGGACTAAACCATACTGGGTGTTAACTTGCATGACCGGCCACATCAGATGCTCCTGTTTATATTCCTGATGACACATGGGTCCATGCGTTTGTTTAGACCTTAGATAAACCATCTATGGAAGGAATCCCCTAACTACCAGGACACTGGCCAAGACTGGCCTAAAACGATTTGCTAGTTTAAGAGATCTACAGCTAGATTTTTGCAGCCTGACTTGCAAAATGTATCTCTCTATATTCTTGCTGCATTTGTATTAGTGTTTGATATGGATGCACTTTTAAAATGTTACAAAAGAAGAAAATCCAGCAGATTATCTGCTTAGACGCTGTTTTTATATTCTCCCATTATAGCAAACAAGTCTGGTTTATCTGTCACCCTAAACCAGTCTGAAGTTTATTCTCTTGCCTCCCATGTGAATCAATGTGGCTCACACCATGTGACTTTCTGTTGAGCCTTTTGTGCTTTGAACTTTTTCTCCAAAAACAACATGATTGAGTCATGTTTTCCCCTTTAGTTTGCTGGATTTTATCTGAATTTCTACTTTCTAATTTAATTTTACGTTGCCCCTTTCAATCTGTTTTGAAAGTCAAGGTTTTCCCTTAGATATATGACTCACTTGGTTATTTTTACATTGATCTAAAATGGTTCCTTAAAAGGTTTCCTTCTTTCATCAAAACAAGAAGTCTAACTCCCTGAACAAAATATTTGATTTTGGGGTTCTATTGTCTTGTTTTATGCACTGAGGGGTGAATGTCAAAACAGTTGCAACATGTCTGTCTCAACTACTTGTATATATAAAGAGGTCACAAGATAGTATTTTTAAACACAGAGGGCTTACATTTCCAGTATCATTTTAAGATATCCCCATAACAATCTGCTATCTCTATGTTTTATATTAATTAATTTATAAAAATAAATCTGAAGCCAGAATGGAACTTCAATGTAAGATCGAAAACTATTTATGCTTAAGTAAATATTTGAATTATACAGGAAAAAAGCTATTGTATATGTCTTTTCCACCACTTATGCAGGGTCCTCATAGTGTAGCAACAGGCAGACAGGCACAGACTGAAGGACAAAGGAATGTAGAACGGCAAAGATTTCAGTCATGTTAGTCAGCGATCTAACACATGGGCATTTTGCAAGTGATGTATGCAGCGATGAACAACTGCTGTCCTTAAAAATTGCTTGGTCCAGACTGTGAGTCTAGTAAGGAAGATCGCTATGCTGACTAGACGCCACTGTGATCCCTCTCTGCATGAAGGCCAACACACAACAGGGTATTATTGACCCATCTCCACAACAGAACTCCACCACCACAGCTGCTCAGTAGGGTGGTGGAAGTCTGGAGGATACAACAAGAAAGTTGATAGATCAAACACCTGGTCCATCTCTAGAAAACTGTGCACTGAATAATAATATGGTTCACCAGTAATAACAGTAAATAAAAATATACTTCAGCCTAAAACAGCATGGACATATGTTGCAACGTTGCATGTAAATTCTCATATACAAAGCCAGCGTACAGCCTACAGCCATTTGGACACTTCTGTTTTAAAAGAATGAATATATACAGCAGTATAACAGTAACTGGGTCATTCTAGTAAAAGCCAAAGTGTGACTTTGAGAAAATATTCTGACTTTTTGATTAGACAACTCCCAACTACACTGTGAGTATTGCAGCAAACACATTTGCAATACCAGCCAAACTTTGCCCGGATAAATAAAGAAGAAAAAAAGCAGCTGGTCTTAGCATCCGTCCATGAGGAAGCGTTTGGATATAGAGGAGGCAAGGAATGCCAGACAGATACGAATGTGCAGGGTGTGGAGTAAATATGCTTAGAAAGGAATGTTAAAATGCAAGCAAACAGCATTAGTTTCACCAAGAGGGAAATAGGTGACAGTGTGTTTATATAGGTTTTTTTTTATTGAGTCTAACTTTGCTAGGACTAAATGCTGTCCTTTAATTCATCCCTGACTTCTAAAATGTAGTTCCCATGCTGATAAATATTGCATTTTTCAATTTCAGGAAAATAAAGACAAATTGATTTTAAAAAAGTCTTATATTTAAAAAGAAAAGCAGGCATATGGAGGCATAATGTGAAAGATTTTCATTTAGGGTACTGTGGTTCAACTTCCATGTGTTTCCAAATGTTTATTTAGCTTAATTTTCATTGATTGTTTATTATTGTTTATAAACATACCATTTCAAAACATTGACCACATTAGATATTTCTTCACCATGTTCTGCTTTATCAGACCATTACATTTGACTGATAGGACAGCAAGAACTCAAATGGCAAATATAGGCTGACTATAAACATTTTTAAATACTACAAACAAACTGAAAATTGAATTTAGTTTCATGGGAACTTAATTTTTAGGTGAGAGCCAACACCCCCCAGCCCCCATCTCCCCTACCCCTGTTTTATTATCATTTGGTCTTACCACATCTGTTGCCACTGACCCTGATGTGGATAAATCACACTTCTGACACTAGCTGGGGTAAATTTGACCACTTCCTGTTTCCAGCCCTATGGCCCCCCTCTGGAATGTGTGTGTGTTTGTGTGTTCTGTGTGCAGGACTGTGTGGCTTCAGTCGGAGCTGGAGTTTCTAAATGTTGGCAAACCATGCTTCTGTGAGTAGCACAAATGCAAGCAGGGTAGCAAAGATTTATGCAGGACAAACGAAGGAGAAGATGAAGGTTGGTATGAGGGTCTGCCTTCAAGTCTGACTGCAACATTTTTCACATTTACTGTCTAAAACTGTTGAAACTTTAGTTTTTCAAGGCCTAAAAATAGATTTTTCTTTACTTGCATTCTTAAGAAATCCTTTTACCTACATGATTTGCACTTACTCACAAATAAGCATTAATGTCCCATAGGATGACACAGGCAACACAGTCCATGTGTTATATTTTCAAATGAGGCATAATGTGGACAGATTGTAGCTTAAATAATCAGTTGGAAAAATGAGAAAGCACATGCTGCTCAGACTTGGAAAAGAAACCAGGTCATTATGATTTAACCCCTTATGCACTACACTGACTTCAAAAACACATTTTAAAGCATCTGTCTTTTTCAGAAAACACAAATCAAAGTAAGGTTGGGAACATCTGTGTCACTGACCAGCCATATATGCTTTTAGTCTGCAAAATGTTACAAAATACAGAGAGATGATTGGATTGACAGATTAACTTATCATTTTAGAATCAGAAAATGTCAGGATAAGTCAGTGTCTTGAAAATATTGGAAATTCCATTTAACAGCGCAGCAAATATTGCTTCTGCTGTCTGATATGATGCACAAATGAATGTATTTATTGCATAGGTAATGGGAAATGATTTGATAACAAACCTTAGTGTTTTAAAATTTAAACAACTCCAAATCCAAAGCAAATAGCCATAATACGTTGACTAGTCTGACATCTGTAGAAAAGCAAAACAAAAAACGAAAAAAAACCCCCAAAGCCTGGGGTCACAAACACATCTGTCACACACCACGAGACCTCCACATGGAGCAGCAGAACTACAGCGTCCACCCAAACAGTGCAGCCTTTGATAGCTCGTCACTCACCACCATGTGGGGCCCCCAACAACCACTGGCTTTCTTTTTAATAACACAGCCTCCTCCTCAGCACAAGAAAAAAAATTCTTGTGAAGAAGATGATGGAAAAGAGTAAAGAAAATAGGGAGAAAAAAGCCCAAGTTTAGGGTCGTAATAATATGAACACATGGCATTTGGCAGTGCCAAGAATAATAATGGGCTCTAAAACCAGTGCATTCTTTTCAAATGAAACCTCATACTCGCCTGGCAGCCACCATACACTTTTCAACCCTATTCATCTTCTAGGCAGCAGCCTAAGGTAGCACTAAAAGAAAATGCTTACACTGATTGACAGACATTAGCGTCATTGTCTACATGACGTTAAAATTAACAACATTTGAAAGCACTGATAGCCACTAAAACACAGCTTTTATACCATCTACGTATACTGCTTACACAGAATATCATTACATTCACTGGCTTTTACTGAATCTAATAAAAATATACATTTTAGCAGACTGTGCAAGAATCAAAGACAACGATTACAGAGAATACAGAAGCTTCTGGTAGCACTGTGGTGGTATATGAGAAATAGTTTTCGGGCTCACCGACTACTTTGGGCAGTTTCTGTCTCCTCAGTGGAATACGGGGAAGTTTAGTGCTGATTCTGCTGAATCGTCCACACAAGATCCGTTTGGCTTTTTTGCTGTTGAAAAGGGATGACGCCATGGAAATCCAAATGAATCATTCAAACTAGGCATTTTAAACCTGGCCCTCTGCCTCTTTTGAGGGCTCAGGGACTGCTCATATTGCTATTCACAATATAATGTCAATATATAAAAGCTCTTGAAATACAATTTATGTGCATTTATTAATTTAACAACCTGTGAGAAAATGTACAAAGAAAATATTTTTCTCTGTTTTTATAACCAGGGCAGGCCTCCTAATAGAAACTCAAGCCCCTAATGTGGACCGCTGAGGTGAAGGCACCTATCTGTCACTCACTTGTGGTTGTCTTTGTGCCGACAGAGGCAGCAGCAGCACAGCAGTGAGAGGAGGACAATCAGTAAAAAGGAGACCAAGGTCCCAGCTGCAATCACACCCATCCGCTGGTTGGGCTCTGAAAGACAAAATGCAGGGAATGGTGGGTGTGCCACAATGTGTTGGTGAAGTCTGAATACCAGTTTCAACAAATAGCTCTCTCAGTCATAGCTAAAACAAAAAAGCGTGGCATGTAGGACATTATTACGAATTAATATGAAATCGCATTGAAGATACCATAATATAGTGTTTAACTCGTGTATTTGTTAATCTGGCAGATTTGACAATAACTGTAGATTATAGCGCTCCCCCCTTTAAAACCAATTGGGCTTTTGTTGTTGATTTTCTGCAATTAGCTTCCTCCTCTCACACCCTCTTTGTTATAGACCCTTCATCATAACTCAAAGATTTATTAGCATTCCTCCCACTTGAAGTTTGATACACCCCAAAGACAATCAGTGGTGTATTGTACAGTTATGGGCACCATTTAGTATTGGGAAAGAGAGACAAGCACCAGAAGAGAAGTAACACATAGGAGTAAAAAAGCAATGAGCCTCGGGTTTTACGCTGTCACATACGTCTCTGGTTGTTGGGTGGTCTGTCCTTGACATGTTGTCACCCTCAATTTGGAATGGAGTTGAGGTAAAAGTAGCAAAGGGTTAGTTTATCACTGACCAACTTGCCACCACCCATCATATTCACTAGCCAAAATTCATGCAGTCTTTGTGTGTGATATTCTCCACGTCTGCCTCCAATAATCTCTTTCCAAACAGTATTTTTTCTCTATTCTCTGTATCCATTCCAGTTTCTCATTTTTCTTTCCTTTCCTCTATCCCTTTCTTTTTTTTCTTCCTTCCTTTCTCTCTTCTGCGGCTGGACAGGAACAGAGCCAACAAACACAGCCATAAAAAGGACACCGGTCTAGGTCTGGAAACACAATCAAGGCCCTTTGGTGTCCCACTACACACACTGACCTAAATAGATGTATTTGTTGCTACTCAGCATATACAGCCAACTATTAGAAATTTAATATGCAGGCAGTATTGCTGGCATGTAATTTACAAATAAACAGTTCAGAGCATTTGAATTCTTTTGGTGTGTACAGTATAAAGTAAGAAATATCTGTTCAAGTTAGGAGAATAAAAAAGACCCACTAGTTTCTGACATACTCGCTAACCGCAACACATCAGTTAGCTCATAAAAAACTAAAAGTAAAAATAAAGATTTTCTTACGGAGATAGCAGGCACCAGACACAGGATCACAGTTCTTGTCATGGCAAGAGCATGTCTGGTTACAGTTGATTCCATACTGGCCAGTTGGACAGGTCATATTGCAGCTTGACAACAGAGAAGAGACAGAAAACATCTGCTTAATGTTGTGTCTGAGTAACCAGTATGTTACATGGAACAAAAGAAGAAAGAAGGGGATAACTGGGATTAGCTCCATATCCCAATCGTTTCTGCTGTGTTTGAGAGAATTTTGCTTTCTTTGTTCCTAAATTTTATTTTATTCGTTTAAACACATGCATCAAAACACAAACTCAACCTTTTAAGTCCCCAGATATATAAATGTGCTACAAACATCATATCACCACGTTCAACCCTTTGCCACTGCATACTGTACAGCTGTCAAGGGTATAAACAAGGCTGTTTTTATCTTTGAGGTGTCGTTTAACTTACTATGTGCCATAAAACCCGGGGTCACAGAGGCACTCTCCGGTAACAACATGACAGATGCCATTAAAACAATGACTGCAGTTGTTTTCACAGTTCTCGCCATATGTGCCATTGGGGCAGCGCACGTCACACCTATCACACACAGAAAGAATGTCTTGATTACACATAATGTCATTTTAAAGCTTAGAAGTATGAGTCATGGTCATTACCACAGTGCCAGAAATAGTCTCGTAATAGCTAGTAGTTAAATATTTAAAAGGAATACTAAACAACAAAACAGCATGCTCTTTTCTTTACACATTTGCATGTGCGCACGTGCGTGTGTGTGCATTTTTTTTTTACCTGTCCCCAATCCAGCCAGGGTTACAGTGCGAACACTTGCCATAGATGGGCTCACAGTGGTGACCATCTTTACACGTAGGACACACTTCCTGGCAGTTTTCACCAAAAAAGCCCTTGGCGCAGACCTGATCACACCGAGTCCCATTCCATCCTCTCTCACATGTAATACAGCTTCCTCCTGTCACTTTACAGGGCTGCTGGCCTTTGCAGTGCCCACACCTGGTGGCAGCCAATGAAACACAGTTTTTTTTGTCTCCTCTTATCTAAATGTAATGAGACAGCTCAGTGATCAAAATCTTCATGAAACCAGCTGTATTAGTTTGCTTTAGATTCTTGCTCTAATCATTTGAAGGCGATAAACACTGAACCGTAGCAGTACTTGAAGCAATTGTACTGCACGTTTCTTGTGTTGTGACAATGATTGTGGGACAATGTGAATACCATTACCTCCTGAATACCAATTTCCATTGAATCTCGCTTGGGCATTGTTCCATTAAATTAGACATGTTTAGATTTAAGATTTTAGATATTAAATCCTCTAAAACCCACAGACCTGCAATATCACATGGACCAGGCATGGAAACTCAACATTATGCATCTGAAAAGCTCAGAATTTCCTGTTTAAATAATGGTACACTGCTTTCTGCCTACTTTTAAAAAAAAATAATAATCCCACCTGATCCTGCAGTTTTGACCATAAAATCCAGCAGGACATGGCTCCCTGCAGAACTTCCCACGGTACCCAGGCAGACAGGTACATGAACCATCAGCCTGGTTACACTTGCCATAGAGGCACTGGCAGTTTCGCTCACAGCGTGGACCCCAAAGCCTCTCCCTGCACTGGCAGCGTCCCGAGAACTGGTCGCATGGTGAATTGTTACAGTTACACTGGAGTGCACAGTTCCTCCCAGTCCAGCCAGGGTTGCACAAGCATCGCCCTGTCATCACATCACAGATTGAATTGATGCTGCAGTAGCAGTTGTTGTTGCACTGAGGACCCCAGAAGCCAGGATAGCATGTGCATTTTCCTGTTTCTTGGTCACACTTGCCCTTCTGGCAAAGACAAACATTCTCGCATTTAGGTCCCCAGCGATTGTGGTTGCAGGTGCACTCGCCGGTCAAATCATCGCACTGGCCATTGGGGTAACAGTGACATTCTCCCTTGCAGTCTGGTCCCCAGTACTCTGCAGGGCATTCTGTTAAAAGACAATGCAATCAGGAGAAGTTCTTACAGAGTCTAAGACTACAAATACTAGTAAAACTGGAAGGTTGTACTTAAGCGCAGTAGTGCTTTGAGCTACAAACACTGACATTGGAACTTTGTGTAAAAGCATGTTATGATAACTAATTTGAGAGAAATATAAGAACTAGCTGATGCATAAAGAATGCCATTTATTATACATGTATTTGGTCATTTGGTCATCATCCAAAATCTTGAAGGTACATGAATTCTGAATACCTGTTTTTTTGGACTAGCCTTTGCCAACTTTTTAAGATATTTGTTGTGTCAATAAGCAATATGTTGAAAAACTGACTGTCGAGAGTACTATACTGGAACATTTATATTTAACATGTAAAATGTATTTGCTTAATACCAGGAATGACACAAAATGAAAAATAAAGTGAGAAAAAAATTCTTACTGGTGTTACAGCTAGCTCCAAAGTATCCATGACGACAGCGGCATTCATTTGGCCTGACACACACCTCATTGTCCTTGCAGGTGAAGTTTCCTTCACAGAGGGCTGAGGTGAAAAGTATAGGCCATATTATTCTATTGGTGTGCACAATGAGCCATATGACATACTGCCAAATGTTAGCTCTAAGTGTGGTACATACGTGTCAGACATTCAGTTCCTAGCTGCCCCCATCCACTGCAGCACACTGGTGTTGATGATCTGGGGGTAAAAGGTACAGAATGAAAGGGGGGAAAGATGAAGCACTTGATTAAAATAAAGCAAAACAAATATATTTCAAGTGACAACATTCACACGAAGTTCCTGCTTCTTTGGCTTTGTGCTTCTTACTGATGCAGCTGTTGCCAAATTCTGCAAATGCAAGCAGAATGTGCTAAGCATATGCATTACACATATGCTTAGCACATTGTTGTATAATTACCTCAATATGGTTCATTCCAATTTCTACAAGACACATACACTCAAAAGCTACTAGCTCCTGAAGCTCTACAGGCTTTTCTGCCTTCCCCAGCCTGTGATGGAGTGTGAATATTCAGAGGCAAAGTTTTGCAGACAAGTATTGGGCCTAACAGGAAAGAACGGCTGCATGTCCTCTTCCTCCCATGCTGGTGACCTCTGTGGGGCCCCTGCAACACGTCAGCTTGCCCTAAATTGTTTGAAGATGGCAGTTTGTGTTCAGTTGATGGGAAGGGAGTAGCACAATTCTATTATCCTGCCAAAACCGGCACGTGTTCAAGATCATTGGTCAAACCTTTGAATTACTTGACTTGTATGGAAGGAAATTTTCCAAAGAATCTCTTTTTTTCTTTTTCATACAGTTTTGTTTAGATTTTTTTTTGTTTGTTTGTTTTGTGTTTTGTTTTTTGTTTTTTCCAAGTGTGCCACACCAAATTTGGACAAACTGTAATCAACCCTTTATAATCGACCCTTTGTTAACCATTAACATTAATCCAATCCATGCCAGAATGCAGAAGGAGAAATTACCTTCACTGTTTAATGGAATTAATTTGGTCTTTACATGCTGTGTGCTTTTCATTACCACAGAAAGAATGCACGGACTACTTTCACAGACGACCTCAATTGCTGCTTTTTCACTGATTTGAAAAGAAGATTTTAGTGCTGAAAACATCACAAAGCCAGCAACTTTTTGCATTCTCAAAACACTGTTAGGAACACTTGAAGCTAGAAAACAATGACTATTGAGGGCACCGGCAAATGATTTTAGGATGTATTGCCATTAAAGCCAGATTCAGCAGTTGATTTTCCACTATGAGGAGACATATTGGAATGCTGATAGTTGTGATAAATAATGAACTACTTCCCTCTGTTCATATGATTCAGGGCTATAAAAATAGAACAATAAATGGATAGTGGGGGAAAAAAAGACAATCTAATGGTGAGTTCAGTGTCATGAATGGTGAAAAGTGCAAAGAGGGGCACAATATCAACCTTGTAGAGCAATAGAGGTCATGTACAGCATGCTGAAAACTTCATAGAGCATAACAATACTCTAGAACAGAATTTCCTTTCTGGCAAATGACAACGTTTTGCCCAGTGAGGCAAGATGACAGCACAGCTTTAGCTTTTGAAGAGCAGCTGCTGCTGACTTTCTATCTGAGTGCACAGGAAAATACAGTGTGTGGCTTTTCAGATAAGCTATTTCCCCCCTCTCTCGCTCTCTTTTTTCAAATAAGCTATTTTTGGTCCGATAACATTTTCAACATAAAAAAAGTAAGTGATAACTTTTAAGCTCATCCATCCTAAAGTAATCAGCTACAAGTATATGGTTACTTATCACACATTGTTTAGAACATACTGGAAAATGATCCCTGGATTACATTTGCTGTTTCTGGCCTACCACAATTTACAAAATTCAAAACATCAGTTCGAGCTTGGATACTACAGTCAGCAATTATGGGCTTGGATGTTTTTCTTTTACACAAGTTACTGAAAGGCTCAGGAGATCACCAAGAAATGCCTTTAGGATCACTTACTTTTGCTTTTATGACAGGATTTTAACCTAAATCCTATCAGTTTTGCGTTTCATTAACTCCTCCAAAATCTGGTTCTTAAAAGTGCATTATCAACCACACTATTAAATAGTGCCACGAGTGCTGTAAGGGTCTGTAAGAGCGCCCTCTTCAGAGCAACAAAAACATTTCGGTTCCAGATGTAGCACACACATCTGTATAGCTATGCTTTTCTTCAGTGGACTCCTCCTCTTGCTATCTTGCTATGGCTACACTGAACAGGGAGCGCGTTATATGTAAGGGAGAGGGGGTGGTGGGTCGACGTGACATAATGCATAAAAAACAAAGTGTTTCTAAGATCTCCTGACCTAAAATACGTATCTTTTAAATACTAAAGACGGCGGATGGCTTCACAAAATATTCGGCGACTTTGGAGGACCACTATTTACGCACAAGGCCACCAATGGAAACGTCAAATTTATAAAGTTACGCATTTTTCCACAAAACAAGAAATAAAAAACACTTTGAATAACTACTTATTTCCCAACTCTAGCGGAACCTTTTTGAAGGAAGTTCCCATCCCCCCGAAAATGGAGAATAAGAAGCAAAAAAATGTCATCTTATTGCAAATCTTATTGTACAAGCTGATTTGCAGTAACAACAAATCGAATAGCTCCCATTTTCCCCCTGCATGCTTACCCGGGTACTTTGCACACATTCCTGCCTTTGGGGTTGAGTTCTTGGCTGAAACCGGAGCAGAAGAAAAGACAAACCAACGCAAGAAAAGTAAAAGAGTTCTTTACTTCCATTGTACAAGCAGCATCATCCTTCTAGACGCCGTATTTACACCGCATTACCCTCATCCAAAAGTTACGACGGCTGGGTTTCAGTGTTCTTTGCACACTCCAGTTTCTTTAATGCACATAAAACGAATGCGCATCCCTTTTAAATAGGCTAATAAATCCTTAAGGTGTTTTAAAAAGTCTCGCCACCACCTACGCCATCGAGAAACTTTCCAAAACTGACCAGCGACGGCAGCTCCAACCGCAAAGGAGAAAAAGTCATAAAGCCAAAGTTGCAATCGCAGTAGTCTTAGTGAACGTCTTTTCTCCTGTTGTGTTACTTATTCCTTGAAAGAGGTCATAAGCCACATGCCTCCAGATTCAAAATGAATCAAATATTTTTTTCTCTTGCCAAAATGTGTCCTCGGAGCTTCTGGGAATGTGTAGACTGTTGATAATCTTTACAAAAAAATAAAATTAAAATAAAGCAGAGTGTCACTATGTCGCTTTTGTTCCTCTCGAATGAGACGCGCTTAATCCTTAACTTTGGTCCTCTCTTGCGCTCTCAGGAGTGGCAGAAGGGAAATTCCTGATTTGTTACTCTATCTTTGGCTCAGTGCGCCATGCGTGAGCCACCAAATTTACATAAGCCTGTGCGCAACAGGGTCTGATTGAAGGAAAAGGGTTAAAAAGAAATAAAGAAAAAATGTATTGTGCTCCGTTCTTAGATTTTAACAAACAGTAGAGGTAATTACCTATATTGATGACATTTAGTGGAAATATTATATTTATTAACAAAAGTTATGTACATAGATCATCTTAGACGTTGACTTATCAGATTTATAAGTATAATTTATAGAAGACTACGCATTTCAACCAAACCGTATTTTAAAGTAGTTGGGTTTCTTTTTGGTTTTTTTTTTTTATTATTGTGTGAGCCTTTGTGTGGCGGCTTCAGGGGGCAGCAGTGTATTACCCACAACTGAGACAATAGCTCCCCCATCTGTCAACATGAACGTAGTGATGCTGATAGACAGTACCCTGCATTAAATCCTCTAAGTGCGTCGCACGTAAGTTGAACATATCACTTTTGTATGAGTGATTTTGTATCCATGAATTCATTTTAACAAACTGCAGCACTATACGCATTTCACATTCTTGTCTATATAGCAGTGTCTTCTGTGAACCTAATTTTGACTAAGTTGTGTCCTACACATTTACAACATATTGCTTCGTCGAAAAATGGAAAACAACTGCTGAAAGGATGGAAACGCCCAAATGGATACTAATTTACAGGTGATAAAACAAAGTTTTATCCAAGAAAACTTGAGTAAAGGTCTGACATAATCATGATCGTGCAATGCGCCCATTTCATAATAAAGCATAATTTTTTAATATAATTTGGATAATAACATATGGGTACTATTTATCTATGTATGCAGACGGTGTTGTTGCACGATGCTAGCAGACAGTGCATACATGCAACTACATAACCAAGTGGCTGACATAGTTCATCTGCGCAGTGTATGGCCTTGAAAGTCCCGAGGTCAAAATGGGATACGCCCCCAAGGTTGGATAAGAATGACCTGTGTGAATTCCAGATACCGGACGTAGTAGTTGAGAACAAGCAGAGGAAGGAGGCCGAAGCGATATATTTAGCTATACCAAAGTGATGGCAAATTCAACTGCAGAAGCTGAAGAAATACCAATATAGCTTATTTTAATGTTTTAAGTTATATCCTAAGAAATTGCCATTTAATCCTTGAGTCTAACATAGTAAACAAAATGTTTATTAGGAAAATACCTAATGTGAAGTGGAATACAAGCATTTTTTTTGTACCTCTACACGTCATGGTAATTCGTGTTTTCTGCGGAAGTTGACAGCATTGCCAATTAAAAAAATACCCACAACAACGCAACGTGCTCACAAAAAAAAGAAGAAAAAAAACGCGCTGGTGGAGAGATGCGGGAAACTTCGGGAAGGAAGCCGTGAGTGCGTCACCGTCTCAAACCACCAACCAAGTGATGATAATGTGCCCGTTCGGGCCCGAGTTTGTTTACAGTTGGGCACGCGCAGCTAGCAAACACTATTGGTGTGCTAGCTTCACCTCAGCGCTGATACCCGGGCCAGCTATCCGCTGATGTTTTACGTCAAAACCGTGCCAGCCCTCAAACGGGCGAGGGCGGACATCCACTTTAAACGGTTAGTCTTAAACCGAGCAGTACGTTGCACCGTGACCTCCAGTTCGACGGCCCAGACGGAGCATGACGGTGTCAGAAGCCGCGGCGGGTCAGAGTGTCCCGGACTGTCTGGGAGAGGAGGGAGAAGGAGAGAAGGCACCGCCGCCGCCGCCGCTGCTAATGAGATCTCCGTAGACTTTGAGCAGACCCGGGAGGCTTACAAGAGCAAAGACTCATTAGAGCTTCTCAGAAGTTTGGTGGTTTTCAAACTTTGTTCATATGACTTCCTGGTTGATACGAACAAAGAGGTAATGAGGCGCTATCTCACCGCGCAGCCCGGCAATTTAACACGAAGTCTGTTTGTTAATGTGCCTTTAGGTGTTCAGATCACTTTCTAATTACAGTTTTTTAAAAATAAAGTTGAGCATAAATACTGAATTCTATGTGAAACGTTCGCATAACAAGCAAATGAGATGTCACAATCAAAGAAAACAGGTGTAAGCAAGTCACTGGACGATAAATTGTATAGTATAATACAATATTATATTATATACTATATAATACAGTTTAATTGCTACTATGTTATTTTTTACTAATAGATATAGCATTGACAGTGATGTTGACAATTTCTTTTCAAACAATATGGGAATATTCCCATTTATGTCAGCCATAAGTAGCGTTGAAGGTAAACAAAAGTTCTGTCAGCTGATCAAATCTCAACCATAGGCTGTATGTAAAGTAATGTACTGTAGGCTATATATGTTCTCATATGAAGACAGGCCTAACAGTTTCCGCTCCACCCTTAAATGCAATGCACACCTCTCAAGTTGCAACCTGTTTTTCAGCTATCCAGTCCATGTTACATAACCTCAGCTGTCCTGTTATTGTAGTGTACTGTTAGCATACAGGCTGCTGTATAAATCTATCAGGGCACAAGGCAGTTTCCATTCATCTAAGACTTTTAAGCAAATGTGTTATATACATGGGAGTAGAGTGCATTAAAACACATCCAGCATGGCACACATATTTACATAATCAATGGGGACGATGTAAAAGACATGATGAAAGCCCAAAACATATTAGAATTACTAATCAGAAATGTAATGTATGTAATGTCCTTCCCTTTTTGCCCAGGTAATGGATCTGGCTAAGAAGATTCTAGGCCAGAAAACCTTTGACCAGTTCATGAAGATGACATTTTATGGTCAGTTTGTGGCTGGTGAGGACCACAATGACATCAAGCCACTGATTCAGAAGAACCACTCCTACGGCGTTGGCTCTGTCCTGGACTATAGTGTTGAGGAAGACATCAGTCAGGAGGAAGCGGAGCAGAAAGAAATGGAGTATGAAAATTCTATTGCTTTACTTAATAATACAATAGACTCAACCCCGTTACAGTGATAACCATTGTTGCCTCACAGAAGGAAGGTTTTGGGTTTTGACATGCTTGTTGCCTAACGTGCACATCTTTGGGCTCACGGTTTTTTTTCCACTGTCCAAGGACATGCACCAGAGATGAATGTGTAATTCTAAATTGGTTGAAGGTTTGGAATGTGTTAGCATGGGTAATAGACTGGTGCCCTGTCCAGACTGTTCTTTGCTTCCTGCGCAGTGTCAGCTGGAATAGGCTCCAGCCCCCCCACACCTCACCTTTGTAATGTGTAATACCTTTGACCTTATCCAACCACATCTGGTTGGATAAGGTCAAAGGTATTACACAGTGATGTACCAATATATTAGGCAGTATTTGCTTTGCCGACTGCCATCAGCTTATTAATTTTAAATGACCTTCAACTATTGCAGTGGCTGATATTTGCTGTGTCCTAATAATGTTCTAGTCTTGATTTCTTGGATCCCTTGTCCCTAATTTGTTTGTTTTCACACCTGTACTGCAGCCCTGAACGTTTATCAAAACCACCCAGTGGAGCTGTATGTGAGAAAACAAGTGGTTGACGCAGCTGAATTGCACATTTAACAGTTTTTACCCTGCCAGCGCCCTGGTAAAATGTCGGTGTAATGTCTAATGCATCCATCTGAGAATAGAACAGACAATTGCTTACCCATGCAGCAGCTCTCACCTAAACCAAAGTGAGTAATTTCAGTTTTATGAACACTTCTGATTGGTATTATCTCCTGTTATGCTGTACAGGATGCAGGGCAATTGTGGACAGTGCCCTGACTTAACTTAACCTGGAATTCCTTTGTGAGAACAGCTATAATGTGGTGAAGGAGGAAATAACTCAAAAAATTTATTTCTTGATAATGATTTTTTCCCCTGTTGCACAAAATGGGGAATACAAAAAAAATCATCTATACCCTTTTTTTATTTACATATCAGTATTGACCTAGAATTTCACAATTGGTTCAGGCCCAAAATTGCATGCCATTACTGTCAAAGACACATTGAATTCAGGCTATGCTTGTCTGTATTACACATATTACAGATTAAAAAAACAACACAAAGCAAAAGCACATTTTTTTGCATTTTCTTGTAGTTTAATACCAAATATAGATGTGTTTTTATTTTAGCCAGGAGGTCGATCTTCTTTACACCATGAATTGTTGGCATACTTGTGGCTTTCTAGTGTGGAATTGGCTGGCTGAAGAGAATTTCTCACTTGCTAGGTATTGCCTCGTGCAGCTCGTGTGACGGGATTCCTAAGTGATCTGTGAGATGATGTAAACTTGGACAACAGTGCAAACCTTTTGCAAGCAGTATCTCTGTGGGCAATAGCAGGACTTTTACTTTAGTTTCAGCTTTGGGCATTCATGCATTATGAGTAATGCACGAGTGCCATTTTGGTCCCCTTTGGAGATGTTCCAGAGACAAATCAGTAGAGAAAAGGGAATATTTTGATTCCTTTTTCTTTGAAGTAAAAATGACAAATGTACTTGTCAGATATACTTAGCAAAAAAGTTAATATTGAGGAAAAAAGACTGACCTTTTCTAACTCTCAGAATTTCTCTAGTTTTATAAAGCTCAGATGTGATGAATAAATGGGGCTACCTCTAGTCAGGTATCTTATGGTTAAGTCTGTTGACATAGAGTAACAGCTGACAGTGATAACATCTTGAGCCAGACATAATTTTTTGTCATCCTATCACATTCTGTAAAGTGATAAAACTTCTAGGTAAGCTCTTTGCTATAAACTCCCTTTTATTTTAACTGCATATATTTTTAAGACCTCATCACTAGTAACAAGATGTCATGGCACAGCTTTGATATCCTTTGTGTTGGGGGATGCCTGCTTAGAAACATCAAGCGAGGTATCAAATCTGAGCCTAGAAAGATATTGTTTGCCAAACATACACCTTCAAACATTGAGACTGTAGGACAAGGCACATTAAGCCAGCTTGATCTGAGACAGCAGGTTTGACAAGTTCTCCAGTCATATGTCAAGATAGCAACAACATTAGTCAGTTTCTTCCAAAAGAAGGAAGATGCTGTATAAGGAACAGAAGCAAATCCTAGCTTGATGTTGAACGCATGATATTTACAGTGACAGCCTTTGGATGTGTAGACCATCTATACTAAAAATACATTCCCAGTTTTACACTTTAGATTTGACAAATGCACGCTTTTGAAGGCTTGCATGCTTTTTAAAGCAGCTGGGTGCCAGTGTTTTGTGCTGGCGATAAAATATATCCCAAATGTGACACAGAGAGCGTAACACAAATGTTATTTGACACAGACACTGTCCACTGAAGCTGTTTAATTCAATTTAATTTTTGGAGATTTGGCGTCTTATTTTTTAGGGCTGAAAATCAATCAATAGTATCTGAACGACAGCAAAAAAAAAATCTAGGAAATAGTAAATCTCTCATTTTTAAGCATAAGCAGATTGTATATAAAACACTATCATGCAAGGGAAGGACAAAAGAAAAAAAACAACATTTAAAATAGTACACTTTTAGACCATGTCAGATGGACTCCATTGTAGATTTTGCTTTTAAAAAGAGTCCCTGTCAAAAGCAAGCAAAGTTAAAAGAATATGGCTCCCTTTAGTTTTCCTGGCTTTGAAGCCTCTTGATGTCTCTGATGTCCAGGATGCTTACTGTTTAGTCATCTGTTTGGTTACATGAGCTCCCCTGTGCCTTATGATGAGGGGGGAATAGGTCAAGTGTGGAGTGATGCTGCAACTCCCCTCTGCAGAGGGTGAGCAGCAGAAATTCAGCAAAGCATCAGTAAACACAATTGCAGCCTCGAGCATGCCACTGCCACAAGGCCACAATGTTCACAGAAAATAGTGCAAGTTTTCACATTTTTGAAGTTGCCTAAATTCATGACCATGATCTTTTATCCTTTCATATAACTTCTGTTTTAGCTCATGTGTGTCTGCTGCAGAGAAAGAGAACATAGGTAAACTGCCTTATTTTTCCCCCTCATTTGTGGACAAACTGTACTGTGAGATGTAATCAAAAGTAATGATATGCAAATGTGTTTTTCACTCACAGGCAAGGACCACAGAGAGAGAAAATATCAAGCGCACAAACAATTCAGCGACCGCCGTGGGGGAGTGACCGGAGCCCGCACATATTTCTATGCTGACGAGGCCAAATGTGACCAACATATGGAAACCTTTATCAAATGCATCAAAGCGTCTGGTAGGCAAACACAGGAGAAGCCACACTTGTATGTGTTTGCATTGAAGTTGTAGTCTATGACACCAGACATCATTCTATCGTACCATCACACTGTTATCTTTAGTTTTTTGTCATTTCATTTATTTTAATGTTATGTGCCACTTGTAGGTGGGAGTTCAATGGATGGTTTTTCTGCCATCAAAATGACTGCACTAGGACGACCTCAGTTTCTGGTAGGCACTAAAGAGCGATGAAAAAGTCAGTGTAAGCTTTTAGTTTTGCTGAATGACACTACTTTCTTTCTACAAAAGCTCCAGTTCTCAGAGGTGCTGGTGAAATGGCGGCGGTTTTTCACCTTCCTAGCGTCACAGCAGGGTAAAGATGGCTTGGAGGCCTTAGAGCAGAGGCTGGAGCTTACACAACTGCAGGTAGTATTTTTTTTCTTTTTCCATGTTTTTCGCATTGATGAATTATGGTGATACTTGTGTAATATGTGCTAAACATGTCAGATAGGTTTTACATTTCCATAAATGCACAACTGGGATAATGCAAGACAGGTTTTTAGTGTGTGTTGTGCAGAACTTTAAATCTCTGTATTCTCATAGGAGTTCATGACCAAACTGGGTGCAAATGGTGACTTCTATGGCTGGTTTACAGGAAGGAAAGAGGACTCGACAGGGTAAGCGAGACCGGACTTCTCAAATAGTTATAAAAGACGTGTTGACACAGAGAAATATTTCATTAGTTGTGAAGCAGTTTTGCAGAAGAAGTAATTCATGAAAAAAAATTGTATGGAAATTTTAAACTAATATTAATTTCATAAAGTAAATTAAACTAAAGAAGATATTCTTAGTTCATGCATTTGATAATTTATTTTATACAATGTTTAATACTATAAAATACGATCCCTTTAATATATGTTACTACTTCTAAAAAATGGAAGAAATAATCATCACCTTCCTTTCTGCTAACCTGACAAAATTCGGCAAGTAATAAAAGTAATGATTAATAATAAAAAGGGGGTAGCTATAAATATGTCTTTGACTTTAAAAACATAATTATCCACAAAGTGGCCAGTAAGACAAAAAAACAAAAAAACAAAAAAAGATTCTGGTAACAAAAAGATACTGGTAATAGTTTCACCAAAACCCTGTTCCTGTAATACTTTCCATCCTTTTTCCTGACAGATGCATTGACATGCTTGACTGGAACAGCCTAATAGATGACAGAACAAAGATATCGGATCTGCTTGTTGTTCCAAATGTAGAGGTCAGTAGCATAGAATCCTGAAAAAGAGAGATTTTTTTGTTGGGATACAATAGATTAAAGAAAACAGTTTTCAAAATTAAGAAACACTTTTAAAATATATTTCTACCATTACTCCTTGGAGACTACAATTGACTTAGATAATACTGCTCCAAGTTTGGCATGCTTTCAGGTTGTAGCAGGCAGGAGAGTTTTAAGTGTCAGCTGTGCCTGCTGAGCTAATTCTGACTTCTAAGCAATTCATTCAAATGTACTGTAGCTGCCATAGGCTGTTGTTATTGATCCAGTTATTTTTGTTCCCTGTTGTAATATGTTCATTTCAGAAGCAACTGGAAAAACTGAAGCAAAATTAGTAATTAATTGTGATGACATTTAAAATAAGGATTTCATTACTAAATGGTCATTTGCTCTCTGGCTGCTATAGTGAAAATGAAGTGCTTTTTGAAGTTTAAATGTTCTTATCTGAAGTTATTTTACTATAACCAGACCTTGAACACAATCAGCTCAATTACACTGCAAATCGTAAACAGCCATTTGGAGTTTTATTTACTTTAAAGTCTGCAACCTTTAACTGCAGATTTTCTGCATCATTCATTGGAATTTCTAGGGTGAATGACTTAGCCCTGGGTTAAGAAGAAGCCATAAAGTGGGAAGACTAATAGGTGTCATGCTGTGTGATATTTGGTTTATTAGTATCTCACAGTGGATTCTCTCCTGGGTTGTTTTCATAGCTAGGTAAGCTGGAGCCTCTGCTGGGGAAGTTCACTGTAGAGGAGGATCAACAAATGAAGCGGATGTTACAGCGTGTAGATGTCTTGGCGAAGGTAATTACATACCAGCCACAAGGACTGATTACCATACATGAACATGCCCACACTTAGAGGCAATTTGCTGTTTAACTACTATGAATAAACACCTATAGATCAACTATATGCGATTAGTAAGATGTTTTTATGTGTATCGGTTAAATGAGATTTGTAAATCTTGTAAATATGATATAATTCCCATAAGTATATAGCTACTATAGTCTATAAAAGCTGCACTGGTATAATTATAATAATAATTAAAAAAATTACAGGGATTATTATTATTATTACTGTGTTTTAATGTCACAGTGTTAAGAATCACTGATTCTTTTGTTTCATTTATTTAATAAAAAATGTTCATTAATTCAACCTTGAAAACTATTTTAATGAAACTCTAGGATATTAGATGATATTACACCAAAATAATGAGATCTTTCATGTTTCAGCATGCCCTAGAGAGTGGTGTTCGTTTGATGGTGGATGCAGAGCAAACCTATTTCCAGCCAGCCATTAGCAGACTAACACTGGAGATGCAGAGGACCTACAACGGAGAAAAGCCTGTCATTTTCAACACCTATCAATGCTACCTAAAGGTCGGGCCTACAGCGGGCACAAAAACAGATCTTCAAAGCTGCAAACTTCTACTAATGCCTTGCTTATGCAAAATGTTTCTGTGGTGAATGGGAGGATTGTTATTGTCACTGAGTGATTAAATCCATGTTCTCAGCTCACAAGAAACCTCAAGTTTTGACAATGTGCTTCTTTAGGTTAGTAATATATTCAGTGTGTTTGAAATAGATCCAATGAACAGTTGTTGAAAATAGCTAAAAAACCCCAAACAAATAAAACCAAAACAGATGGAGATTCCTCTCTTTATTAATGAGATCCATTGACACAGCCGTTGTAATTTTTATCGAAGAAAACATGCTGTGACAGGTCCAAATGCCAGCATGTAAACAGATTTCTATTAGTCAGCCAAGCTGGGCTCGAAAGAGTGACGCAACAAAGACGAGAAAACAATAGTGGTGGAAATATGGTGATTTATTTTTTGTGTGTTTTTCCCAGCATTATTATTATCATTATGATATCAAAAGTGCATAGGTTCATAATAGGTTCATAATAGTTGTATTTTTAGAATATTATCTGTTGGTTACAACATAACTACAAGGTTTATTGTGAGTGTTTTATTTTTTATGTTGCTGGCATTTACAGTCATGAAAAAAGAAAAATTTCACAGAGCTTTGTGCAATCCTGTGAAAAACCAAATACTCCTCATAGTTCAATAGTTTATAGAGCCGCCTACAGGAAAAACTTGAAGTCATTATTTTCTGTAGGACTTCTGCAGTCTCTCAAATCATTTGGAGGAATTTTTAAACATTTCACTATGCGGTTGTTACTTTGGTTCACTAGTGGGCATTTGTTTAGGCACAGGTCTCGAGTTGATCGAGAGGTTAATACCTTGATTCTTATAAAATATTTTCTTTTGTCCTTTGGATCCAAGCTAACTAATGAGCTCATATCTAAAATCCTTCCGCATACGTAGAATACAAGGTGTCCAGGTCCTGTGGCTGCAAACCAAGCCCAAATCATCACCCTCGGCCCTGCCATTGTGCTGATATGCTGTGGTGCTATACATCATCTCCACATTGGACAGTTGTTTTGTTTTACAGAGTTTGTCTTCCATAGTTCTTTTTTTGTTTTTTTTTACACGTCATTTTATTTATTATGTAAAGGTAGATAGGACAGGTAACCCAGATTAAGTTGACTAATCCTTCTGTAAAAATAAAGCAGGTATATCATTGCACATTTCTTCTTGTAATAAACATGGAAATGCGGTCAGCTCTGTATATAAAACATGTTTTAAAACTGGTACCTAAACTTAGAGGACTTGATTTTCATGATTCGGTGCTCCTCCTTTTTGTTCTGCAGGAGGCCTATGACAATGTAACTATGGATGTAGAATTGTCTCGACGTGAGGGTTGGCACTTTGCTGCCAAGCTGGTGCGTGGGGCCTACATGTATCAGGAGCGAGAAAGGGCCAAAGAGATTGGATATGAAGACCCTATTAACCCTGACTATGAGTCAACCAATAGGATGTACCACAGGTAAGAGCCAAGGCTTGTCAGTCTGTTTGTTCTGCATAAATCTACACATGTAGAGTTTGATTGCTGTTAGCCAAGCTCTCATTTATCATATTCAGAGAGGAACAGTCTGCTTACTGTAGTTTTTTTCGTTTTTTTTTTTTTTTTTTTTAAATAACAGAATTAAACTGTCAACCTTTTAGGCACCGGTTAACACCACAAAGGACAGAGTCTTTTATTTGGAGTTACTGCAGTCTTGTTCTTATGGCAACAAGCTTTCGTCTCAAGAGTTTGAGAAGATTTTGATGGAATAATGTAATCAATGAAGAAAAAACTCAGGATGCTTAATTGGATACAGTATAACATGAGGTGGATTCAGAACATGCAGATGGTGATTATGAATATGTGTATTAATATAGCCTTACTAACAGAGAAACAAATGAACAGGGCCAGATTTCTGTTTACATACTGTGAGTACTTGATGTTTATAGAGATTTTTTATGGAGTATAGGTTTGTAAAAGTAGTCCCACACCTTACAATAAATGTGATCTGCTGATGAAATTGATTTATTTCAATGTGCCATGAAACAGTGTAAGCACAATAGAATAAAAATGCATATTTTATAGTGAACAATATAAAAGAAGTTACTAATTCCTACTTGAAAGACAAACAAACCTATTATTATGACTACCTAAATTGTCCCTGTTGTGTGTCATGTATTTGTGCAAGGTGTTTGGACTATGTGTTGGATGAGATTGCACTCAACAGAAAAGCAAATGTAATGGTGGCTTCCCACAATGAAGACACAGTGAAACACACCTTAACAAGGCAAATTTTATGCTGTATCCAGTAACTTGAAACTTAAAACTATAATTCTTTCATACAAAATTGCATCTGTATAAACATGCTTATATTTTTATCCTCTCTCAATCAGAATGAATGAGCTGGGTCTCATTCCCACAGAAAACAAGGTATACTTTGGTCAGCTACTGGGCATGTGTGATCAAATCAGCTTCCCACTGGGTAAGAAAAGTACAGAAGCAGAAATACACAACCATGCAATGTCTAGGTACCAATCTGTCTTGTCATAAATAGTAAGAATAATTTTGACAGTGCCAGCCAGACAGGCCATACACCCTGTGATGCTTTCAACTCTGTCATAAGACCTTTAAGTTGCACAAACGTACCTCACAGGCCCCAAGGAGTGCACATGTAGAAGCCACTCTGCATGACATATGAGCCAAGACACCTCAGTATTGAACAGTCCTCTTAACGAAGTGCCTCTGCTGGATCTCAGCGCTTTGTTTGTCAGTCAAAGCTAGACATAGTGGTGGCAGGCAGTTGTCTGTCAATGTGAGGCTGAAGCTGACATGGCCTTGACCAGTATTGATGTAAAGAGACAGGCATGTGTTTCTTTGTTGATTTTTTGAGGGATGGAGCTGCCAGCACTGCTTTTGAATCCTGAAACAATAAAGAAGTTGTTTCATAAAATAAAGCAGACTGGAGCTGAGACCCATATTATTTGTCCATCACTTACTGCACCAAATGTACCTTTGTTAGTTTTTATAATTCAGTTTTCAGATAAGCTGTTACTCAGGATGTGCTTGTCAGGGCAGAGTTTATTGTATCATGTTATAATGTTTTGGATGGATTAGTTAAAACAACATTTATTTCGACAGAGCTAAAGAGTTAAGCCCTGGCAAAGCAGTTTCACAGTGTGCGAGCCTAACTGACAGACGAGAGGAAATCTTCAAATAGAAATGCTGTAAACTGAGGATGTCAGTGCAAATACTGCAGTCTCGTCTGATTACACAGATCGTAGCAAACATTCAGTGAGAGAAACCAATCAAGATGATGCTCATGCTGTGGTTCTATAGAGTTTGTCCAATATAATCTGTAAAAAGTATACTCTCCTGTCATTTAAACTAGTCAGTCAAAATGATATTTTATGAAAAGGAATTTCATAATATTGACAAATAAAGAGAGAAATCGTTTTTGTCTACATTTATCAATCCCATTTTCTTTTGTTTCACTCCAGGCCAGGCAGGCTTCCCTGTCTATAAGTATGTTCCCTATGGACCAGTGAATGAGGTAATGCCCTACCTGTCTCGGAGAGCACAGGAGAACCGAGGCTTCATGAAGGGGGCCCAGAAGGAGAGGGAACTGCTTTGGAAAGAGCTGAAACGGAGACTTGCCTCTGGAGAGCTTCTTTACAAACCAGTGTACTGAAAAGAACAAAAGATTTAGTAAAGATTATTGAGGGTTTCTTTATCTGGTTCTTTGGTTAGTGTCCATCATCATAGCTGCCTGTGCTGTCTTTTTTAAGCACATCTCTTGTTTTAATCTATATTTTGAAGTTGTTTTTTTTTTTTTTTACTGATGGACTATTTACATAGGTCACTAGTTTTTCTTTTTCCTACTAGTGTTTTTCAGCATTCTGCTCTTGCAGGATTTTATCCACCTTCACTCCATTCACTCCTTCTGTTCTGCACCTCTACATCCATAAGCATTTCTCATTTTGTTTTCCCACTGTCTGTAGAGCTCTAATATCCATCATATGGGCAACTTTACTGCTCCAGAAGGACTTCCTAAAATGTCAACAAGACTGGGCTGGGCATCTTTTTTTATTGCTCTATTTATTTTCAAGGAGAACGGGAATCATAAGAATAACATGCTTGATATAAATGTTAGCAAAGTAAACTATATAGGTATATCTACTGTATATGTGCTTCTCAGTACTGTATGTTTGTTTTTGAGGTTGCACTGACATTTTTAAAACAATACAAGTTTATGTGTCATGAAGAAGTATAACTGCCTCATCAAAGCACATCTCTCTTCTTCATCCTTGTTATTATATTCACTAGGAGAAGTTATATTTTTGCCCACAGTATGTGTTCTATACTCAGACTGAAAGTTTCCCCAATTTTGGTCAATTCATGTCCAAATCTTGATTTTAAATCCAACTCTTAACTTAATTCAGATCAATCCCAGGTCTCTTAACCATCTGTCTGCTCAGTCTCATAAGTAATTGTTAAACATATAGTTTTTAATTCTTGATCAATCTTTTTGATGATGAGCTTTGTAACTGTAAAGCAAATACAATAATATCAACAATAATTTCATCCTATTAGTCTTAAAAGGTTGATTAAGTATTTTCTTGGCTTTATCACTGAAGTGTATCTCCGTTATAGTTTCCTACCTATTAATAGTTTTCTTCCCTTCCTGTGATTGTGGTTCTGTTTCTATGGTTAATAGGCCAAGTACTGATTCCATGCTGGTGGAGAAGTGAACGTTTAAATCTGGGTCTCTGTTATAGTGGAATTGTTGAGGCTCTTTCTCGTTGTTTGTGGCTTGTTGATGTGGGCACTTTGTCTTGTTTCTCCATTTTGACTGATCTACAGCATGCCCTTATCCATTTGGGGTGTCTATAAAGCAAGCTAAATCTGGTCTCAAGAGGCTGAAAGCCCCCTGAATCTGGCATTGATATCTGTTTTTCTGGTCTGTCTGACAGACTGGACCTCTTACAACAAAGATACCTCCTAGCATGTTGGAGCACTATCTATTACATTAGACAACTCTGTGCAATTCTGATTTTTGACAATGTAAATATGTTTAACTCAGAATGTATTTGTTGAATTTGCATCTTACCAAATATGCTTGTGAAATTGCTAAATATGTGAATATAAAGTATGTGAAGTCATGCATATTTTTGATGTCCTTGACGGAAATGCTATAGCTTTGAACTGTTTGTACAGCTTGAGTTGTTTGAGGTTTTAATTTGGTGACATATTCTGCTTGGTTATTGATGCGCAATTAGTATTTGAGTCAGAGGGTAACCAAGCTTCATGATGATTATGGCCTTGTCATTTTATGAGAGCAGTCGGTGCTCTGTAGACCATCATTTAATTACCCATGATGCTACGCTCAATACAGATCACAGAAATTGGATGCATTAATCATTACTCAGAAGAAACTTTAGTGGCTGTTCAGTTTTACTGAGGCAGAGCACCGCAGAGGTGTCACCGTTGCTGTGTTCTATCAGTTTAATTAAGAATCAAGTCTACTTTTGATGTAAGATGTGCCTTTGAGTATACATTTGCCAATAAATCCCTTCTTATAGGGTAGTGGAGTTTTTCTGGTTAGCATGAGTAGATTCAGAGGACACATTAAGAAGTGAAAAATTCTACCCAAGTTCTAGGTCAGCAAAGCTCTAAGCACAGCAACAGTTCTCTCTACATTAAAAGCACACAAGAATGTAATAACATCAGCATAGACTAATTTACTTTATATAATGAATGTTGACATTGTATTATGCAAGATGTGATGTGTGGCATACATAACTGGCTTCTTTGGGCTCTTGTTTCTACCATTTTGGACCTAAGTTTGTGTCTTGGCTGTGGCCATTGGCTTGGAACACAACAGCCCAGGGTTTTTCAAATAATGACTACTTACGATGTGACAGGTTTTGTTTAAATACATACAGAACATCAATTTTCAGGGGTGTGACTTTGAAAAGTTTTGTTTTTCTGTAGAACAAAGGCTAGATTGGATTGTTGCCGCATTCTAGGCGTCACTTAAGCTCTAATCAGGATTTGTATGCCAATAGATAAAGTGACAGTATGGTGGCTTTGAGCCATCCAAGAGTATTATGTTTTGGTTTGTTTTTATCTTTTGACAGCAAACTGAGAGATTAGTGGCTCACAGTGCACAAAATAGATAACTAGGCCAATGCACATTAACTTCAACATCTCTAATCATATCCTCAATTTTAAGATAATGTTAAAATTAAGAGTAAACTTCGGGGGAAGTGTGCAAAACTATATTGTAAAGTATAAATAGTTAAAAAAAGTCATTCTGAATGAGAAAGTAGGAAGAGTTTTTAATTTTTTTTTATCTTTGTAAAATCCTTACATGCAGTTTGTCGTAACACCTGACACCTAACATTTACACAATTTTAATTGCCTGGGTCAGCCAAAAGTTGGCGAAGCGGAAACGGTAAAATTAAGTTAGCTGTTTATAGGCTTAATTAGTTTGAAGGCCGATGAGTTGGCTATGGTGTTTAAATTGTTTTCTTCTTCCATACAAATATTACTTAATAAAGTGGAAATAGAGAAAAGTGCAGAAAGAAGACTTCCAAGAATAGACAATAGACTCTATTTCCTGACATTGCACCATAATCACAAGATCATTTCTACATGGCCAGTCAGAATGACAAGCACAGTATAACTCAGCATCAGTGAAAATGCTGCATGACATCTTGTCAATATTTTATAACAACATCTGAGACAAAGTTGGCTCAAATGTCTAACAAGGAGGAAGGGCTGTTAACTTTCTGCAAGACACTGACATTTCCTGGTAAAATAATTGGCAATGCTTAACAAGAAGGTATGCATAAAATCCTAAGTAATTACAGAAACACAACAAACCAGAAACGTTGCTGCTTAGTCCTAATTAATGAATACCTCACACATGGTTCCTGAAAAATACTTAATAGGCTATGCTCTATAGTCTGCATCCATTTTACAAATGTACTTTGACATTATATGCTTATTTGCTCTGTAGACGACCTTTAATAAATAGTTCAGTTCATAACCCCTAGTGAAACAAACCAAAACTACCACACAGTGCAGTTAAAAAAAGACTTTATTACTGAGATACACACACACACACACACACACACACACACACACACACACACACACACACACACACACACACACACACACACACACACACACACACAGGTGTCAGTCATAACAAACAAATGCTGCTGATAGTGTTTGTTTTTTTAAGATATTCATTATGATAGCAGAACTATAGTAAAAATAATAATACTAATAATAATAAATATATAAATAATAGGTCAGATGTTTTATGCAAAAGGATAATGAAAAAAACAAACATCAAGACTAGAGTCAAACAGCCCCTGTTACGACTGTCTTAATGTCGGTTCCTGCGGACTGGCAACGTATTTGATGACACCGCCATGGACGGCCAGCCATTCATCCTCGGCCCATCCCAACCCGCAGACTTTGTTACCTGTCTAGTGATGTTTGTTTTACACAGGAGCACGTAGGACTGCCTTTTTGTTTAATTACAGTTTTCTTAAGTTTTTTTTAGTTAGGGAGGTAAGTTGCTGTCATTTGGTTTAATTCTTTTGAGTAGGCAAGTTTGATTTATCCTTGAGATAGGCTCCTTTTTGTTTGCTGTTCTGCTGTTAGGTCCACCCTAAAGTTATAGTCTGCTCCTTTCCCTGTTTTAAATCCACTCATTGTAAATAAATCACCATCAAACTGTACTAATTGTGTGATGTGCTTCTTGGGGTCGGACGGGGATGGATCACCCTTATGTTATGGTCTGGCCACCCCTAGACGGTCCATAACAGCCCCCCAAAATTACCTTGCATGTCTTTTCCTAATCATTCATCATGTTATGCATTGATATAAAGGAGAATTCATAAGGACTTGAACCACACGGCTGTACTTGCGCTACACTCTGTAGTAATGTTATTGACATGGGTCTGCCGTCGAAATGGCTCAAATGACCCAACTGGGTTGTGGAGGGTTAGTATCTTGCCCAAGGATATTTGGCATGTAGACTGGGATTGAACCACCAGCCTTATAATTAATAGGTGACCTGCTCCACCACCTGAGCTACAGTTCCCGCTGGCACGCCTTACATAGAAGAAGCAGAGCCTAGGGTCGAGGGGGATGATGTGCCCATCACTAGAGGTGAGGACACTGAGGTAGTTAAACAACTCCATAGGCCCTGGGGAAGATAAAATTCATAATTAGTTCCTTAAGGCCCTGGATTTTGTTGGGTTGTCTTGGAATTGGATTGGAATGGTTTTGCAACATCCATGGGAATGTGTTTCCTACGGAGCCCCGCAGGGGACATGGGAGAAAAAAAAAATTAGGGAGAAAATAAAAAATTAGGGAGAAAAAAAAAAATTAAGACGGACTTTTGCGAGATCTCGCAAAACAAACTCGGGATTTTGCAAAAGTATTGCGAGATCTCGCAAAAGTTTTAGCCGCATTCTTCGGAGGCCGCCAGCTCGAAGCCGACCGGGAGGTCGAGGCACGATGTGCCGGGAAAGCGGTGTTCCTCCCGGCTGTAGTAGGTCTCGACCTCCCGTTAGCTTCGAGCTAGTGGGTGTCAGATCTCCAAAAACGTCGGAGCACTTTTGCAAATATGTGATGTCTTGTAAACCGAGCAGGTATCTGACGTTTACACAACTACATTCACGCCTCAAAATATCTTAAAACTGTATTTTGTGACCCAGAAAGAGTAATATTACAACTAAGTAGCTGCCGCCATTGTTGGAATTCAACTTTTGCGAGATCCCGAGTTTGTTTTGCGAGATCTCGCAAAAGTTTTGCGAGATCCTGAGTTTGTTTTGCGAGATCTCGCAAAAGTCCGTCTTAATTTTTTTTTTCTCCCTAATTTTTTTTTTCTCCCATGTCCCCTGCGGGGCTCCGTAGTTTCCCATGTTTAAGAAGTGAGAACAGAGGGTATGTTCCAGTTATAGGGTGTGCACTGGAGCTGGTCTATTTTGGTAAAGAGATTAGCATGAAAGCAAAACTGTCAATTTATCAATCAATCTACACCTGAACTTAGTTATGGTCATGAACTTTGGGAAGGGAGTAATAATTGGACTAAAACTAATTAATAATAATACCAAAGTCTATTAACATACTAATACAACAGACATAACTAGTGTTAACTGAATTATGTTAAACCTTATATTCACTTTGAATATTCATGCATTTTAATATAGGTCATATTTATACAGAGCCTGTTTTTTAAGAATATTTTTTCACATGAGGCAACAACTTTATACTGAGCAGATTTTATTGTTGAAGCTTAATGTTTGTAATTCGTAGATTTTATAAAAAAAAGCTTAATGTTCATAGCTAACCTGCCACTGAAGGTTCAAAATATATCCGCTATTAATAGCATAAAATGAAAACCCCACTATTAACAAAATTTACATGATTTGTATGACTTGCTGGTGAAGTTGATTTTTAGTTTTCATGAAAAGTGCTTTGAATTGTGGAACAGTATTATCTTTTTTCCTTCCATAAAAGATGGTCCAGTGATAAGGAAGGCAACAAGGGAAGCACTGAAGGGAGTATTTCGTAAAAATGTAGAAGATTTGACCAGCTGTTCTTTCCAATGTCATGCAAATACTTCCATATCTTTTATTTGAGTTACATTCCTAAGCAAAATTAACTGTTCATCTGCAACCCATAAAAGAAGATACACAGAATAATGCCTGAAAAACTCTGGTGAGAACAAGACAAGCTGGGAAATGACACATGAAAAACTAGAGCTACATATAGAGGGAGGTTAACTGATTGGGATACCAAAAAACAAATCATTATTTTGTACCGATACACTATACACAAAACACTTTTGCATTTATTTCTGTGTAATAGTCTAAGATAGCTATTATGCCTGAAATTGAAAACATCTTTCACTTTTGTATATGTCATCACTGATAGCAAAGAACTGATATATGAAGATTGAATTACATAGCAAAATATATGGATAGCACAAGGTTCCTGTTATCCAGAATTAGCATAAGTGGGTATAAAAATGAATGAAGGGATGGATAGGCAAGCCTGGGGAAATCAGCTTAGACAAAGAGGTAATTCCCAGTCTGGCATATATTTAAAAGTGTTGGTGGACAACACTGAGTTTCAGCAAAGTTTTGATTGTGAATGTCTCCAGCTGCCTCTGCTGTCTTTACTGCTCATCTGCATAATGTGAATTTATTGCAGTCTTACCTAACATCACCACCTGTTCTATCAACCCATGTTCATGCTCACAGCTATTTCCCCATGGGCAGCAAGCACCAACAAACCATTTTTTACCAAACTGCGTCTGGACGATGAGCACTTGTTTGTTTTTTCTTGAAAATTATCTAAATCTATGAGTAGTGAAATCGTTGGCTGACCTGACCAACCAACTGTTGGTTAGTTCTGTCTTTGTTCCGTTGGCTCTTTAGTGACATTTTTCCACTACTTTGCTTTTCATCACAGATGGAAATGAAAGGAATCTGTGTTCATCACAGCTACTTAGTGAAAAATATGATGAATCACTGAGCTCAGTTGACCCTAGAGCCCAGACCTTGTCCCACACTGAAGGAATCCCCCCTGGCCTCAGTAAGCTCTGATGTGAACCAGTGAGTAAACAAATGAGTCGTAAACACAACAGATGGGACCTTCGATGACTAATTTCACTGGCCCATATAGAGTGGCAGAAAGGGGCACATGATCAGAAACACTGAAAAGAAGGGAGCAATGGAAAGTTTGTGTTTTTCTGTCTTGCCTGCTGTCAAGTTTGGATCATGGAAAACACTTTTATTTCACACACCAAAGCATCGCGTCTTCCCACTTCCATCGGTGTCATCTCTGCGCTATCAAATTGAAATCACAAAAAAAAAATCATCTCCTGAGTGGATTTGTGTGGCAGAGTGTCGGCCTTTATCGCAGTTTTTATGACAGGGGGGGATGAAAATTCATGCAGATAACATATCACACGCCTCACACATCGCTGAAATTAATTTTTTTCTTTCAGTCACTCTGTCATCACTGACTGGCTTGTGTTTTCAGTAATCTCATTTGGAGGCGAGTAAAGCTGCCCAGAAAGAATTAAAAACACAATGGCTCTGACAGCAACCTCCAAATTCTCTCCCATAAAGTCACCAGTTAAGGGGGTGACTTGATTTCTTAGAGTTTACTGTTGCTACCATCTCCTCTTTCTCCTTTTATTCTGTGCCAATGAATGGCACCCATACATTACAGATTATTAAACCACTTTCATCTTCTCCCTTTGAGATGTATGCTGGTTTCTCTTTGTAAGTGATAAGCACGGTGCAGCACGAATGACTGACGACTGCATAAAAAAAAGGAAAATTGGAAAGAAGATGGGAAGCTCTCTGTGTGTGTTGAAGAGGAAACTGCTTAGAGAATACCAACAGTGTGGAAAAGGAGCAGAGCAAGTGATCTGTCACAGCCACTGGCTTCACAGCCTCATTCCAGTTCTTACCCTGAAAGCACAGATATCCCACTATTGCCTCTAACACACACACGTGCAAACAGATGAACACACTTGGTATTACCACACCTGCACATGCAATTATGTATATACATATAGGTGTGGAAGCAGATATGGAAACAAAGTCACGCAATCGTGTACCGGCTGTGGGTTCACACAAATACTCGCAGGCACCCACACTTTTCTTCCCATCAGTTCCCACATCTATCAGTGTGGGGTGAGAGATGATTTGGAGCGGCTCAGTGTTTTGATCATTAGTTTGGACTCATGGAGTGCAGCAGCAGTGAAAAATGAGACTGCTATCTCATGGCCACCTGTTCTTTTAATAAGAAAAAGAACAATTCCCAATCACAGGATGGATTGAACCTGATGTCTGGGGTGTGTGTGTGTGTGCGCGTGTGCGTGTGTGCGTGTGTGTGTGCTTCCATGCATTAGAATTTTGTTCTGTCAATCTATGTGAAATCTACAACAGAGGTGGGATAAGGGTATTGCATAAAGTAGAAAAATCATACAGCAGAAACTGCATGTGTGAATATGTCATGTGGTAGACTCCATTTCTTTCTTACGCATCACTCAGTTTTTACACAATTACAGTTTTTCTCTGTGAAAGGAAAGTTTTGATAGTTACATTGTTTAATATTCTTGCTCTGCCATGACATTATTCTAAAGGAAGCACTGATATTACAAATTATACATAAAATTACATTTGCTTTATTTAAAATCTTTAAACTATTTATGTTTCTACTTTTCTGGCCTCTTGTTCTTTTGTGATTTCTGACCTCTTGTAGAAAGAAAAGGAGATATAGTGTGATGTTAATAATTGATTCCCTAAACTGCTAAGGCTAGAGACACTAGAGGTGACTGAACTCGATTTTGTTACATTGGTTGAAAAAATTATTTGACCCCCTTCTGAATTTGTACATTTCCTCACTTACAAAGAAATGAACAGTTTCTATTTTTATGTTAGTTTAGTTTTCATTGAGAGAGACAGTGTATCAATCATTAATAAGCTCCTCCCATGTAGTTTTGGGGTGATCTGCCACCTATCTCATGATCATTCTTACCCCATGAGGCAAGCTCTTGCTTGAAGCTTCAGACTAAGTGTCACTAATGGTTATTTCTTCCATTTCTGAATAATCGGACCAACAGTTGTCACTTTCTCGCTGATGGTCTTGCAGACCATTCCAACTTTGTGCAGGTCTACAACTTTGTCTTTGTTGTCCTTCGACAGCTCTTTGGTTTTGCCTATTGTGGTGAAGAGGTTGGAATGGAAGGAATCAATTCTGTGGACAGGTGTGAGATCAGAAGTTTCTGTAACTGATTGATTGTAATCTGTCTGATGGGCACAAAGCCAGCACACAGTGTAAATTTGTTGCGGGTTGTACGAGATCAAATACTTGTTTCATTCCAGTAATTAATTTAACTTTAATGTAGTTTTTCTGGATTTTTAGCTGATATTTTCTCTCTCTATTAAAATGAAATTACCATAAAAAATATCAGATTGTTCATTTTTTGCAAGTGAGCAAATGTACAAATTCAGCAGGGAATTATTCCCCCACTGTGTACAAAATTGTGTCCAAGATCTTTTTATAATTTGTACAGTGAGTGAGATATTTTTCATTCCCTATAAAATCCCCCACATACTTGTATGCAGGTTGTTTGATGATACATGTTTATATCTTTTTAGAGAAAGAAGCATCTTAACAAACAAACACAGCATGGTGGCTCTTGGTTCGGGGATCAAATTAAAGTGCCGAAACAGTAGGAGGAACCTTTACATGACCAGTGATGCTGAGAGCAGAAGGAGTGCAGGGGATAGACTGGTTATCTTGCAGCTCTGCAGTGAGCAGACAAGCAGCGATCAACCAGATTGGTGTTAGGATTCGGTGGTGATAACATCGAGTTGCTTTTTGCCAGCAGTAGTTAACCATGTTAAACTGAACTTTATGAGTCATTTCCAAAATGGGGCTATTTCTTCTCCCCGCCCCAATCAGCATGACTAGATACCAGGGGAAATAAGACATATTGCCCACATTTAATTGATGAAACCAATCTTTTACCCTCAGAGCCAGATCAGCTCCAGTTCATTTAGTAATCCTGCCACCTCTGTCTCCTTAAAATTATTTCTCTCTGTTTTTCAGCCTTTTGGGGAAATACTCATAAAACTACTCAGAAACTTTGAGAATGAACTGCAAGTTGCCTTTAGACACTATATTGTTGCGTTGAAGAAAAAAAAAAAAAAGAAAAACTTCAAAGCTACTGTCGGACAAGTGACCTATAACAGCAATCTTTTGATCATGAATGTTTCAGTTTCGCCAGAGAGCGTAATAAGTGACTTTTATCCGTTTATCCTACATCTTTCAGAACATGAGACTGGAATGGGGATTATGAAGGAAAAATCATTTTAAAAGTTTGGTAAAATACTTCATTCTGTATGAATTGGCAGAAAGCCACTGCTGGGTTGAGGATTGCTTAAGGCAAAATATTGTTTGCAGATTTCGATAACCTTTGCATGTATCTAAATGAAAGATTTCTTATCACAGCAGAGCAGGTGAGCATACCGACATTAGCAAACATCTGGCTTGTGCTGGAGTTTCTTGCGGCTTTGAGCAACAGCTTCATGCTGTCATTATAATCCACTGTGAGTCTCTGCAACCTGCCTTTTTTTGTAGCTCCAGATTGGCAGCATATGGGTAGGTACAAAAATGCCTTCAAAGATGCTGTATAATATCTACATTTAAGACCTAGAATATTTGATTCTGTGTATAACATGTAGCATTGTCTATCCTCATTACTTGAAACATCACAGATCATTTATTTCCCTAAATATTTCGTGTCATTACCCATTCTAAAATCAGGAAATACAGTTTTCACTCACTATGGGACTCAGAAGTCTCTAAACATATAAACATTGCATCATTTTTCATATAATAATAATCTAAAATGCACACAACATGTTCATATTTAAATCCCAACTAGCTATAGTTAGTCCCCAAGGTCTGCTTGGTTTAATAACATGCTCTTAATAAACAGATAAAACACAGTCTTGTAAAATCTTATGCACCAAAAATCCAGGGACGCAAATAGCTAGCAAGATAGCAAGTATTACGTGGTACTTAAAATATCAAGGACCTCTTGCGGTGGTAGGCACATGCTCCTTCTCTCTAATGTTCAAGATCTAATTTTGTTCATTTTTGGGTGAGAAGGAGCAGGAAATAAAATCTGAACAGAAAGCTAAAGGACACAATTATGGTCTACAATGCAATACAGAATTTTATTGTGTAGAAAAGGCTCGGAATATGAGTTAAATAAATTAGTTTTTATGATAAGTAAAACAAGTTTTTATGGAACATTTTAAACCACAAGTCCAATCTTTCATTGTGAAGAAGCTGTTTTAAGAGATACGGCAGATTCGTTAAACGGAGTTGAACAGAAGAGCGATTGGAGGTGAGCTGAGAGCCTTGTCAGCAGTATTAACTCACTTGATCCTAAAATATGAATAATTGCTTGGCTTATTTTGGGATGATGAGTCAGAGATTCCCTCCCTATTCTTATGCAACCACAGGCGGAACGTGAGGTGGCAGCTTATGAGAGCTCCAATTTTGTGGGTAAGTCTGGCACATCTTTATTGATTTCTTCTTCTCCCATGTGTTTATGTAGGCTCCACTACATAAAGAAGGCGTGTGAAGGGGAACAAATGGACATCTCATCCGTTCTCGTTCAGTGTTTAACACCCACACCTTGACTGAAGCCTCGGTGAGATGATTTCTATATGAGGAGACTGAACCCACACGTTTTTGCCTCTCCAAATGCTCAGTAGGGGTGAGCCTTTGGATGTACGCCCAAGAAAAACACACTACCACAGAGGCAAACACCAGGGGGCAGTAGTAGTCTTCAAGCCCCCTCAGTGAACCTCGACCCAGCTCTGTGTACGCGTGTGAGAGAAAGGGATCCTCAGCAGCATCTTCTCCACAGTCCTCAGTCCTAAAAAGCCTTTTAAAAGGCTGTATGAAAATTCATCGTGCTTTCAAACTGACCTATTTTGGGAGATTGGTTGCTTAGCTTCTCTGAAATTTTCCTCTTTTTTTCCCCACTCATATTCTCTCTTATCATGATGAGGATTTTGAGAAGACAGAGGAAATATTGGCAAGTTGCTGGAGCAGATTTAAAAGCAACGGAAGCAGGAGCATGGTTTGAGATTGCCTGTGCTAAAAATAGAGCTGTAATACCCAACGTATCTCTTATTTTCCATGAATTGCCTAAAGAACATATGGCAGTTATGCACCCACACACAGCCAACATCCACACACACAGAAATATTACACATTATTCCTCTTCCGTTCATTTTTTTTTTACTCTTTTATGCCTTTTCATAAAGCTTTTTGGACAAGCAAAAATGCCACCATCACTCTGTGGTAGCACTCCATTTCAGGAGAAACGCACGTAGTAAACAAAGTAATCCCCTCCTCCATATTTTAAGGATTAATATCATATTTATTCATAAGCTTAGCGGGAAGACTGCTGTCGTGCCTGTGAAGGGACACTTAAGCTACACACATTCACAGACGGACATGCGCAAACAGCCATTAAGTGTCATGCGGGCCGGCTCAAACACACGTGTCCTTGTCTTCTTTTCGTGATAACATGATGTGTGGGTGGCAGATTGATTTGGTCCAGCGAGGGAGAGAAACAATCAGATCAAAGAGGAAGTTAAAGTGAGAGAGAGAGAGCAAGAGAGGGAGAATGAGCAAAGGGGAAGGGAGGACGTTGCGTTGGGGAGGTGAGAGAGCGAGAGACGGAGCTCTTCCACTTTGACTTGATAGATTTAACTCTCATTCAAAGAGACAGTCTTATGACACATGGGAAAGAGATTCGCTTTTCTTTCCTTTTATCTGTGCTACTAGCATCTCTTCTATGTGCACAACCCACTCATGTACACATCCATTTTCGTAAAAAACACCTGAAACTCTGCTGTCCACACTCTCTGCTCTGCACACAGAAACTCACAAACCTCTAGCACTCATCTTTCCTGCTTCTCATACTTCTCCCCTTCTTTTCTTTCAGAGGTGGCTCCAGCTAAAAACCTCAGGGCTCAAGGGTTGCATTAGGGAGGTCCACTGTCTACAGTCCCCAATCACTGAGCTGTACGAAGGGTTTCAGGACACCACTATCTATCTGATTGCCTGTGTGATAAAAGAATAAAGCTGTTAAAAGAGGATGAGAAGAAGAAGCAAGAGGGGGGTGTCACCATAACAGTCTTTGGGGTGCCATAAGTTTCCCTCCCTCAGGGGCAAGATTGTGCGCCTCCGATTTCCCTGCATGCTCAGTACCCAGACTGATAAGTCCAGGCAAAGTGTGGGGGTGATTCCAGATAAGTGCTTGTGCGGTATCTTGGTGACATTGTGTTCATGACTGTGTGAGAATGGTGTGTTTATTGTGTGTTTGCTTGTGGTCCCAGGCGAGGATTACCTTAGCACTCATTATCACTCATGGTGAAGATCATCATTACAGCCCTGCTGGCCTAGCATGGCTCCCCTACATCCCTCCAGTAGCTCACTGCTAATACCCACACTGCTCTGAGACACACTGTAGGCTGCGACTAGCAGCAAAGGGCATATACTGTACATAAAAAGAGAACGTCTGATGCTTTGCTTCCATCAGGAAAAAACACCAAATATTAGCCATAAGTGAAACACAAACATCCTCTGAAAGCACGTGCGTTGAAAGCCTGCAGATGTACGACTCTGTTGGTATTGTTTCATCTGAGTGAAAGCTGCTTACAAGCTGCTCCAGCGGTTTACAAATCTGTCTCTGGAAAACAATTTCACTTTCACAGACCTCCCTCTCCCTCACACCCATTGTTCTCAGTCTTCTGTTTCCCAAGTGGGCATTACAGCAAGCTCACCCCTTGATCTCACTTTCTGGATCAAATTCATTCTTCCGTGATAGCAGCTGCATAGCAGATTAACTGCTTTGTTATGCAAATTGTTAATGTGCTGAAGTTACTACATGTGCATGATATTGATCATATAATAAGTAAACTGCAAACTGAAACGTTTGAAGGCAGAAGGTCAGAAATATTGTGTGTCAAACTCCAGCTTTAAGCGTTACAAATAAAATCCCAAGAATAATTTAGAATTCATGAGGCTATAGTTCACAGATCTTTCCAGTTTCTATTTAGACCTCTGAAGGTTTTTTTTCCTCTGCTCAGCTCATTACCAGCAAACTTTCAGGATGATTGTTGCCTCTGTCCACCCACTCTGTCTTATTAAACCCCTCTTCTATGTGTTATGTGTCTTATTTGATTTGTCTTTTAATTTTGCTTCTTTGATTTGCTGGTGTGAAATTAGCTCTTACATCCTGAACCACCTTTCCACTGCTACGTTTTCTGTAGCTTTTCAGTTTGACTCAATTGTTCTTTCTCACAAAGATTTGTTTGTGTTAGTTTGTGGAAATTCACTGAACTCTGAGTTCACGTTCTTCATTTAAAAGGTGCTTTGAACAATAGGCCAGTGATGCCAGAGCTAGACACTTCTCCGATCTCCAATAATAGATGAAATCTAAAAATTTTCCTTTGATACTAATAGTAGTTTTATTATTTCTGCATCACCTGCTGCAGCTGTTTTCTCATGTGCAAATTGTAATATTTTCCTTTCATTGGAAATAAGATAATGAATAATCAAGACAATATTATCCCACGTAATTCCTACACTATGTATTTCAAATCTTCAGAAAATACTTACATTCATGAGTGAGATGGAATAAACAACTCTATGAAACCCTAGTTTGCCCCATTTGACATTCATGTAATAAATAACAATCTTAAACATGTCTCCCTTCTGTTACTACTGGGGTGGGGGGGGGAGCCTTTGCAGTCTCAAAACAACCCTTATCTCGAAGTCGTCTTCAAACCTCAAAACTATGCGAATCGCAGTATTCTGATCCACTAACAGCAAGCATCTCTGGTTCAGCCATCATTTTCCTTTTCTGTCTCTCTTTGTGTCACAGGCCAGAAGGCTAGTACGTGGGAGTGGAACCCAAAAGCAGACTCGATGGACAAAACAAGATGATATTTAACAAGGTTTTATTGTGCACAGGAAACATGTACAAAAGGCGACAAGAGGAATGTAGCAAGGGTCTCTGACACAGAGGAGAGGGCGGTTAGATCCAGAGCTGTGGTGCGGATGGCCGAAGGTGAGTTTAATCGGTTCGGGCTTACTTTCAGGTGGGATGTGAGAGGCTTCGGGAGAGTAGCCGAGTGAGCGTCTGGCTGAATGAAGGGGTCTGTGAAAGGTGAGGTTCCAACCTTGTGACTCCAGGAATCCAGGAGTGATGGCAGGCGAGTCCAGTGAGTAGTGCTGTTTCCAGGAAAGGGGCTTCGAGCAGGTTTGGAGAGTGTTACCAGGTGTGGCCAGCATCCAGGACATTACACAGCAGGTGAGGTTAATCGGAGGCAAGAGATCTAGGGACACAAGGAGATGGGAGTAAGTACAAGGGCCCCCCCCAAACAAACCAAACCAAACCAAACCAAACCAAACCAAACAAAAACCATGAGCTGTGGGAGACAAGGAGGCCTAGTTATCACCATGAGGTAGCTGACAAACTAGCAAAGAGTGCAGGATTGCACTGGCCTTAAGAGTCGCTGATTGCTGTCAATGGATTACAGGTGAGAGAAGCAGGTGAGGAACCAGAGCCTCATCCACATGGGCGGACACAGGAACTCACAGGACTCAAATGGAAGAATACCACACACTCATTCACATCATGACACTCTGATAGAACTTTTGCTGTTGGTAATCATTTGCAGTTGAGCATAAACTGAAAGGTATTTTTTATGAGTGGTATGTAAAAAATATTGTTACAAACCTTTAACCATTGTAATATGTCTAATTAGAAATGATTGTGTAAAATGTGATACAAAAACGATGAGGTTTTTATTTATGTCCGTGTGTGACACCAAGTAGCAGGGAAGTGTCAGTCAGAATTCTTGGGGTCTCACCACAGTGTAAGATTTTCTTCTTTTTGCATGTGAAAGATATTTAGAAACTCAGGCTGTGACAAAGGTGATTATTCATGCTACTTTTTTTCCATTTCATTTAGGCTGCTTTAATTAATTTCTCAGTTTGCAAACCATCCTGGGATTTTTAAGCAGTGATTCAGAATGAGTCTGCAAAAGCTTTGACCAAGAGGTCCTGTGAAACTCTTTCCTCCAAGTCAAATTCAGATTCTAGTTCGAAATAATTGTGATTACCTTATAGAACCACACACCTTTCTCCATTAAAGATCTAGCTTAAATGGCCTTCATAGAGCTTTTCTAGTCTCACTGATCACTCAGAGAGTGTTAAGATTCAAAAATTGAGAAAGGGTACAAGAGGTGATCGAAAAATAACCACACTGGTCCGGCCGGGTGAAGTCAAACGAAGATTTTAATTCACACGTGGGAAGATCACTGGAAACAGCAATTGATCTTCGACTTACTAAAGCACAAACAATTATTTTATAACATCAGGGTTTGTTTACTGACGCCCCTTCATGCGTCACCGGTACATTTTATACATAGATCAGATCAACACCAGAATGACTTTTCACCCAGAAGATCATCTTCTATTTTCATGGCTGGTACTTTCCATTCTTATCTTAAAGTGAATTGTTCCTCTTTCTTGTCGAGACATAACTAATCTCTCCTCTAAATAAATCTAACTAATGTGTGTGTATGTGTTGACCTCACATGCTCTTTGTGTCACCTCTTCACCTCCTACTGTCTGTGTCTCGTCCTCAAATGCTCTTTCTCAATTCACCTGTTGCACTTCTGACCTTTTACCAGACCAGAGGCTCACTGAGACTATGTGTATGTCTTCTACTAAATAAATGTTTTAACCAAGAACCTCTACTAAAACCTTAATATAAAATAACCTGATATAAGTGTTTTGTAAGCATGTATTGCAATTCCTTCTATGTTCTAGTTTTCCCTCAGCATGTATCACCTAGACACTCTCACTAGATGAAGCTTAAGACCTTTAAAGAACCTGAACATCAACTCAAATAAGCACAGATATGCAATATGTATAAAATAGTTATAACTGCACCTGAAATACAAAATTAATATAATAACTTGTATGCATAAACATCTTAAGGCCATCTTAAAGCTATCTGTTACATTGTTAAAGCAATGATCATACTGCAGATTATATTATGCTGATAAAATACTTTTCTGTTCATCCCCACAAGAGCTTTACACTTTAAGCTAGGTATAACTTTTCCCCATATATTCACATATATATTGATCTGCACTAAATATTTATCTACCTTGCAGCCACACCTTACACTCACCAATTTACCAAACATGTCTTTGGACTGTAAGAGGACCTATACAGGATTTACAGATACAGGAAAGAGAAAGGCCCAAGCTAACCAGAAAATAACACTATGCCAACACTCTTTCATTATCACTGTGACCCTTTGTGACATGTAGACCTTTCAAAACCTTTTGTAGGTAGTGGTGTAGACTTGAAATGTGTTGACTCTGTGAATAGCTTAAAAAACAGTTAACTTCCTAGGACCTGGCGTCCACATATGTGGACATCACATTTTGGGTTATTTAGACCAAAATACTCAATTTTGCTCTACAAGGGCCTGATATCCACTTACGAGGACATTATACTGCTACTGTTCTATCGAAATTTTAAACAAATATCCTCATATGTGGCTTTCATTTTTCTTAGAACCAAAAATCTGGTAAAAAAAAAAAGAATCTGGTAATTCTTTGTTTTTACATTCATCGGGTCCCAATATGCCCAAATATCAAAGAGAAATTAAAAATGCATGCCGTGGAAGAGTTCGGGTCTTAGGAGGTTAAGTTCAAGACCCAAGTATTTTAGAAGTGCTATTGAGAAGTAATAATTTCATTTATTTTATACCTTATTTCTAATTCCACTGCCTTTATTACTTTTTATTTTGATTCGTGTTGTCTAATGAAGAAAGATACTTAATAAGTAAAATGGTTTACGTCCACAAAGGAGGGAAACTACAATGAGGTCTTGAAATATACGCCACAGAGCAGCAAAGAAAGGCTTTTGTCACACCAAAGTGAAACTTTTCCTCCCTTTTTTACTATTTGTCAAAAAGTAATCTTGAAAACCTGAAAGCTGTCATCCAGTTCTTATTGCAAGTTGAAATATAGTCTTTAAAAGTACAGCTGTATTATTATTCATGAGTGACATCAAATCACATTTCACCTACATTTTAATGTTGACAGAAGAAAAGTGGTGGGTTGTGAATAATAATGTCATCTCAAGAGGTTCTGATTATCTTGCTGCATGCCTGGAGAATAATAAGACTCAGCAGCCCCCATAACCAGACAGAAATACTACTAATGATTTTCATCTGCTTTCAACATAGTTTAGTGAGAACTTTAGCTGTTAAACATACTGTTTTTATAGCTTGGCCCAAAGCCAGTGAAACTTTTAGACTTCTTTATGCTGTAATGTACTGATTTCGATGGATGAACTTCAATCACTCATTCAATAACATCAGCGTAGAGGCACACACTCCAGAGAATATGTTCTTGGAGCTGATCCTCTTCTCTTTAAATGCAGAGAAACATAAAAGAAAAAAAGTCCATCTAAGGCTTTAAAAGCTGATTTGATGTGTGATGTTGCACATAAGAATAGAAAGGGAGCTAAAGGGCAGAGAGATGGCAGAATCGATGGTTATCTCTGTTCATTTGACAGTGACATATAGAGAAAATCATTCTGCAATATGCTTAAACATTTTTTCTGGTTGCTTCCCTCCCTTTTTGCGTCACCTTTGGTTTGACATTTCTCCTTACACTGACATAGCTGCAGTGGAAAGGAGCAATGAGGTGTGGCTGAGGTGTACAAGACTATTTTTAAATGTAAACAGAGGCATTCACAACCATCGAGTCACATCTGTCTCTGTCTGCAGATCTGCCTCCTCCTTTCTTTTTTCCACACATGGCCCAAAATATTCACCCACACGCACACTCAAATACTCGGTGTCGTTCTCTATCCCATCATCCCAATTCACACTCCCTTTCAGATGTTTAATCACTGCAGAGGATTGTGGGATACAGTGCTGATAGGGAAAAAAAAAAAAGGAACAAAGCTGAGCAGATATTGGTTGTGCAGTAGACGACTCAGATTCCAGCCTCAGCAGTTCTAACCTCAGCTGACCTTGAGGTGTTGTTAGAGGGAGATGTGGAAAGCTGTCTGCCTGTCTGGCTCAGCACGGGGCCTTCCTCCTTGTTTCACAAATAAACACGTATGCACTCATCGCGTAACCTACTTGCTTTTCAATTTCCTTCTCTTAACTCAAGCTCGTGCAAAAATATACAGTGTTTTCTCTAATCCACCAATTATACTGTCTCCCTCTCTCCCTCCTTCTGTCACACACACTCGTACACACAGCAGACTAATCTCATCACTTGTAACACGTAGCGGAAATGAGTCTCTCTCTGCCATTACCAGCTGCCACTTCTACCACAATCTATTGCTCATACATCGATCAGCCACAACATTACAACCATACGTGGCTCCACCACGTGACTGAAGAATCTCTGACCCTTTGAATAATGGAAGTGAAACATCTAAGAGCTTTGGCTATCCGGTACCAGATCCACTGGGTCTTGTGGGGTAAACTCTCCATGAATTGGACTTATTCAGGTACATTCCTAGATGGTAGAATTTAGGGACGGAATCCTGCAGGGGTCTTGTTTCTTGACCATGTGTCCTCGATCCAACACAGCTGATTTAAATTGCTGAATTACTTCCTCAACATGCCTTGAAGTTCTCCAGGCTTGTTAATCAACTAATTATTTGATTCAGGTGTGCTGACCCTGTGATATCTAAAATCTGCAGGACACCGGCCCTTGAGGTTTGGAGTCCCCACCCCTGTCGTAAAGGGTGTGTTTGATCTACACCCACTTTATGCACAGCGTTGTTGGTACATGTTGAGATAGCAGCATGTATGTTTCTGGAGTCTTCCAGAAACACATTGTACCAAGATGATCAGTGATGTTCATGTCACTTGCTAGTGATAATAATCAGCGATCAGCGTACAGCACATGCTGTTGCTGCAGGTCCCTGTCTGAAGGTACCAGAGCATGTAATTGTGCAGCCTATTGTCACCAGGACGCAGTGTCAAAACAACACCTGATAATAAGGGCTGCTCTTGTTTATGCTTGGGCTGGTGTTGGTCCTTGTTAGCCTCAACCACAGAGGAGACAGAAGTCATAATAGTCAAGGAAATGACAGAAAAAAACTGTACACTGCAGTCAGTGGTTGTATTGTGCATGCATGCCTGTTGATCTTTGATTTACATGTTTTTTTAAACACTTCTTTCTCTTTATAACGAACTCCACTGTCACCTGTCCTGTTCATGCTAACTTTTCAACCAGTCAGCATTCTACCTTAACATAGCCTCATCACATCAATGTTGGAAATGATCCCCAGAGATTTTAATCCATATTGAGATGCTGGAGATTTGTTGGCTGCACATCCATGTTATGAATTTCTCATTCCACCACATTCCAAAGCAGCACAACTGGACTGAGATCTGGTGACAGAAAACTATTATTATTGTCATGGTCAAGAAACGAGACCTTGGTGACATGGCGCATTGTCCTGTTTGAAACAGTCATAAAAAGATGGCTATGCTGTAGTCATAAACGGATGGACATGGTCATCAATAATACTCAGTAGGCTGTTGCATTTAAATGATGCTGAGTTTATACTGAAGAGCCCAAAGTGTGCCAAGAAAATATCCCCCACAGCATTACACCACCCACAGTAGCCCAAAATGTTGATACAAGGCAAGATGGATTCATGTCTGTGACTCAGTTTCATTTTCTCTGCTGACAGGAGTGGCACCCGTGTGATCTTCTGCTGTTGTAGCCAATCTGTTTCAAGGTTTGACATGTTGTGTGTTCAATAGATCGTCAGTTTCTGATCCACCAGAACCAAGAACCATGCCATGTTGAAAGTCACTTAAATCACTTTTCTTCCCCATTCTGATGCTCAGTTTGAACTTCAACAAGTGGTCTATTTGTAGTCCTTAAAAATGTGGTTGGTAAATGTATATTAAATCTATTACAGGCCCTGTGGTCTTCAAGTGCTTACCTGCCTTACCATCTCTCTATGTATCCTTCCCTGCACCTGCAGTCATTTGTTATTCGCCTCCAGTGCATCCTCCTGTTCAGTGCAAAGTGTGATTAATTGCCTCAAGTGACGTTACCTGAGTGGTTAGTATCCACTGTTGGGAATGTAAGTAACAGATTCTGGCAAGGTAGAACGTGACAAGGAACATCTGGTATAAAAAATGATAATAATAATAATAATAATAATAATAATAATAATAATAATAAAAGATTGCTTCTTTGCAATAAATTGCATTTTTGCATTTCCCACTATAGACAATCTCACATATTTTTTAAAAATAATTTTAACCTTAATCACCCAAATAAAATAGATCAGCAATTTAAACCGTTTTATTTGTTGTTTTTGTTGTTTATTAAGGATTAAAAAAATGCCCTGAGCAAGTCTAACATTAGTAAGATCTTAACAATGTGTCGAAAAGGGATAACTAAGCTGTGGCACGTAGGAGTAACCCGACAAAAAGTTTTATGGATTAAAAGGTCATCTTTTGCCTCATGAAGTGAAGTAGAAGCTAAAGTGCGAGCGAGAAAGGGATTAACCCTGTCCCCTAGGACAGCAGGATATTGTACGTGTCTGTTTCCACAAGTGGGTGTGTATGTCTGTGTGTGTTCAGGAATAGCATATGTGTATTCCTCTCACTTCGTCTGTGCATGTGGGATGCACTAGGTAGGTGGAAGGTCGTCTGGCATTTAAGTGTTTGACAGTATCACAGGCGTGTGTGAGTGGGAGTTGGGAGTGCGTGGGTGTATAAGCGTGGGTGAGGGGAAGATGATATGGTGGGGGTGGGGTGGGGTGGGTGGAGAAAAAGGGTGTGTTTTTGTGTGTGCGTGCTTGTGATAGGAGGGATATCCACTGAGTCACAAAGCAGATACTGCAGATGTGAGTGGGTGTTCTCAGTCTCAGCAAGGCCAGGTTTATCCAGCAGCCCAGTGGAAGCCCAGGGATACATTCCCATCTCGCTCTCCACTGAGGACTCCACAGCCTACCAGCTCATTACCAGCCTCAGGCTAAACTGTGAACGTTTGTATATATACAGCCTAACTGGTACGATGCCAGGCCACATATTGTAGCTTGGTGAAAGCACTGGCATTGAAGTCTGTGATATGTCAAAGCAATGCATCATCATCATCATCTTGAATTGCTCATCACACAGTGGAGGAGAGGGGTTAGGTGTAGGATGATGAAAGGTTTGCCTGATTGTAGCTATTTCTAAAAGAGTGTGATGAGAGGTGTGATGCTTTTGAAGGAACACAAACTGTGTTTTTTATCTTACAAATGCACGTACAGTAGCGCTATCTGAAAGTTATTCTTTTGTGGGTGAACATTTCAATAACGTTTGTGACTCCTGGGCAATAGAACCCCCCCACCCATCATTAATAAATGCACAAACCAATTACTCTTCAAATCAGTTATTCAATTTTCCCATTAATTACCCATCCAAGCAATCAGTTAACAGAATCAGCCAATTACTGTTGATCCAAAAACAATAATCAAGCTCCTTTCTCCTGACACTGCTCTGCCCTCCTTCCATCTCAATAGATAAATGTGATGGGAGAAATACTGTAGCTACAGCATCTGATGTTTCTGACTACAGGGTAGCCTGGGGCCAGTTTTCATCATTACTTCCATGTTCTTTAAGTATTCTACTGTGGCTTGCTTTTGACACATTGGTGGTATTTTCAGTATGTCAGGTATCTGCATGTAATCAGCTTTAACAGTCAGAAGCACTGTAGCATCAAGAAGTCAGGACATAAAGTCTGTACTGGTTCACCTGGCTCTAACATAGATCAAACAGCAACAGGCTGACGGTTTATAATGAGCTTATTTGAGGTGGCATTTAGAAGTATGTGACAGTTAACCTTTATTGACCAAAATGAAAAACAGAAATAGCCGTAGAACTTTTTAAATGAAGTTTGGAGTGTGTGCCCAGTAGAATAACATTTCACTATTTAACTTTAATAAATTAAAGCAAAAAAGGACACATTTAAAAGGTTTGTCATTTGTTAATGTTAATGTCACTTGGTGTAATTTCCATGCTTTTTCACTATAAACATTTGGAAGCAGGAACTAATTATAAAAAATACAGTATATATATATATATATATATATATATATATAAACACCCAGCACGCCCCTGCGGGTGGTTTATCCTTCAAGCTCGGGTCCTCTACCAGAGGCCTGGGAGCTTGAGGGTCCTGCGCAGTATCTTAGCTGTTCCCAGGACTGCGCTCTTCTGGACAGAGATCTCCGATGTTGTTCCCGGGATCTGCTGGAGCCACTCGCCTAGCTTGGGAGTCACCGCACCTAGTGCTCCGATTACCACGGGGACCACCGTTACCTTCACCCTCCACATCCTCTCGAGCTCTTCTCTGAGCCCTTGGTATTTCTCCAGCTTCTCGTGTTCCTTCTTCCTGATATTGCTGTCATTCGGAACCGCTACATCGATCACTACGGCCGTCTTCTTCTGTTTGTCTACCACCACTATGTCCGGTTGGTTAGCCACCACCATTTTGTCCGTCTGTATCTGGAAGTCCCACAGGATCTTAGCTCGGTCATTCTCCACCACCCTTGGGGGCATCTCCCATTTTGACCTCGGGACTTCCAGGTTATACTCGGCACAGATGTTCCTGTACACTATGCCGGCCACTTGGTTATGGCGTTCCATGTATGCCTTGCCTGCTAGCATCTTGCACCCTGCTGTTATGTGCTGGATTGTCTCTGGGGCATCTTTACACAGCCTGCACCTGGGGTCTTGCCTGGTGTGATAGACCCCAGCCTCTATGGATCTTGTGCTCAGAGCTTGTTCTTGTGCTGCCATGATTAGTGCCTCTGTGCTGTCTTTCAGTCCAGCTTTGTCCAGCCACTGGTAGGATTTCTGGATATCAGCCACCTCCTCTATCTGCCGGTGGTACATACCGTGCAGGGGCCTGTCCTTCCATGATGGTTCCTCGTCTCCCTCCTCTTTCTTGGGTTTCTGCTGCCTGAGGTATTCACTGAGCACTCGGTCAGTTGGGGCCATCTTCCCAATGTATTCTTGGATGTTCGTTGTCTCATCCTGGACTGTGGTGCTGACACTCACCAGTCCCCGGCCCCCTTCCTTCCGCTTAGCGTACAGCCTCAGGGTGCTGGACTTGGGGTGAAACCCTCCATGCATGGTAAGGAGCTTTCTTGTCTTTATGTCAGTGGCTTCTATCTCCTCCTTTGGCCAGCCTATTACCCCAGCAGGGTACCTGATCACGGGCAGGGCGTACGTGTTGATGGCCCGGATCTTGTTCTTACCATTCAGCTGACTCCTCAGGACTTGCCTGACCCTCTGCAGGTACTTGGTGGTTGCAGCTTTTCTAGCGGCCTCTTCATGGTTCCCATTCGCCTGCGGGATCCCCAAGTACTTGTAACTGTCCTCTATGTCTGCAATGTTGCCTTCTGGTAGTTCAATCCCCTCAGTTCTGACTACCTTCCCTCTCTTTGTTACCATCCGACTACACTTCTCCAGTCCGAACGACATTCCAATGTCATTGCTGTATAGCCTGGTAGTATGGATCAGTGAATCAATGTCTCGTTCACTCTTGGCATACAGCTTGATGTCATCCATGTACAGGAGGTGTGTCAGGGTCCTGGGTCTCCTGACCCAGCGTTTTAGTTCATTGTGATTTTTGTACTTGGTGTGAGTTTCTATGAGTTTCTAGTTTCGATCCCTTGCCCTTCATGTTTCTCTATGTCCCCTCTGTTCTGTGTAAGTCTGTGTCTGCATGTTTGATTTCCCCTCTGTGTCTCTCGGTTCTTAGAGTCCTCTGCCTTATGGTTTACAGTGGGGCAAAAAAGTATTTAGTCAGCCACCGATTGTGCAAGTTCCCCCCACCTAAAATGATGACAGAGGTCAGTAATTTGCACCAGAGGTACACTTCAACTGTGAGAGACAGAATGTGAAAAAAAAAATCCATGAATCCACATGGTAGGATTTGTAAAGAATTTATTCGTAAATCAGGGTGGAAAATAAGTATTTGGTCAATAACAAAAATACAACTCAATACTTTGTAACATAACCTTTGTTGGCAATAACAGAGGTCAAATGTTTACTATAGGTCTTTACCAGGTTTGCACACACAGTAGCTGGTATTTTGGCCCATTCCTCCATGCAGATCTTCTCGAGAGCAGTGATGTTTTGGGGCTGTCGCCGAGCAACACGGACTTTCAACTCCCGCCACAGATTTTCTATGGGGTTGAGGTCTGGAGACTGGCTAGGCCACTCCAGGACTTTCAAATGCTTCTTACGGAGCCACTCCTTTGTTGCCCGGGCGGTGTGTTTTGGATCATTGTCATGTTGGAAGACCCAGCCTCGTTTCATCTTCAAAGTTCTCACTGATGGAAGGAGGTTTTGGCTCAAAATCTCACGATACATGGCCCCATTCATTCTGTCCTTAACATGGATCAGTCGTCCTGTCCCCCTGGCAGAAAAACAGCCCCATAGCATGATGTTTCCACCCCCATGCTTCACAGTAGGTATGGTGTTCTTGGGATGCAACTCAGTATTCTTCTTCCTCCAAACACGACGAGTTGAGTTTATACCAAAAAGTTCTACTTTGGTTTCATCTGACCACATGACATTCTCCCAATCCTCTGCTGTATCATCCATGTGCTCTCTGGCAAACTTCAGACGGGCCTGGACATGCACTGGCTTCAGCAGCGGAACACGTCTGGCACTGCGGGATTTGATTCCCTGCCGTTGTAGTGTGTTACTGATGGTGACCTTTGTTACTTTGGTCCCAGCTCTCTGCAGGTCATTCACCAGGTCCCCCCGTGTGGTTCTGGGATCTTTGCTCACCGTTCTCATGATCATTTTGACCCCACGGGATGAGATCTTGCGTGGAGCCCCAGATGGAGGGAGATTATCAGTGGTCTTGTATGTCTTCCATTTTCTGATGATTGCTCCCACAGTTGATTTTTTCACACCAAGCTGCTTGCCTATTGTAGATTCACTCTTCCCAGTCTGGTGCAGGTCTACAATACTTTTCCTGGTGTCCTTCCAAAGCTCTTGGAGTCTGACTGTTTGAGGTTGTGGACAGGTGTCTTTTATACAGATGATGAGTTCAAACAGGTGCCATTCATACAGGTAACGAGTGGGGGACAGAAAAGCTTCTTACAGAAGACGTTACAGGTCTGTGAGAGCCAGAGATTTTCCTTGTTTGAGGTGACCAAATACTTATTTTCCACCCTGATTTACGAATAAATTCTTTACAAATCCTACCATGTGGATTCATGGATTTTTTTTTTTCACATTCTGTCTCTCACAGTTGAAGTGTACCTCTGGTGCAAATTACTGACCTCTGTCATCATTTTAAGTGGGGGAACTTGCACAATCGGTGGCTGACTAAATACTTTTTTGCCCCACTGTGTGTGTGTGTGTGTGTATATATATATATATATATATATATATATATACATACATACATCCCACAAAAGGCCGAAACCAAAACCACTGAATTTGCTAAGTAAACTTAGTGTCAGTCTAAACTGGTGATATCACTATGAGTGTAACACCATCTATGCAGGCACACATGAGACACCCAAAATTAACCACTGCACATCCAAATAAATTCAAACTCAACACTTACTAGGTTCCCCAGCAGCATAATGCCAGACTGTAGACTGATTTAGTTATCTACTTAGATTCTTAATGATCTTCCTAATGATAAGTGAAGAACACATCTCATTAAAAACCTTCTTCCCAGTCACCATAGGGCAAAAGGAAGGTACAACCTGGACACATCACAAGACCATTAGAATCACCAGTTAAACTAAACAATGCAAAATGTCTAAAATAAAATAATAATAGACAATTTCAGATGGAATATGTACATGATAATCTAATCTCTTAGTTAGTAGCTGTTGTGTGATCAATAAATAATAGTGTGTCACACTGTGTCCCCTAGTTTGTACTTGTCTGCACAAATTAGTGGAATTACAAAATTATGTAATAAGCCTGAACAATAAAGTCATGTTTTAACATCAAAGGTATGCCTCTGAATGAATGTTTTACCTAGAGATCAGTCTGCTGCCTAATTAGGACAAAGATACAACAAAAACATATCATAAAGAGTTCTAGTGTTTTCTGGCTTGCGAACAAAGCTTGCACAGCTGCTAGGTGGAGTTTTTTTGGGGGGGTTTTAAGCAACACTAGGCTGCAAAAGTGACTTTTATAAAAGCTGAAAATATTATAACAAAGAGTCTCTGTATTGGATCAAACCTCCCCTCTAGAAGAAAAAACTCCTCTTTTTGTGATAGGGCAGGGAAATTATGTCTCTTAATTGACCCAAAAAATGTGAACAAATCTATCTATATTACACCCACATAATAACCAAAGTGATTAACCCACTACATTACATTATACCACCATCTGATATTCGTCGCTTGTATGTGTGGCCACTGTTGCAATATGTCATGCTCTGTCAAAACTGCTCCCTGTGGTCATTGCCTGTTTCCTCTATTTCATCATCTTGGTCTCATTATAAGTACCATCCTCTTTCTTGCATGTCTTTTTTATTTATTTTTCATCTCTCTCTCGCTCTCTCTCCTTTATATTCCACCACCCATGACACCATCGGCATGCAGTATAATCACATCCTTCCCCTTCTCCTCTCTTTCTCATACTAGCTCCCACAGTTTCTCTTGTTCTTTCTCTCTCTCTCCCTCTTTCCATCTAATGAGAAACAGTAAAACCAAGCACAAGGGGTATCCCTTATGGTCTAGGGGACAGTGGTAGAGGCCTGTTTATTTCAGAGTGATTAACACACAGTGCCACAGTTCCACATGCACCACCAGTGGCTGGCAAATGAAGTATCTGACAGATGAATGGCAGTGGAAGAAGAAACTGAACACAGAGGAAGACTTAATGGATGTCCATATAACTGCTTGCCCTTGTGTACCACAGAGCTAAAGATGTTTTGTGGATGTGTTCAACATTTCAAACTGGTCTACCACATATGACTTTTTACATTTTCCATTTTACAATATCTAGATCAATAAATTACAGCTATTCGTTTTTTCCCCCTTAATATTACACTTGCATACTTCTTAACTACCTTGTCAAATACATTGAGATGTAAAGTAGTCCATGAAGTGTATCATTGCTATACTGCAGTGATGTTACTGGGATGAAGTCAAGGTGGCTTGGGGGTACGAAGTAAAAGTCGAAGCAACAAATGTGTTCAGCTATGTTTTTAGATTTAAGCTACAGAAAAAAAAAAACCCTGCTTGTTAAAAGTATGGTTGATTTAACAAACCCAGAAAGAATGATTACATCACAGGTCTCTTCAGCTGTACAAATCATTTTAGCACTTCTTGCTACCACCAAATTTACCATGTTGCTCCACTATCACCACATATTTCCAGCAGCCACATATGTTATCATAAAGTTTGCACAGTGCATGCTGTCACAGTCATGTAGAAATCTGAAATATTATGATCACAATCATTAGAGGTTTCCTTAGAAATTAGTTAATTTAAACTTGCACTAAGCAGCCACAAAATTTAATAGACTGGACAAGCAGTTTTTGAGCATGCACACACAGTGTGCAGATTTCCACGTAGTGCAAATTGAGCTCTCCGTGGGCTGCGCAGCAATAAATAAAGGACAAATAAAAGTAATGACTGAAGCTGGTTAATGTAACGTCAAATACCTCATGCAACTAGTGGCTTCATAAAAAGATCTGCTTATTGTTTTTACGCTAGTATATTTAGGTTAAAAATTGACACGTCGATAAAGAAAAAAAATATATAACTGATTTAAAGACTCTGACATAATGACGCCATCAAACTATTTGATTGGCGTCATTATCATAAAGTACATGCATTTTACTCCGAAGTTCCATTGTTTTTCTCTGCATTTGCTTTGTGATCTTCTTCTGGTTGTCTTTCTGTGTCACTTTTCAACAAAGAACATCTGCAGTATTATTTTGAGTGCCTCTTCATGCAAGGGGCTTTGAGGGTATGATCAAGATGAAGGGCCTCAGCCATTTGAAAGACAATGCATTTCTTTATATTTTTTCCCAGGCAAAATGCAAGTGAGCTCCCTACATCTTTATTTAATTTAGACCTTTTTAATTCAAAGTCACTTCTCTTCAGAAAGCAAAGGGTTGATCCAGTTCATTTAAAACATCTGAGACAGCTTTGAGCTGCTATGGCAACCAAGAAAGATAAGGAATAAGCAATCAAGTAATGTGACACTTTTTGACAGTCATTATTGCTAGCCCAAAGCTCTTGGGCAACAGCAGCAAATTTAATGCATTATAATAATAAGCAATTGTGCGTGCGTGTGTGTATAACAAGTACGCTGTGAAAAGCGAAAGTTAGATTGGTACATCTGCTCATGATGATTCAGCATCATGTGATATTCCTGCAATAATTTCTTCATCAGTAGCACCCTTTGGTAACCTCTGATTTGCCTATTCATTATTGCCCTTCAATCACCTTTTTATTGTCTGTTGTAAACTCTTCATTGAGAGTGACGCTTGTGGCTGTTACTTCTTATGTGCTTAACATTGCAGGCAACCTTTTAAAATTGACATTTTGCAAGCATTCTTGCTATTTTTGATTTAATATGCATGCAAATAGGGATTATAGCAAGCTGTAAACGAGTGCCAGAACTAAAAGGGATGGGTTATATGGGAGGGAGGGTTGTGGGGAAAGAGCTGGGCAAAATATGTGATAGCTTTATTAGTTGAACAATGCATTTAAATCCCTTGTCATTGGGGGCCAACAATTGTTTTCAAATCCAGAGGTAGCAAAAGCAAAGTGACACTTAAAAATAAAAGTGCAAGCAATTTTCATAACCAAGGTCATACATTGTCTTTTAAATTAATTATACTGGAGTTGTAAATTTTATAATTTAAGAATATACAGAACAACATAAGCCCATGAAAATAGGCATGCATAGCATCTGTATCAAAAGCATTCAATGTAATGCAATGTTATATCAAAAGCATGCCAAACTACAGCTATATACAGTATAACCTAAGCATTGCATTGTGTTGGCTACTCATCTTTTTACCTGCAAAGCTGCTGTGAAGTTAAAGATGGCTGTCCTGACTGAAGTTGGCTTTGGCTGATTGCTTCTGTAAGGCCAAAAGAGATCTAGTCAGGAACACAAATTAAAGCATCCTACAAAACATCCCCTAAATTCTTCACTGGCTCTCTAGGGGTGTTAAGCTCCTGCAGAGTCCCCCAAGTCCAAATCTATTCTCATAACTGGGGTTCCTAAACAAGCTAACTGTTATGTTTTGGCTAATTCTGTTAGCTACCTACTAAATATCTTAAATATTTAAAGCCTAACAAGTTTTTTATCAGATGTGTACATTATATTGCTTTATCTATGCTTTGGGATAGATCTGCATTGCCTCTGGAACAAGGGAGATTGATATCTGTGCTCCATGAACTATCTGCCTATTGGCAAGGTTGCACCAATCACTGAAACTAGTTGCTGCTTACGTACATGTTCTTGAAGGATGTGATTTTGCTACACAATGAGATGTGGAGCACAAGATCAACAAGCAGTTCTTTATGTTTATTGATAGGCTCAAAAATGTGCAACTATGATTCAAGGCAAGTCGCATAAGTGGAGTAAGTCTGAGTGAGGAACAGTGAAGAGTAGACAGGCAGGTTATCTAAACTTAAAGAGGTTGCTGATGCAAGAGTGATGATTTGGATCATGGGGGAGAAGTAAGGTAAAACTGGTGGGAAGACACACTTCAAAAAGTCTGCATTTCTAGATTGACTAGAAACAAAGCACAATAGAGGCGATACTATGGCAAAGCTGGCAGAATAATGTGGCAACGAGTGGTTGTAAGGGCTGTTGTTTAAATCCAGCAAGTGATGAGTTGAATGTGAGCAGGTGTATCATCCAGGGAGCCAGTGTAAGACCACATCTCTAGGGAGGCAATACAACACAGAGAGAGAGCAAGGGAGTGGAGGGAAAGATAGAGCCAAGCAGAAGAGAAAAAGGCAGGTCAGCACTGGAGGCAAACGGGATCAGAGCAAAGACTGCACCCTGACTTACCAAACTCTGACAGATCTCATGTACCTCAGATCTTCAGGCAGATTCATACTTCAAAAGTTCAGGCCTTCATCTGATGTAAGCTCCACTTAGTTCCTTAGTGGGTAACACTAAGCGAAGGTAACACAGTTAAATTTAACACTTTATTGCTTACAATTTCACAAAATGAAAAGAAAAGAAAGCAGGAAAAAAAAGAAAATGACAAATGGTTTACAATCACAGCCAAAATTCACAGGTGAAGCTCTAACACAATTTAAGCAGGTAGGGTAGACTGAAGTTGGTTGTCACACTTCTTAGTTTATCAATCAACACTTAAGGTGGTGGCCCCAAATGGGTATTAATTGTAACAAAAAGCAATTAACCACCACCAACAACAACACTGACACAAGGTGTGGGGTTGGGTGTCCCAACAGTTATCAATGGGGTTTCTGTTAAAAAATACTAACTTTAGTAAATAACACAACATAACTGTTATTAAAGCAGCAAAAATAAGTGAGAGCAGATTCACATCCAATGGCTGCTTTTTGAACTGAGCTATCATTGATATCATTAAAAAGGGAAATAGGGAATATGGTGTCATTGCACATTTGTAAGCAAGTAAAATTCTGGATGTTGAAATAAGCTCATCCTGTTTCTGTTCCTGCTAACAGGTGGTGGGCTCTCAGCATGAAATCAGTTTTCTTTCAATATGAATAGGTGGTCATGTACAGCCGAGATAGTGCCATCATAGTAGGCTTTGGTAATTATAATCTACTTACAATGAACATCATCTTACATTCTAATAGCAGAACAGGAAGTGTATGGGTACCAAGCGTTGCAAGAAAAGGGACAGTTTGCGAGAGATGAACAAAGAGGATGCAAAGGCTCCATCTGCTGAGAGCATATGTTGGAATTTATATTTTTGGAATTTAAATCAAATCAAATCACTTTTATTGTCACATCACATGTGCAGGTACATTGGTACAGCACATGTGAGTGAAATTCTTGCGTGCGAGCTTCACAAGCAACAGAGTTGTGCAAAATACAATAATGTAAACAAGCAAAATACAAGAATGGCTACATCTGAAACTAATAAATATATGTACAATATATAATAGTATATGCATTTCTGGATGTGTATACTAAATATTTTTCTACGTGTGTGTGTGTGTGTGTGTGTGTGTGTGTGTGTGTGTGTGTATACACATATTTTACAAATTAAATAGAGTAAACAATAAATAAAATATATAAAAATATACAGAGTTGAGACATGTGCAAAACAGTGGCATTACTGTACAGTATGGAGTGCATAATGTTAAAGTTCCAGTAGTGAAGCTGAGGTGTCTATGACGTGTTCAGCAGTCTGATGGCCTGGTGGAAGAAGCTGTCTCTCAGTCTGCTGGTACGGGACCGGATGCTGCAGAACCTCCTTCCTGATGGAAGCAGTCTGAACAGTTTATGGCTGGGGTGACTGGAGTCCTTGATGATCCTCCCCGCTTTCCTCAGGCACCGCTTCCTGTAGATGTCTTGGAGGGAGGGAAGCTCACCTCCAATTATCCGTTCAGAGCACCGCACTACTCGCTGGAGAGCTTTGCAGTTGTAGGCGGTGCTGTTGCCATACCAGGTGGTGATGCATCCAGTGAGGATGCTCTCAATGGCACAGTGATAGAAGGTCCTGAGGATGCGGGGGCTCATGCCGAATCTTTTCAGTCTCCTGAGAAAGAAGAGGCGCTGCTGCGCCTTCTTCACTGTTTTGTTTGTGTGTACTGACCACGTAAGATCCTCAGCCAGATGTACTCCAAGGAACCGGAAGCTGCTCACTCTCTCCACAGCAGCGCCGTTGATGGTGATGGGGGTGTGTACTTCTCTGCACCTCCGGAAGTCCACTATCAACTCCTTTGTCTTTGCGACGTTGAGGGTGAGATGGTTGTCTTGACACCAGTGGGTCAGGGCGCTGACCTCCTCCCTGTAAGCCGTCTCATCACCATTGGTGATAAGACCCACCACTGTAGTGTCGTCCGCAAACTTCACAATGATGTTGGAGTTGTTAGTGGCTGTGCAGTCGTAGGTGTAGAGTGAGTATAGGAGAGGGCTCAGTACACACCCCTGTGGAGCACCAGTGTTCAGTGTGATGGGGGATGAGGTGATGCTGCCCAGTCTGACCACTTGGCGTCTGTCAGACAGGAAGTTAAGGATCCAGCTGCAGAGGGAGCTGCTCAGTCCTAGATCCTGCAGTTTCCTGTCCAGCTTCGAGGGAACGATGGTATTGAATGCTGAGCTGTAATCTACAAACAGCATTCTCACATACGTGTCTCTCTTCTCCAGGTGTGACAGGGCAGTATGTAGTATATATATATCTTCTCAGTTTTGGCACCATGATCCTCATCAACTACACGGACAGGAGCTTAAAGTGTAAATAGTATGAATCACATTTTTCACATTAATATTCAAGTCATATCCCAAACATGTTAGTATCCAATGCTACTATGACTGATCCCCAATTTGAGAAGCTTAGTTGAGTCAGTCAATGGAGAAGAAGCGTAATGCTTATATCCATAAATGTAGATTGTCCATATTTATGGATATTTATACATGTCAGGGACTGAGACAGAGGTATTCAGCACTATGTGGAAATGTCAAGTATGTCTCTAAACAGTTGTGACACGCTAAGTGATGATCAAATGACATTTATAGTATTCCAGGCTGCCAAATCTTCCCCATAGCAGCCAAGCAGACAGAGGTTAGTGCAATTTAACCTCTGCTCATTCTCTTATCCTTCGGACCACATACAGCATTGGAGAGGGTGATTATACTCAGAAAAATGCATAAGCCAGTTCATTATGTATTGAACCCTACTTGGCTGAGCCACTATATTGATGCACAAAAGCAAACACAATGTACAGTGGGTCTCTTTACCCTCAATATTGTCCCTGTAGGTGCAATTTTTGAAATGTAATGCTTGTCTAGTTAATGCAATGTGTGTGTCTGTGTACATGTACCTCTGTTTGCAATTCCTAGTGCATGAATCATACAGAATCAGTCAATTACAATTACAATTCCAACTCTTTTTTTCCGTCTTCCAACTCAAATACATCACTTCAAACATCAAACTAATGTTACAATACAGCTCTGTGCTCTCCTCCCACACATACAACTCCTCCTCTGGAGAGGACCAACAAGAAATGAGATTCCACATTGAGCCAATTAAGCTGATGGGTAGCTGCTGTGCTGGCACGAGCATATGTTTACGATCTCATTATAAACACTCTTCCTTGTTCTGATAGGGACCGCCTCATCATTATTCTGTGTCGAGAGTAATTCCCAGGCCTTTAATTTGGCAAGGCAATAAAAAGAGCCAGCCCTCCAGAAGTGGGAACTTGTACTGAGATTGTCAGAAGGCCACCTGCGATTCAGGTGGTGGTAGCAGGTCATGCTGCTGGCACTGTGGAAAGAAGATGAAGGGTTAAAGTGCTGCAGCAGTTTGGGAGATGTTTCACCATTGTTAATTGAACATGCTTAAAGGTGTGAAATACAGGGATTCCCTTGCAAAAATGTGATGTCATCATTGCAAATAGTGATGGAGTAGCATGGTAGAATAAAATCTATCCTTCCAGTGGAAATTAAACATAAGCTAAACTAAACAACTAAACAATCTTTAGAGAAAAGCAGACTATGGTGAAGATTTCATTTGAGAAGTTAAACTGGAATTAAACTGGATAAATTCAAATTAATACAGTTGTAGTGTGTGAACACCCATAGTTAAAGATTGCAGAGATGGCAACTGGGACATGCATGGTCACATTGTGACAATGGTGACAATGGTGAAGTGTATTACTGGAGTTGTTTCAATGTGGGGTGGAATTACATCAGGTTACATCAGGGATCAGCTTTGAGCCCCTTCTTGTGGTAATGGACAACTTAACAGATGAAGTCAGGCAGGAGTCTTTGTGGAGTATGATGTTTGCTGACCAACAACACTGATGGTGTTTGCACACAAAGATGAACTCAAAGTGATAGAAATGTTTGGTGCACACATGGGGCACTGTACTTTGAATTAAAATGGTTAATAAAGGATTTAAAGGGTTAAAGATCAAATATAGAACGTTTCATGAACATTCATGAATCTTGGGTCTTGAGCATAACACAAGCAGCAGCATACATCCACGTGATTTACGCACACTTTCCCAGTATGGATTGACTCGAGGAAAAGGCAAACTTGAAATACTTGGAGGTAAAAAAATAAAACGAATATCATAGTGGAAAGTTTGAAGGTAAAAGTTTCCCTGCACAATAGAAATGTAGACTTAACCTTAAAATGAGCCATGTCCACTACTGTGATAGTCACTTCACCTTGGAGTGGCAATAGTTTAATCTTGACACTTTGCTCAAATTCATTGCTTTGAAGTGTGGGGGATTTGAGTGGGGTTGAACCAGATCAAATTTTACTCAAGACTCTGCAAAGATTTTGGTGGCACTCAACATGAGGTATTCATACTGTCACCTTGATTGACTCAATAGGCTGTGAAAACCAGCCGTTGGCAGTTCACATGGAGTCCTCTCTTTCTAAGCATCAGCAGTCAGCCAGTCAGCCAGGCAGCCATGCAGCCATCCGGTTGTTAAGTGAAAGTGAATCTCCATCAATAATGATTAGTTGGTGCCAAGCACTCTGTCTCACCCTTTATCTCCAACTGTATGGATATAGATGGTTGTTTCTTTTTCACCAATATACAACCTAATTGCTTCTTGTGACTAGTCAAGAATAGAAAAGAACGTTTACACACTGCCTTGTGTACCAGTTTCTGGAAGGAGCAGGATCATACATTATATCAAGTGTCTGCAGTTTCTGGAATGAATGAGATAGCCGCTAATTATTTGTAGCCATGTTTTCTGTTACCCTATTCTCTGGATGTAAAATGCAGCTTTATTTTCCAGTGTGTTTTTGTCACGCTTGTTGGCCAAATTTTGCAGAACTCTTGAGAATACAATTGTTAATTCTGCTAGCCTTTTCTCACAATTAAACCCCACCTTCACTAGCCTTCAAGTCAAGGAATTCTCCAAAGGGTTTCTTGCAAGTAAACAAATATCAGCCTGTGTGTCCTCAGCTCAATGGCCACCCAAAGCTAAGCAGGCCATGCATACATAGTTTACAACGTGTAGGCTGCAAACAACATGCTATGCTGAGCCCATTGGCTGTTATGTCAAGATGAGTGGACAGGAGAAAATTAGATTTTTTTCGACCTACTGAGTTAGTTATACACATCCTATTACAGATGCAGCAAGGTTTAATTCATAGACTGAAAATAAACAAAATTTGCAATAGCTTCAAAAATGCAATCTAAGGTAATCTGTAAACAGGCAGAGAGGCAATAGCCTTGTGAGAGCATTTGATTGGCACATTCATTTTTCTTATTTAGCTGCAGAACTACTTCCCTCACCCTTTTACTTTGAACAAATCATATTTGTGTTTTGCTAGGTTATACGTATGTATATACACACTAAAATTCAACTGTAAAGGAAACCACTTTCTCTATAATGCACCATAACTAAAAGCATTTGTAGAAAATAGAAAATGGATTACTTTAATGTGCAGTGCAAACTGCATGGCAGAATAGATATTGACTCGTTCCTGTGGACCCCCCACAAGTGCAGAGAGACAGAGAGAAAAAATAAAAGCAGTCAAGTAGTAAGTGTAATAACACCCATGAGAGGTACCTCAAAAAACATATCTGCAAGTCCCATCCAAGACCCCTGAAACATTGCTGCGGTCAGTGGTGGGGAATCAGATGTGATGATCCTTTAAAGATCAGTGATGGGTTTTTATCTCTTTTTCTCCCATTTAGGTCTTGCTCTGTCTAACTATTTCTGAGTGTTTACTGAGTGCAATTTCTGATATAGGACCCTTCTGGTGAGTCGGAGGGCAGAGGTCTCTGGAGAGAGTGCATCCTGTAATTCCTCTAAACAAATAGATAGCGGGTTAGCCAAAGAGCATCTGTTGTGGCACAAGACCAACAACACACAGCTGCCTGGCTGGATGCAGCCAATCTGCCTCCAAGACATGCTCAGGAGGATAGAGATCAGAGAGAGAAACAGAAAGAGACAGACAGAGAATTTGTGTGAGAGAACACTGTAAGTGCTGAATAGGGAGAGGGAGAAAAATGTATGTGAGAAAGACGAGGTAGCAGAGCTGCAGAGAGAAAAGCAAGTAAACCTGAAGGACACAGTGATAAAATGATTCAGAGTGGGAACGTGGTATGTGTGAGGGAGACAGAAATCCTGCAGATATATGCCAATCCCTGAGTCTAGAATTGAAATGTATCCAAGGCATAATACAAGATGCATCACATTTCTATTCTTGATAGTTGCAAGCGTAAACACATCATAAAAGTCCAACACAATGTTAGTATCTTCTATAACCATGCTCTAAATCCTCACAGTGCATATTTTACACCATATAAATCAATTTCCATTAGCGATTCAGAAAAAAAAGTACTTTTAAGTACTCGACATTTGTGTAGTTTTGATAAATAAAACAAAAGTTATCTTTCTTTTTGCACTCTCCAAGCCTTTAGTGATTTAAAAAAAAAAATACAGTTTAAGAATTTATGACATTAAAGATCTAAGCAGCTGAAAAAACTAGACACTGACCATGTTTTTAGAGACTTATTTAAATACTATTGACATGAATTATTTGAAGTTTTGAAAGTGACGGGAATCGGTGTTAATAGTGGCCACATGACATGTTCTGATTCACTTAAGGTCTCATTACAATAGTCCAAGAAAGATCTATAGAGTGCAGCAAATCTTCCACCATTACATACTGCAGTATTTTTACAGTAAAACTCCCACTGGCAGTATGACCCAGGGGGTCAACTTCACAGTGCACAACCCCTTTTAATGTGTGAAAACCAAAACAACACAAACAAAAAAATAAGCAGTCTTATGCTGCTGTTGCAGGCTGTTCCACAGTTTGATTTTTTGATTTTAAAGACGCTGGAGATCCAGTTTTTTAGAAACATCCAAAGCCAAAAAGGTGAAAAGCTTCATCGTGAACAATTTTATTAACTAATTGTATGTTTGTTTGGAAAATCTTTATCTAAGAATCAGCCAGTGTTAGCAAAAATAATCTAGTGAAGCTAAAAATAAATGGGCATAATATGGAAATACTGTTATGCCCATTTAATGCAACTAGCTCAAATTTGTACTTGTGAAAATTATTTCTCACCAATGAAAAAAGTGTCTGTGCCAACACATCAGTATTTATAATATAATATTAATTTATTTTAGTCGTGTACACTAAACAAACAAATAGACAAAACAAACAACAGTTGTACATATTGATTGCTTTTAAATTCAATATCCGGTACATTTTATCCACAACTGTTAATCCATACTGATCACACTATACAGGGGCAATGCCTCACTGCAGGATGTAAATCAAAGAGTAAATACAGGCAGGAGTACAATCCTGCTTGTATTTACTGTACATCAGTGTATTGAATCTACTCATTGATTGTGGGCTACAGCTTTATCATTGCTTAAACGATCAAGCTGACATCATTCTGTATCTTGCTGTGTGGGTCACCAAGCTCACAAAAACAGTTTTAATTAACCCAGATCTCTGTGGGGTGAGTTTTTCCTAATCCTTATGTGATCACGGCTGGACACCACCACCCGCTTGTGTTGATGTTACGCAACTCTTCCTGCTAGCCAAGAGACATTATGCAAACACACACACACACACACCTAATATGCCCTCCCCTCTTTTAAGAATCAATGTGCTGTGAAAGAGTTTATTGCTGATAAATACAGCTGTTGGCAATGTAGCTTGCAGTTCTCTTCTCTGTTTCATTTGCTTTCTGTTGGCATGCTTTATCCAGCATTGGGAATAACCAATTATAAAGCAATATAATGTCAAAAATGTGTCATCTTATCTGGAGTACAGTGTATTGGAAATATGAGTAGTAAATGTCAGGCTTTGGTGTCATTTCACCAGAATCAAAGGGTAAAGTCTTTTTTCTCCAGTCACACATGGTTGCATTGATGTTTAACTGTCACAAAGTTGGTTTTTTTGGGGTTGTTTTTTTTTTTTTTAAAAAAAAAGCACCACAGAGAAAGCAGAGACATGTCTAATTCAAGGCCAATGCAGCCTCAAAAGCCCAGAATGCAATGCAAGAAATGTTGTCCTTTAGGAAAAACACACTGTCACTTTTAAAATAAACAAGCTTATATTTTATCTTGGACCATAATATTTAAACAGATGTAGATGAGAAATAAGAAAATAGATAAACAAAAGGTCATCATGTAATATATTTGGTATAGGGCAGATTGTGATACTGGGTTACATAGATTTAGAGAATTACATGGTATATGCCAATTGCTCTACAAGCATGCCTAAAATAATTGTATTATCTTCATGTAAAATTTTAACTTTGAATAATAACAAATACAAAAAAGAATCACCTCAGAGCTGAAATTGAAAAAGAGCTCACTTAGTTTTAATATCTGTTTTGAGTAGTCTCCATTATCGTCTCATAACTGAGCATGCTCACTAGGAGCTCTACCATAGACACTAATGCTTTCCAGCATGCCCTGTAGGGTGCCTGTATACACCTTAGTGAACTGTGTGTTTTTCTTATTAAGGACAAGATTTCTCTTCCCAGTCACACTTGGTGCAGGTCAACCTATAGACTGTAGTAAAAACTATTTGTATTCTGAAGTGTTCTTCACTGCAAAGTGAATCAACTGAGTTAGCATTAGTGGAAGGACTTCTGAGTATCAGTTTCCTGCAATTCTATCTTAAAATGCTTTTCATGCTGCAGGGATTTTCATGTCTTAGGAAGAAATGCAGCGCTAATAGTGTTAATAATGGCTTTATTTCAGCAAGTTGAACCATTTAACCATGCCAGTGAACTATTATAAACAAGGATACGTCATACTAACATATCCTTGTTTATGTAGCCCATACTTCCAGAGCTCTGAGTGCTCCGGGAGTATGGTGAGTTTGACCCATTGCTACAGGCCATTCGATCTTTATACAACCATTGCAAGAGCTTGGTTCGCATTGCCGGCAATAAGTCGGACTCATTCCTGGTGGGTGATAGGCTCCACCAGGGCTGCCTTTTGTCACCGATTCTGTTCATAATTTTCATGGACAGAATTTCTAGGCGTAGCCAAGGCTTTCACTTGGGTGTTCTCAGGATCTCATTTCTGCTTTTTGCGGATGATGTGGTTCTGTTGCCCTAATCAGGTGTTGGCCTCCAGCTCGCTTTGGAATGGTTCGCAGCCGAGTGTGAAACGGTGGGAATGAGAATCAGCAGATTGACAGACAGATTGGTGCTGCAGCTGCAGTGAAGCTCACGCTGATAGGGTGAGCAGTTCGGCCATCTGGGAGGGGCTCAGAGTAGAGCCGCTGCTCCTCCACATCGAAAGGAGCCAGATGAGGTGGTTCGGGCATCTGACAAGGATGCCTCCTGGGTGAGGTGTTCCAGGCATGTCCCACCAGGAGTAGGCCCTGGGGCAGACCCAGGACACACTGGAAAGATTATATCTCATGGCTGGCCTGGGAATGCGTTGGTGTTCCCCCGGACAAGCTGGAGGAGGTGGCTGGGGGAGAGGGAGGTGTAGGCTTCTCTGCTTAGGCTGCTGAACCCGTGACCTGGCTCAGGATAAGTGGAAGAAGATGGATGGATGGATGGATGGATACGTCATAATGCAGTGCAGTTTGTTCTCTGTATATAATGTAGCTCCTATTAGATAGACATGGCATAATTCTAATAACAGTTGAGTTAAAAGACAGGACTGAATTTTAAAACTCCTATCTAAAATGATCTAAATTCATTCAAACAACTAGATCGAATTTTTAGCCATGAAGAATGCCCTGTGTTCTGCATCCAGTAACCTTTAATATGTTACATTCATAGCAGGTGGTGGTATATTGTGATAATATGAATGAGGAGACGGTACAGGTGGATAGATGCTTTGCTATGAATCAGTTCAGCAATATTGATAAAGTGATGTTCATATTGTGAACCATGGATGACCTTATTATTACAGTGTGGATGTATAGTAGATGCCTTGTAAATAAACTCTGAAAAGGCAGAGCAAATATCTTACTGTTTGTTATAGCACCAGATTTCTTTATTTATCTTCTTGTAAACTGCCAATAAGTAAATATCTCAAAATCACAGCATAGTCAGCTGTTTTTGTTGTTACAGTCAAAATTGCAGGAACATTAAAACTGTTATTATCACCACTTTGCTCGGGCTCATTGCTCATCCGCATGCACAGGAGATTTTATTGTCGCAATGAGAAAACCTGAAAGTGACATAGCAGCTTAATTCACTCTGATTTGCCATATTCAGTATGTCTCAGCACGTTCAAGCACAACATGAAGCGATTTGCAAGTGTTGAACACTGACAGCCGATGTATTTACCTTATGGGCTTTGCAAAAGCAACAAACACATCAATCCCTCAAGGACGCCATTTTTGTTAATCCTACTTCTTTAGACTGTCATGGGGGGGAGGGGTTTAAAAATTAATTTCATCACTTTAAAGCTCCCTATTGCTACAATCCCCTAGTTCCTTTTCAAACTAAAACATCTTCCCTGAAACCATTAATCTCTATATTGTACATATCTGATGGTAAGTCAGAGGGCTTGAAACATATTAGTCTCTCCCTTTAAAAAGAGAAGCCATCACATTTCTTCATTAAACCTCAACTATAGCTAGGATGGCAGTCTTTTAATCTGGTGGTTTGGTACTTTAATCTGCCTCACATATGGCCTTCTAGATAAATCAGACAAGCTTCACTCTTCCCTGTACAGCACTGCTCCACTGGGGTTATCAACATGTTTTTCCCTCAGCAGTAATAATAACTATAGCTGCAATAAGCCAAAGTCAAGTCTCATTTACGCTTTCTGCACTGTAGGGTCTCCTCACACTTAGACAGCTTCTGTCACCTATTAGAAAGACAGAGCGAATCTACTTCTCACTTAGCTCGAAGCAGGTGTTTCTATGGAATATTGTGCACTTATTTGTTTGTGCTGCAAAATGAAGTTGTAAATAGACGTGCCAAGTGCTCGTCTATGCTGTCAGAATAATTTACAATTTTTAGCTCACTACTTCCGGGCTCGGTTTTAATGTTTTGCAAAATTGATATGTCCACCTTCTCAAGCTTAACTTCAACATAGATGATTTAAACTGTAATGAGGATTTGCCAAACTGTTTTTTTTTTACCAGAAATATAGATAACTATATAACAGCCACATTTCTAGCAGTTTGTGTGACTAGGCTTTAACCTCAAATTCACATATATGAGTAGGCATATACACTGGATGTCTGATTAGCTGATCGAAGTTTACCAGAAAAGTTTTGGGTAAAAGAAAAAAGAGAGGAAGTAGAAGTATCTAAAGCATAACATAGCATTTAAAAAGTGAAACAGTGAAAAGCTGAAGGTAGAAGAAACCAGGATTAGTCTGCTGATGCTCAAGGCAATTCTTCTTGTGCCATTCTTTTTTGTGAACCTATTATATTGACATGCAAATGTATAATGCTCATGTATGTTTCCAAATCTGCATTTTCATGTTTTTCTGGGAGATTTGTCCTTCCAAATGTATAATCATATGACTAGTTTGTGATGTGTCTATGAAATCCTGTTCAAGAACCCACGATTTTTATGCAGTTACTTGTAATGCAATTTGAATAAGTGAAAAATTAACCCTATCATGGGATTACACATGATAGTGCTGCATTTACATCTGTGAAACCTTATCTGGAAGTGCCGCTTTAGCTCACATAATCCTTGCCATTGCTTGCCTCCATATGACACCAGCCAACACCATTAATTTAAATATCTTCCTCAAAGATGTCTTCATTTCCCCAGATACTTTCAAAGAAAACATCATCAATCATGTGGTCCTCTTGAGCTCTTTCAGTTTGACCTGCCTCGTTGTTTGTGGGCACTCTAATTCAAAAGTTCCCCAGTGAAATGATTATAGTTCAGTGTCTACTAATGTCCTCAGTAATTTGTATATGTAGAGATGGCATTCATTCAAATGTCTAAATGCCATCATTATTAGCTTAGATGCATAATTCCTTATAATACAAAGCTGAGAATTAAAATATTAAGTACTTGTTTGGTTGCTTAACCAAAGGCCAGTGGTGGGCTTGATGTAGACAAATCTCAAAAGATCATTCAGTCAAAGAGCAACTGATCAGTCTAGTTCATGATGATTTTGAAATATTTCAGAAATATCTAAAAATGCTTCAAAGTGACTATTATAAAAGAAAAAAATGGTTTCATATTCACTGCAATCACCAGAAAGTGAAATGCTGTGACACAGAGGCTGAGACCTCTAACTGGATGTTGTTAGGATTAAATTGCAGAATGAGGGTTAAGAAGTGGGTTGGATTTTATCCTCTCTGTTGGCACATATTTTCAGACACGATAGATTCGGTAGGTACACTGAGCGTCACAGAGAGTTTTTTTTTTTTTTCAAAATCAGGGATTAACCTCCATTGGTTGTAATTAGATGGAGCAGGCACTTCCACTCCACTACAATGGATTTGTGTGTCTAACACTCTGGTGCTCCATTTTCTCTGTGATTCATTTGTCATTTGTCTGCACTGAGCGCCTGCCTTGGACAAAAAGCTCAAGGAGGTAAATGGGCTGTGCTCCAGGAAGTTTAGAATTTGGCAAGGATGTGCCACTAGACCACAACTTCCCAAAAGAAGAAAAACATACACACACTTACATATATGCTGTTAGTCCTTCTTGGGAAAGCACTGCCTGTTTTTCTTCACCAGTGTGAAAAATAGTGCCATTTTGTCAAGGCTGTAATGTCTCAGAGACCCCTTAAATATCATTTAAAAAAGTTGACCAAACTGACAAAGTGCCCATTTTCTTACAGCTCATACATAAACCAGAAATAAAACCCTATTCACAGAAAAGTGCAGCAACGTAATCTTTGATCTTGTGTAGTGTTCGTCACTCAGAAACATACCACCAGAACAAGTGTAATAAAAAGCCTCCTTTCCTATTTTTGATGTCCAACATTTGATGGAGTGTATGTGTCAAAGTAATGCAATCAAAGTCTTACCGGTATCTGTGACACCAGCTGTTTATGATAAAAAAAGCCATATTTTTAATCCCCTGTAATGGGAGCAAGTTAGAAAGCAATATATCTTGATTCATTTGTGCATCATTAAACATTTACCCTGCCAGCTCATGTGTTTTAATTTTTGGGAACCGAATTCTAATTAGCTGTGATCGGTAAATATCTTAGATCTTTAATCGTAGATTAAAGTACAGCATGCATAAAAGTGATCTACACTGCCCCTGTTGTGTTTGATTTCTTTGTCTATTAACTTGCTCTGATTGGAGGATTATAATTATTACTCTACAAAGTCTCTTTACTACAATTTGACTTGATTCACTGAGCATAGGAGAGAAAAATCTATTCATAAAAGCCACCAAAATCAATTTATTCAGCTAAATTTGAGATATGAGCAGTAATTTAGACAACTAGAACCTGATTAGGAGAGATGAGTCTTGCCTGCAGCAGGCTGGCCTGTTTACATCACTGTTTGATTGTCACGGTTAACTTTCCTTCCACCATCTGCCTTCCCATTTTTCCTCACAACCGTCTGCTACATGTAATCACGCACTTAAACAGTTAACTTTTTATTTCTCACTATCTCTTGTGTATGCTTGTTAAACTTCAGTAAACTTGTCTCTAAAAAAAGAAAAATGCACTGAGGGTGTAGTTTTGGTGCTTTACTTTAAACAGATGTCACTGAGCTACAGATGCTATGTTAAAGAGAGACCTGTGTATAAAACGGCTATCTTAGTCTTTTTTTATTTTTTGCAGTTTTGCAATTTTAAATGATTTATTGGCTCAATTGTTGTTGAGCATTTGCATTCAGTTTGCTGCATTCAGTTTATATGCAACAGTATATAAAAGCTTCATAGCAGAAGCCAGTATATATAGCATTCACCATTTCTGACACAAAATGCATATATTATTTTATATTATTGAAACATCCTTCGCATATAATTAAATGGTGTAGTTTTTATTTACCAACAGTTTTAACATGCTGGTGTTCCATTTGTTCTGCGATTCATCCGTCATTTGTCTGGATTAAGAGCTCAGTTTGGACAAAGAGCATGAGGAGGTAAATGAGTTCTCTGCTAGTGACTTTAGGATTTGGCAGTGATACGTAACTGGACAGCTACCCCTCAAATGGACACAAATATCTGTTCATCCAGTCTTGGTAACTTGTAAATAATTACACAGATCTAGCAAACCTTCATGACAGAATCACAAGATTGTGCATTTGATTCCTACACGATGGAACGCCACACCATCATTCCTCATTTTGCACTTTAGAGTTATTACTTCATTGATAAATAAGCTAATCATGGTAGTGTCATTAAGATGTTCAAAAGATGGCCTACACTGGCTTTACAAAACTGCTTCACACAAGAACAATGGGGTGAGGACAGTTTGATTGTCTCATCTTACAGATCCAATAATGGACTCTAGCATGAGAACCACCAGGGTCAAAATAGACAATCTGCCTGCAGAAAGCAGACAAGATCACGAGCTGAAGAACATCCACCATGACAGTTGTATTTACCAGCCAGAAAATCAAAGCAGCCACTTAATGAATCAGCCCATCTCCGCGCTGTCAGGCGTTTCAATAAAAGACAGTACTAAACAGCATCAAAATCCATAGTTCTATAGAAGACAAAAACCCAACGTGGAGGATTATCCGTTCAGCAAATTAGGCCAAAGAAAAACAGCTAATGTGTTAAAATGGGAGAGAAAAGGGAGAAAGAAAAAATCTTTATGGGTGTAACAAGATACAAACAGGCCAATAATCCGCTTTTAACAAGATGAGTGATCATGGCCTTTTGTTAGTGCATTGAAGTCACACAATCAATGCTGGCGATTTAGCCCCCCGTTTACTCCGGGGCCCCCTCTGTAGTGAAAGTCTGGATCTTCATTTATGTGGCGCAGGTTTTGCACAAGGCTGTGTCCTCGCCTGCGGGGATTGTTGATTAGGAAAAGTGACAGAGAGGCGGAGAGGAGTTTCGGGCAAACAGGAGAGAATGGAAGTGGGAGCAAGAGGTGAAGACAGAAAAGGAACGACAAAGTGGACATGAAGAATAAGGATGGAAGCACAAGGGGTGGAGGTTTGAATAGAGGCAAAGAGACTCTACTAGTCTACTGCCCTGCTGTCAAGTAAATGCCATCTGGGTGTTTTACAGATGAGACTGCAGCTGTTGGCATTTTGAATGCTCCACCTACACTTTGTCCTTTTCTATTTCTTGCTTGTTTATTCTGCACGGTCTACTCTTACACAGGCTCTATTGAGAAAGGCCCAACATTTGACATAATAAAGCATAAAATTCAATATCCAAAACACTAACATGTGTTATTCAGATTGAAAATAACAGAGTTTGTATGAAAAGAAATGAGGAAATCATCTGTGACATACACACACAGCTATGGCAGGGTGAGGCGATGTGGCAGTGTACTAAAGTAAAATACAACTGCAATGGAATTGCCAGAAAACCAACAGATATGTGTTGATAAAACCTCACATTAAATTATGCCGCTGTTTGACGTTGTTTGTAGCATAAAGTTAAATACTGGCAGACATCTGCTGACATTTTAACATCATTATTGAAATTCAAAAGTCTATAGATTTTAAAATATGACAGTCTTTTTCTTTGGAATTACTGGAACTAATTTGCCAGGGTCCAAACCTTTAATTTATGAACAACAGTTGGTTAACAGAATGATTTTGCCTAGGCAAGGGGGTCTAAGAATTAACCAATAAGTGCCATGAGAGGGGCTAACACTGACCGCTAAGCATTTTTCAAGTGTTGCCAAGCTGTGCAGTAGGAGCAAGGACCAATAACATAACAGAAATCAGGAGAAGAAGGAGGAGTAATAACAGTGGCATATGCAGCAACATGTATTCTTAATATTGCCTGACATTAGAGTTTGTTTTTGTTCAGCTTGACTCTTGCAAGCAACCTTACATGATTTTCTATGTGAACATCCAGGGAAAGTATTGTGAGAAAGGTGAATATTTATTTGACAACATGTGTATGTTCCATTCTGATATATTCTCTTTTGCTGTTGCAAATTTTTTTTAAAAAGTGGGAAAAAATTTTCAGGTAGATCCATTTGATTGCTTATGAAACATCAAATTCCCTACTTGGGAGATAGTTGTGTATAATTCTGTCTGATATCATGCAAATAGTCCACTTTTAGATTTGAACCATGGTGATCAGCATGCCACACTGACTTTATCAGTCATTTTTTTCTTTCTTCACACACAGTTTAGGTTTTACCCCGAGGCTTCCAAAGTATTTTGAACATTTGTGTCCTACTAAAATGAACAGGACCTCCATAGCAATTTTCTCTGAAGGCCGTGAAGCTCATGAAAAATTGATTTTGAAAGCCTTGAAATAGTTTTACTCTGCTTCAAAAACTCAATGCTCATAGACTAGCAAAAATAACAATAGCTGTATTATTGAGACAGGAAATGCCTGACAAAAATCATCCACTGCCTCCAATAATATGAGTTACTTTCCCAGGAGATTTGGAAGAACTGTGAACATATCCACAGCCAGGGCATCCTGATAAAATTGCCCTGCTTGCTCTTAATTCCACAATATTCTCTCTGCTGTTATTGTCAGTCTCTGAAATGTAGGTCAGAGGGAATTTGTTGGCGTTGTATTGAAAGGTAGATTTACACAGCCGCTCAGCACTGCCACAACTGCCTCGCTGCCTGGCAGTTACACCCATCCCTAGAGGTAAAGCCTGCAATTTCCTTCCTCACACTCATTCTGGCTTCTGTTAGCCCTGTAACAACCATACAGGCTATCAATTGGCTTCAATTGCAGCTATAATTTTTACATTAGCCAAGCTAATGAAAAAAGGTTCCTGTTGCTCATGTTAATTTTGCAGCCTCCTACAGAATAAGTGGAGCTGTACAAAAACACAAGTACTCTGACGGAAACATTATACTCACAGCACCCTTCCAGCCCTGCTGCCCACAGAACTGCCACCTGAGTATGTACGTCTATTTGACTTCTGTCTGATCAGTCTAAACAGGATTAAGTGCTTGTAGTCAGTCCCATTTTTCATGTAGAAATAAAAGATTATGTGTTAGGTCTGTACAACTATAAATCCGCCTGCACAGTGGTGTCATTTAGACACTGCCTATGACAAAAGCTGCTGCTTTTGTGCTGCTTTAGCTACACAGCTGCTTGCACACAAGGTTTGAGCTTCAAAGTAACCAAAATCACCCTAAAAATAGAAACCTTTGCTCTCTTACGTGCTAATTAGAAAAAAAAATAGCTTGTTCTACAACACCTCAAACACTTTTGAAGATTTATTTTGATTTCCCACAGACTACTTGGGAAATATTTCATTTGTATATGTGTTTGGATTTTTCCTTTTTGCTAAAGAACCTTTGAGGATTATTTCAAAGTTATCGTGCAATAAGTTTGGTCTTATAATATTTTTTTGTTACTCTTTAAGGATGTTTGCTTTTTCTTTTAGCCACGGAGAAATGCTTAGCTGTATTTTAACACTGTAGGTATTACAGTAAATTGTCACTGGAGGCGACTGCAGTCACAGGTCAAACGTGTGCATCGTCATATTAAGAAAGAAAAAAAAAAGCATCTTTTTGGCCCTTGTCAGACAAACTGTAATCTTGTTTATGACCAATAATAACACCATCACTGAGTTGTAGCCATGAATGGGCTTTTATTGTTGCAATTTGGTTGTTAGCAAAAATTAACTGGCATTGATAGCTACTCTCATTTGATCGTTATCACAAGACAATCCCATATTGTTGGGCTGGCACTGCACTTATAGATAAACAAAGGTTAGTTGACACCAGTCTGTCTGTAGATGATATATTGTACGTTCAATATGAAAACAGTGTGCACTGCTTCACTACTGTTCTCAGGTTTGAACTGAGAACAGAGAATTCTCACATTTAGCAGGTGTGTTAGAAGTGTAACCCAATCAGCACGATGCTATAAATGTTATAAATAAATGTTTTCTGTGTTTTCATCTGGCCAATATGGCTGAGGCTGAGGGTGTGTTCTAGCTGTTGCAAGGGAAATTTGTTTCTTTCAGTTACCTGCCAATTATCATTTAATCATTGTTGTTTGATTCCTGAAATTTTACTAACAGTTTTGAAGGACTGATTTCACTTGGTAGTAAAGTAACAGAAAGATTATGGCAAGGCAAGGCAAGTTTATTTGTATAGCACAATTCAACAACAATGTGATTCAAAGTGCTTTACAGAGACATTAGAAACAAAAACAAATAAAAAGCATGATTTAAAACTGATTAAAACAAGCAAACAAACTAACTAACTAATTAACAAACAAACAAACAAACAAACAAACAAAACTATATAAAATCAAAACAGATAAAATCAGAACAATAGATAAAATCAGTAGTTAAAATGTTAGTTTTGAAATTTAAGCTTAAAAGTGTGGATTTGGTGCTTTATTCAAATGCAGCTGAGAACAGGTGAGTCAGCTGATCTGAGGCTTTCTGGGAGTTTGTTCCAGATATAAGGAGCATAAAAGCTGAATGCAGCTTCTCCGTGTCTGGTTCTGACTCTGGGAACTGATAAAAGACCGGATCCAGATGACCTGAGGGATCTGGAAGGTTCATACTGGGTCAGGAGGTCATTTAAAAGTACTGTGAGCTAAAACAAGTCGAATGTAAAAGTCTATCTGTACTATTTTATGTAAATGAGATATCACCGTTTTTTCTTTCTTTCTCATTTAGTAAAATTAAAAATAAGTGTAAAATCTCTTGGCACACAGGAGTAGATTATTGACCAACAAAACATTTTAAATTATTAATGAAAAAGCATCTACTCCCATGCCATAACTTAGCTATTACCCTGGTTCCTGAACTTCTGAATTGCAATTTGCTGATCACATTTAAAATTTTCTCCAGTGATTCAATGCAAAGTCCATTCAGTCTGAATATCAGGCTACTATTCCACCGCTACAGCAGCCAAAATGTCAATGGCCAATCACTAATGGTGGCCTTGCTGTAGCTCTTAAGGTCTCAGTTAATTGGCTATTTAGACCCAGGGAAATGGCACTGCCAGAAGAACAGTCACCACTACACACCTGGGAATGAACAACCAGCCATTCAAGAGAAGGGAAACAGAGGAGAATTAATCGGTCAAGTTGGAGAAAACAATGAGGTAATGGGTTAGAAAACTCATACTACATATCTTTCAAGGTTATAGCGCGAACCTAATGACCCATGTAAAACAGTCTAAAGGGTGATTGGAGCAAGATTTTAAGAGATGTACCAAAACTGGGGTGATGTGTTTTTAAAGCAGTTAGCAATGCATGCATCTAATTTAAGAGCGTAATAACAAAACAGGTGCTAACATTATATGGAGCAGAATGAACTAAAATGTTGAACCAGTAGATCTGAGAAATCTATCCCGAGCAAAGTAGTTTTATTTCCAGCTTCATCCATTGTTGCACATTTTGAAATCCTAACTTCTACTGAGAAACCATAAATGCTAATGACACCAATTGAAAGCAGAAAATAAAGAGTTGAAGGTCTTAGATGACAAAAGTTGACACAAATCAGTACACATAGAACATATAATCTATATACTACAACAGAAGTAGTCCAAGTACACACTGAGACTTCTGAAGAAACTTTTTTGTGTGTTATCGTCACCTTTTGCTTCCAGGGAAGTATTGCCTATAATAATATTATTGCCTATTTATTTTATCAAAATGTTACTCACTACAAGAGGAGCTGTGGTCATGGAAAAATGACGATGTGCAGCAGAATAATATTAACTTACTGTATATTTTGCCTTTTTTAAGCAAGACGCAAAGGTGCCTTAAAAGTTAAATGGCAGTCTGAATTATGAACTGTGTGATTGTCACCATGACTTTAATTACAGTGTAACACTAAACAGTTGAATTAAGGTAGGCCAGCTTAAATAGGTCACTCAGTGAATTACAAATGATGTAATAGCTGCTGTGGCACACATGACTAAGCATCTAAAAAATCATAAGCTCAGTGGATAAGCCCCTCCTGTAATATCTGAATTCTGCCTTCACATTTGAATTTGATACTGTAAACATCTGACAAACTTAAACAAGGATCATTAAAACAAACAAACAAATTATAGAAATATTATTTATGAATCATCACAGAGAAACACATTTATACTTACAGCCAGTTTGCAATCTCCACGTAACCTAACAATCTTACTGCACCAAATACAATCAGCCCAGCAATCCCTTTTAAGCAAGCACATGGCGACGGAGGGGAAAAAAACCTCCCATTTAGCATAAAGAAAACTTGGGCAGAAACAGACTCAGTGAGAGTGGCCATCTGCCTCTGCCAGCTGGGTTGAGTGGAGAGTGAAAAGAGAAGAGAGGATCACTGTCGAACAACAAACAACCAACAACATAACAATCTTTCAATCAGGTAGATACGGGTGCCTGAGAGATACTCGCAGGAGGAAGCTCAAGCACAAATAGCAGACACAAAGGTAATGATATGCAATGCTTCCAGTTGTCATCTATATAGGTTCCCCCAGTTCTGCAAGCTGCTCATTCTCATTTCGTGCCCCATTCTCCCTCCCTCCTTGTTCTCAATTCTTTAACTTCTTCACTCCTATTTAGTGCATGGGGATCTGCCAGGCCTGGGAGCTGTTGCCAGTCCCCTTCGAGGCCTTCTCCAAACCACAGCTCAAATTATGCCCAAGCATTCACCTTTACCTACTAAAATGCTGTCAAACCTAAAATGAGGACGTGGGTCCAGCTGGTGAAAAATGTTTTTATGTCCAAGTTTAGACTGTAGGCTTTGCATCTATAGCTAAACCTGGTGATAATGAGGCACAGATTTTCTATTACTGAATCTGGAATTAAAAAATTCATGTTTTGAAATATTCATCCTCTAAGAATATGCCCTGTCATTTAAACCAATATGATAATCTGAGGTCACTTATGCATAACAGCAACCTCCCTGAAGTGTTGGGGCTCACAGACCTGTGTGTCCACATCACCTGTGTTGCTTCTGCAGTGCAGCAACTACCAACCCTTTCTTTCCACTTTGAATTTGCCTTTGATAGTTATAACCTGTAGGGGATTTATAGTACACACATTGCCCCCGCTGTCTTCTTTAATAACATTCCACTGTGAGATGTTCAAACGTATCCCAGACACTAAAATCAAGTGAAAGGTGTCAGTTATGCAATATATCAGTAGATGTTTTAACAGCCTATTTTGGCTCCAGACTGAGTCACAAAGGCAACATGCTGAATCTCTAGACGAGTTTCATCTACCAGCATGCGTAAATAAAGATATGTAGTACCAGTCCTGAGTCTCTCCCTACTGATGAGTGAATCAGATGTACCTAAACTGAAATATCCCTGTTTATTAGGTGATTGGCAATTTATATCAGTCAAAAAAAATAAAAAAAATAAAGTGATGACAGTGGAGCGGTAACTAGTACATTCAAGAACTGAAGTTTGGCAATTATTCTTAAAAGTCATATAGGTTGCTTCATTTTAAAGGCATGCCTGTTTTTTGCTTGAATGACTAGTGAATCATGAGGTATTGGTAAGTTTAAAACAACACTCTGGTGTGGAAAGTGTTAATGTTTCTTGGCCCTCAGGATCCCTTATTGGCTTTTAAATTTAGGAGGTTAAATCGATGTGAAGAATAATTATAACTTCTACATTTATTAAATTATCACCTGTGAAGCTGAGGACTGCGGGGAGTAAGTAATGGAAACACCGCTGTTAACACTTGTTAGTTTCCTAAATTATTATGAAACAGTCAAAGTTATAGTAATAAATGTAACAAGGCATATTATTTCTCTTCCAAGATGAAACACAGTTCATACTGATAGTAAGGCAAAAGCACAGTGCTTCTGTCTTGGCCTGTCCTCTGAAGGACTCTGCTTTTTTGGCCAGGTCCTTTAGAGGGTCTTTGTGAAGGGTTACAACAACACTGTTCAACCACCTACGGGTTGTTCCTGAAAAGCTGAATGATGCTCAGTATATGTAATTCTACAGTCATTACTACTTGAACATTCAGTCTTGGCTTAATGCATGCAAATAAAACAAAAGAGGAATGCAAATTACAAATAACGGAAAAGACTGTTGCAACTTTTTCATTGGATAGGCACACTCCAAGAGTAACAAGAGAGCTGAGACTAAATATTTTACATAACCTCTTACAAAAGTACATGAATATGGGTCAAGTTTATTATGTAAACTAAAATATATATGCAAATTAGCACAGTGCATTTGCAAATTATGTTTCCTTTGATTAAATTGCCAACACTTGTAGACATCAAACATGAGGCTTTCAAACAGCTGAGTTCAGCAATGCAGTGACCTATTGCATTTTATCATGTGTTTAAACATACCCATATTTGTATTTTTTTAATCTGAATATAGTATTAAACATGTACTTCAGAAGTCCTCTAAGCAATAGATTACACATGAAAAGGTCTGCATGTTGTAAAGGCTACATCACAACTGAATCTTTGGACAGTTTTTGTATAATTTCTAATAATTAAAAATTTATAATATAATGTAATTCATAATTTACAGCTAGTTAAAAGCTTAATGATACAGCAATTATTTGTCAAATAAATAGTTTTAAGAAGAAACACAAATTAATCACATTTACTTAATTTATAGACATTCTAAGATGGTCACTATGGTTGTCAGATGTTATTCTGCAAAATGCTGTTGCTCCCTGAAGGATGAATTGGATTGTGTGAAATGATTTGATACAGTATGAAAATCTATACTGCATTAACACTCAATTAAGGTCTAACTAGACCGCATCCCTATTGGTCATCCCACATCTCAGGAATGGATCAGCCGTCTCATGCTACACTGACAAAAAGCATGGCGCCGCGACAGATACCACAGCCGAAAAGAGAGGGCAGGGAGACAAGTGAACTCAGCATTTTAACCGGCAGAGCAGAACCCGAGCCCTGGAATCCAGTGGAGCCTTGCAGTACGAAGAGTGACAATGGATCAATACCTGTGATTAATTAACTTCTAATGAGTTCATCTAGACGTTGAGAGACCTCGAAAGTTGGACATGTCCCATCATCTCTATCCTCCCCTCTATTCTTTCCCTCATCCCCTATACTGCGTTTATTGATTCGGTGTAAACCCAAATGAATAATCTTCTCTTTTTATTTGTAACAGCTCTCCTTTCTCTTTTAGAGTACCCTTTCATTGATTAATTAAATAATTTGAAAATATCAGTACAGTAACCTGGATTGTGCTGGATTATTGATTTTTGGTTTCGAGTCAATATCTGTCTTGGGTCACTGCACATTGCCGGTACCTCATTGTTAACAATTCCTATTGTGCATCAATAAAACACAGCACAGTGAAGATTAAATGTCATTGAGCTGACCTGATTTCCTATGGCTCTTAAAGCTAGAAGTCACGGTGAAGTCAGAGCCACGATAGCAGACAAGCATTCCCACATGTAATTACCCCAGCAGTCATTATGATGCTTCAGAGAGTGAGAGTGAAAGCTTGGAGTACAGAAGCAATGGAGATGAATGGTCATGTGAATAGAGAAGTGGATTGGGGAGCCTGTGTAGCTAGGTCTGCCATTTTCTCTCTATTTCTCAGCGCTGAGGGCCAAGCGCGAAGTTATTTGTCTCACAGTGAAATTAGTAATCGTACCGCCATCCATCATTGGCTGACCTGCTATTGATCGCCACTGCACCCTCTCTTTTCAACTAAATTATATTACAAAAAAAGAATAACAAATGTCTGCACAATCTGAGTGGTCCACACTTTTGTCTGCCTCAGCAGAATATTTTGAAAGAAGAAAAAAAACCACTTTATTGTGTAATGTTTGTGAGACATGTCAAGCAATCCTATTCAGAGAACTTAGTGGTGTTTTCAAGGTGACAAGTATTGTACCGATTTAAACCAACACAGACTTTCAAGCGGGGGCAATTTCTGCTAGAACTGCTTGTTATATACTCGTGACACCTTAGTGACAAACACTGTAGAACATGCTGATACAAGCATCAACTTGTAAATGTTTCAGAGGTGAAATGCATGCCCTCTACTGTGGAAAGAGTTTGCACATACTGTATCTAAATATAAAATTTCAATTTCAACTACAGCTATCAAAATGTGCTGCAGTGCACCAAAAGGAGGTCAACATCAGCTTTTTTGTGTAGACTTTTTCCATTACACAGTCAATAATACATACAGGCTCTGTGCTGTGATTAGCCTGCTATTGATCACTGCTTCCCTGTGACTATGAAAACACTGTACACAGAGTTCACTTGTCAAAGGATATTCAATAATGTCCCACAGAATGTCAAGATTTCAACAGGATTTTCTGCTGTGAGTTATATTACTAGCTTAGTAGCTTGAACTCTGTGAATGATAGAAACACTGTCACACAGACAGACCCATAAAGTTGCCATTTGTGGCAGAAAGCTACATAGATAGCTATATAGCTTTAGAGATTATAGAGAGGGGAAACTGTGGTGGAAAAGAACATTAAAGTGGTGTCAGTTACATTGTAGCTCTCTAATTGCAGAAATAGCAGGAGCTTATGTGATCTTGTGATGAAATGGATTCTGGTTGCAGCTGTTACCAAAATAAATAAATAAATAAATAAATAAATAAATAAATAAATAAATAAATAAATAAATAAAGTGTCTAACTGTAATTATTGCAGTTATTAAAACTGTGTTTGATTATCAGTCTTATCCATTCAAATACTTTTCACTGTCACCCAAACTTGATGTAGCTGTGGTGGTGCAGAATGCAGTGTGGGGTTATTTTGAGTAAATGAAAACAAAAGGCAGTGCAACAGAGATATTTTACCTAAGTCTGTTGTTGCATCTGTATCTTGGATGTTAAGAGTGCTAGGGAAACATTAATCGATGACAGTCACCCTGTCTGCGTCACAGTGGTCACCCACCGCTTCACAGTATGAGCAAAGTAAATTAACTTTAGGTCAATACATAATTTAAGAATTTCTGAACAGTAGAAAAATTCTTGAACTTTTTTATAGACCGTCAGTGTTGTACTTTGAATTTACCTTCTGTTGCAGAAACAATACATACGCAGATAAAGATAAAGTGAATTATATGCCTGTCAGTGCCAGGTGTAGGCTTTTGTTTGCTGCTTTCTTTGGACTTCACAGTTCTGCTCATAATATCTGAAATATGAAATGGTTTAGGTATTGAGTCTATAAGGCTGGGTTAATACTATGCATCCCATTCACTCTTACCGCGATAATAACTAAATGGCCAGTCTAAATTGTGATATTTAATCTCTGTGCTCATTCTTTTTGGTTTCTGGGACTCAGCATCAAACAGAACCTGTGATGGTCATCACACATCCCACATATCTGGTAAGCACAACTCCATTTCTGTCAAGTTAGAACCATCCTAACTGGAAACATCACAATCTGGAATGGGTTGTGCAGTCCATGACCTGAGGGGTTTTGAGTGGGTGATTACATGAGAACATGAGCATGACCAGTCCACTATAGACTAATGTGGTGAGGGAGAGTCTGTCCAGAGCCCAAAGGATACTAAAAGACAACACTGACCGCAGTCACAATCTGTTCACCCTGCTGCCATCTGACAACCGATGCAGAAGTATTTACTGCAAATGCCACCAGATTTCGAAGTAGTTCCTTCCCCCCCAGGCTGTGAGAATACTGAACCCATCCTCCTTACTTCACCGTGTAAAGAAAGAAGAGATATTGCCTTCAGTTATCACACTCCTTTCCTGTAGAACGAGTTTGAATGTCATTAACTTTCCTGTCTCGCATAGATTGTGCTTGCTCCTGTTTGTTGTTTTTATTGTCTCTCTGTGGTCCTATTTTGTCTTCTATACTTCCTGTATCTGCCAGAAGTTTCTTCTTGTTAAAGGAGAACTATTTATTCTTAACTGAGAACCATTTCTTCCCATAACCAGATAATTGGGGCTCACTCTTTAATTTGCAATATAGGGGTTAAAAATTAATGACAAACAGACACTCTCTTCTTTAACTGTGAACACTGAATTCTGCAACGTAATGGAATAGAATAGCAAGGTTGATGTATTAAATCCCCCTTTGAATCAGATCAGCACATGGGTAAAACAATGAGGTATGTGGTCATCTATATAGTCCTCTGTTTTAAATCTGACCAATAGGCTTCATTCACATTTTCCTATTTACAAATCCCTAATCCCTGTGCTTTGAAATGGGACACTTGAACAGATGTCTCGACTATGTAATCACAGTACAGTACAACAAACTGTAATCGCATTGGATCTATGTTCTCTAAAATGTACTGTAAATGCCTAAATACAATTTTTGACACACAGCACAACCCATAAAGCCTCTTCACATCTTCTTTTTACCTCTTTGTCACTGTGACTGTTTGCTTTCTGACAGTTGCATGAACCCTCTCCTCATTCTTATCTCCTTTCTATCCTTATCTCAGCCCTTCAATTCCCCTTAACCGTTCCAACCAATATCCCTGTAGATTCTTTGACACACACTAGATAGCCTCTCAGACATCCACTGTTGTGTCTCCTTCTAATGTCTTTGCGCAGTGGACTTTGAACTGCGGATGCCCCGAGCACCCAGCAGAGACCTGAGAGGGCCTGTGGTTTGGCCTCCAATCTGTCATATCTTACCTGCAGCCATGGAGAGACAACCACTCTCAGTTCAGCTGTTGGACTCGATACACACTAATATACATCACAAATATAGATCCCTTCAACAAGCCATTGAACCCCAGTGCTTCTCAGATTGCTGTTATATTGAGCTTCTGTGTGGAAAAAGATATTATGACAGCACTTCAAAACATGTGGCTTAGCCACGTGGTAAATGTGAGGTGACATTTATCAATATTGGAACCAAAAACAATGTAGTCTAAACTATTCTACGATATATTGCCAAAAATATTCCTACACTCATGGCTACATGTTTATAAAATTAAGCACCGAGGGATGCAGACTCTACAAAGATTTCTGAAAGAATGCCTGAGCTCTTGAGAACAACCCAATGTCAGCATGATACCATGATAGGATGCCACCTGTACAACAATTCCACTTGTCCTAGCTACTAAATGTTCCACGGTCAACTTTTTGTAGTATTATCATAAAGTGGAAGCAACTGGGAACAACAGTGCCTAGAGACCTTCATGGAATATGATTCCATGGCTGAGCAGCTCCATTCAACCCTTACATCATCAAGTGCAACACAAAACATCAGATGCAGTGGAGTAAATAATGCACCCATTGGATTCTAGAGCTCTATGGAGTGATGAATCGCTCCCTCTGGCAAGTCAAAAGGCAAGTCTGGGTTTGACCCCAGGTAATTTTTCAGAAGTTGGACTGCTTCAGAATACCAAGAGATGTTGGACAATTTCATGCTCCCAACTTTGTGGAAACCGTTTGGGGATGGCCCTTTCCCGTTCCAACCTAACTGTGCACAAGTGTGCAAACCAAGGTCCATGAAGACATGGATGAGCAAGTTTGATGTAAAAGAACTTGATCGACCTACACAGAGTCCTGACCTCAACCCAACAAAACACATTTACGATGAAACAGAGCAGAGGTCTTCTTTTCCCACATTAGCATCTGTGTTCACAAAAGCACTTCTTGAAGAATGGTCAAACATTCCCATGAACAGACTCATAAATCTTGTGGAAGTCTTCCCAGAAGGGCTAAAGCTGTTATAGCTGCAAAGGGTAATCTGACATCATATTAATTCCTGTGGATTGAGATGGGTTGTCACTCAAGTTCATATGCATGTCAAGGCAGAAATATTAATAGTTAAAACGATTACTTATTTCCCAGAATGTTTAAAGGCTTGATTTAGTTTACATTCCCTTTCAAACCTGAAGCATATTTACATTCAAACGGGAATTTACTGTTTGGGTTTTTTGTTTGTTTGTTTGTTTGTTTACCCTTTCAGTGGCCTGTTGCAAGTAAATAGTGATAACTGTGAGCTTTTTTGGATAATGTTTTGTTTTTAATATTTCAGTCTTAAGCTTATACCGTACTTCTTTTTAAATTTGTATTCAGACAAAGGGAACTTCCAACCAAAGGCATAAGCTTTTCCAAAAACATACAAAAGGAAAAAGAAAAGTAAAATATTTGAGCTGAAAGTACCAGCAACATAAGGCAAGGATGGGGTGAGATACTGGATAACGCTTTGGATAAAAGCCATGGAGTTGTCTTTTAAATCAATTTGTTATGAAAACCAAATTCTCTCAGCATATTAGCAGAGCACTAATAATAGCTCTCTTTCAGCGCCGCTTGGGAAGAGAAAACCCTTTTGAATTTGAATCATTCCATTTTGAAAACTTTGCTACTGGCAGAAACCCAGCTCTTCCTGAGTGAGGTCTAATTGACTCTGTTGTATTAAAAGGAGTGCCTCTAAATGATCCATTTGTATCTCCATGTGTGATTTATTGAGCCTGTGGAGACTTATGCTGAGGTTTAATGTAACAAGTAGAAAGTGAAGACCATATTTAGCTACAATATAACTGAGTACATAGAAAAACTGAAATCCTAAAAAAAGGAGATGTTTCTTTCTTTCTTATCAGGTTTTATACTTTGTATTAAAATGTATGGCTTTTTTCATTCACAGTCAATAACTGATATCCTGGTAGTTATATAAAAGTGCAATTACAACATGAACAATAATTTTAGCTATGAAAGTTTCCACCTTGACATTTTGTGCCCCAATCTATCATATACTAATTAGCATAATGCACCAGATTTATGCCTCTGTGAAGGTTGCGCTGTCCTCCTCACAAACTTCGACAACTCCACACCACTCGTCTGATCATCCATTCTGGAGGCAGTGCTTGACGTTTGAAAATCAACTGCCTGTAAACCTTCCTGACAGGAGAATGAAGACATATTTCCCCTGTCTGTCCATGTATCCCTGGTGATTGTCTGGGAGGATGAGAAAATCATCAATAACGAAACTTTAGAAAGCAGAGGGTGGCAGTTGCAGTGGTTACACAAACCTCCCACTGACACCTCCATGGGATGCAGGGAAATTAAATTAAATCAGAAGGAATCACTGCGCCACTCATGCTGGCGCGCACACACACACAGACACAGAAACACACACACAAAGCAAATGTGATCTTCGTATTTATTTACCCACACAAAAACAGAGTGTGGGAAAGCTCCATCTGCTCTACCTGCCTCAGTCACTGTCCATGTGAAGGGCCCTCAAATTTCCAAATTCATCAACACAAGAGGAGCGTCCATCTGTTTCCAGTACATACGTGGCCAAGTGTGTGTTTGCCTTTTGAAGACATGCCCCAACTCAATGACGGCAAATTACAAAGAAAGAGAGAGGAAGGAATTGAAGGCTCAAGCCATTAATTTCCCTGGAGAAAGTGTGCACTCTGCTTGGAGGGCCAGCCTGACCTTTCGCTGACAACACTGGAGCTGCAGAGACAGGAGCAGTGGACAAATGAGATATTAGAATACACCAGCAAGTGGGGATGGAGGGGAATACAGACAGCCAGGAATGGATAATCACTGTAAGTATGTGTTCTGACTCAAATATACAAGGAAATTTGAAGTATGTGGTAATCTGATGCTTTGCCTTTGGATTATATTGCAATGCTTTGTTATTCATTTAAAATACCTGTACTGTGTTCTGGTAAATGTATAAAATAGATATTATTTAGCAGGTATATTTTGTTTAGTCCTGATCATGACCTGACTGGGAAAAAAGAAATCTTTGTACACTACATCTGCAAAAAGCAAATAATAATCCAAAACATTTTTTATTTGCATCTTTGAGCATATTAACTGTCAATCAAAACGTGAACTGGGGGCACTCAGACTGCTTTAGAACTTTGAACAGTGCAGTTTTAAAATAGTAGCAGTAAGAATTTGTGTTTGCTTTTCTGCTGCTGAAAAATATATCCAGCCATTCAGAAGCCTTGTCAGTGAACATGATGGATACATTACTGTGTTTAAGTCAACCCTGGTGTTATGGGATTAACCAACATTAATTACAGTTTAATTACACTGTTGGATTCTGGTCAACGTGTATCATGCCCTTCACCCTGTAAGAGCTGGGATAGACTGCAACTCCCTAGATAAGCAGCTAAAAAAGTGGATGACTTTAGATGTAGTATTCACTTTAAATATTGTGTTTGCTTTTAAGACAGAAGGAAACCAGCAATCCAGACTAACTCCCTTTCTGAGGTGAGACACTTATACCATGTGCGCCTCAAGAAATTATGATTATTTTGCAACAATGCTGTTCAAGTGCGGTTCTCCAAGTAGCATGTTGGAGAACCACGTGAGAGTTTATGCAAGTGTATACAGAACAACATAACTCAGAAAAAGAAATCAGAAGAGATAAAACAAAATGGGTGATGGTGATGGGGCAGGGTTATAAACCTGTTCATCTCAAAGTAAACAGACACACACACACTAGTAAAATGAGCATGATGAAAAATAAAAACCCATGCCTTGTTGGTCTGCAGTTCCTATGAGGCTCAAGTAAGAAAAAAATATAATAAAAGTGAAAGCAGCAGACCAATAAAACTGGAATCTAAGCCCATAACAGTTTCTTGGTCCATGAACATGAGGCAATTTAATGGTTGTGCAGCATGTGTCATTTTGATGGACAAGGTCACTCTAAACAGGATACGAGTCTGGTGGAACTTTCCTTCATTTTTCTAATGCAGAGATCTCCTGTGAAATTTATGTGCATTGTTTGCTTTGGGACCATACTTACCTGAAAGAGCTGAGGCTGAGAAAAGTAATAAAGGGAAGAGGTATGAGGCCATTGTGAAAGTTATAACCAATCCTTGAATGTAGGCCAGGCTGTAGCTCTGAAGTCTGGCCTCATAGTGGTATCAAAGAAGACTGATTTCAACTGGACAGTCTTTTATTTCATGCAGGATTTATTTGAAAGATGATGTTATGCCTCTCTCTCTTTGTGTGTGTATGTGTGTGTGTTGTTGGACAAAATATTCAATTGCTCACTTTTATTTAATAAACAATATATGTGCAATTTCAGGAATGATTTGAACAGGGCAGCAGAGTGCTTTGGTTCTTGGTACCCTTCTGTGTGGTTTTTGCATATTCCCTATGCCTGGATGGTTTCTCTCCCACAGTCCAAAGACATATATGTTAGATTAACTGGTGATTCTAAATTCCTCATAGGAGTGATTGTGAGTGTGACTTGTTGTCTGTCTTTCTGTGTTTGGACTGCAACAGACTGGCAGCGTGGCCAGGGTACACCCTGTTTCTCATCATATCAAAGCTGGGACTGGCCAGATCCCCACTGTAACCCTACCAGAACAAAAATGGATGGATGGATTAATAATTTGAATTTTGAATTTTGAATTTAAGGCATCAAATCAACTATAAATCCTGGTGAGAGTCAATGACTAAAAACATCTTTTGCAACAACCAAGTCTAACTTATAAGACATTAAATAATAAAATGCCAGAAGGCTTTCTGGAGAATGAACAAGCATAACAAAGCACCTTGTTCAAGGGTACATTAGAGAGTTTTCATGGGCTAAAATGCAGTAAGCTTTCAGCCAACCTGCAGTCCTGTATTAATTAGAACTGTAAGGATGTGAGGATCACTGCAGTAATCTCATAATACACATACTCTACCCACACACAGAGAAAATCAACAGCAACCCCAGCAGTGACTAATGACTAACACCCACTTGCTTGGTCTAAAGAACACAGTAGCCACTTTAATTCAATGGATATGGTGCACTAATGCGCATTGCTTTGTTGAGTGCTGAAAAAAGACAGGCTGAACACTGGAAAATAGCTGAGCTTCTTAGACCAGAAACCTAAAGCTTTCAAATGCTGATAAGCATTCACTAAGTAGTGTCATATCAGTGGGGACCTCAGACCTGTCACTCATGTTTTTACCATCACATTGATTTTGTCTGACACATTTTCATCTAGGTACCCACAATTGCAGTTAATAATGCAGGGTTCAATAACTGGACAGAGTTCAAAGTATTGCATAGTTTTAGCACAAGACTAGTGGATTAGAAGTTAGGCAAAAGTTGTAATCGTAAGCTACATTATATTGCCAAAAGTATTCACTCACCCATCCAACTCATTGAATTCAGGTGTTCCAATCCCTTCATGGCCAAGGGTGTATAAAATCAAGCATCTAGGCATGCAGACTGGTACTGGGATAAGATACCACCTGTTTAACAAGTCTAGTCATAAAATTTCTTCACTACTAAATATTCCACAGTCCCACAGAGTTGGAACAGAGCTTCCACAGAGTGGGAACAACAGCAACTCAGGTACAAAATGGTAGGCTACGTAAAATCACAGAGTGGAGGTTGGTGAATGTGCCACCAGTGGACTCTAGAAGAGTGGAGATGTGTTCTCTCTCTCTCCTCCCCCCTTTTTTTCCTTTTCTTTTGTTCTCACCAGTGAAAATTCTCGATTCCATATCTGTCAGTCCAACGTATGAGTCTGTTTGGTGGTTGCAAGGAGAGTGGCACTTGTCTGACAGCATTGTGCCAAGTTTGAGTCCAGGTTTTGGTCCAAGTCTGCCCCTTAGTTCCAGTGAAAGGAATTCTTAATGCTTCAGCATACCAAGACATTGTGGAAAATTTTATGCTCACAACTTTGTGGAAACAGTTTGGGGATGACTCCTTCCTGTTCTAACATGACTGTGCACCAGTACACAAAGCAAAGTCCATAAAGACATGCATGAGTTATTTAGTTGTGGAAGAACTTAATTGACCTGGACAGAGTCCTGACCTCAACCCGACAGAGCACCTTTGGGATGAATTAGAGCAGAGACTGCCAGGCCTTCTTGTCCAACATCGGTGTCTGACCTTTTGAATGCACTTCTGGAAGAAAATTCCCATAAAGACTCCTAAACCTTGTTAAAAGCCTTTTCAGAAGGGTTGAAGCTGTTATTGCTAAGAGTGGCCTGACATCATATTAAGCCTATGGAATAAGAATGGGATGTCACTCAAGTCCATATGCATGTGAGGGTATGAGCAAAAACTTTTGCATATCTGGGTTGCGAACGAGAAAAAGCAATGACTGCTAGTACATATGTGTCTTAAATGTTTTGTTTTTTTTTTGGTTTTTTTTGTATTTACCACTGCAAAAATACATCCAAGTGAGGCCCTAAACCTCTGACTGCTGGATTTGAACAGTCACATTAGCTTGTGTTCAAGCGTCTGCTAACTCTTAACAAAATTTAAGTGTGTAATTAATATACTGAAAAATAAATCCAGGCTCTTAATAAGGCTGTCTCAAAGAAATAAAGGTTCAAAGTGGAATATAAAATTGCAGGGACTTTTGACTTTTCTAACTATATTCTTCTAACCTCAGAAAAGGTCCTTTGCCATTACAGCGTTCCAGATTTGATGTGCAATGTAAAAATGAAATTAAAATTGTTTAAAAAGGAAGTTATTCAACATTTGACCCTCACCTCTTAAATTATGTGAGAAATGATGCACATGCACACGAATCATTCGATATGAAGGTGAGTTGCTTGGAAAACAGCAACACTTACGGTAAGACACAAAGTGTTCTCAGATGTGTTTGTGGTTAATAAACTTAACAAGCGAATGTAGGAAGACACACATTGTGCATTTACATACATAAAGCAAGTACTGTATGTTAGTTGTATGAAATGCATTTAAAACATCAAAGCGATTACATTGACTTTGTTTAGGAAAGAGCAATTGGGTCTGAGAGTATTGACTAATGCCTGCATTACGGATAGTTGATGCACCAGCTTTAGCGGTCAAAGGTGAACTTGCACTCCTGCCCAAACCCTCCGTTTCCTTTTTCTGCTTGAGAACCATGCATCCATTTGTCTATCATGAGCAAATGTTTAAAGAGATAGAACCACTGCATTGAGTCAGCTAGTCCAGACAAAATTTGACAGCTATTTCTACCCTTTCTCTAAAGCAGTTCAGCTTGTTAAAAGTATTAAACTACGCTGATATATTTTGATGCAAGGATAATAAAAAGCTTCGTTTGTTTGCAGAAATTTACCTTATATTACCTTGTAATTAATTAATTTAAAGTTAAAATGTTCCACTTAAAGAGCATAAATTTCTGCCTGACTAAGCAGCTGCATTATGTTGTATAAATTAAACTTGATGAAAGGAAGATGATTCACAGTCATTCACAAACACGTGTTCAAATATTCTAGTTGTTCCATTTGTGCAGCGTGTTCTTTGATCTCATGAAAATAGATCACAAAGCTAAGACTGTTGTTTACTAGCATTAACAATTAGATGGAAATACGCCTCCTCCATGTGTAAAAAAAAAAAAAAAAGGAGAGGTGGAATTGCCATTTTGCGTACTATCACTGTGAAAAAAACAACAACAACCAAAAACTGCTAATACAAATAAAAACGCTATGGTACATAAGGGTGTATACATTAAGGTATTCTGCAAAACATTTCTTTGATGAAAAAACATGAGTAGTAATTGTCCTGTTTGTGGTTTCGTCCAAGAGATTGATTCTAAAACTTCAGTGTTGTGCTATTGTATGTATAACGACTTCTAAGCTGTACATTACCCTGTTTAGCTGGTGTGAATCACGCCTGAAATAACCTCTTTCATTATCACAGCATAATTGCAGTCAACAACATGGCATGATTAATCAAAGTGTTTCTCTGAACCAGCTGGAATTGCCTCTCTCTCATTTAGAGGAGCACATCCAATCATGACATCACAGGCACATCACAACAAATTAGACGAGGAGGTTTCCATCTAATGATGTTTATCGCTTGATGTGTAGATGTAGGGACTTAATCACATTTCCTTCACTTGGTGTGAAACTAAGTGTTTATCCTTGAGCCGGGCTAATACAATTGGTTTTAGGGATGCTGTTAGTGAATCATGAGTGGAAACTTATCTACAGAGAATGCTCAATTACATCCTGACAAGTAGGGAGGTTTCTCAAACTCCACGCAATGCTTTTCTCCTTTAACCCAATTAAAGGATTTGACGAAAACACCACTTTCATTATTCATCATAAAGCATGTCAGCCTTGTCAAGTAGGACTGCTCACAACCTGATCTAAGTGCTGTTAAACAAAACATCACTGTGAACAGTGAAACATGTTAGATACACAGATATTGGCCGCGGGTGCTGCCGGCTTGTTTTTCCCCCAACTCCTTCCAAGGATTTAACCCTGTGAAGATGGCCTGCTGAGATGACGGTAATTAAACTCCACATTTCCATTGATCTCCTTCATCTCTTCCTATATCCTCCCTACCTCCTCCCTCATTCCAGCTCACATCCCAAGGAAGGATCCTGAATAAGTAATGGCTCTTTCCGAGTGTGGGTGTGTTAATTGGCCTGTCTTTATGAGCGCTGAGTGTTCGTGCTGACCTTTTTCAGAGATAGCCTTTAGCCCAGGGCCATAGGCTTACAGAGAGACAAAGTGAAAGCTGTTAGCCATGGGATTACATCGAGGTGGTAGCACTCTACTCACTGGGGAAGAAGTCCGACCTTTGAGCTTGTTGTGTTTAGCAAACATCAAACAACCAATAATAGCTTAGTTTAATTTGTTTTTGATCAGGACAACAAATGATCACATCCATTATTGCATGTATGTGCTTGCTCACTGAGTTGATTATTTATACTACGTGAAAATACTAATGCTATTGCTACAAAGTTATCAAAATGCTAAGAAATTACTTCCTATTGGTTGGCATGACTCTATAAATGAGGAAAAGCCGTGATTGTAAGATACATGAAGGGTTTAACATGATGACATGTGAGAGATAGTTTTTAAATGATTTTGACTCACACACAGAGGAATATATCACTCCTTGACAGAAGGCAATTTGGACCATTTGTCAGTTTATTTTTGGGCTAAATTTGTACAAAAATATTTGCGCTTATGTGCCAACCGATAGCTCAGAGTACCCAGCCTTCTTGGAGTCACTGACTGGGGTGCTTGAGGGTTCTCCACCTCATCATCCTATTGGGCATCAGATTGTATCATATCATCAGATCTGCAGCCTTAATGTTCTGAAAACTCTGGTAAAGAGAGGACCTGAGCTATCCATTGATCACCACCTGGTGGTGAGTTGGATCAAGTAGAGGGGGAGAATGCTGGATAGACCTAGCAGATGCAAACGTATTTTAAGGGTGTGGCGGGAACACCTGGCAGAGGCCTGGGTCCAGGAGATCTTCAGCAACTGCACTTGGTGCCTGTTGTGGTAATCCCTAAATATATGTATACCAGAGGTGAAGGAAGTCATCAAGCTGAAGAAAGAATCCTACTGGGCTTGGTTACCCTGTGAGACTTTTGTAAACAGCTGATGGGTACTTGCAGGTCAAGTGGAATGCAGCTTGGGTGGTAGCTATAGCAAAAATTCAGGTGTGGGGGGAATTCAGGGACGCCATTGGGCAAGACTTCTGCCTTGATGCAATTCAGGAAAACCGTCAGGTGACTCAGGAGGGGAAAGTGATACATGTGATCAGAGGCGGAGCCAGACATTTGAAACACCCGGGGCTTAGCCCTGAAGGGTAGTATGCATGTGGATTTTTTTTTTCTTTTTTCTTTTTTTGGGGGAGGGGGGGGGGGGTGTAGAAATGACTGAAAGATTAATTGGCTCTGTTTTGAGTTTTGTTCAAAAAAGAATGACTTCATATAGGGAAAAAAAGATATCACATATACAGGACACCTTAAACTAGTTTTTTAATTAAGCAGCAAGGCAGAACAAGGTCAGGGCTGCATCAAGACACAAGGACTAAACCCCAATTCAACCAGACCCAGAACTGATCCGGAATTAAAACAGGACTACAAGAGTTCAAAATCAGGACTACTTAGGATTTAACCAAGACAGAACCAGAATCAGAACTAGATGATAGTAGCACTAAAAATCATCATAGACCTGCACTACACTTATTTTTTAATTCTACCAAAGTACACTATTTAGATTGAGAAGAGTTTATATAATTATTTAGCCTTGTTGTGCAAACAAGCCTGCATAACTTAATAAATATAGAATTTGAAAAATAACAAACCTAAAAAGAAACACTAGGTACGAGATACATGAGTACCTGTGATACGGTGATACTTTTGGTAAACAACCATTTGACTAACATGTGTGTCTCACCTGCTCTTGTTCATCTCTGTTCTGTCCTGTCTCCTCTCTCTCCCTCTCTGTTCCTCTCTCTCCCTCTTTGTGCTGACAATCATCAAATATACAGTTGAAACCAGATATTTACAAACTCTTCAGATAAAAACACAACACTTTTATAATTGTAACATCAAATCAGACTAAATGTTTATTTTTTTAGATTGATAAATATAAAAAACATATTTGTTAACTTTAAGAGTAAAGAGAGAAACTATCTGTATTTCTTAATTGCAAATGGCACCAAATTGTATTCAAACTGAGCCACACTTATGGAGCTCCACAATTCTTTTCCTGGTGTTTTGGTTGATATCTCTTAATTTTCCCATTTCAAAGAAACAGGCTCTGTGTTTTGCCTTATATGCATCCACAGCTGTGCCACCAATTTACTCACATGGACTCTACTAACCTATCAGAAGCTTCTTCAGCTCAGAATGGAATCGTCTGGTTTTCTTATTAATTAACAAACTTAGTGTATATGTACTCCTAAATTTGATGAAAGTGATAAAAAATAGAAGCTCTGTCTCTCTTTATTCTGACATTTAACTAATTCAAAAGATATTTCAATATTTATCTAAAACAAAAGTTTACTCTAAATTGATGTTGTACAGAAAAAATGTTTCATGTTTTCTCCCTAAAGTGTATGTAAATATCTGGTTACAAATGTGAATATCCTGCTGTGTACTGAAATCCCTCTTGTTTTGCATAGAAATATACTGAACAACATACAAAGCATAATATATAAAATAACATTTACCTGAGTTTTTTCTTTGAAAGAAGCCTCTAATGTCCATTCTTATATTTCAGTACATAACTGAAACCGATTTAGTCGGGGAGGGTAAGAACTGAAAATATGAAATAAACACACGTAAGATAAGACTCTATTAAAAAAAAAAAAAAAGCATTTGTTCGGCTTTTCATTTCGCCATTTGTTGATTCACTTGAAGAGCAAGTAACGTAATATTGGTCAAGTGATCAGTTTGATATCAATCTTTCGTGATTCACCGTCATTTGTACGGTATGAATGGTTTGCTTTGGTACCTGGTCAAACTTAAGCTCTCCTTAGTATGGCTGGCTCCGTTACTCCAACAGCACACTCACAGGCACAAGAGCACCTGGCTGCAGCCCCGCCCCCTCGCTCAGTTGCTTAGTGCCTGAGCTCGGATCATACCAATATCAGGGGGGATTCACGCACAGTCGTAAATTCCCACTGTGTGCATTATGTGCTTCGAATATTGTGTGTACTTTTTGTTTTATACAGTTGTCAGCCAGGCATCTAACTATGAAAAAATTACACTCCAAAAGACCCCGGGCTTCTGACAAAACAACCCGGGCTTAAGCCCAGTAAGCCACCCCCACGCTCCGCCCCTGCATGTGATACATGGTGTATTGTGAGGGTGGAGTGCTGCTGACCTCAGCTGAGGATATAGTTAGGTGGTAGAAGGAATGCTCTGAGGACCTCTTTAATCTAGCTTGACAAGCCTTCTATAGATGAAGCGGAGTCTGGAGATGAGGGGAATGATTTGCCCATTACTGACTGTGAGGTCAACGCATACCAGCTACCTCCTGTGTTCACTGAGATATTCAACATCTCTTTATCTCAGTCGGTGATCCCCACATGCTTCAAAGAGTCCATCATTGTTCCTGTCCCGAAGAAACCCCACCCTGCTTCTCTCAATGACTACCGCCCTGTAGCCCTCACCTCAGTAGTGATGAAGTGTTTTGAACGCCTGGTCAGAGACTTCATCATTTCTTCACTACCAGACACACTGGACCCACTACAGTTCGCTTACCGTCCAAATCGTTCCACAGACGATGCCATCTCTCATCTCCTCCACACATCACTCACTCACTTGGACACTAGAAGGGGGAATTACTGTATGTTAAAATGCTCTTCGTAGACTACAGCTCTGCATTTAATACCATAATTCCCTCCACACTCACCACCAAGCTGGAGCATCTGGGACTCAGCTCATCTATGTGTCAGTGGATCTCCAACTTCCTAACTGGCAGACCACAGGCAGTAAGGATGGGCGGACATGTCTCAGCCTCCACCACTCTCAGCACTGGAGCCCCCCAGGGGTGTGTTCTGAGCCCCCTGCTGTACTCTTTGTACACATACGACTGTGTGGCCACTACCAGCTCCACCACCATCATCAAGTTTGCTGACGACACTGTCGTGGTGGGTCTGATCTCTGATAACAACGAGACGGCCTACCTGAAGGAGATTAGGAATCTGGAGAACTGGTGCCAGAGGAACAACCTCCTTCTAAACGTCAGTAAGACAAAGGAGCTGATAGTGGACTTCAGCACTAAGCAGGAGAGGAACTACCAGACCCCCGTCATCAACGAGTGCCCAGTGGAGAGAGTGGACAGCTTCAAATACCTCGGAGTTCACATCACGCAGGACCTGTCATGGTCCTGTCACATCAACACCGTGGTGAAAAAGGCCCGACAGCGTCTCTACCACCTCAGACGCTTGAGAGACTTCCAACTGCCCTCCAAGGTGCTCAGGAACTTTTACTCGTGCACCATAGAGAGCATCCTGGCGGGAAACATCTTAACCTGGTTCGGGAACAGCACCATGCAGGACAGACGAGCTCTACAGAGGGTTGTGCGATCAACTGAGCGCACCATCCGCTCCGAGCTCCCTGACCTGCACTCAATCTAGAGCAGGCGGTGCTGGACCAAGGCCAGGAAGATTGTGAAGGACCTCAGCCATCCCAACAACAGACTGTTCTCTCTGTTGAGGTCAGGAAAGCGATTCCGTTCCCTGAAGACCAACACAGAGAGACTGAGGAGGAGCTTCTTCCAGCAGGCGATACGGTCTCTCAATCACACCACCACACAGTACTGACCCACACATATAGTTCTTACACACACACTGGACATTCTGGACATTGTTTTCACTTCATCACTTAAATCACTTTAAGCATATTTGCACTGCACAAGACATAATGTGGATTGCACAACACTGGTCACTATATTCTTCATTTCCAGTTAATACTTGTACAGCTGCTGTTATTGTGTATATATTTATTTATATTTCTTCATACATCCTTATATAGTTCTATACTGTGTATTGTGTATTTTGTTGTACAGTTATTTTATTTTCAACTTTAATTTATATATTTTATCTTATTCTTTCCCAGTTAAATTTGCCCTTCATTCTAATTTTTGTTGTACAGTTATTTCATTTTTAACCTTAATTTATATTTTATTCCTTCCTAATTAAATTTACCCTTTTTAATTTTTCATATTTATTTCCTATCTTATTCATAGCCTTTTCCTTTTTTTTTTTCTCTTTAGGTCACGAGCAGTTGTTTAAGCATTTCACTGCATATCGTACTGTGTATGACTGTGTACGTGACAAATAAAATTTGAATTTGAATTTATCAAACAATTTCTTTATGACCAGGTACCTGGGGTGGACAAGGTTTGCCTGGAGTTACTGAGAGGTCTGGATAGCGTAGGGCTGTGTTGGGTAAAATGACTTTGCAACATCATGTGGAGATGTTGGGTGATGCCTCTGGATTGGCCTTCCTGGGGAAAGACCATGCCAACGTACTGGAAAGGAGAGTTTATCTGTTAGTTGGCCCTTGGATGCAATAGGAACAATACGGTTTTTATCCTGGTAATAGAGCACTGAATCCAGTTTTTGGCCTCTCAAAGATATTTTAGGGTACGTGGGAGTTATCCCAATCAGTATACATGTGTTTTGTGGATATTCATCTGCATCTCTTGGCTTCTTGCTATGTGCCTTTCAGGCTCTGTACAACCATTGCAAGAGATTGGTCCGCATTTCCAGAAATAATTCAGACTCATTTCTGGTGGGTCTGTTCTAGAGCTGGGCGATATGAGATTTTTTCATATCACGATATGTTTTTTTTCATTTCAGGCGATAACGATATCTATCACGATATAAGCCAAATAACTATATTTGTAAGATTTAAATGTGCCGTTGCTCACAAGTAAAATGTGAAATAATCAGCAGCTTGTTTTTATTTAAATATTTATTTCCCATAATAAGTTCAACAGGGTAGATGTACTTAAGGAACATGAGACTTTTTCAGATAAATAAAGGCAAATATTGCAAACTACACAAAAGGCAGCCGCTAAAGCGTTTAAGTTTCAAAATAGAACAAACGAAACAGACTAAATTGTCAATTCCACTTAGAAACAAAATATTAATTCTAAAAATAAATCTTAGTTTGTTTTACAGAAGAACAGACAAAACTGACTAACTTTTGTCAATATCAAATAAACTGAGAACTAAAAGGAAATTCTCAATCTCTCCTTGTTGTATAGCTTAGCTTTTCAAACACTTTTAACAGTTACTTTAGTCTGACAAAAGCCGAATGACAAATTAGCGCTTCCAGTCAGAGACTGAGGCTACGTCCACGGGTACACGGGTATTTTTGAAAACGGAGATTTTCCGTTTTCGTTGTAAAAAATAATCCCGTCCACACATAAAGGCAGAAATGAAGGAAAACGCTGCTATGAACATGCCAAAGCAGCAGGTGGAGCTAGATTCCTAACCGTGCCGAAATGTTGGCCAATCAGAAGTCTAGAAGCCTCGGTGGGAAAAAGTAAACAAAGCTGCGGCATAGAAGCAGAACCGAGTCGTATGTGTGGAGGGACAGTAACTGTGTGTATATGTAAGCATTTAAACACTGCAGAGAGTAGAATTAACAGTAACAGTATTGTAGAAATTCATTTCACCGAAACAATAACGTGGCGCACAGTGTGACGCATGCACCAGTTTATTGTATTTCCAGACTTGCTTTCGGCACAATTTACAGTGCACGCTACTCTGTTTTTTGTCAGACTTGAAATAGCCGAAATACCTTCACACTACGGAACTTCTATGGCTCTTCCGTTCGACAATCTCTCCGGCATTGGAACCATCATCTGTTTTCTCTTCGGTCACGCTCGGTTGATTTTTCTAGTCGGCACACTCATTTCCTCCATTACGCGCTGGCTCCATTACCCGCTGGCTGCTTCCCAAACAAACACACGTGCGGCTTGGCACTTGTGCTGTACGTAACAAGTCACGCGGACGTGACGCTGCGGCTGTGATTGGTTCGGCTCTGCGCTACTTAATTTGGATTGGCTGACCTTTTTTTTTTTTTTTTTTTTGAGGACAAGAGCGGCGAAGTCTATCGCGATAGCTTAATTTCTCAATCGAGTAAAAGTTATATCGCGATACATATCGTTATCGTTCTATCGCCCAGCTCTAGTCTGTTCATAATTTTTATGGACAGAATTTCTAGACATAGCCAGGTGGAAGTTGGAAAAGGTTTCCACTTTGGTGGTCTCAGAATTTCAGCTCTTGCTCGTAGGGTGTCATCTTATTGTTGGGGTTTCTCTGTATTGTTGTAGGGTCCTTACCTTACAACATTAAGTGCCTCCAGGCAACTGTTGTTGTTTTTTTGAACTTGTAAATAAAATGGAATTAAATGGATGGATGGAAATTTGTTCAGTTCATAAATTTGTCTATAGTCTTTTTTTGTTGGCTGTTATCAGCAATGCAGATTAAAATTCAAGCACTAAGCTCATTGGTGCTCTTTGTTTAGAATATTAGAAGACCAGTTGCTCATTCAGAGATTATGTTAGTGTGAGTAAAAGTCCCTATTTCTCTTAGATAACTACATTGTATATTGTATTTGTATTGTCTGTTGTAAAATGCCAGCTGGCGTCACTAACATTTTAAATCTCTTCTATAAAAAATATCCTAAACTCACCCTCTTCGTAGAGTGTACCACTTCTTGGATAACCAAATTGAGATCCCTGGGGCTAAACCCCTTGTGACTTTCTATCAATTTCATAGGCAAAGCTGGAAAAGTGGGCAGATGTGTCATGCCATGCTCAGGGCTACCCAGCTTCCTCTTTCATTTCCTGCTGAGGGCTACTTTGAAGCGGCTTGTAGATGTGCAAGTTCCTTCAAATGAATTTGACTGCCTTATCTGAAATTCATTTGGACAGAGTACCTGTAAAATGGATAAGGAAGATCTGCACTGTATTTCTGGGGGGGAACAAAAGACATATATTTATATGTTCCAGTAAGAGGCTTTTCTCTTTTTTGATTGGAAGAGAAGATTTCTGAAGGAAATGAATAGTTTAGCCTAGACTGTAGATTACAAACAATCCGAGAAATACAGCATGTTTTGTTTTATTTTTTTATTTTTTAGGTTAATCGTTGTACAAGGGCCATTCTTTCATGGGCCAGCAATTTTAATGCTCGTGTATTATCTTTAAGCTTAAAGAAGAAAGATCTTGATTCTATCTAAGATTGATTATACTCTTTCACAAACTTTCAATATCCTACAGAAAACTGTTATTGTGAAAAAATTATAAACAGACCAGATTTAAACTGGAACATGCCACATTGGACACGCCATCAGGCAATCAATCTAGGTCTGGACCACACATTACTGATGCTGTACTATGATACCATCTATATATATCTAGAGTAAAAAGATCTCATTATATGATTTCACATTATAAACGTAGTAACTGAGTAACACACAAATTTTAATTTTCGACTGAGATGGATTGAGAGATTTTGACTGATAAAGCATACTGAAATAACTTTGTGGTATATTGTGTTACATTTACTGAAAAGAAATGACTTTAGATGGTAATTGTCTTGAGAAATACATGAAATCTGATTGTGCTGGAAAAAGCACTGCATCATTGTACTGCTTGTGGTGCTTTTCCTCAGACAAATGCAATGAGAGAGAAGAGAGAGAGAAAGAAAAGATTAAGGTCCTAATCCAATCTAATTCAGACAATGACATCTCAGCTTGTGAACAACAGAAGCTTCAAAACCGCTTGGAATTTAGTGGCAAATCTGAACACCCTTAATATTTTGATATGGAAATGAGTTAACCATTGTGTCTTACCCATTTCCTCTATGCTAGCTGTGGTAGAATCTTAGTGGGATTTACACATTTAAAAAAGAAAGGTGTCTTAGTTACCTAAAATGCCAAAACCTGAACATGTCATAAACAGTTTCTGGGGTTCAGGATAGGTTACATGCAATAGAAGCAGGAAGCAGTTGACATAATGCTGGTAACAGAGATTCCACTGAGGGAAATGAGGCAAATTGCTTAATTCAATTAAGAGATTTGTCTAATTGACTTTATCTATCCTGGAATCATATCAGATTTAGAAATAATAAGGAATGAGGGGGACTTTAAAAAAGAATTAAGAAAGCTTGTTTGTCAGCTGACCTTGTAGTTTTTTTTTAATCCAACCTATATTTACTCGCAATCCAAAGGAGAACAATGTGGCATATTTATGTAAGACTGACTTGCTGCTTTTCCAGGGCAAGTCAGGACAATTTGTCCTGCTGAGTGACTGTTATACAGTAAAACAAAAAGGCAACATAAAAAGACAGGTGTTTGATCTCAAGGGTGGTTGAGTAGGTTGTATGCAGTGACCCTGTACTGTTATATATGACTAAGAATAAATCTCTGTCCTTTATGAAATATTATGCTGAATAAGTCAGCCTGAGACAACGTTCTAAGTAAGTACAGGACAGAGCTACTGTATGTGCTCATGTACATTTAGGAGTGACGGCAATTAAAAAAACAACATTTAATTGTACACCTTCCTTTTTGGATAACACATTACAAGGTGAATGAGTCATTCAACGACATTTACAGTGAGACGCACAGAGATTTTTTGAGTGAAGTCCTTTAAACCTTATTGGATGGATTTTCATACAATTTAATACATTTATGATAAGTGCAAGAATATTAGTTACACCTGAATTTTCTAATAGTAAAATCACCAGTTCACAATTATTTCTTCCAGTCCTTTGATTCATGACTCACTACCTACAACATTTATGACACTTCCACCTGCTTCAGTTGCACATTGGTAGTAATAAGCAAATACTAGCATGTTAACATTTCCTCATAGTCCCACCTCTGTGAGCTCTGAGGGAGTGTTACATATTCAATCTTTTCTTTGCTATCAAAGCTATATGCCCGATCTGTGTCTTTTTTGCTGGCTTTCTGCCTTTGATAAAAGGAGGTGTCTTCTGTGAGCTGCTGCTGTGAACACTTTCTCACTACTGACTGCCTTTGTGTTGCGAAGTTGTTACCTCTCAGGACCGTGAGCAGCATGTTTTCCAAGTACCCCAACATCTCATGGAGAGCTGGTAGTTCTGAAGGCAGAAAAGTGCCAATTTCACACCCATTTTGTCTTCCCAAAAGGTTACATTTGCTAAAGGTGAAGCGAGGATAGATCCTATCAAATTCCTGCCAGTAAGAGATTGAACCCACTCCCTGAGCTGGAAGGAGCCATAGTGGGCCCTTAGATTTTCAAACTTTTATAGCAGCCAGGCTACAGCAAGGTATCGTGACTTCTGATAGTTCTTACCTTGAGCTTTAAGTGGTCCTATGAGGTTGGATCTCATTTCTTCAGAGCCCATCCTGAATTCTACTAACACCTCTTACCAGTTTGCAGTTAAGTTTGATACTTTACCCAGGGTCATATCATGATATTGGGAACAGAGATTGACATAAGCAGCTTTGATTAGATGGGCCTGACCATTGTTTTATTGTTTTATTGTGTGAAGGAAACAGGAACCTTGAAGGAACCTTATTAGGATGTCTAAAAGATTTTAGTATAAACTTGGTACTTTACTATAGGCCTACCTCAAAGAATGGTAAGCCAGACAGGCAAAGAATGATGAGCATATACATATATATTTTTAAATGTTGGCTATGCAACCTTTGATATAGAAAGTCTTAGAGTCACCTTTAGCAGTCAAACTCGGGCAACAACCCCCCCGACACATTATTTTTGGAACTTTCCAAAAGGTCCTGTGCTGGAGGGGTAGAACACAACAAAGGTTACCTGTCACCCTGGGATACATTGTGTACCTTTCCTGGTGGCTGACAATGGAGCGGGACACCAGAGCGTTTGTCACAGCCTAGTGACCCATTCAAACTAACGCTGCCTTACCTTTCCCCTTGTGAAAAAAGTAGCACATCACTGTTTGTGACCAGCTTTCCAGTAACTGATAGACAAGTTTTCTAATTATGCTCAGTGTATTCTTCATTCTATACTGCACTAAGGTAATGACATAGCTGAAGTTCGGATCAGAAGAGGTGCTCTGGCTTCATGTCCTGGCAGCTGCAATGCTGTGGGCTTCAGCTTATCTCTCCTTTTTTTTCTGTGAAGGGTCTTCTGTCCACCCATCGGTTCATGCACTCTGTATGGGAATTTCTTTTATTTATGTATTATTCACATTATTTTATTGTATAATGCCTTGGTGCCACTGGATTTTAACATGTCTCACACTCATACAGTTAGACAGATGGTGGGGGTCTGGTAAGGAAGTTGGGGGGAAGCAGACAGGTCCACAGGAAGAGTCTTTTGTCTCTTCGAGGACTCTGGGAGGTAGCAAGGGAGTGCGAACCTTAAGGTGTGAAACAGCTGTGTACTGCCTTTTGTTCCTGGAGAAGGTATTTAACTGAGAGCCATGTTAGGCTCAGTGAGACTCTGCTGACCGTCTGCCCCACGATCATGCAGGCTCTCCACCAAGCTTGGTTTTCTGTTCTTTGTTTTGATTAAACAATGTTAGCTACTGCTCACTGCTTGTCTGCAGGCTTTATTTAAATGGAAAACTTCCACAACAACTTACAGACTTATGTACAGCCTGAGAGGGAATACAAACTGGATTCTACTCCATGGTGTTTTGTCTCCCAGACTCTTGTATATATTCCACATGCTTGGAGTAGGCCCACATTGCTCAGCTCTGCTCCTATTGCAGTTATTCTATTGTTATCATTGTCAGGCACCTGTGCCCCTTTCCCAGGAGCATGGTCTGAAAGGCACTAAATTCCTAATCATATATGTGGAGGTGGAATTGTACATGATAATGTGCTAAAATGGCCCTAGCATGAGAGACTTGCCAACCACCATTAATCAGCCACATTTATTTACAAGACTGTCCAAAAGGGACCTACTACTGTGAGTACTGGCTCATTCCCTGTGGTAAAGGTGCTTAACCTTGTGGCTTCCAGTGTCTGCGGGACTATCCTGTGTTCCATGTGTCTTGTGTTGATCCAGTTTTCTGTCATCCACTCATTTTCCTCTTTCTTTACCACCACTTGCACGGATCATTGATGTCGCGCTTTCTTACTTGTACTTTCCTACATCTTTGATGCTCATTTCGGGAAAGAGGTATGCAATGCCCGGAAAAGTTGAAGAGTTATGTTCTAGATGATTTATTCTCATTTTCCCAATGCAACATCTTAAATTCTGCATTTAAATTTTCACCATCCAGTGAAACCTGGCAGGAGCCTAAAGGTGCTGGATATCTGATAGTATTGCACTAAGACAGTGTTTTTCTGTCATCCCAGAATCTTTGTATAAATGCCACATTTTGGATCTCTCATTCTCTCACTCTTACTGCCTAGGGCTGCATACAAACAGCCATTTTTGCTTGAGAAGAATGCTGGCAATAATAAAACCTGGAAATTCTATAAATCCTTGTGAAAGTTGCTTTAGTAACTTCCTTTTTTTCACCTTCCTTAGTGGAGAATTAACTTGAGCATTCTTTATAAAAGGAAAAAAAATAATATTGTCATTTCAGCGTCCTTGAGCCCAGGGTTCAAGTGAGTCTTAGATTCGATTTATAATGTTCTCTATTTGGTTCCTGCTTTGTTTATATTTTTCCAGTTTGACTTTTCATTAATATCTTGAACAAGTAATTTTTAGTTCCAGCATTTTTTTTTTTTTTTTTTGTAATTAGAGTTCCTGAGACTGTGATTAGACTTTATTATTTCCATCTACTTTGTTTTCTTTTTCAGCTACTCCCAGTGTTCTACTGTGTCAAGTTCTTTTTAATTGCTTCCTGATTTACTTTCTTACTTCCTGTTTCTTGGGCCCTAGTTTTATATTTACTTCCTGTCTACCACTGACTCAATTATTTTCACCTATGTTTCATTCCTCTGAATAAACTTCAGTATGACTGTGACCATTTAAAACACTGTCTTCTCTTTGTTCTTTGTTGGAGTATCTGTTTGTCCTCCTTGTTTATTTCGTTTTGCCTTTGTACTGGTTTATTTTATGGATTTATTTAAAACCTAAACAGAGGTTCATTTCCTGTTAATTGACGTTTGGTCTCAGAGTTTGCATTTGGGTCTTCCTTTTAAAATTTATTGCATGCTTACAAAAATATACTGATAGCAATATCTAGGGTGCTACCACAGATTCTTGGAGCATGTGTCAAATTCATACTGATACCACAAAAATACACAATGATTTTCACAGTGTTTTCATGTAGTACACATGTGTTATGATAGAGTTTATCTTGGCTAGTGTGAGAAAGTCATGTCCATTAGCTCATTCAAAAATTGGCCCTCGCTAATTCACGTGCTGCATGCTTACAGTATAATTGACTTTATATTAATGTAATTTCACATATTTGTCAATATGAAAACCATTTCATACCCATTCATACATACCTGCTTAAAATTATTATATAGTATAAATGGTATGCAAGCCAGTCTTGTCGTACTACACATTTATCCTGTAAAGGAATTCATGCTTTTCATCCCATATTTAGTGGTGAGTTAAACAAATTACATCCTGGATACATATTTTGGGGACTGTAAAGTTAATTAGGGGTGACATACATTAATGCAAGACACAAAGACAGACAGAGAATGTAATATCACATTCACAGGGGATGATTAAGACGAAAAGCAAAAGAATTTGGATTTATAATAAATCTTTTTTTTAAAAACATTCAGATGCCAACAATCGCTGTATGTGTGACAATGTTTGTGCAAAGTTTCGCTGAGATTGGCTAACTCCTTAAGGAGGAGAAATTTGTGTATTTACTTACAGGTTCCTACAGAAGTGAAAAAGGTAATTTCACAAGTGCAAATATAATTAATTAAGCAAAAGCTTCTTTTTTTTCCCATGCCAATGCAGTTACATTACTGTGCATAGAGAAATGCAGGAGGAAAAAGCCATGGCTCACATCTGCTATCTTTGCTTATATCACAGTAGAGAAGCTCAAATTCACACGAGAGATGCACCAAGCCTGTGTTCATTCAACCATCACTTTTACTTTCTGTATCTATCCCCCCAACCCCCCTCCTGGCTATCAATTGAAAAAGAGACAAAATCAAGGTCATGCAACGAAGCACGTGGAGTTGTAGGAGAATAAATTTCCACATTCTTATGCTTATGCTGACAGTCTCAAGGAATGTAGCCTTGTCATGCCAGGTAATATATGACTAGTGAAGACACATGGCATGTTTGCACGGAGACCTCCTTCATTTTCACACTCTTTTCTTGTGCATCTCACACATGACACTCAAATAATATTGGAAATGATGAGTCGGTGGGTGCTTAATTCAGGAGTCAAAAGCAAGTCCAAATTGTCAATGTTTGAGCAGAGGAGAATCTAATTAAAACTGAAAATGGAACGAGAAGAAAGAGAGTGACTGAGAGAGGGAGGAAGTGAGTGAATCTGTATAATTACAGCTTAATGCAAACAACTCCACATTGTCTTTATTCCAATGAGTTAATGAGGTTACACACTAAAAAAAAAGAAAAAAAAACCCAATTCCAACACCGCTATTGTCTTCTACAGGCCACCAAGGAAAATGAGCTGTCACTCGATCTTAATGGCAACAGGGTTTTCACTCGGGCCAGAATTAATATCTGACTCTAAGGCCTAATGAGCAAGAGCAGGGGGAGCAGCACAAACTCTTCGTCCTGCAAGTTTGGAGAAGAAAAGAAGAGAAAGCAAAAAAACATAAAAATAAGAAATGAATGGTGCAGAATCTAATGGCAGTAGCGAGGGAATACATCGCTGTGATTGAATTCTTCTCCTCAAGGGCAATTTCAATTCAAATGTGCCTCATCAGCATGAGGATCAGAGAATTAACAGCATTCTCCAGGTGATTCACTTCACACTGTAAAACTGACATAATTATGTGATAGTTGTAATAAAATTGATTACAGTTCATTTCAGTGCTGGTGTCCAGCATCTGTGACTGCTGTCCATCAGTCATGTGTGATGTACAGTACATCATTGTTGACTGTCTTTTGACATTTTAGTAATATATGCTTAAACATATTTCATAGTGATAAACAACTATTGCTTAAGCAAGCATGTATATACTGTGCACACACTAAATAACAACCTTTATTTATGGTTTATGGTTTTGGCATGGTGTCTGCAGACAGCTGTTTCATCTCTGAGCAGCTGGGAATGTAATCTACAAATGTACAACCCCAATTCCAAAAAAGCTGGTAAGCTGTTTAAAATGTAAATAAAAACAGAATGCAATGATTTGGAAATCTCATGTTTTATTCACTGTAGAACACGGAAAACATATCAAATGTTTAAACTTTTACCATTTCATTGGAAAAATGTCAACTGAGCTTCACCAATCAGCAAAACACTGCCCCTACCCATTGTAGAATAATTTAGTAATAGTCTCTTTGTGCAAGGGCAAGCCTGAAAATCAGTATCTGATGCCCTTCAGGCCCTCGGGCAGCACTGCATTAAGAACAGGCATAATTCTGCCGTGGAAATCACTATGAGTGACTGCCATTCACAAATTCAGGTTATAGCTCAATCGTCCAAAGAAAAAACCTTACGTGAATATAATCCAGAAACTGAGGCAAAGTTGAAAACTGTTCTGCTGTTAGACAAAGACAAATTTGAAGTTCTTTGTATGTACGCTGCCTCCTTGACTAATGAGAAGAGACCATCCAGTTTGTCATCCACACTCAGTTTAAAAGTCTCTATCTCTGATTGTACGGGGGTGCATAAGTGCCTGTGGCCTGCAACCATCTGGAAGGGCACCATCATTCCTGAAAAGTATATAGCGCAACATATGCTCCCATCCAGATGATGTCTTTTCAGGGAAGACATCATCTGGATGCTAAATGGCATACTGCATCTATTACAACAGCATGACTACATAATAGAAATTTTCAGGTACTGAACTGACCAGACTTTTCACCAAATGAAAACATTTGGTACATGATGAAACCAAAATACAACAAAGAAGACAAAAGTGACCAGCTAGAATCCTTTAGCTGAGAAGAATGGGAACATTCCTCTCCCAAAAACCCAACAACTGTTCTCCACAGTTTGTAAGCACTTACAGACTGTGAAGTTAAAAGAAGAGGAGGAGTTATACATTGGTAAACATGGCCTTGTCCCAACTTTTGTGAGATGTGTCTCATTGGCATCAAAGTCAAAATGAGCTAATATATTTAATGAAACAGTAAAATGTCTCAATGTATACATTCAATTGGTTTTCTGCATTCTATAGTGAATAAAATATGAGAATTGGGTCTGTATTTCTTTTATATTATCATCACACAAGCTACCTTGCTTTTATTTCTACTTTTTAGGTTAGTTTTTAATTTGCTAAATAGAGTTCTCTAAATATGTCCGTGAAGGTTCTCAGTCATCCAGGTCATCGTAGGCTAAGGAGCTTGGAAAGAAAAACGTCTGGACCTCTTTGAGTTGCTTGAAGACGTTTCACCTCTCATCCGAGAAGCTTCTTCAGTTCTAAGGTCAAAAGGTGGAGAGTCTCAGATTTAAACCCAGTGGGAGTTTCCCCCCAAAGAGGGACAAAGGACCCCCTGATGATCCTCTACCTAATCACATGAGCCAAGGTGTGAAAGCGGGTGTGGGTCACCAGTTCTCTAAATACATAAAACAAAGTCTGCTGCTATTTCCTATAGTATTTGAAAGAAAGATGTACAAGTAAATCATCTCTTCACAACGTAATTTTTTTTAAAAAAAAGTCAGTATATAAGGTAATTCAAGGGTTCAATTTTATATAACACCAATTCAATCATTTTTCAGAGGAACAAAACCAGAACTTTCTTATTCATATAATATTTTTCACATACCACTTTCCAAAGTTAAAATGTGTATTTTTAATGTGAAATACACCAATGACCAATGTCAGGATTATGAGACACTTAAAATAACTCTCATTCAACAACTGGTATTTAAAAAAGGCAGAATTGCCTTGGATTTTCTTTACCTATCATATTTCACAGACTCATACTGTGAAACTCAGCCAGCAGGGATTCTCACCCTGAGGAGGATTTACATTTTCATTCCTTTTCTTTACACATTTTATTTCTTTTTTAGTATATCCAAGCATTTTTACCCTTCCTAACCTCTGCTGTTGGTTTGGGAAACTTTTAAAAAGCCTATTGCCTAAAGTGACAAATGTACTAATCCAGCTCACATTTAGACTAGCAATGCACAGATAAGGCAAAGAATATCTCATGAAGGTAACCACCTACATCTTTATAACTATTGTAGAATATTTACATAGTGTTGAAAGTGTGGAAAACATAAGGAAGCGTTATCAGGCAGGGGAATGTATAAGCCATGGGGTGCCCTAAGGAACCTCCGTGACCTTTTTCAAACTCAAACATAACTTAACAAAAGTATCTTCAAACTGTTCATTCTGTAATCCAAAGTGTGTAAAGGGAATATGCTTTAGCTGTCATTCATATACTGTGATTAACACTGGCCCTGCTGTAGTTCCTGTGGCAGTGGAACACAACTAACTTTCCTATTACCAAAGGAAGTCATTTATGCCCCTGTTCTCCTTTTGATCTGTCAGACTTGGGATGAAAAGAATAGTAGAGTCTCAGCCTAGGGATCCACTGCCTTTGAGACTCAACAGCTTGACTCATTTCATTACTGTCATGAATTAAAGATCCCCAATCTCCTTTTTTTTCTATTCGCATGGCAATGATCCACCCTTAGTTAATTTACAGTCACTCGTTGTGCAAGGCCTCCAGCCTCAAAGCTCCCACGACAATTTACCTGCATCCTTTTCACTTGCTGGTGCATATCATTGTGATATACTGTAATAGGGTTGGCAGAGGACTCAGTAGTAAGCGTGCATGTTGTATAATGAGCAGAGGAAGTGAGAATAATCACTTGCATAGCATCCGTAAGTTCGTAGCACGAGAAGACGTCATGACACAAACAGCATCCTCACACGTATGTGAGGATGCTGTTTGTAGATTACAGCTCAGCATTCAATACCATCGTTCCCTCGAAGCTGGACAGGAAACTGCAGGATCTAGGACTGAGCAGCTCCCTCTGCAGCTGGATCCTTAGCTTCCTGTCTGACAGACGCCAGGTGGTCAGACTGGGCAGCATCACCTCATCCCCCATCACACTGAACACTGGTGCTCCACAGGGGTGTGTACTGAGCCCTCTCCTGTACTCACTCTACACCTACGACTGCACAGCCACTAACAGCTCCAACATCATTGTGAAGTTTGCGGACGACACTACAGTGGTGGGTCTTATCACCAACGGTGATGAGACGGCTTACAGGGAGGAGGTCAGCGCCCTGACCCACTGGTGTCAAGACAACCATCTCACCCTCAACGTCGCAAAGACAAAGGAGTTGATAGTGGACTTCCGGAGGTGCAGAGAAGTACACACCCCCATCACCATCAACGGCGCTGCTGTGGAGAGAGTGAGCAGCTTCCGGTTCCTTGGCATACACCTGGCTGAGGATCTTACGTGGTCAGTACACACAAACAAAACAGTGAAGAAGGCCCAGCAGCGCCTCTTCTTTCTCAGGAGACTGAAAAGATTCGGCATGAGCCCCCGCATCCTCAGGACCTTCTATCACTGTGCCATTGAGAGCATCCTCACTGGATGCATCACCACCTGGTATGGCAACAGCACCGCCTACAACTGCAAAGCTCTCCAGCGAGTAGTGCGGTGCTCTGAACGGATAATTGGAGGTGAGCTTCCCTCCCTCCAAGACATCTACAGGAAGCGGTGCCTGAGGAAAGCGGGGAGGATCATCAAGGACTCCAGTCACCCCAGCCATAAACTGTTCAGACTGCTTCCATCAGGAAGGAGGTTCTGCAGCATCCGGTCCCGTACCAGCAGACTGAGAGACAGCTTCTTCCACCAGGCCATCAGACTGCTGAACACGTCATAGACACCTCAGCTTCACTACTGGAACTTCAACATTATGCACTCCACACTGTATATAAATGCCACTTGTTTTGCACATATTCAACTCTGTATATTTTATATATTTTATTATTATTATTATTATTATTTTATTTTATTTTTTTACTATTTAATTTGTAAAAATGTGTATACACACACACACACACACACACACACACACACACACACACACACACGTAGGAAAATATTTAGTATACACATCCAGAAATGCATACACTATTATATATTGTACATATATTTATTAGTTTCAGGTTGGCCATTCTTGTATTTTGCTCGTTTGTGTTGTTGTGTTTGCACATCTCTGTTGCTTGTGGGGCTCGCACACAAGAATTTCACTCGCATGTGCTGTGCCAGTGTGCCTGCACATGTGATGTGACAATAAAAAGTGATTTGATTTGTGATTTGATTTGACAACTGAACCAAAATAATATTTTTACTGGAAATAAAATTGACTGGGGTTATATTATGGAAATATCTTGTGACCATGTCAACACTAAATGCTGTGACTTAATTAAGATCTCATTTCATATGCAACTCATGTCTGTTTCATGATATTTTGGTTCGAAGACCTAACACACACTCAACATTCTTGCAGTTCCTGTTGCTGTTAATACTGGGAAATGCAACTTTTTGTCTGCTCATCGTGATTAGTATTATTTTTCTGTGAAAAGCTTCCAAAACAGCACATGAAAAAGCAGCACACGAAAAGCATTTTGTTACCATTCACTCAAGGACACAAAAATGCATAACGTAGAAGTGCATGGCAGGATTATCCACAAACATGTGTTTGTCCACATGGATGCATTAGGATAAAGCATGAGAGGCAGAGACGACTGTGAAAGGTGACAGCACTTCCTTTCTGGCAGGGTGACCTGGTTCTCAGCGGGTTGCTGAGGCGGCTTTGGACTGTCTCTACTGGCCATCTGGCCCTGACGGTCTCCACTGTGAGCAAATACCAGGCTAGTGGCTCACCGACATATTCTGATAGTGTGATTCATTATTGGTGGTAGTTGTAAGCTTGGGATTAGCCTGCTGCATTCTCCATTACACTCAGCTAAACCACCCACCTGGCTGCGGTTTCCATTCACCTGCTCCCCATGGTAATCTTGTATCTTTTATGTCCCCATGTACGTACAATATTGTAATATGCAATGTGTTAATCTTGTGCCTGTATGTGCTGCGAATCAACAGTTAAACTGCTTTTCCAAATACAAATCTGAGAATGGTATGTGTAATTTTATCAATGTTAATTCCAGAATTTCTTATTGAAAACTAAATATAAGAAATGTACCTTCCACTTTAATTTCAACAGCTTCTCTGCCTGTGCTTACAAATACATTGCCAGTGTGATTGCTTGCTGTATCTAAGGCGAGGTGGGAGACATCATCTCGAGATGAGGCTTCTCTTTCTCTTTCTGTGATGCTGAAAATCAATTTTTGTGTCTGTCGGTAGGGGGCGTGTGATACCTATAGATAATAGCCCGCTGCTGCTTCTTCAATCCTCCAGGGTTTCAGCAAAACCCATCAAAGGTGCAGGCCAAAGACAAGGTGAATTGGTCTTCGAGCCAATCAGCGTTAACAGTGCAGTAGTTAAGTAGTTTAATCCTTTCGTAAAAATAAAGGTTATCACATCCGATACACTGAAAAGGAATTCATAATGATGGATTCCGTTGAAAGTATAAAGACATGAAAAAATATTTTAATTGTGTTTTCAATAGACATTTTCACCTAGCACAGTTTTGTTTTCATTGTTCTTTTTCTATATACAAAAGAAAACATTTCCAGAAGTAGTTAAGGGTCTCAGGTGAGCCTCAGGATTACAAATGTTATTGTAACGGTTCAGTTAACCAAGTAGAACTGAGATCTTTGTTTCTCACGGCTTTAACAACTACACCTACGTCAGGACAGCCAAACTGAAGTCCCCAGGAGGAAGCTTGGGTCCCTGCAGGAAGCCTGGCTCTCAGCCTGTCTTTTGGGGGTGTTTTCGTATGCATGTGCGTGCCTGGCCATGTCCGATCCAAATAGATTCGCCTCACGTCACCTTCCTACCCACCACCAGCCCACCACCCCTGCACATAAAACATTCATTAGAGCACAGCCTAGCACTGTAAGAAATGTCTCTCCAAATAAGTCATTAAGTATCAGATTCACTCTTTGATTCTAGGAATGACACCAGTTACCTAAAATTATGATTATTATTGTTATTTTCAATTCAGTTTTGTTTGTGTTCAGTATTTTCTATAAATAGCCTCGGACATAAAATCTAGTCTTTCTTTTATTTGCCATGATTAATAGCCCATGCACTCAGAATTAGGAGGGATATTTTTTGCAGCGTGATACAGACCCATAAAACATTCATCTTCGAATTCTCTCTCTCCCTCTTTCTGTCTCTTTCCGCCAAACGCCCCTTGCCGCCCCGCCCTCCCTTTCCACCTCTCCGTGGTAAACGCACACTGGCGCGCACCAGTGCGACCGACAACCGTGCTCATACCACACACTTTTTTTCAGTGTACTTGGGAAATACAGAGGGGCAAGTAATCAGACTGGATATCTGCTGCGATTTCAAAAGATGGATTCAATACTCGGTTTTCGCCTGTGCCGTTGATTCTCCACTTCTGCGTTAACACTTTGAGCTCTTCTCCCGAGCTGTTTGCGCGTCCTATATTTGGGGAGGTGTCGACTGGTGCGTCGAGTCTACTGATCCCAAATTGGATGTTTATTGCTGACTGTTTTTGAATCTCTCGTCCACATGACTGAGCCAGGGTGCAGCTGGAGACGTGGCTCCCCACTCGGGAAGACCTACGGCTAAAGTTTGAAGGGTGCAGGGGTGCTTTAGTCTGCCTGTTTCCCGTCTTGCACTGGATTTGCAATAACCCATAAATTGCAATAATTAGCGGATTTCCTATCTATCTCCGTATACGTGGGATTCATTCTCGGAATTATAAAGCCTCTGGATTTCACTTTCATCTGAATCATGAAGACCGTTATTATTGATGGTGAGTACACATCAGACAGCTGGACACCTTTGTAAAGTTTTCACATATATCAGACAGTAGGATCCCGCTGGGTTACTGCGCACTGATAAAATCCACAACGGTGCAGTGTCACCGCTCTGTGGAGGACAGACAGAAAGATAAATCAGGTGTCCTAATTGGAGTTGACTCCGTTCAACACCCCCGAGGTTTGATTAAAATAAGGTATGGCTATCAGCATGACAATAAAAAAAGAATCGAAAGAAATCGAAAAATAAAGCCTTTATATACAATCAAATATAATTTTATTGTTGGAACGGAAAAAAAAAAAAACTAGAAACAGAAGTGTCGGCTGTAAACGACCTTGAATCAGTGGCTCTTAATTGAGTCATAATTCGGATCTTATCTTGTGCGTGTCTTGCTTTCCCTTTTTGTATGCGTATGTCAGTGAGAGTGCGCACGAGAGAGCGAGAGGCCGTGTACTGTTTGCAGTGGTCAATATGCTCTGCATGATATCGCAACTTAAACCGGGCATCCGCTTCTGCCCGTCTGGACGCTGTGGGCTGAGCGTTTGATGAAGTCTGCAGATGGTCCGCTTGGCGGCCCAGTAATACCGCTTCATTCCCCAGCTCCTTGGCTTATAATTGGTGTTTTGGTGGCATCGTCCCACTCAGGGTGCCGCCAAAGTGACGGGAAATTGGGCCTTGTAGCTTTCATGACTGGACTTGGAGCTATTCTAATGAGGGCAAGAATGCTTTCTCAATTCCGCCAGAAATGGTTAAGAATTTAATTTCTTGTCAGTTGTTTGAGTGTGTGTTTGTGTGCGTGAGGACACTCACGGAGAGCTAGAGGGAGGGTGGGAAAGGAAGGAGGATGCAGCACCTGGCGTGTCATTGTGTCTCTTCCTGCACCTGACTGTAACCCTGTGTTTTTTGGGGGTTTTTTGGCTTTTTTTGTTTGTTTGGTTTTTTTTAGTGATCTAGTCATGTTTACTGCAGTGCAGAGTGTATAACACAGATATGACATGTGCTGTTTGGTCAGCAGCACCGAGGCTGTAACATCCACTTGGTTCAAATAAGATATTGTGGAAAATCTTAATTTCCACTTTGCCCCACCCGTGCATAGACTGCCCCAGCACTGTCACATGCATACACCACTGCCACAGTGCTTATGCAACATGCTGTACACACTCCATCTTCCTCATGTTCATGACTTGGCTAAAACTGCAGGAATAGGGTAAGAAAGCTGCAGATTATTGTGGGGATACAGAATAACTTTGCTTTTCACAAGTAGCAAAATCAAAGAGGCACATCTGCTTGTGCATTCTCTTTGATATGTCACAGGGTGATGCAAATTCAAGTGCACACCCCTTCATTGGCACAGAATGGCTCTGGGTCCCTCAGACCCTACAGGCAACCTTTCATTACCCAACTGCTGGCATGATTTAGCACCACGCGTCTGACACACACCTATGTCTGATTTTTATTCATTTATTTATTTTTTTGTTTCTGCTGCAATTATAATTGGTATCCATCTCTCAGGCTCCTGATTTGGCTGAGAAAATATGGCCTGCCTTTTCTTGTGTTTAAAGTGTCACAATGAGGAGGGACTTTAATTTACACTCTTTTTCACCCAGTCAGCATATGATCAAATGCCTCTGTGGGAAAGCTGTTGCTTGGGGGTGCCGTCGCTCCCTGTCTACTGCCAGGCAAAGCCAATGAAGCCCAAATGAATGGATAAAACCATTATAGTGGAACTGAACGCTTTCTCTTTGAAACCACTACACATTTAGGGCATTTTTTTCCCAATTAGTTAACTCTGTTATTTTTTGGCAATGCCTTGCCAAAAGCTCTGCCCCATTTTCAAAAATAGGCCACAAGATGCATCATCTGAGGTGGCAAGATGATTGTTCTGAATGCATTAAGCTATGAGAAAATGGTGCTAATAAAAGAAAACAAATAAACAATAAAAAAACAAAGCTGATTTGCATTTCAGCATTAGGGGAATCCAACATCATGATATAAACTGACAATAAGGCAAGGCATCTTCCGCACCCTGAAAGGGAATGTGAAATTGATCCATCTTTGTGTTTGTATGGATGTTTATACAAGCGCAGGGGGAGGGCTGGAAGAGATAATGTGTGTGTGGGTGTAGTGTTCAGTTAGTTTATGGGGAGGTCTGGAGAAAGGAGAGGAAGTTAAGAAAATGAAATAAATGTTTTTGGGGGGGTTTTTTTGATTTCTTTCATAATGTACTGTATGGATGGCGTGGCAAGTGAGAGAAAAATGATTAGGGATGTTATTTTGAATGCTGTTTACATCCGTGTGAGTTATAGAGTTACAGGTTTGTTTGGTTTTTGTCATATTAGTCATTCATGGTCAGCAATGAAACCAAACAACACTGTTGTTCTCTTGAGGTATTAAATGAGAAATATGCAAAATCACAATACACCCTCTGGTTACATTACTGGTCCACTTTGCTAGTATTGGGTTCTACCCCCTTTTTTTCTTAACAACTTAAGCAGGATGTAGATTCAGCAAGGTGGTGGAAACAGCCACCAGAGATTTTTGGTTGATATTGAATTGATAGCGTCATCCATTTGGTGCAGATTTGTCAGCTGCTCCATGATACAGATGTCCTATTTCACCACTTTCCAAAGATGCTCATTGAATTGAGATGTTGTTTTTAAAGGCCATTTAAGTTAATTTAACTCACTATCGTGTTTAAGAAACTAGTTTGAGATGATTTAAACTTTGTGACACGATGTGTTATCCTGCTGGTCTCCAGAAGGGTACTCTGTAGTCATAAAAGGACAGACGTGGTAAGCAACAATACTCAGGTAGGCTGTGGCATTTAAATGATGTTCATGCCCAAAATGGGAAAACATGACACCACCACTATGACAGGATGGACCCGTGCTTAATGCCAAATCCTGATTCAATGATCTAGATGTCACAGGAGAAATCAAGGCAGTGTTTTTCCCGTCTTTTATTGACCAAATTTAGAGATACAGTCAAAAGTCTCAGATTCCTCTTCTTGGCTAACAGGAGTGGTACCTGGTGTGATCTTCTGCTGCTATAGCCCAGTGTGTTCCAAAGTTCAGAGTCTTGTGCATTCAGCGATGCTCTTCTGTATACCTTGGTTGTAATGAGTGGTTATTTGAGTTATTGTTACTTTCCTATCAATTAGAACCAGTCTGGCCATTCTGACCTCTCACATCAACATGGTGTTTTTGTCAAGATAGCTGCTGCTCACTAGATATTTGTTCTATTTTACAGACTATTCACTCTTTACTCCTAGAGATGTTAATATGGGAAAATCTCATTAGATCAGTAATTTCTAAAATATTCAGATTTATATTTATTAAATATTCTTATTTTGATGTTTTGATGATACACCGGTTCAGAATCTCTCATTTTCGTTCTTTCAGTTGAGATGTGGTGACTGGGATGACCCATAGACAGGGATGATAAGTTAATTCAAACCACTGTAATAGAATGTCCCCCAACAGCATAAAAGAGCCAACTACCCCCTCACTGTAGGCATGAAACATTGAAGGTTTTTTTCCTTGAATTCCTCACCTGTCAGAACAGGAGTCAGAACAGTGATGATTGATCAAGTTTTCATGAATATCTCCACGTCTACAAATTGTTTATGCTCGAAAAGGAGTAGGATGAAGTTTACACTTTTCCTGTTCCTACACCCTTATTTCAAATTCCATTATTTACAAATCAATATTCAGAATTCAACATTATATGATCCATACATTTTAACTATATACAATTCTACACTCATATATAATACACACATAAAACAATTTAAGCTTGTAAACCAAAACAACAGCAAACTACATTTTTACATAAACTAAGCATAACTGGCAAATCTGAGCTCCTTCAAAATAATCTCACAAAGCTCAGAGATTTTGCCATAATGATGATAATGATGCATGCAAGAAGTCACTGATTTACCTCAACTGAAGGAGGTAAACAGGAGGTGTTCTTGCCACTTATTTCACATAGTGACCTCGGGATTGCCACTGCACACAGGGTTTGTGGTTAAATACACTGGTGTCACCCGTTTAGTGGTTCATGGTTCTATGTATTTTGGTTGCAACCTTTAGTTTCATCACAAACGGATGTTTCATTCAAAGTAAATGAAATTTCAACATTCACCTTTTCAGCCAGATGCATATTTAAATGTCTTAGCAAAATATACTGTTAACTTTTTAATAATAGGTATTTAAATCATGTTGAAAAGACTTTTAATCTCTCTAATTATGACTAAAATTGAGTTGTTCTCTTCATGTAACGCACTGCTGGGTGATGTAATGACATCTTTGGCAGAGTTTTTGAATTAAAATAATAACAAGATTTCCCATGCAATTATAAATTTCTATAAGATCTGAGTTTGTGAAACGTTACAATAGATCAATTTTATCATACAGTTTCTCAACGTCAAAGGATAAAGATGTCAAAGTTTTATGCTACGGAGCTCTGTTGTATTAATGCCTTAGTTACAGTGACAGATTCCAGCAGGCTATCTGAAAGTGGATCTGCGATGTTCACTGCATCCTGATGAGCGTGCTCCTTGAGGGGCTTCTTTTAATTGGCCGCGCCCTTCAAGTAGATCAGCATTTGTTTATACAGTACATGCACACACACATTCAGACTCCCACTGATGCGCACACGGGCATGCTGGCCTAAGATATCCTTGGAACCATCCGCTCTAGGTTATCCCAGTCTCACAGCCTTTCACTTCTAATCAGAAAGACAGAGAAACTAAGTGGATAAATGAGCAAAATTCTATTTGTTTATACAGAGGAAGCTAATGGGCAAAAATATAAAAAAAGCAGTTGAAATGAAATACACTATTCCCCCAGATTACCAGTTCTTAATCCTCTCTGTGGGTTATTATTGTACTGTCAGAATATTTGGAGAGAGAACCAGCAGGAGAAATGCTGCAGTTTTTAACCCCCACTCCCTACAAGTCTTTTTTTTCACATAACAAAAAATAAATTAAAGTGTTGGCCCTTGTCTTGAAGATGGTGTGGGGGAAGAAGGAGGGCCAAATGAATTAATGTTATGCGTGTATATGGTGTTGACGCAGGTGGAGTCTTTATGAAGGGATTTAGTTACATCTTTTTACAAAAAATAGAAATCCACTTTGACACCGTATTATAATCCTTTCAAGGTGCCTACGCATAACAGAGCAGATCACACCTTCCACTTTTACTTTACACAACACTTTATAAAATGACAAGTGAAATTTGCACACAATATTCAGTTGTGTTGACCCAGCAGTGATACATACTGATGGGAACTCTTTTTTCCTGAAGATTATATGGATGAAGGTCCTAGTATGCACAAACTGAGCTGCCTAATTTGTTGAACACAATGCCCATCTCACTCTGCTGCAGTGTCATCTTTCATTCTGTGGTGTCACAGTTATTCTCGCTGCATCTTTGGAACACACAGTGCCCACTTTTCTGTTTGTGTACTGATGAAAGTTGCATGGATGCGCTAATCCTATTGCAGATGCGAAAGGGTGCGATGAGCTGCTTGAACGTCAGTGACGCTGATTATACCACAATGGGGAGGCTGACTGATGGCCTAGTAAATTGTTAATTAGACAGAGCAGAAGCCGCTCTTAAATTAGACGCATGAATGGAGCCGTTGTCAGCCTTATAAGTCAACCCTGCTCTGCTCCTTTTCTTGCAGGCTACAGTGACATTCAGATAAAGCAGCTGGTTGATCCAAGATGTGAGCAGTGTAAGGCGAAGGGTTAGCATAACAGATCAACACCATAGTGCATATATAGCTAGAATCAGGGTTTTCAGGTTCAATTTTTGAATATCATGGTTTTGAGCTGTAAAAATAACTACAAGGATTGGAGATATAAGTAAAAACATGATAAATCCTATGGCGAGTGATTCCTGCATGCCCAGGTATTGCTAAAGGACAAATTCCAGCTCCTATAGATCAACAGCTGAGAGCTTAATTGCTGCAGAAAAGGAGTTCTATCAGTAGGTATCTTTAGTAAAAACAAACCGACATATAATTAGTAATATTGTGCTTGCATATATGATATGCAATCTGCACACATTCATTACTGGCTGATGTGCATATTCTACAGCAGGACTATAAAATGTAAATGTAAACTCAGTTTTACAATGTAAAAGTTTTAGAGAGAGAAGAGGAACTTCCGATTTCTTTTATCCTGAAAGAATAGCTACATTCTTATTTATCACCATATTCATTTCATAAGCGAGGTCCTTAAATTACCCCTCATTATCCTGATCGAGTCAGCCTGTGTTTGTCATTAGATTGCAAACTTAACAGATGGGAGCTGGTGTTTTGATGCAGTCTTACTGAATGTCTGGTACCACATTGTTGAGATGCTTAAGCCAGCGGGGTCACCTTTCTCTCCTTTTATGCATTGTTGGATTTTGTTCTTCCTTTATTTATCTTCATTCAAAGCAAAGTTCTTAACAATCACTCCAGGGTGTTGTATGTGAAGGACACATACTTTATGTTGAAGACTGCATATATTACCTTTCTAAGGTGTTTTTTAGCAGTAAATACGCACCCTGAGTTGACAGACAGATAGATAGATAGATAGATAGATAGATAGATAGATAGATAGATAGATAGATAGATAGATAGATAGATAGATAGATAGATAGATAGATAGATAGATAGATAGATACTTCTATTTGAGATAGTGGTAGAACAAAGGCTTTCAGAAATTCTGTGACATATTATTCTTTACCTTATATTGCAAAACCTTCACAACAGCAATGCGTCTGCCTGTGAGCTTGGTAGTTCACCACTGAAATATGTATTGGGAGCCCTTCAAAAGAAATAGGTCATTACTCCCCGACTCAGGGGAAATTGATCTGTTATAGATGTGAAAGCTCATTCTGTAGGTGCTAAACATATATAATGTGTACCTGTTCTGGCAGCTTTATACAAGAATTCCACAGTTTGTTTGTTTTTTTTTTCGCGTCTGATAACTTTCTTTCATACACAAATCGGTGTCCTCAATGTCTGGTGGGAGTGAAAGGATTTGTAGAGCAGGAAATGCATAATCCTGCAACTGCGGCAGAAGGAAAGAGTTTCTAAACATACTCACAAGCATAACAGTGGAATCAATGAAGATCCCACTCATCTGCTCCAAGAAGAGTACCCTATAACCTTCACTTAGAAAGAACAACACCACTCTTTATCTGCATGTAATTGAACAGGGCTGACCTCACAAAGCAAACCAAAGTATGATGGAGAGGCACCCCTCTCCAAGCTAAGATGTAAGGTCTGTGTTGAAGAATGTTGACAAAGATTTAGGTTTTGCTCTCAAGTCATTTTAAGTCCAAAGTAGATTATTCTTATTAAAATGCAAATCTTACAAGTGTGCTTCACTTAATCTTTTGTTGTTTAGCATGTGTGCTGAATACATATACCTTCCTATTCCCTTACCTTACGTCTTTCTTTTACTTTTACTTTCTCCCACTTTTCTCGCAGTGTCTTGGTCATTCTTCTGTCTCTACCTCGATGTCTTTACCGCATACACATTGTGGCGTATATTTCTGTCTTCACTCTCAGGTGTAAATGCTGATTATCTCGTGTAGATATCAGGCCATGGCAAATTAAATGTGACCGCAGCTGGCCTGCCAGGACATCCATTATAATGATATCTGTAATCTGCTGGGTTCAGGGGAAGCGGTGTCAAGGGGTTGGAAGATAGTGGGATGATGATGGAGGGGGATTCAGTATGGTTCCAATAGCTGGCAGGAAAATAGAGCACATGGATTTCCACCACTGATGAGGTTCAAATTGACCATATGTCATCCATGGGTTTTAAATCCTACGATCAGAATAGCATCCAAGCCTGTAAACACACCGTAAGCTGAGGTTGTGTACAGTATGTTGAATTCATTATACTCCTTTATTTTGTCTACTTGTACCATCTAATATATAAATAAATTGTGGTTTCAACCTTTAACTTTTGAATTTTCTGTCATATCGGTCAAGAGTGTATGGAGCTCTTTGTTTAACCAAGTGGTCCATATCCTGATAACTTATTGGTTCCTTAGATTATATAAAATACAGCATAAAATCTGCATTCTCTGACAGTCAATAGGGAGCAATACCTAGGGCTGAAAAATAACCAAAAATGTATAAATATCTAAACGTAAACTTCCCTAATGACCTATGATCTCAGTTTCTAATTTCAAGCCTAAGTTAATTCAACATGATGGTTATTTAGTAAATATATGATAAAACAGGTTATGCCTTAGGGCAGCGGTCCCCAACCCCCGGGCCTCGGACCGGTACCGGTCCGTGAGTCGTTTGGTACCGGGCCGCGAGAGTTGAGGCTCAGGTGTGAAATGTATGGTTTTCAGGGTTTTTATCGGTTTTCAGCGTTATTTTGTTATCGTTTTTATCGCTAACTTTTTTTCCTGGGTCTTTTCACATGTGTTATGAATAAATCTTCTTTTTTTTCGGTACCGGTACTAGTTTTATTTTGTTGTATTTATCCACGACACCTTAAAGACCGGTCCGTGAAAATATTGTCGGGCATAAACCGGTCCGTGGCGCAAAAAAGGTTGGGGACAGCTGCCTTAGGGCATTTCCACTTTGTGACTGAAAAATTGGTAACATCACGAAATTGCCTAACTGGAGTCCAAAAATCAATTGCTTTAAGTAAGTAAATTCATTTTTATGTACATACCATTATTTATTCCAGTTAGAGCTGCTGATAAAATGAAAAAACAAATAAACAAAAAATCCCAAACAAGCACATTTTTTAAAGATTTTAGGACCTGCAAATATTTTCTCTCTACTATATTATCAGTCGGTGAGTTTCCGAATGGAAATTTATCCATTTGAAGGTATTCCTGTTGATCATACTTGGGCACTGTGCAAAATTGAAATAACAGTATTTAAATCCCGCAGTGTTGCATTTTGACACAACTCTAAGTGTAGAATAGAGATTAGATAAGTGTTAAAAAAAAAAGCATGGAGTCCTTTGACATTGAGCATCAGACAGCCCAAAGCAAGAATTGATTTGATGAGCGAAACAGAGATATGTCACTTTTGCGGTCACATCAGCTTGGCTGGCTTTCCAAACCCTCTAATCTAAAATGGTGCATGTTTTCACATGCCTGTACATGTTCCCAGCAAAGCCTATCATCACAGCAATTATTCCGGGGGGAGAGATGAGAACTGCCAACACTCAATCTCCGAGCTGTAAACAAATTATGCCGAGGGGTCTTGATGATGGCTGTGTGAGAAACAAAATAGTCTAAAACCGATCTTGATGGTCCCACTGTGCCATCTTGGGTCTTCAACCAGCAAGAGTGTGCCATCGCTAGAAGGAAACTGGCTGGTTATAGCACTGCCTTCGGAGGTATGGAGTATCTGTGTAGCATTTTTTTTTCACAATGTATTTTGCATCACTATCAGAAGTACAGCGCCCACTCCACTTGCTTGGATAATGAGTTTTGACAGATCAGTCCTTTCCTTTGTTAACATAAATCAAAGCTTGAAATTTGCACCTAGCACTTTCAAGAAGTAATTAATAGATATACAAATTGCTGTATGCGTCCTTAAACATAATTTATTTTGACACAATGGCAATGAGTCTGCGAAGGCTCACATCATTTTATAATTAGTTAAACAGGTGGTGCCTTGTATTTTGACCTGTCACGTTTAAGCTCTTTTGTCATGTGGAATTTTCTGGTTTTCAATAAATCTTCCTGTGGTTTTGCTATAGGTAATTGACAAGTTATGTTTTCTCCCCCTCCAAAGCTCCCTAGGAATGCATTAGCATATTGAGTTTCGTGCCTGACTATGAAGTGATTCCCACCATGCCTTTAAAAGGCATCGCATGAACAGGCAGCACATTATACCAAAGAGAAATATGAGACAAGAGAGAGAGCATGCTCTTCCTCCACTTTTTCTCTCAGCTCATACACACTTTAGCAATACAAGTTCAACACCTGCACACATACAGCACATACTTGCACGGACACATGTTTGCTGCTTGAATCCCCCCTCCCGCCCCCATTACTTGCTGATTCATACAAGGTTTAGCAAACGGACCATATTTTCGGGAAGGGTGAGTGGTACATGTTACATTTACATTTCCCACAGTTAACTCTGGAGAAAAAGCCATGAAATAGTTTCACCTTCCTCTCCAAGTTAAAGACACCTGAGCCGTTCCGTGGTTTTTCCTTTGTTTATTGTTGTTTACTCTACCGTAACACAGAAATTAGAGCTGGAAACTCTATAGACTCCATCAGCAGTTCACAATCACTCAGGATTTATAATACTTGGCTACTGGAAATGCACAGAAATTAAAGTGCTGTAGTACTTTCCGAAAGTCAATATCACGGTTAAAATCTAATGTCAACAGCCCACAGTGTCACAAAATACATTATTGAGCAAGCTAAATACATTATTTCTAAGTGCATGCAGTGTTGTTGTTTTTTTTTAAAGCTTAAGAGTGGGACTTTTCCATTTCACACATTCATATTAATGAATGTTCTTTACATTTAAAGCATTGCACAATTAGTACACACAATGCTGATTGAGTCTGTCAGCACCAATAAATCACTAAAATTTCTCATGCTCAGTCTAAAAAAGAAAGTAACAGATAACAAAGACAAATGTGGGCTTTCCTCATTATAAAAACACTTTATTAGCATTTGTTTAGAACTCACACTGCCAGAAGGAGCAGAAGGGGGGGATAAAAAATTCCAAACTTTTAGGATGTCAAGATGCTTTTCAGGGTTTTCACTCACATTAACATGAAGAAAAAAAGAGACGTACTCTTAAGCAGGAATTATACTTTCCATGTCCGCGGGGGTCTGCCCAGGTCCTAGTTACATAAGTTTAGCCAACAGACAGTGCAAGGGTTTGTGTAGATGTCCACGTGCCTGCCTTTTTTTTTTGTGATCTCACTTACTTGAATTGCATTACAGTTCCCAGTTACACATGCTCCCTAGGCAGCTGACTTCCACCAGACACCAAAGAAGTATAACAGGAATGAATGCCTGGCTGTCGAGTTTTCACCTGTCCATGTCCAAAATGGAATATTATCTAGGCTTTGCGTCAAATGCAGTTATCCTTTCTGTAAATATATTCTTCTGGAAAACTGAGATGTTTTTTACATTAAACGTAATGCACTACATTAGATAAAAATAACAGTGTGAATTAAAACAATGAATGCAACAACAGAATAAAGCTGTGAATAGTTTTTTTCTATTGAAGTGTTTTAGTGGGGGGGGGGGGGGGATCATAGCTATGTGCCCTCATAATAACATGTGTCCTGCTACATTTGTGATTAGTTCCTTTGTGAGATTTTTTAGTCTCTCTTGCATTTAAATAAATAAATAAATAATTTGTCAGTTCATGTAAATTACTCTTCATACTTCATACTAGCAGATTTTTATTATCGCACAGGAAACTAGGTATTTAGCTTTGGTCTTCCAGGTTTTATGTTGAGCCTATCCCAGCTACCATAGGGCGAGAGTTAGGGTATTCCCTGGACTTTTTGCCAGTATGCATGCATAGCTAACACAGACAGTCACAAATACAGCCCACATGTACAGCCAATTTAGAATCACCAATGGATATAATCCCACTAACTGCCTGTCTTTTTGACTTTGGGAGGAAACCAGAGTTCCTGGAAAGAACCCACATACACACAGGGGGAATTAAATTTCAATTCAGTTCAGTTTTACTTATATAGCGCCAAATCACAACAACAGTTGCCTCAAGGTGCTTTATATTGTAAGGTAAAGGCCCTACAATAATACCAAACAAGCATACTCCACACAGAAAGGCCCCAGCCAAATGATGCATTCTAACTCAGAATCATCTTGTTGTGCTGCGCTAATCACCGTACTGCCCAATAGAAGTAATCTGAACACTTTTTATTCATATAGCACAAATTCAAGTTAACTCAGGGCATTTTGAAGCATTATAATACTTTACATAATTATAAAGGAACCCAACTATTCCCTTTGAGCAAGCTCTTGACAACAGATTAATAAGTAGAGACCTCCATCAGACCAAGACTGAGGTAGGGTGGCCATCTATCTTGATTGGCGGGGTAAGCGGAAAGCAAAGAGAGAAATGATGAGCACAAGCAAATTATTAAAAAATCAAATAGTAACCATCCCCAGATTGGGGAGGCCTATAACTGCAGATTAGGAACATGCAGCTTCAGAGCCAGACACACTTACAGAAAGTTACAAGGAGACAGAGGAAAGCACTACAGAAGAGTTAATAACATGCAATAGTGGCGATTAAGGGTTTTTATATAGGTTCAATAAGAAAGATCTATTCTGTCATATCTATCTCCATTCCTTTTTGTAATATTGACCATTTTTGCTGCTGTTTTTTAACTCCCATTTTTCCATTTAAATGAGGTTGAATTAACCTCATTGAAAATGTCAACATTATACCAGGTATTGAGCAATCTATCTGCCCTTGTTCTCTCAGCCCATCAGCTAGGCCCTAGTCTCTGTTAAATTCATTGTTATCTGTCGTGCTCCCTTTTGAGCCATCTGTCATGCAACCTCGCTGTAATGTTGAGAAGATACATTTCATAGTATGTTCTTTTCTTCCCAGTCATGTTACGCAGCTATATTTTTGGTAAACCAGAGATATTTGATCTACTATCTACTAAACTCTTGAATACTGGAATATTATTTCACATCGATGGTAGATTTTCCAGTCTTCAGCAGCTAGTAGTTAGTATTATTAATCTAGCTCGTAGTCTGCATTGTCAGTTCTCAGTTCATTCTCAGATTCTATCAGTCTCCAGTCCTGCAAGAGCCCAGCAGTTGTGTTGAACTTGCTCAGAGTTCCCAAACTAGGTTTCTTATCATCAAAAAAGACTGAAAAATTCACCCCAGCCAAAGCACAAATGCAAAAGTATGAACCACCCAACCCTACCCTACCCTTGCCCTTCCACCAATAAAGCTGGCATGGCACCATCTCTCTACGCTGTAATGGCATCTGCCCCACTCATCTGGTGATTCTTATGTATGATGTATGATTTCTAAAACATTTCAATAATAAAGGGCGTTCTGTCTTATCTTTCAATGTTATCATTTTTAAACTCTATCTCAGACCTTTTATCGCCATTTAATCACAGTTTGTCCAAATCTTAGTTTATCAGTATTCAGGCTGCTCCATCAGAATCGGTGCTGCTACTTTAGCAGCTACACAGGAAATGTTATCCTAATCTCTTAAACATCTGGGTCACTGCTGGTCATCTGTTGCTAACATTTCATGACTCCTGATTCTGATATCAGCCTCTAATCACAAGATCTTTCAGGTCTTAAGATTCTTGGGGTAAGATCAGCATATGTTTAGTTTATTGTTCACATTTGTCTATTTTCATCATATTTATTTTTGTTTGGTTCACCTGTTTCTCGCTGTCTTACAATCCTTTAATGACAAACCAGTTACAGTCTCTCGTTCTTCTATCTGCTGACAACCTCTGGGCAAAGGCTGTCATTTCTTTTTCTCTGGCCTCTGACAGTCAATCAGAAAGCTTCATTTTTCACCCTCTGCCTCCCGACATCCTCTAACCAATCAATGGCCTCTTTTCTAGCCTCCAATGGCCACCAGCCAATGAAAGGCTCTAATTTCTCGCTTTCTTTGACCTTAAACAGCCTCTGGATGATCAAAGGCTCTATTTTTTTTCTTTCTGGTTTCCAACATCTTCAAGCCAATCAAATGCCCTCATTCTCTCTCTGGCTTCTTTTCAATCAAAGGCTCTTATTTCGTTCTTTCTCTGTCCTCCAATGACTGCCAACCAATCAGAAGCCTACGTTCTTCCACTCTCTCTCTCTTTCTTTAGCAGCCTCTAGCCAATCAACGACTCCCAGTCCTCTCCCTGTGACCTAGTCAGCTAGCCTTCTTTGCAAGATTTCATCTTCGCTGTCTTTAATCTATTTCTGACTTCTTCTCTCATCATAATTGTAACTGTTCTTTATCTGTCATTTTTCTTGACTTTGCCTGTTTCATATCTTTTCTACTCTGGAGATGAGATTTCCATGCTATGTTAAGACTGCCCCTGCTGTTCTCTTTTAGGTCCGGTTATAATCCCCTACCTTCTTCTGGGATTGTACACTATGATCTATCAAATTGTCAGTAATACTTAAAATTTTGAATCTTCACATTTTTGCTGTTAATATTGCTCTTTTATTCCAAATGAGCCCCCTTTGCTGAAATTACGTTTTTATGTATCTTAATTGAGGAAGACCTGTACTCTCACATATGTCTTGGTCATATCTAAAATGCTTCATGGCTTTTTCTCCAATACCTCTCTTTTCCCACAAATTTGAATTGAGCTTTAAATTTTAATGTCACTACTTGTATCCAAAAAACAAATCTATCTGTGAGCTCTGAGCCAATCAGCCCCTTCTCCCACTCAATGCTCCTCCTTATTTCCACCTTATCAATTGTCAAATGTGCGCTGTCCAAGTCTCCATCAGCCATCTGCTTACTCTGCTCCACCACCCCCGTTTGTTTTACTCTCGGGGTTCCAGTCTCCATTGCCTATCTTCATCTGGGATTTGACTGCAGGATGTCACTTCTCATTGAAGTATAAAATTTTGCATGCTCATATTTTTAAGCGAGGAAGGGAGGTGGGAAACAAGTTATGAGTAAATGTAAATGAACAGCCAAATTTAATGTAGGGACACTATTCCCTTAAAGACTCATAAACAGGTAAGAGAGCAAGTATACGTTCATAAATTTTTTGGAGGTCAATTGTAGCATCACAGCATTTCCTGATGACAAATTCTATCCACACACAACATTATCATAGAGCACATTTTATTTCAAAAGCCATAGCATCATGCATTAGAAACCATAAACAGCCATTAGCTTTTTCCAGTGTGAAAGCACTGCACCTCACCACTGGCTAGGCAAGGCATTACTCAGCAAATGGAAACTGGAGACTGGAAACTTTATTGCAGATGAGTGGATGAAAGGAGAAATAGCTTACTGACATGAACTTTATGGGGCTCTTTTCTTCAAGGCTGCCTCGTTTACTGAATCTGTAGGGTTTTTACAGGGAAGAGCTTTCATTGGGCAAATATTGTCAAGCAAAGCTGAAATTATGTTGACATGTTTGAGTTGGCAGTGTTACTTTAGATATCTTTCTCTCTTGAAATACTGAAAATATAGGCTCTTATTAGGTTTTGTTCAATTCTTACACTTCTGCTAAACGACCTGTTTTTTGTCTTTCACATCATTCCAAGGATATGTTTACTTAATAATTACATGAAGATAGCTCCTTTTTTTCTCTTGATAACAGACCCTTTCAATGTTTCATCTGCTCCAGTAAAAACTTCCACATTATGTAAGTGACATTGAAACAGCTCTTCTGCAATGATTTCTCTGCCAGTACAGGAACACACTAATTGTCGTTTTCATATCAGTTCAGTGATTGAGCGCTGTCAGTATGTGATTTTTTTTTTAACCTTACAATGGGTTTATCCAGCCCACTGACATTACTATGCAAACTATCCTCCTGTGCACCACCTTCTCAGTGAGATAAAGTTGGAGCCGTGCATACTGGGACTATATTACATTATCGACTCCTTATCCACTTAACAGGAGAATCAACTCCGTTTACAACTAATTAAAGTCATTAAAGGGGGCACACAATAATGCATTTTTGCTCAGATAACAGAAGTACGGGTGGCAGTGGCAGCTGGGCTCATTCTACCAGCAGGTCAAGATGAGAACAATTAACTGCATATTAAAGTCGCAGTGTGACATGTTTGAGACAAGTGAAGATGGTGAATTCGGTACAAAGTGCTGATATGGGTGTCATCAAAACTGTAACTGATTGCTTCTCTACTTAGCACCTTTTAGCTCAAAAGCCCTATGTTAGGATCCATTAAAGAGATTCTATATCTGTAAAGAAACAGCATTAAATGTTTTGCCAATCACAGTATAAGATTTGTGGCTCACTGTGTAACATCAGTGTTAGTTAATTTCCAAGCATTCGCAGACATACTTTTTGAACACTCAGATACTACTGCTGCTTTTGTAGCAGTACTTTAGAGCACAAATAGCTCTTGGGACAAATTATAGGTTACATCATTAACATTTACATAAAAATGCTTGGCAAGTTTTACCATGCATTATATGTTTCTACTTTATAACATTTTCATTATCTACAATTCTAATGGAGGCTTATGCAGGTTAAATGCATGAAAGGCTTGCATAATAGCTTTGACTGTCCACAGACAGATGCTACTTTTCAGACATTACAACAGCCTGCAGCCTATGGGCAAAAAGTGTTCCATATAACCTACTTTAAATATACAGTACATATTCCCATCATAAAAAACTGTGGTGAAGGTCAACATTTTTTAAGATCCAGGGGGAAAGGTAGAGTATGTATTACATACATTACATAGGTAAATATTCAGCGTCCAGATGTCGATTAAAAAGACAAAACAAAGCCTGGTTTCTAACATAAGGAGCAAGATGAAAGGAGAGGCTTTAAGAGTTCCTCCACCTAAGGTAAGCTGTTACAAAGCTGAGTCTGCAGTTATCTCATATCCACTGTGCTCAATACAGGAAGAGAGGAAAGGGAAGAGAAAATAAGGGCTCGGCATTCTGTTGCCAGATTGACTCCATCTTCAAAGAGATATTAACATAGCACCAGTTTCCTTTTATCATCCTTTAATTTCAATGATGCCAACCCAAATTAACATGACTGAAGCTCAAAATATCACAAACACAAACGATGGAGAGTAAGATTAGGAATAACAAAGAGAAAGGTATGCATTTTGAAGACAGTGATCTGCCTGCCAAACAGTGTCTTACTCCATCACTGAGCAATCATAGGTCATATTGTCTGAAATTCTTCATTTCGTCGACCTAGTCATGTCAAATGATGTTTCTATGATGACATATGAACTATTATTGGGCAAATACATTTGTATTAGTAAATTCCAAAGGTTCTAGTTTTTCTTTAATAGGATACCCTGGTGACAGTACTGTTTTATTGGTGAGGAAAATGTGCTACAAAAACACTCCAAGTAACTGCTGTAATGACTGTTTTCCATGTCGGGGACATAGACTACAGTCTTGCAGCTGTTCTCTACGCAGTTTGTTGAAAAATTATCTTCTGATGAGGCAATGTTTCATTCCAAATGTGGTGTGGAAATTAAAAAAGAATTAAGCAACTTGTTTGGAATACCAAATAGAGATTTAAAGAAAATTGAAATAAATTAGTGCAGGCTTCCTATAGGCTGCTTAGATCAGTGGAGAAAAGGAAATACCTTATTCTGCATCAACTTTCATTTCACATGAAAACATGTCTGCGAGACAAACAATCTCACTATCACTCCCACTCCTTATATATTTAATTGGCCTTATGTGTCTTGGAAAATGTCCTTGAACATTCTGCTCTGTTTGCATCTCAAAACTTGCAGTAAATTTTAAACATGTCATCTCAGCAGGACCAGTTGTCCTCCTTCCTTCACTGCGGAGCTACCCAGCAGCATAATGTTAGAGATCGAGTGCTACAGCAGCTTCCTAAGCCTCTCAAAAGAAGATTTCGGCTGCTCTTTCCCCATGCTACATTGCTGTTGCAGACATTGCATGTTTAAGATAAAAACAGGGAATAGAGGATCTTGGAAGATGATGTAGTAGGGCTGGCAATGGCACAGAAGATCAGACTGCAGTGGAGAACTCTGGGAACTGAGTAAGACAGAGTGAGGAAAAGCATGCATACTAATATAGCCCTCAGCATCCTTGTCTCTCTTTCACTACTTTGCATAGAGGTCTTTACTTCAACTTTATATTTCATGGCTTTCATTTAATGATGCCTCCTACACTATATTCCTCCTTTTGTATAACTTCCCCACTGAAGCAGTCATGAATCACAGAGCTGAGGCTTTTTTCCATTCTATGTCATCAATATGTCATCCTAATTCATATACAACTACCTATACCATAGTGTCAACCTGACAGAGATGTTGGTACTGCATAGAAGTAATTTACCTGAGGTATAATGTGGGTAATAACTGACACAGCATATTGGCTAGGGTAATTAACTAAGAAATGATGGTAGTCACAAGATAAATGACAGTGTGTCTGTGGTATTTCTATCATTAGTTGCATACTGTACTAGAGTGACAGTCTGAGAATGTGCTTAGCGTGGCTTATCTATCTGAGAAATGATGATGAAAGCAGATGAAAGTGATGGACGCTGGGTTTTCTGTCAGCTTGAAGGATAATGATGTAAAGTTCAAATGCTCCTGGTCATATATAGGCTTAGAATTTTTAGATAGTCTAGTTTTTTTAGTAATGCCAATATTATCCACCCAGCCATTTTTAGCCACACTGGAACTAAAATGAGATTCCCAGACCTCCCTGTCCCCGGGTACCTCCTCCTCCAGTTCTTCCAGGGGAATACTAAGGCCTTCCAACACTAGAAAAAGGAAGTTGAGCATGCATTGTATTATGTGTCCAACTTCTAGTTGGACACATAATACATCACTTAAGATGTATCCAATAGGCTTTATGGTCAAATACTCGAACGACCATAGCTAACAGCTTTAAGTGTGGAGAAATATTGAAAGCGCTGTCTCTAGATGACTGCACTCCTTATCTTATCTCTAAGTTTGAGCCCAGACACTTTCAGAGGAAGCTCATTTTTGACGCTTGTATCTATGATCTCATACTTTCTGTCACTAACAGCAGCCTGTGACCAAAGGTGAGGTTAGCAAAGCAAAGAAAACAGTAAACTGATTACTGTCAAATGATGTTTCTATCATCCCATATGAACTATTATTGGGCAAATACTTTGGTTTTAGTAAATTCCAGAGGTTCTAGTTTTTTTTAATAGGATACCCTGGTGACCATACTATTTTATTTGTGAGGAAAATGTGCTACAAAAACACTCCAAGTAACTGCTGTAATGACTGTTTTCCATGTCGGGGACAAAGACTACAGTCTTGCAGCTGTTCTCTACACAGTGTGTTGAATAATTATCTTCTGATGAGGCAATGTTTCATTCCAAATGTGGTGTGGAAATTAAAAAAGACTTAAGCAACTTGTTTGGAAGAGATTTTAAAGAAAATTGAAATACAGCTTTATGTGTGGAAAAACATTGAAAGAGCTGTCTCTAGATGACTGCACTCCTTATCTTATCTCTAAGTTTGAGCCCAGACACTTTCAGAGGAAGCTCATTTTTGACGCTTGTATCTATGATCTTATACTTTCTGTCACTAACAGCAGCCTGTGACCAAAGGTGAGGTTAGCAAAGCAAAGAAAACAGTAAACTGTTAGCTGTCAAATGATGTTTCTATGATGAACTGACAGCTCTTCTTTATGTTTAGTGTGTCAGTCTTCCATACTACTCTTCTCCCACTTGAGACAAGAACTCTTCCCCAATCCAAAATGGATAATAGATAATAGAGCAATATTATAATATTTCGGTCAAAAACAAAAACAAAAACAAAAACACCCATCACAATATTTAGAGTAAAAACCTTGAAAAAACCCCCACTAGAATTGGCAAACATAAAATATACAGTAAGGAACTTCTAACCTAGCACTATAGCTGTAGCCTATCGCTTTTTATAGCTGTTTAAGTTTTAAATAAAAAAGTTGTTTTCAGCTGTCGATGCCATTCTATATGATATTATTATATAAACTGCAGTTTTGGCCATCGATCTTTAATAGTAACATGTTAATACATATAATAATAATTTTGCAATTCATATTTTTTTATTTCATAATTTTGTTTTTTAAACAGACAAAATGAATAAAAAAATATATACACTTTTGTAGAGCCCACGGTGTCCTTTTTGGCGATTAACAGGTAAAAGCTGAACTATATAAATGTAGTTCTGTTATTAAGGAAAGATGTAGACTCTTCAAAAATTTGTTTATAATTAGTGTGCCATTGCTCATAATGGTTCATATGTTTCTAATTACTCAAATTCAGCCTGTAACAAATGTATTTTGAAAGCCAACTAGAAATAATCCCGATGACAACATTTGTCAGTTTTCCTTAGAGTTTGGAGCAAATCCAGTTCAACTGTTTGGACACGCTGAGTCGTTTCTCAATTTGGTATCAAATGCCCATCTGGAGGATAATCAACATCAAATTGTTAAGCATACACACAAAGTCCATAGACAAGATAACAGTAACATTTAATAATTTGCCTCGTTAACAATCAGTTACTTTCACTTTCTTTAGCGATTCTTCAGTGTATATGATTTGTTATATTGCGTTCTAATGACTAATACGCTCTAGTAAAAGCAAAATTAGTGGAATGCACCTTTATGTTCAGAAGATTCACTTCTTTTTGACACACCTTTCAGGACTCACTGATGAGGAGTCCCATTAAGTATTAAGTATTCTCTTGGCTCTCAGAGGAGGCGGACGCACTTTTTCTCCTCTCCCTTATCTTCCCTGCTTATGTCCTTGTCTAGTCTCGTGTTATTTGTATTACTTCTCCCTGGAACACTCTCTCACAGTCTGTTTCTAAAACCTAAAGAGAATTATGGATTTGATCAACTGGTCTCTGAATGCTATTGACACCCTTTTCTCAACGAGAAGTCTGAGAGTGCCCTGGAGGTACTTTCCCTGCCGGATACACGATGGACGGGTGGCAGAGGATCGTGTGCCTGGCGGGACTGTCGATCGAGGACGCTGAAGATATCTACCTATTCGGAACCATGATAACAGGGTTCTTGCTGATCGGAGCTGGCTTGGCCCTGGCTTATCGGAGAATTAAGACAGCGGAACCGGCTGTTCAACCCCCCCCAAGGCTGCCCGCTGGGATTGAAACGATGGGACGAGGCACGACTTCTCAGAACGGGCTCATTGAAAGCAGCATGGTTAAGACCTTGGAGATGCTTACAGCTGCTGTGAATACTCAGAATAACACCTCTGAATGTATATTGGGTTACATCAAGGAGAGGCCTGCTCAAAATAACACCTTTGAGCGAAAGTTGGATTACATCGTAGAACAGCTCACTGTGAGGTCTCAGAATCGGCTCTCTGAGCAAAAGAATGACAATACCACGGAACGCAAGTTTGATAACATCATGGGGAAGCTCGGGGTTCTCCAACGGGAGATTGAGAGACCAGTGTCAGAGTGTTAAAGAACAGCTTTGAAATTCTCATGAGTTGTTGCAAAAGAAAAATTACCATCATAATCCGGCTACCCCTTCGTCTCCAGCTGTGGGCTCAAGGCTGGAGCCGAACAAAAACTCCCTGATAACGACTGTGTTGAGTCTGTTCCTTCCCATTCCATGCAAGGCCACCTGGGTTGGCTGGAAGACTGTTTACTCAGCCTGGCAGGGCGAAGGACACCGTCTCAGCTGAACTATGGACACGCACACACATACATATACTGATACTGATAAGCACTCACTGACGCATCACCCTCCCTACCCCGGATCCAACGCCACCTCCAACGCTTACCTCCCCTCTGATGTGGACATCGGGTCAGCTGGAGGCGCAGTCGAAGATTGCAGCGCTCCCAGATCAGATGTACACACTGGAACACTTTCCCATGTTGCCTGTCCGTGTTTATTGTGCTATGGTGTGTTGATATCTGTGCATTCCTGTATTATCCTTCTGTGTTACACATTTCGATGTTTTTTTTTCCTTGCTACCTAGCTTGACCTGTCTCCCCAATGTGATGTTTGTGTATTGTATGTACGGGCGGCAAGTTCTGTCATCTCGGTTGGGGGCAAAAGACCTGCAACTGACAAATAAAGGCTATCTCATCTCATCATCTCATCCCATTAAAGCACTGAGTAAAACAGCAGTACTGTACTAAGATAAGATAAGATAGAACTTTATTAATCCCTCGGGTGGGTTCCTCTGGGAAATTCGACTTCCAAAAAAAGCACAGCAACGACCGAAGTTACAGTTACAGAACTGTTATATATATATATATATATATATACACACACACACACACACACACACACACACACACACATATATAAATACAGAGACAAATATAAATAAAATATACAAAGGGGATAAATAGAATAAATAGGAATAAAAAATAAAAATACAAGTGAATGAATTGCACATTTCAAGTATTGAGTCTATTGCACTGTTGACTATTTACAAAAAGTATTGCACAAGGTATTGTACAGTGAGGTGCAGAGGCACTGCAGCTTAGTTGTTCCCCCCTCCTTTGTCCTCCTGTTTCCCCTCCCTCTCCCCTCCAGAGAGGAGTTAAACAGTCTGATGGCATGTGGGACAAAGGAGTTTTTAAGTCTGTTAGTTCTTGTCTTGGGGAGAAGCAACCTGTCACTGAACAGACTCTTCTGATTGTTTATGGCCGTGTGCAGAGGATGCCCAGCATTGTCCATAATGTCCATCAGTTTCTTTAATGTCCTTTTCTCTGCCACTGTCACCAGAGTGTCCAGCTTCATGCCGACCACAGAGCTAGCCCTCCTGATCAGTTTCTCCAGCCTGGATGAGTCCTTCTTTGCTGTGCTGCTCCCCCAGCACACCACAGCATAGAAAAGTACTCCAGCAACCACTGACTGGTAAAACATCCTCAGGAGCTTCCTGCAGATGTTAAAAGACCTCAGCCTCCTGAGGAAGTACAGTCGGCTTTGGGCTTTTTTATACAGGTGCTCTGTGTTGCATGACCAGTCCAGTTTATTGTCCACCCACAGCCCGAGGTACTTGTACTTGTTGACCACCTCCACCTCCTCCCCCTCTATCTGAACTGGCAGTGGACCTTCTCTGGACCTCCCGAAGTCCACAACCAGTTCCTTAGTCTTTGAGGTGTTGAGTTGCAGGTGGTTTGTGTGACTCCATGCGACAAAGTTCCTCACCAGACTTCTGTACTCCTCTTCCTGATCATCCCAGATACACCCCATGATGGCCGTGTCATCTGCAAACTTCTGAATATGGCATAATTCAGAGTTGTAGCAGAAGTCAGAGGTGTACAGGGTGAAGAGAAGAGGGGACAGCACAGTTCCCTGTGGTGCTCCTGTGCTGCTGACCACTGTGTCAGACGTGATGTCCTTCAGCCTGACGTACTGTGGTCTGTCGGTGAGGTAGTCGGAGATCCAAGCCACCAGGCAGGGGTCCACCTCCATCCTGTTCAGTTTTTCCTGAAGCATACAGGGCCGGATGGTATTAAAGGCACTGGAAAAGTCAAGAAACAGGATCCTGACCGTGCCTTTTCCCCCATCCAGGTGTGAGTGGGCTCTGTGTAGGAGGTACAGGATGGCATCCTCCACTCCGACACCCGCCTTGTATGCAAACTGTAGTGGGTCCTGGGCATGTTGTACCTGTGGTCGGAGGAGGTTGAGGAAGAGCCGCTCTAGAGTCTTCATAAGATGTGACGTCAGTGCCACCGGTCGGAAGTCATTCAGCTCATTGGGCCGGTTCTTTTTGGGGACCGGGACGATGCAGGATGTCTTCCATAGGGCGGGCACTCTCCCCAGTCGCAGACTGAGGTTGAAGACTCGTTGTAGCGGCTCCCCAAGTTCAGCAGCACACGCCTTAAGCATCCTAGGACACACCTTGTCTGGGCCTGCTGCCTTTCTGGGGCGAAGCTTCCTCAGTTGCCTCCTGACCTGATCCACTGTGACACTGGGAGATGTTTGGGAGGAGGGGAGGGGGGGAGATGTCTTGCTGCTGAGAGAGGGATTGGAGGAGGGGGGTGTCATGGTGTCAGGAAGGGGGGGAAGCGAGGGAGGCAGGAGAGTGGGGAGAGGACTCTGTAGTGAAGGTGAGGGTGAGGGTGGGGGGGTTGTGGGCTGGTCAAACCTGTTGAAGAAGTTGTTGAGTTCGTTTGCCTTCTCCACAGTCCCCCCCACTGTGCTTTTCTTGGTGTTGTGGCCTGTGATGGTTTTCACACCATTCCAGACCTCCCTCATATTGTTCCTCTCCAACTTCTGCTCCACCTTCCTCCTGTAGGTGTCCTTTGCTTCCCTCAGGCAGCGTTTCACCTCCCGCTGTGCTGCTTTCATCTCCTCCTTCACTTTGCTCCTGAAAGCTACTATGTTTACTTGTAACTTTCATATTAAAATGCTTTGTAGAAAGAAATCCAGCCTGTGAAAGAAGGATGGTATTTTTGAAATGATTACAGTGTGACAAAATTTAACTTGACTTATTTGGGGAAAACAAGCAGAATCCAAATGGCAGTACTTAACTATTTGGTTTGATGTTGGATAGAAAATGTCAAAATATGGCCCTGAAAAAGAAAGTAAGTCAGAAGATGGCATGATATCTCAGGCTAAATATGTTCACACCACCAACACAGTTCCAGAGTTTCCCAACATCATAAGACAGGCTTTTACGTCACTCACAGGCACATATTCAGATTTGGTTGACATGCGTAGTCAACAGGTGCAAGAACGCAACAGCTGCTGCTTGCCTGCAATGATGCTGCCCTGGGGAGCTCACTGCCAGAGCTGGTTTGGGTTCATCACACATGCTTTTTTCCCCCCCTTTCTTTTCTTTTTTTTTTAACCAACTGTAGAAGCCATGATTTAAAAAAGGGAAAGCAATAGTTCTGTTCCCAGAGATGGGGTAAGTGAACTGATCTTTTGTTACTTTCATTTATTATTCAGGCATCTACGTGACATTTGTTTCCCAAAGGTATGAGCAGATATTGGTTTTTATAAGTGAAAAAAAAAACAACTGAAATAAAAGAGTTAATGGCAGAATTCAGCTGATTTTTGGTTTTCAGTAGCAATGGAAAACCCAAACATTAACACCTCTTGACCTCCTCAAATAAGACAGATGGATATGTTCTCCACTTAGCTCCATTGGTGCCTATTTAAGAAGCCGCCAGTCTCTGCTCTGTTTCATCTGAGCCACGGAGGGACAATGGCTATTCGAGTTCAAATGATTGATGTGGTCTCATCTCTCAAACTGTCACACGCTGCTGATGAGTAGATACTTTATCGACTTCAGTGTGTCAGAGTGTGTCTAGTCTTACTCTTTTAAAGACCAGAATCCAAATGGTGACCTCAACCCTGATCTTAAAAGCGTTGATTTAAGTGTAATGTCCCATCAGATAAGTTCTCTTTGTAAGAGAACATAGTCTTGAGGATAAGGTAGAAACCATAAGAAATAGTCCTGTGCTCTGTACAAGACCACTGACAGAAAAAGAGATACTAGCGTTTGAATAATAGCATTAGCTAAGGTGACAAGATTGCACTGATATTTGCTTTTGATGTGGCATCTTCTTTTCTTTTTGGCTCTTTTCTGCTGCAAAATATATCTTGGTCAGCTTACACTGAACAGCAAGCTTCTTATAGAAATTGCTTTCTTCTTCTATGCACATATGAAAAAGCCAAAGTAGAAGCTATTTCAAACACAAACAGGCCTGATATTACATTTAAATATACAAGAGGATTTCCTGCTGTTGTTTGCTTATCCTTGCTTTGTGCTTCAGTTTAGGAAAAAAAAAATTAAAACTGTAATCCACAAAGTCTCTCTTTCCTTGCAATAAGGTGATGGCTTTGCATTTTCACTCTTAAGCTCTGTTGGCTGTATCAGAGAGTGGCCTCTACAGAGGAAATTGTACAAACCCATGTAATAGCCCACTTCGCTTATAAAGGGCAGGTGCTTATCTTGTCCGTATAAGATCCTGGTCAGCCTCGTCTGTTGTACAGAAAATAAGTCATAACCTGCATGTTCAGCTCTGTGTCAACCAACCATCTCTAGGCTGGCGCAAGCTCTCAAGTGGAAAGAAAAGAAAAGAAAAAAAAACAGAGGGAATAATGTGGAAAAATCATTAAATGCAGTGCTTTTTAATATGAGTATCATTTTTTTCTTTTGGTGGCTTTCTCTCCCTTTTGTATCACGTACAGTGTGAAACAGTTATAGTTGAGACAACCAGTTTATTCCAGTAAGTGATGCAGAAAATACTTCGATAACAAAAAGACTAAAACTTGAAGGAGCAAGGCAGCAATCAGCAACTTTTGATCAGGCTTGATTAAGAATTTTGCTACAATGTGCTACCAAAGCATTCGGTTTGTATTTCCGTTACTATAAAGAGATCTCACATTCCTTCCTGTATTCGTGGCACTGCTTTTCTTGTCATTTTAAATAATCTCTTTTATTTTGGCATTTAACCTAACACAACTCTGAATCGTAGAATTTGAATTGTGAAATTATACAACCGGAATAAGCAGCTTGTTTTAACACAGGCTGTTATTGCATGTAGGTGTTTCCTGCCATAAACCAAGAATTGGCCCTCGTGAAACAAGAGTTTTGATTGGAAGCCAGTATAAACAGTCAGAGTTTCCAGTGTATTTATTCACAGACTGCAGAGCCTTGGGAGAAAAAGGAAGAAGAACTATTAAAAACACCACAGAGTAACATAACAATAAGATTGCACCATTTAGGCCCAAAGGCATATGTATTAATAATCAGAAGAATTATGACATTCTGAAACAAGTGACAGGAGCAACAAGGTAAGGAAGTGAGGCAAAGAGCAATGCAGAATTGTATCCGTGCTAGAGATTATCACAGCGCTGTGCTGATATGTTATATGATGCCTATTTTGTTCAATTATATTTCAGTGATTTCTAATGTAGTGTTTTATGGTAGTTGAGTCACATTAATCTTACAGTGTCTCAATCTAATTTTGTTTTTATTAAACAACAGTATGTCATTTCTGTAGTCGGAGCATGTTCAGTGTGAATGGTTTTGTGTGTTTTCTTTCTTGGTGCTGGCATTTCAGTGTTGAATCATCGCACCTTATTAAATCAAATCTGCTGCTGGCAATACAAAATGGAGAATTTCGAAAGACGAGCGGAAGAAGGTCTCATTAATGGATTGCATTCTTTTTTTATCTTTCAAATAATGAATCTTTCTATTAATGTAGTGCTGACTTTGATGTCGATCCACAAGCGTATACACCATTAGTCATGAAACTGTCTACTTCTCACCATATTTAGCCTTTTTTTCCCCACTTTCGCACATAGTTTCTTCATGGCTTTGATTACAGACAGCTTTATTATTTATTAACATGCATAAATCCAGTTACAGAAAATATCCAGAACCTTGGAGTCGAATTGTAACGGCATGTGTGCCTGCATGCATATATGCAGACAATTCCAGTGGCTGCCACTACAGTACATCTTGAACCAAGAAAGAAAAAGGCACAAAACAGTAATCGAAACAAAAGAATGTTTCTTTGTTAAATAAGCATCTTGAAACAATATCTGTTAAAACAAATTAATAATAATAAAGGAATATTTTTAGATTGTATTTTAATTGGGTTTAAGAAACCGAATATCTTGCTGTAATTTTCTAATACTTTCCAGTGTGTTGTTCGGATGTCATAAGGGAGTGGAATGAACACTAGGGGGCAAGCTTAAGCCTTTCTCACATGTCCAGAGCATATTTAGGCATTTGAGTCTCTTCTTTTCTCTTCCATCCTTTAACACCTCATGTTGTGTGTGTGTGTGCACCACGTACGTGTTTGCTTCACAGAAGAATAAGCTTGTGACAGCCCGTGAACGTTTGTTTGTGTGTTTGTTTGTGGGTTTGTGTGTGGTGAGCCAGCCACATTAATCTTAATCCAAAACTAACGTTCGTCACTTAGTATTCTGATTGAGGGACATTGTTCGAACGTCTGGCATGTTGGATTAAAAATGAATTGCATTCCCAAATCTTTCCTTCTCTCTTTCTTTCTGTGTGACCACACGCAATGTCAAATCTCTGTTGTTGCTGGCTGCGTCTTCAGACATTCTAGCGTTTCCCCCCTTATTCTCCTCTGCTTGGATAGTCTGTCTTTGGTCTTTTCCGTTGCATAGTGGCTACAATCTTTCGTTCTCTCCCTCATCTCCTGCCACATCCCACTGGCTTCCTTTCTCCTGCTCCTTTGCTATGAAGAGTCTCTCTTATTGCACGGCAGCTCCTTTGCAGTGTCTGCCTCAATTTCCATCATTCCTTGATGTGCAGTGTCAGCTCAGGCCTCCTGATCAAATTCTAACAGCTGATGACTGCTTTCATCCCCTGTTTAGCTGCCCTGCATTTGTGCAGTAGCCTCCCTGTTTCCCACAATTCTTTGCTAATGCAGGAGTGGTGGCCGCCTGTGTCTGCTGGTCTGTCTGCTGTGTTGGTCTGTCTCTTGTTTGTTGCCAGGGATTGGGGAACAGATGGTGTGCTACGTTTTCCCCTGCAGAGGGTGAGTTCTACAAAGTGCATCATTGTGCAAAATGGGTTTTGCTGCACAAATTTCTTCTACACAGTGTCATATTTGAAAAAAAACAACAAAAAAACAAAAACATTACCACTTTATTATATGCTATATACAACTTTCTCTTTTGGTTCCTTTACAGTGCAGGCTTTTTAACTTGTTTATCCTATTTATATGTCTATAAACATCAAACAGCAACATTTTTTAAGTCTTTGAGTGAAATCTTAAAGAGCTGAACATCCGATGAAAACTCAAGAGAAGCTTGGGAATTTCTTTGTGCTAAAGTAATGTTGGATCTATAGTTATTTGACAATTCCAAAGTTCTTTAGAGATTATATACTTCAGATGATCTCCCTTGACAATACTGCTGTACCAAGAAATACATTTACAGGAAACCAGCACCAGTTCAATCACGTATGCAGGACTCCCCTCTGGGAGGATGAGTGGGTTTAGTATGGATGGTAACTCTCAGGAAGCAGCACTTCCTTAATACTATCAAGGCAGATTAATTCATTTCCTGCTAATGATTGTTGCCACTGATATTACCAAAGCACACAAATGGCAGTGATTGGCAGGATTGGGTGATGTAACCTGTAGGCCCTATCGTACAAATGGTCAGGCCAGCTGAAACCGTGTCACTCACCGCAGAGTGCGTTTTTACAAAAAAAAAAAATCAGTTGTGTCTGGGCTAGTGCCAGGCACTGTGAAGCAAAGATTAAAACTCTGCTTTCGCTAATCATAACTAAAACCATGGGATTAGTCATTGGAGATAGAGTCAAGGTCCTTGCCCACACAGCTAATTGAGCTCTTATCTTGGCATAGACAGTAATAGCATTAATCACACATAGCATGTCATGTTCACATTGTAATGCTCTTCTTTCTGGGCTACCAAAGAAAAGTTTTAGAGGTCTACAGATGGTGCAAAATACAGCTGCTCGCATTTTAACAAGAACTGGGAAATTTGAGCACATTAGCCCTGTTCTGAGATCTCTGCATTGGCTACCTTGTCAGGTTCGAGCAGATTTTAAGGTCCTGCTGCTCACCTACAAGGCTTTAAACGGATTGGCACCTTCATACCTCTCCGACCTTTTACATCTTTACGTTCCATCCCGTGCTCTCCGATCTCAGGACTCTGGCCTTCTATAGGTTCCTAGAGCCAGAAAAAAGACAATTGGAGAGCGTGCTTTTTCTTTTCGTGCCCCGTTTCTGTGGAACAACCTCCCTCAAGATGTTAGGCAGGCATGCTCTGTGGAAGTTTTTAAAACTAAGCTGAAGACACATTTGTTCACCTTATCTTACAAGTCTTAATTCTATGGCTTTTAGTTTTTAAATTTTTACTGTTTTTAACTTGTATTGTGTCTTTTACCTGTATTGCTATGTATCGCTTTTATTATTATTTTTATCTTTTTAGTTTTAAATAGTTGTACAGCACTTTTTTTGAAAGCGCTTTATAAATAAAGTTGTTATTATTATTATTATTATTATTCACATGGATATGTGGAAACTGCATAAGCTCCCAGTGAGCTCTGAAAGTCCATGGTGCTTTGTTTTTAAAAGCCCCAACCGCTTTGTGAAAGTTGTAAATGTGTATGAAGATTAGCATTTTGGTTAAGTTGAGTTTGTGTAAAATCGTAGAACCAACATTGACACATTAAGATTTGTTGATTTGTGTTTATATGTTCAATTCATTGCAGCGCTCTTGCATTTTGCCAGACTAATGGCAATCTCATAATTTCTTTCTTAGAAAAAACACAGAGCATCTATTTTCCTGTTTACTCTGCTTCACTGGAGGTCATTTACCTTAGTTGCAGCAGAAGTGAAAGCGCAAACATAATCTATTGTTAACCACTGCAGTTGCTGCACAGCTGCTATTTATAGATGCCCTGGAGAAATGCGCTGCCTACCTGTGAAGATGAATGTAGTTACAGTACTTTTCTTTGTTCTCTGTCATACTTGTTTCAAAGCTATTATGTTCTTTGGAAAATGTGCATAACCATCTTCCATTGTCATGTCAAATTTTCCTCAGGAGAGTGCAAAGTTGTTCTTGTTTCTATTCATATTTCCTTTTTTAAATTACACAAAACTTTAATTGCCAGCCAATGATGGTGTCTATGAGAAAGCCCTAAAACATGAGTGCTCACATCAGTGTGCACTAGTAAATTAGCATGACAGTGGCAGGTGGCTGCATTGGGAATGTGGGGGAGGTGGTGAAGGAGGAAATACAGATATGAGCCAAGCACAATGATTGAAATCCCTGCTGTCAGGCGATGGCTGCTCAGGTAATGTGGCACCGCGCTCCTCTAAGCAGAATGCAGTCAGTTGGAGAGTCGACTTTAGAGGTTTTCAGATGAGGGGGGATCAAGCGGTATTTTGTCCAACGCCGTCTGTCTTTCTCTTTTTCCTTCTTGTTTTTCTAACAGGGCCACATGTTCAGCAGCATGCATATGTGAACAGCATGCTAAACTACCAGCTAATACAATTGCATAACATGAACAGAAGCCGTGTATGTAAACACAAACAATCAAAGAATGTTAAATAGAAACGAGGATTAACTTAAGAGACTTGATGGCTTCTTAGGAGTAGATTCTGGGATGTGGAAATGCCAAAAGAACAACTTAGAGCCACAGTTCTCAAAGTGTGGCCCAAGAACCACTGGCAGCACTTTGTAACATTTTCGTGACCCTTAACTATGACAAGCAAGAATGCAGTATGTAAATTATAGTCATCTGCAGTTCATATTCCTGCCTTTCAACACACATAAAAAGATATAACAAACACTGTGCTAAAGTATCTGTGCATTTTTGTACATCATTATCACATCTTGATCTCAACAAGTCGCATGATAGGGTGAGGCACGGTCTCACAATGGTTTCACCCCAAACCCCTGCTAATAATGACCCACACTCTTTTTCACACCTTGGCTCATGTGGTAAGCCACATGATCAATAGTGGGTCAACGACCCTCTTAAGCAACAACTTCCACTAGGGCTTAAATACCTGGGCCTCTCCACCATTTAGACTTAGAACTGAAGAAGCTTCTCAGATAGGGAGGTGAAACATCTTGAAGAAACTAGTCCAGTTGCTTTTATTTCCAAGCTCCTTAAAACGCACGGATCATAAGAAATTCATTTTCACACACATCAAATTCCCGTAAAGATAACATGTTGTATTTAGTGAGTTTTGCAGCAACTTACTAATAATTGTTTGTCATCTTTGGTGAAGTGACTCAAAAAACTAAAGTAAATTTGCAGGTGTCAGCTGTTAAGCTATATGGTGTGAGATTATATAAGACAAACACAGACCTGGGATTGAGGTGGCTTTTGAGTTTTGCATATATACAAATTGAACCTACTAAACTTACAATGTGATGCAATTAGTCAGATAAATCTCAAAACAACAAAACAGGCACATAATATAACACAATATGAACATTTTTCTCACTAAAATCAACTTCTAAAGTAATTTACCAGCTACGTTCAAAGACACTCAACATTCGTAGTATTCTTGCAGTGGTAGATCAGTTAATTCTAATCTAAATATTTGTGCACTGTTTAATTTTGGGACGTATTGGCCAACTCACTTTTATTTTATCCAACAGCTCCCTCAAACTCATATTCTTATATTTCGGTGCTGTGTGATTCTAAAACTGAGACTAGCATACTTTCTAAAATTTATGTAACACATAGTGTTTGCCTCGCTTTTAACATTCTAAACGCTGGAGTGTTATAACCTGAAAAAACGCTAATAGCACTGGACTACTGATTAAATGGTAATCTCACATTTTGCTGCATTGTGTAGAGCATTAAATCAGAATTGTTGGGGCATGGATGAACCAAGAGTACCATTAAAAGGTCTGCAATGCATTTCTATTATTCAGACATATCAGGCCCATTAGCACAAGAACTACAAATGGCATTCGTATTACAAGCCACTGAGAGCTTACAAGATGGAGCTCGAGGGAGAAAGGAACAGCTGAAGGATGCAGTTTAAAAATACCAGATTGTTTTTCTCCAGGGCTGGAATGACTCATTACCCAGGCAGCAAAGCAGGAAGTCTTGTCAGTTGGGTCATCCCACACTACAGTGACACGCAAATTGCGCCAGCGCATAATTTACAGTGTTACAGTTATTTTGGAACTGTGACAGCAACAACAATACACACAAATACTTGGATGCAATTTCATATAAACAGATACACACACATACACACCTGTGTTGGAATCCGGTTAAGTGATGTGTGCAAATTGCTTTAGGTTTTTGGATTCTGGGAGGCAAGCTAAGGTTTCAGGTGGCCGCCATATGCTGGTGTGTTTATCCCCTCTTCTCAACTCGTGACTGTTTTGTTCAGAAGGGAGGGGTGTAGGCTGACCAACCCATTGCTCGGACACTGCAGCATCACTGAGCCACTAGTGGTCTGCCAGTCTGGTCTTATTGGATAGTGTGATGTGATGCAAACTTGTGCGCATATAACCAAGTTTACACTTCCTCTCTCTATCTCTGGGAGCAGCCCAGGAATTGAAGAGGTTAGAGGGCGTATTGGGGGCATTCTGACATGGCACTCAGCCTTGGATCATCCCTCACCTGGGAGATAAAGAGCAGGGATGATGACTTCCCAGCATGAACTGAGCTTTGGGCCAATGCTCGACCTTTTCAGTAAAAAAGGTTACTGATCCGTGGAGGCCTCTGATGTAAAGAACTGCCCTTATCAGGCCAACAGGGAGGATGAGGTGGAGATAGTAGACAGGTTGATGTGAAGAAATTTAACTGATTCTGGGTTTGGCTAATGTCTCTCTGTTTTCACCCCTTTTTTTGTTTTCTGTTCTTCCTTCCCCGTATATTTCTTATCTGAGCTCCCCTGCAGGAAAATCCATTTTCCTGCACTAGGCCACTTTGTCTACGCAGGGTGCGGCGGTACTGAGGCGGGTGGTAAATAATGCACATCTCTTTCCCCTTTCATTATTCCAAAGGAGCGAGTGCTTGCTTTAAGACGCTCTGTGAAGTGAGCTTATTAAACGAACCAGGCTTCAGCCATTTCTTTTTGTTTTTAGGGGTCGAGGTTAGGAAAACATGTCCCTAAAAAATATCTGTAGGAAAGGCCCAGTATCCCATTCTTTCCTACTCATTGAAACTAAAGAAGATTCTAGATGAAGGCCTTTGCAGAAGTTGAGATCCTAGAATCAACAAATATCTGCTCTGTTTCAGAACAATAAGATGGCTAACTCGGTGTTTTGTGTTATGACATTTACATCAGAAAGTTTGAAAGGCTTACTTATCCTTTCTGTCTATTTTGCATTCTCACAAGCAAAATATTCACTTTGAAATGAAACACTAAGAATTTATTAGAGAATGCCCCTTTTAAGTCATTCTGTTCATATGCAAACAAATGTGGTTTTATTATTCACCTCTTATTTTCATAAAGGCCTGCAACTCCACTCCATTTGTATTCCATTTTCAAGTAAATTGCCAGCGGTTGTCATTTTTCTTTTAAGCACAGTGAGTTTTCTACCATCTGCTTTGCCTCAGCACATACTGTCAGTGGTGAATCGACGGATGCTGGCCAAATTCTGCTTCAAACCTCCAGTTTTCACATGCTTTGGGTTTAAGTGGAAGGTCTAGGATGAAGAATGAATCAGATGTATGCGGAGGCAGGGGAAGATATGAGATCCTATACCTCACAAATGTCAAAATCCACCTACATCTGCTCACAGACAGTATTGCTGCCTCCACAATTATTTACCGGGTTTTCAATAGTTTTCATTACGCAACTAGATTCCAGCGCATTCCTCTGACAACACTATTTTTGAAAGAATGGCCGGTAAAAATCCAATGTGATAGGTGCAAAACATTGCTAAGAACACTGCTGTTGTTTCAGGGCAGAACAGCAGAAGTAGGCCTCATGATATTGGCCGTAATACATTTGCTTGCAGGAACTGACTCAGAAGATGAAAGGAAGGGAGAGGTTTGTCTTTTTCAGGTCAACATGCCTCCAGGGCTGCCTACACATCCAAAATAGATGGATCTACAAGGAAGCTGGACAGAATTAGTTAATGCTTGCAGTCTTCCACAAAATTTTTGTATTTCATCATTTTCATTTTCCTGTGATTTCTTATGACTCATCAGACATCTCTGTAGTTCCTTTACTGTGTGTCTGATGAGTCATACAGAGGGAATAAAACAAGCTAAAGAATAAGTGCATGAGATAATGGATACATAATTCCTACCCTAAAAGAACACATGCAGTGATTGGATCTGCTGTAAATGATTGGAATCAGTTAACCTGCTGGCATTACGGTATGAGTCAATAGTATAAATATTACATGCCTACATACAATTACACAAACCCAGTGTTTTATATCATGCAGCAAACTGGACATTAGCTTCCCCCCTCATCTTATTTTCTGGAACTCCCATATTCATCTTCTTCCTCTTGGGATCTCATTGATTTCCTTTTCCTAGAGGGCAATTAAATGTCATTAAAATGTTATTAAAATGTCATACCTTTTTTAAGAAGGCATGGATCTTACATTCCGCATGATTGCCTTTTCATCTCTTTCAAAGGTATACTTTCTTGTGTGTCATATAGCTAAACAATTTGTTGACAGATGACAGCTTGATAACTGCTGCGCTGTATGACAGATATCACAGCGAGCTCTATCATTTTGTCTGTTGAGCAGTCTGTGATTTTACTGAGAAAAACAACACCACCCGACTTACACTGTTTTGAATCGTACTGTTGTGCTGTGGTTCAAACATGCTGGTCAGCTGGGGCCCTGTGTAGGTTTTTCATGTTCTGTACCTGCGTGTGGCTTTCCTCTCACAGTTCTAGGGACCTGCTGTCAGCTTATTTGGTGACTCTAAATTGGCTGTAGGCGTGGATCTGAGAGCAGGTATTTGTCCTTCTGTGTTTGCCCTGTGTTTGAATAATGACTGATAAAAAAATAAATATTAAAACACAAAAGCATTCATTCATTTTTATAACATAGTGGAAACAATTTATGAAAAAGACTAATGTATTGAAAACCTAATGATGATATTGTAAACATGCTGTTAAAAATACATTTGTACATATTCAACAACAACATTAGCAGTCATTTGTGTGACTTCAACTTATTCGCAAATTATTTGCCTGGCTATCTATTGACTGCTCCAGTTATTATTCTCCTTTTATCTGCCTTTTGCTCTTCACCAGCGCCTAAGGGAAAAATCTGTCTCTTAAGCTGCTAAATGCTCTACCATGTTCCTAGAGCCGCCTACTGTGACTAAAAACATTGCTGATGAGAGAAGTGAAACTTAACAAAAAACAGATAACTTGCAGACAAACTATTTGAATTTGCCGAGGAAAAAAAAGGCTCGAAGGGGGAAAACAAAATCAAAACTCAGTAATCATATTCTCTGGGAGCATAACAACAAGAAATTCTTCACATTGTTATACAAAAATGATTTATATTACTTCAAAATCTAGAACTCTGCCTCCAGTACCATTTCTGAGGCTTCAGTAAAGCATCTCTAACAGATGAGACTAGAAGATACCCCTGCCTCAAAATGAATGAAGTGAAGTAAATCAGCTGTTTATAGACAAATGTTTTCATTAGATATCGATAGTTTTCAGTTTAATTATGTCACCACTAGTGGAGTGTAGGGCACATGTAACAAAAAGCAAAGCATTTTTTAGTAGCTGACAAAAGTACCAAAAAGACTTAACAAAACATGAAATTAACAGTAACCAAAAAAGACAAAGAATAGCACAAGCACTTCTAAGCTTAAGTGCTAAGTATCTAACATTCATACACATTCACACTCCGATGGATGCATCGGAGAGCAACATGGGCTTAGTATCTTGCCCAAGGATATTTGGCATGCAGACTGGAGCAGCCACTGGAGCAGATCGAACCACCGACCTTCTGGTTAGTGGTTGATCCGCTCTGCCACCTGAGCTACAGCCACCCCATTTGCCACCCACAATGAAACCAAATAGAAAATGAAGTAATAAAGATAGAGCTCAAAGAGCACACATTAAACATGATACAAAAGAACACAGAGGCAGTAAACAGATTTTTAAAGTAACAAGAAAAAACTCAAAGTACTGTAATATCCATGGAATTGGCATCATGGGAAATCAAAACTTAAACTAACATTATTCGGACATCAGCAATAATGAAAACAATCTGAAATTACCAAATAAGAAACCAGAACCCAGAACTCAAAATACTAGTACACATGTAAAGGGGGCAGGACAGTGTACCATTTCAGCTTGAGTGCCTGACATATCACTGTTGTGATTAACTTTTTTAATCTGCTAAAAACACATTTTACATATGGTTACTAGCAATTGTTTGCTCAAATCTTCTGCGCATTTGTGTATGTCTTAATAGGGAGATCTAGTCCTGGAGACAACTAGTGTGATGGGGAACTATCACAAAGTTCTTTGATTGGTATTTAGATGTCTGAGGAATTCGTACTGATTAGTCATGTAATGATGTTGCAATGTAGTGATGACTAATGGATTGTGAAATATCAACATCTTGACAGGTGTTGCGACCAGTGTGAGATGGTCTGTAGTTCAAGCAGGCTGTAGAGGATAAGCCTACGCTTGAAGCCACTGAGGTGTTCGTTGGCGGGGGTGACGCGATATCACTGGTACAGCCCAATAACTCCAGCTGTACTTATCTTGACCTTTAGAATCTTTATTCCAACACCATTTTAACATAACAGCGCAGCAGTTACAAACAGTTTGCTTCCTCCCAAACAAAAACACCTGGTGTTAATTACATGTGTCTACCTTAAATACCTACACATAAACACACCATACCAAAAAACCCAAAAGGTGACCTCTAGCAGCATACATAAGGTATCAACCCAAAAATGGCTCCTACACGGGCCTTTCTTCTTTCCTAGTTTCAGTGCGAGGTGATTGAAGAGGACACATTTGCAACCAGCCTGCATAGTCAGCAGGCCAGTATAGCAGAGTGCAATATTGCAAAAGTGGAGAAGACTGAAGAAGGTTAGATAACACATTATGGCAGTAAAAAGGGGTGTCAATAATGGTTTGTCTTCAGAAGTATTTTCAGCCTCATTTTCTCTACCTATCACCCCTAGGCATTGAAATACCTGTGTCATTCATTGCATTTTCACATGAATGAGAAATCTGCCAACTGAAAATACCAGTCTCTGCTGTACACCCACCAATGAATTACCTCAGAGTGACTAATGTATATGCTTGCAATTTTTCGATCATTGATGCAAGGGTTTTGCAAGGTTAAGTTGAGCGCCTGTCTCAAGAACAAAAACAACAAGGTGGTAGGAATTCTGAATTCCTTGCTAGTTTTCCCTACAGCTACTCATTTCTTCAAAGCAATTCTCCCAAACAACTACATGGATTACTCACAGAATGATGTTTGTTTTGTCTAGACTGGGCAAAGATTAAGCGCTTGTTTGGTGCATTTCCCCCCAATTGTAACTCACACAAATGCAACAATTTATCTAGAGCTTGTTTCTCTTCAACAAGCACAATCATTGCTTGTATAAGAGGGCATCTGCCAAACATAGGAATTTTGTAGTAATGAAGCCATCAGAAAAATGTTGAGTGGTTAATGTTTGCACCCACTTTACTTCCAGCCCTGCTAAACACAGTATACTATTCTTTGAAAGCTCAAATTTGCCCACAGCAAAGACAGGCTACAATGACATCAAGCTGTGCAACCACTTATTACCGCATGTTCTCAGCTCGACCAAACTGTGTTTCATCATCTTTAGATGCAGCAATATACAGGGTCGCCTGTGGGGGCTGTCACTGCTTTGACACTTTCAGAGCAGAGCAGAAACTTTTTGTTTTTAACACTTAATGTGTGATGGTGTCATTATCTGAAGCTTTCGTTTGCATGGGCTGTTATCCTTTTCAAATAATTGAGAACAATATTACTAGTGATACGTTATTTTCATGCCACGGCAATACATTAAATGTGATTGTAGCAGTCTCCATCAACTTACACATGCAGGACCATGACTTGTTTTTTTGGAGTGGTAAATATTTTATTGCATTCAACATGATGTGCGTCCACAATAGACACTCTGGAAACAACATAACTTATTTAATGTGAAACATCTATGACTCAATAAATAGAACTGGTTACATTGCAAACAATTAAATACAAAAATCAAAACAAACACAGTTTTGACCATGCAAAGTACTTTCTAAATCATAGTGGCAAACCTTAGGAAACATCCATCCATCCATTCATGATTAGATGCATTTAAGAGTAGCCTAACCTAACACCCATTAATGATAAAAAAATATTAAAAATTACTGACAAATGCAATTAAACAAACACTGCACTCATTGTTTTATTAGTTTGGCTCTAAACTGTTGTTTAACCATTGTTTTGAATTTCATTGCAGAAAGGATTTTCACATTAATCCTCTCAGGTCCTTCATGTCTGCTCTGTTTAAACCCCCCAAAAAGAATGCATTGTAAATGTTGTTAACACCTGCGCTAAAGTCTAGCTCAGAGCAAAACAACATCTAGGCACATGGGGCATGTACTGTAGCTGCTACCCTCATTTATTTTCTTTCCAGCTATGTGCAGATAAGGTAAAGCCTCATACACTCTGTTAAGCAAAAAACTGCACTACTGGCAGTCTGCATGGCACAAACCCTAAGGTAGGCCATTCTGAATTTTTGGTCTTCTGTGGCTCAAGGAGTGCATCTGAACTCCTTGAGTCCCCCAAAGCCAACCCCACCACACACACACAAACACGCACACTGCTAGCATTATTTTCAGTTAACATTACTTGAATTACGCATTTTGCATGGTTTCACACAAGAAAATTGTCCATGTCTGTGACATGTGGGGGTGGGTATAAAGCTGAATTTGAGCCATTCTGCAATGGCTCAAATTCACGGGTAGACTTGACTCCTAACGCCTTCGATGGAACATTTCATAGTGAGTTGTAGAAGCACTGAAGGCCACTTGGTTTGCTGCCAACATACAATAGAGTTGTGAGGAATATGCCATTTCTGCCCCTTAATCCAATGGCACTTTGCCACCACTTCACAAATATTTCATTTTAGTGGCATTCAAGCATATCTAACTCTATCTTAGCTATCATTAATGCAACTTGGAAGAAAAGGCAGTACCATTTAGTAGATAAACTGACTGATAGTTGCAGAAGCACTGTAGAGTTGCACAATCACTGATGCAAGAATTATCCATCATATACTAGGGGACATGCCACCAATTGAACATGTCATTGACTATTCAGTATTTATCTGCAATTGAACACAGCACTGCTTAAAAAGAACTGAATAATGTTTTTATGGCTCTCAAGGAAACATTAAGTCATGCCCTCTTATAGTATTACATTTTGTTGCATAAGCTGATTTTATAGTTTTGTTATATGTAAAATGTTCTTGGCATTTGAAGTACAAAAAAGCATTAAATAAAAATAGAGGTAAAAAAGAAATGCTTGAAAATATTTATTGTTATAGTACGTGTGCACATTTTTAGTTGAGTATTTTTATTTATCAATTTACTTCCACAGCGGTATACAGCGCTAACAGTTTGCAAATGTTGAGCCTAACACAGTCTCGAATGATATCCTGTTGAGTGACAATTTGAGCAGCTATGAGGTCAGTGCATCATTGAAGGGTCGATGGTAATTTGATGGCAGTTGTTGAAAGGGAGAACTCTTCACCTCCACTTTCCCTTCCACTTGCTTGCCAGTCAAGCAGGGATTCGATCCGACGGCCCTCTGATTGCAAGCTCAGTCTCTAACTGTCAGGATCTTGCCAGCCCACTGCCTTTTGTTACTGCTGCCATTTCTCAGTGGTTTGACATGACCACCTATTTGTCTACCACAGTTAGGTTTAGTCAGAAGTATTCAGTGCATGATGCATTGCCATTTATTTTAAATTTCTCCAGGCAATAAAAGAATGTATGTAAATGCATATGCATGCAAATCTATGCAGGCCCACCTTTTTACATACACACACCATTGGCTGGCTCAGTTTTTTCCTCTGCCTGCCGACCTCCGGTTCCTTCAGTTATTCATGAGCCATCTGTTTGGGCAAGTGCTGTGTCAGATGTGTGTCAAACAGGACCTCATCTGTCCCCATGTTCGTCTTCTAATTGTGTGCTCATCTGGTTGCTAAAGCTGCCACTGGTGCCCCAGCAACACTATGGTTAGCTGAGAGACTCCAGCTGAAGTCTCTGGTCCATAGTGCCCTAAATAACCTGTTTGATCTGATGTGTGCATCTTTATTTAAGATTATAGCATCTGGTTCATCAATATTGTAAGGACAAGCACAAATCTGTCTTTGTGTATTTGTTTTGAGTTTTTGTGGACATTCTTCTGGGAGATTGGTTGAAATTGAAACAGGTCCACATCCGGATGCAGAAAGAAAGAAAAGTTTTTCAATAATAAATACTAAATTGCCTTTTACAAAACTTTAAAAGTAAATGTTATACTATTTACTGCAGGTTATGTGAAAAAAAAAACTTTTGGAATATATAAGTGAAGAACTTAACTTACAAGTAAGACTAACACCAATGAAAATCGAGTAACAGATGAAAAGTGTCTCTTTTGAAAACTATACTTTCAGTGACAGAGTGATTATAGTAGCATTAAAAAGGTCAATGTGGACTTCAGATCATAACTTTTTTCCATATGAATATGCCCTTCCAACCAATTCCTCTGCAATTCCGTGAAGCTCTTGAAAGTGAAGACCATTTCTTCTCCTTAATAAAACTTTTCACAGGCTTATGAAGGAAAAAAGGTTCAAAGCAAACTTAAATGGAATATCCTCCGGTTCTGTCATGACCGAGGGACTATAGGCTACCCTGTAATTCTTGCTTTTCCTAAAGCATTATTTTGTAAAAATCTCTACAGCAATGAAAGTTTTAGAATGTATCCAAAGTTTAAACAGACAAAAAGAGAAGCTTTACAGAGAGAAATGTAATTAGTTTCTTCATATAAACGTTTGTTCAGGTTCTTCACATTCATACCAGTGTGCTGTACATTGGTTTAAACTATCAAATCATGTCAAGTTACGTTATTTATGTAAAATAGTTAATAGTGATGATGATAATAATAATAATAATAATAATAATAATAATAATAATAATAATAATAATAATAGATTAAAACAGAAACCACTTATTCCATGATACACTGGGGTAAATGGCAATAAATTGAATGTGAATATGAAAGGGCCAATGACAACAGTATCAGCTATCAGGAAATCATAATGATTTGTGTTACAATAAAATCTTTCACAGCTTTAGCCATGTTAGAAGATTAAGATGGTTATAGCGTCTATCGAATCATAAATAAATGATTTGCTGCCTGGAAAAAAAGAATAACAAGAGGAAGGCAATAAAATAAAGGGCAAAGATATGTTGATTACAAACATTTATGATAAATCTCAAACAAATGTATTTAAGAAAGAAATTTAGTAGACAGAGCTGTCATATTGCTTTGTAATTAATACCAGAAGGAAGGGAACACAGAGCAAAAATAGTCAACCCCTGAGGATAAATTAACACAGAAAGACGTGGTGTCATAACACTTACACAAAAAGTTGATACAGTAGAGTTCCAAAAGTCAAGATACACTTTAAATGACAGAGGGAAAACAAATAAACGCATAAACAGCATCAAAGTAGTTTTGTCTTTAAAAAAGAAATAATGAATTTGGAATGTTTTCTTAGTGGTACAATATAGTTTCATATCTATGTTTTCACTTTTCATAACAGTTTTCTGTTTGTGATTTGTGAGTAGGCAGTGCCTCAAGTTATTGCCCTATATTACTCTATAGCTCAGATTGTCATTTCTAGTTGCATAGGCTTTGCTAAAATTGGACTTCATGCAACTGTCATATCAACCCGGTATCCTAAAAAATATGTTTCCATACAGCAAAACTGCATTTTCAGTTACCTTTTAAGGGTAACATATTTTCTCCCTGCAGCAGTATGACTTTCTGCCAGAAAGGTAGCAGTTCCCATTATAAAGACAGACAAATTCTGTATTCAGAAGAAAAGGGGATGGTGGCGGCATCAGTAAAAATGCTGAACTTTCTCCCAGATCAGGGTTTTACTAGGCACAGACATCAAAACTACTTGGTTAGATTTAGGAAAATATCATGGTTCAGGTTAATATATACACCCTTTCACAACATTAACCACATCTTTAAAGCTTCTTCATCATTTTTACCATGTGGCTTAAGACAGAGATACAGTACGAAAGCAAGAACGTGTTTGTCAAACATTGTCAATGTATTTGGAAGTGAGAATTTAATTGGGAAAATGTATCCGTGAAAAAAATCTGCATTCAATAATATAAACTCTTAAATCAGCAGCGTACATTTTGCAGAGTAAATGGTGAAACCTCTGACTCTAATCCCACTCTAATGACATCAGTTATTTGATTATGGAAGCAGTTTATTTTATGTGAACATAACCCTACTATAATTTTTAGGAAAGAGGTCTAGTAGTATCATCCACAGTTTCTCTTCACATTGATATAAGAAAAATATGCATACAAAGAGGGATTCATGGAGAATACATGACCTTTCAGTCAGGGACCATTGCTCTCATATGCAGTTCTTCTTCTCTTCTTCTCTTACCTTTCAAAACACAATAATGTATAATTTCAGAAGGAGGCCAGGAGGTCCCTCTGGAGAACTACTGTGATTCATCTTTGACAGAGACATCGCTTTCACTCTGGGCCAAGGGGATAAGACTGTCATGTTAGCTGTCCCTGCCCAATCCCCAGCCCTTCAAAGCAAAGCCACCGTGATGAATCTGAAGCACTCTGAATTTGCTGTCCCAGTATGCCCTCTGTGTTCCTTGGAAGGTCCAGAGCATTTAAATGTATGTTGTATTTTAAGACAAAGGAGCACCAACTCCAAACATGCCAGAGGCACATGAAAATGAGTGAGAAGACTGGCTAAGTGACTTCTCACTCATACAATAAGTAAACAAAGCAGTCTGCACCCACTCATACCTCTCTTGCTGACAACTCTCTGTTTTTGCATTCCAGTATTGTATCCTCTAGCTACTACTAGGGTACTGATACCAGTATTTTTGGATGGGAGTTGGCTGCTGATATTGTTTATCTACAACACTGACTGTTTTCACGATTTACTTTCTCAGAATATTGATTTGTTTTTTCTTTTATCACAATCCTGAAATTCAAACAATAAAAAGCTTGACATATTTTTTGCATTTCTTAGTACGTTTCAGTCCAGGTTTTAAAGACTGCCATTCAAAAAGATGGGTGAATAAAGTGATACTTTCACCTACAGAATAGCAGCCAGTGAAACAGACACTGCAAGACTAGTTTTTGTAGAATACATGGATCACCCCAATAATGAAAATGTAAATAGAGGTGCTGGTCTTGGAGAGAGAGAAGGTGAAATGATGTACTTGACTCGGGTGTCTCTCAAGAGAAAACAAAGAAGTTTGTCCGCGCCTAAACAGACTAGAAGGTTGCTATTGTGCAATAATATAGCTCTTAGAAAAGAGGCTACTGGCAGGGTATGAAAGCGGGAAAGCTGTGCTCTGAGCCATGTTTTGACAAAAGAGATAGTAGAAGATTAAGAGTTGAAACCAAAGCTGGCAGAAGCTGATAAGGAATGGATTTTTCACCATAACCTTGTTGTATTTTGTGTCAACAACTCCACAACTTGAACTCAACAACAACATCAGGACAGCTCCAAAGCATACTTTTTTATGTAACGTTTCAGATTATTGTGTATGACTCTCTGTAGAGTGAAAGGTGAAAGGTCTGACACTATGACATCAAATACTTGATTATGAAAGTGTAACATAATACAAAACTGCCAGGATGCTATGACTGTCAGATTTCTGGTTATAGTGTAATTGGTCTGATCCAGTGAAGATGCATTTTGGAGTTCATGACATTGTGTGGCATATGCTATCTTTCAACAGATGCTAACAAAGACAAGACATTATGCAGAGAGCTGAGGAGCCCAGGCTTTGACATGCAATGCGTGGGTGGAAATAGCCTGTTAATGAATAGACAGCAGAGAGAGGGAAAAAAATGAAGACGGCATAGGAGATACACGAAGCGTGCCGTGCGATAAAATATTGCTATTGTTAGGCAGTGCTGAGGGAAAAGTGCTGCGATGCAGAAAGAGTGGAAAGCCTTGACAGCTTTCCGGTGGCAGTCTGACGGCTGAGCAGGGAGATTGCAAGGAAAGTGCAGCAGAGGGCTGCTGTCAGGCCACACCAGAGCTCCGTTTAACAAGGTCCAGAGATGAGCTGCACCACAACACATTGCAAGGGAATGAGAAGAGGGAGAGTGAGGCTGGAGGGAGGGCTGACTAAGGCTCATGCATTTTCCAGAGGCTCACTACCTGTCATGCCTGCAAACCTGGGATTCCTCACATGTGCATGAGAGCAGAGATTGGAAATCCTCAGTAAGAACAGGAGCTGAAGAGGATTCAGAGATTTAAAGGAGTACCTGCCATTACATGATGATACTAGACATGCTCTGACACTTTGACACCTTTATCGCTACGTGAAGATATATCAGCCCCAATAGATACTTTATTTTTACCTCAGCTGTTCCTACAACAAAATAATGTCAAAAGTCATTGTTTACATGATTGAGCCCACTTCAGTCATTGTCGTGTTTAACAAGTTCATGCTAACAGTGGCGTCATGAATATGCATTACTTTAAACATGGATTTTTACAAACCTCGTGGTGTGTCATATAATATGTCCTGTAGCCCATTTCCACAATGGCCCTTGGCATCAATCCCTGGCATGAAAGCTTCTTTGCAATCTTCACATTAAATGTCAGTTTCTAGACGATCAAAACATCTTTAGTTGTGTCCCCCCCTATTAGAGCAAGCTAATTCCATACAAAACACACCCACTCAGTTTTAAATGAGACTTCTTCAGCTGCTTAGGTCTTTAAGTCATCAGAGTCATCAGGGAAGCAATGTGTCCCCAGATCCAAATAACATGACTGTTGAATTTCATGCTGAATCTCTGTTACGAAGAGGATTAGGTATTCTGTAGTAATGTGCTGAATATTATACTTCATGCAATTAAATATTTTGGAATTTGTCTGTTTTGTAATTTGCTGGTGTGCACTGTCACATTAACTGGTGGAGTCTTATTTTGCTTATACAGTAACATCCTGTCACAAAACACAACATTATCAAGTAGAAACTTCACAACTGTTTCAGCCACAATTTTCATTGCTCTGCATCAGGCTTGTTTCTACATTTGCTGTGTGATTGAAATCTACTTATTGATTCAAGGGTTTTTGTATGTTACAACCTGACCTGGAGACATTTGTTTTTACCTATTTTAGTAAATCTTTCTGCCTACGTTAATTACTAATCTACTGATGATTTTCTGTCTCCTTAGGGGGGCGACTCCTTTTTCTGGTGATGTGGCTGAACCTTGTGCCTCAGACTGACAGCTGCCCTGCCAAGTGTGTGTGCTACAGAGAACCCAGGCCCACTGTGGCTTGCCAACAACAAGGACTGTTTTCCATCCCTACTGAGATCCCAGCACGGAGCCAACGAATATTTCTCCAGAGCAACAAGCTGACGGTGGTACGGTCCACCAGTTTCAGTTCTTGCCATAATCTTACTGTTCTCTGGCTGTACTCCAACAACATCAGCTACATTGAGGCTGGAGCCTTTTATGGCTTAGAAAAACTGGAGGAACTGGACATTGGAGACAACAGCAACCTCCGCACCATCAGCCCAACAGCCTTCCGGGGCTTAACTAAGCTGCATACCCTTCACCTGCACAGGTGTGGCCTGTCAGAGCTCCCTGTTGGGGTTTTCCGAGGAATGTTCTCTCTACAGTACCTTTATCTGCAGGACAATAACATTCTAACCCTGCATGATGACACTTTTCTGGATCTTGGTAACCTCACCTATCTCCACCTGCACAATAACAAGATCAAGATAGTAACAGACAACATGTTTCGAGGGTTAATCAATCTGGACCGGCTGCTGCTACACCAAAACCGGGTTATTTATGTCCAACCCAGGGCTTTTAGTGACCTCGGTAAGCTGAAATCCTTGTTCTTGTTCTTCAACAATCTTACCGTCTTGACAGGGGAGACCATGGACCCACTGGTTTCTCTCCAGTATTTGCGTTTAAATGGGAATCAGTGGATTTGTGATTGTCGGGCCAGAAGCTTGTGGGACTGGTTCAAACGTTTCAAAGGTTCCAGCTCTGAGTTGGAGTGCAATGTCCCCGAGTTCCTGGCGGGAAAGGACCTTAAACGACTGAAAAGCCAAGATTTGGAGGGATGTGTGGAAACACCTCAAATCCAGACCAATCTCTTTAGCTCCAAGCCACAGTCTGGAAAATTCCTTTCCACTGAAAGCCCTGTGGGGGACACCATCCCCAGGTGTTGCCTTGGAGATAATGACAAGTCCTCTATCCTGTCTGGAAAGAGTCGCCAAATCACTAACAACCCCCTTAAGGAAAAGGAGAACATGTCCAAAACTAAATATAAGGATCCAGAAAGAACAAAAAATGAGACCCAAAACAAGCAGAATGATGGACCACTAGGAACCTTGTCGAACACCCTGGAAAGGTCTTTGGAAAACTTAAACCCTGACCTTATAGACAACCTGGAATCATCCACAGCATCAAACAAAAAGAAAAAGAAGTGTTCCAAAAAGCCAAAATCAGACACCCACTGCATCAAAGGTCGGGGTTCTAATTTGCAAGTGCTGCACTTTCTCTTCATTCCCATGACCTGGATATCTCTAGCCATGTCTTAGGACTCCCGCTTTCCCTCAGAACACTGGACTCAAGAATATTGATGCTCATGACAATGATACAGAAGATGCAGTGGCATCTAAGGCTGGCAGTGACTAAAAGGAGAGGAGTCACTTTGACCCAACATTGCTGAGGAAAAACAATAATGAAGACGTTAGAGTACATTTAACAAAATGGATGCCTTTACAGAACACTACAGATCTAATGTAAATAATGAATTGGTGCCCAAAATTGTTTGTTCTCTATGTACTCAACTGTACTGTGTCTAAGCTACACTTTGGAGACTCCTCCCTTTCCCTCTCAAAAGCTTTTACTGCTTAGACAGACCACTGGAAGACGAAAAAAAAAAAAAGACGAAAAAACATAAGAATAAGAACACTCGTACAGGAAATCAGAGACAGAAAGCACACAAAGAATGTTTGGTCTGTTTCATGAAGATAAACAATCTCTCCCCATTATTTATTCAAAGTCATGCATTTGTTGGGTAATGTTTTGGTTTTTTATGTTTATAAAAAAAAAAATGTTTTGCCTCCCCTGATTTTAGTTATATTTTCATGACAGAAAGGATAATGGATAGCATTTACCAAAAAAACAACAACAATGCTATCAGTTTGTTCATGGAGATTGCAATGGAACCATAGATATGCATTTTATTTTACTTGTGTACAAGTATGAATATATTATGAATAAAAGTTCTTATTTCTTAGATGTTGTTATTGTGTGGTGCTTTTAAATATAGAGGACAATTACTTTCTATCCAATTTTTCTAGATCTGAAGTCTAAGTTTTACGCTATCATTTGAGAAAAAAAAAAAAGAAAGATTTTCTCTATTTATTATAGATGTTGGAAGGGTACAATTCTTATCAAAAAAAAAAAAGGAAAAAAAAAAGAGTCAACTGAAAATTTTATTCAACCAGGTTGTGGTTGTTTTTTGCTCAGCTTCTTCAAAGTTTCAGCATTGTGATGCTCCACACAGTCCGAAGAGAACCTGCTAGAGCAACAGCAAAATTATCCTGTGAGTGACATAGTTTTCAGACTTTTTTCACTTTATTTCTTTCAGGTAATGGGCCCGTTTATTTTGACTTTGCTCTCATAATGATGAAGAAATATTTTTTTCAAAAATTAGTTACAATGGAAATTAATTTTTACGCCCGTTGTTCCACAGTGTGTCCATGTAACTACGATTTTCTGAAAAATCACACAAATCAGTGGATAATCTAACATACATGCATGCAGTATATCTACAAGTCTTTAATGATTGCGGCACATGTAGTATGATGATGTTGAATGATTCGCTTCAGGCAGCTTACAAAATTCAGAATATGATTAGACCTAGTTTTGTATATTACACTGCCACATCCCTCATCATTTTGATTGAATTATTAAGCAATGTATGAAAATGCTGCAAGAATATTTAAAAAGTGACTCCTCGCATCACAACCTTGACTTTGAAAACAGAAGAGACCCTCAAGGCATCTTATTAAGAACTGCTTTGCTTTCTTCACATAGAAAATACAGTATGAAATATCTGCATACAGAATAATTTAAGCTTTAAAATGTCTCTATGTCATACAGCTCTGCTGGGGCTAGTTGCCTGTGGTAGGCCCATGGCAGCTTGTGCACAAGGCCAAGATAATGTGGAGTTATATTTATCACTAAATTAAGTCAAGATCTTATCATCAGCCGTACATCTCTTTTTTGCAAAGTAGAAAAAGTAGAAGGCTGGGACTCCTGCAGCTTTCGGCTGTCATTGGTTAACCCTAAAATCTAAAAGAACTGAAGTCAAAGTCAAAGTCAAAGTCAACTTTATTTGTCGATTCTGCCACATGTACAGGACATACAGAGAATAGAAATTGCGTTACTCTCAATCCCTAGATAAATAGCAAATGAACATTTAAATATATTTAAATATAAAAGTGATTAAAAATGCAAGTAAAATAATTAAAGAGTAAAAATTTAAATAAATACAATTTTACATATAACAAGAAAGCTATACAATATACAATATAATGGGTAAGTGACATTGAGTGTAAAAAGAAGAGGGGGAGGTGAGAGGATATTGATCTTAAATAGGAATCAACAGGGAAATCATCAAAGTCTTTCCAAAACAAGCTGGCTTCCCTATGCTGATACACAAGCAGGCTGAAAGGGTCCCAGTAATTGTACGTGACTTGATCAAATCATATGTGTATATCTAGCCAGACAATAATCACAAACAAACAAAAAAAAGAAACAAGAAAATTTGGCATTGAGCTATACTGTAAAATCTAATTAGTTCAAAGAACTCAAAAAAACTATGCAAACTCGTTGCCTCAAAAAAAACTAAGTAAAGGTTACGTAAGATGACTGTTAGGACAACTTATACATTGCAAGTCTGCAGTATTAAGAATAACTTGATATTTCTGACTGTACAATACTAATTGTTTACCTACTGACAAACATTTCAAGTTCAACTAAATGAAAAATCAATTTGTGGTAACCTGAATATGATTAAAAATAACATACTAACACTTTCTGTAATGATGTTAAAATCAGCCCAACTTTTATTTTCAAACACAACAAAGTATAACAGCCAACATACTGGACACTATTCTCATGAACAACAAACAATTATATTGCCATCACTGTTATAATCTTACAATGAAACAAAGTCTCAGATGTAATTATTCTGAAAATAAGTTTAGGCCTACCACAAGTTTGTTTTGTACTTACATTACTTATATAATCAAAATAACATATTTGTAGTTCTGTCACATGTGCAGTCTCTAATTTAAACAACACATTTGTTTTTCATCCCAATGCAGGAGCTGGAATGTTGTAATATTTTAAGGATGGCTTGTTTCCAGTCCAGGCATTACTGCCTGAATGACTATCATGGATCGAGGTGACCCAAATGTAGGTGCTGAAGAAAGTCTTTAATTTCCCTTAAGTACAGTGGCAGTGGATGTGGGTTGGAGATGCAACGAGCTTGAACCTGCAGGCGACCATCTTCACTGACCACACCATCTGTGACGGAGGACTCATCTCTCCTGTTGTCCTGCAAGCAAACAATCATATTTTTTGGAACATGAACTGCTGAATTGCTTTCTTAAAACATTTTTTCTGCATTTATAGAACAGACCTCAATTTAGACAATCTCAGGCTCCCTCCCCACCGGAGAGGTGACATTCAATGTCCCACTTGTTAGTCTGGATAGCCCTGACCACCACCCGACACACAATAATGTCATGAAAGCATCATTTTAAAAAGGGCTATGCAAACATGGCCAATAATTTCCATTCTAATGATGTGCAAAATGATTTGGGCACAAAACAAATTTTTCTGTTAGAAAACTTGCAGACTTCACTATATACAGTGTAGACCCTCTAAACTAAGTTTGGGGGATGTGATCTTTCAAGAAATGCAGACCAAACTGTTGTTGTTTGTTTACTTACACAGCATGTCTTGTAGAATTAACTGGAGTCAACAGCAACAGCATAGTGCAGTCCATATCTCAAGTCTAATAACAGAAGACAGGAAAAGATCAGTGAAGAAACAACTTCCCCAAACCAAAGCACAAATAAAACAATAAGTAAAACAGGCTGATCTAAAGTATGATTAAAGTTCAGCCTGATTAATATAAATGTCACTGACAGTTGCTAATATATTGGAAAACCAAAATACTTATCACTGAGTTGATGTCTTTCTGTCCAACAGCAGGAGTGCTGGTCCCGAGCCGCAAAGACAGTAAGAAGCCAGCAGATGGAGAAATAACAGAAAAATTTTTAGAAGCTGATTTGATCCTTAATGGCTGTGCAATCATTGTAACTTACAACACAGAAGGTCAATGTAGAACCATCCATCCATCTTCATCCACTTTATCCGAGGCCGGGTCGCGGGGGCAACAGCCTAAGCAAAGAGGCCCAGACCTCCCTCTCCCCAGCCACCTCCTCCAGCTTATCCGGGGGAATACCAAGGCGTTCCCAGGCCAGCCGAGAGATATAATCTCTCCAGCGTGTCCTGGGTCTGCCCTGGGGCCTCCTCCCGGTGGGACATGCCTGGAACACCTCACCCAGGAGGCGCCCAGGGGGCATCCTTGTCAGATGCCCGAACCACCTCAGCTGGCTCCTTTCGATGTGGAGCAGCAGCTGCTCTACTCTGAGCCCCTCCCGGATGGCCGAACTTCTCACCCTATCTCTAAGGGAGAGGCCAGCCACCCTTCGGAGGAAGCTCATTTCTGCCGCTTGTATCCGCGATCTCGTTCTTTCGGTCACTACCCACAGCTCGTGGCCATAGGTGAGGGTAGGGACGTAGATCGACCGGTAAATTGAGAGCTTCGCTTTTACACTCAGCTCCCTCTTCACCACGACGGACCGGTGCAGCGTCTGCATTACTGCAGCTGCAGTCCCAATCCGTCTGTCGATCTCCGGCTCCCTTCTCCCATCACTCGCGAACAAGACCCCGAGATACTTGAACTCCTCCACTTGGGGCAGGAACTCATCCCCGACCCGGAGTGGGCACTCCACCCTTTTCCGGCTGAGAACCATGGCCTCAGATTTGGAGGTGCTGATCCTCATTCCCGCTGCTTCACACTCGGCTGCGAACCGTTCCAGTGCGAGCTGGAGGCCCTCACCCGATGAAGCCAACAGAACCACATCATCCGCAAAAATCAGAGATGAGATTCTGAGGCCACCAAAGCGAAAGCCCTCCGCCACTTGGCTGCGCTTAGAAATCCTGTCCATAAAAATTATGAACAGAACCGGAGACAAAGGGCAGCCCTGGCGGAGCCCATCACCCACCGGGAACGAGTACGACTATTGCGAATGCGAACCAAGCTCTTGCAACGGTTGTATAGGGATCGAATGGCCCGTAGCAATGGGCCAGACACCCCATATTCCCACAACACCTCCCACAGGACACCCCGAGGGACACGGTCGAATGCCTTCTCCAAGTCCACAAAACACATGTAGACTGGTTGGGCAAACTCCCATGCACCCTCAAGTATCCTCGAGAGGATAAAGAGCTGGTCCAGTGTTCCGCGACCAGGACGAAAACCGCATTGTTCCTCCTGTATCCGAGGTTCGACTAGCGGACGAACTCTCTTTCCAGCACCCTGGCATAGACTTTCCCAGGGAGGCTGAGGAGTGTGATCCCCCTGTAGTTGGAACACACCCTCCGGTCCCCCTTCTTAAAGATGGGGACCACCACCCCGGTCTGCCAGTCCACAGGTACTGCCCCTGATCTCCACGCAACATTGCAGAGGCGTGTCAACCAGGACAGCCCTACAACGTCCAGAGCCTTCAGGAACTCGGGGCGGACCTCATCAACACCAGGGGCTCTGCCACCAAGGAGTTGTTTAACTGCCTCAGTGACCTCGCCCCCGGAAATTGGCGGGTCATTCCCCTCATCCCCAGACTCTGCTTCCTCCTCGGAAGACATGTCAGTGGGATTAAGGAGGTCCTCGAAGTATTCCTTCCACCGCCTGACAATTTTCTCAGCCGACGTCAGCAGCCCTCCGCCAGCACTATACACAGTGCAGGTAGAGCACCGCTTTCCCCTCCTGAGACGCCTGACGGTTTGCCAGAATCTGTTCGAGGCAGTCCGAAAGTCTTTTTCCATGGCCTCTCCGAACTCCTCCCACACCCGAGTTTTTGCTTAAGCCACTGCCCGAGCCGCATTCCGCTTGGCCTGTCGATACCTGTCGGCTGCCTCCGGAGTCCCACAGGCTAACCATACCCGATAGGACTCCTTCTTCAGCCTGGTGGCTCCCTTCACCTCTGGTGTCCTCCATTTGGTTCGGGGATTACCACCACGGCAGGCACCAACCACCTTGCGGCCGCAGCTCAATGCAGCAGCTTCGGCAATGGAGACGCTGAACATGGTCCATTCAGACTCAATGTCCCCAGTCCCTCCCTCGGAATGCTGTTGAAGCTCTGCCGGAGGTGTGCGTTGAAGATCTCGCGGACTGGGGCCTCTGCTAGACGTTCCCAGCACACCCTCACTACGCGTTTAGGTGCACCAGGTCTGTCCAGCGTCCTCCCCCGCCACCTGATCCAACTCACCACCAGGTGGTGATCAGTTGACAGCTCAGCCCCTCTCTTTACCCGAGTGTCCAGAACATATGGTCGCAGGGCTGGTGATACGATTACAAAATCGATCATCGACCTACGGCCTAGAGCGTCCTGGTGCCACGTGCACTTATGGACACTTATGTTCGAACAGGGTGTTCGTTATGGCCAAACTGTGATTAGCACAGAAGTCCAATAACAAAGCACCGCTCGGGTTCAGATCAGGGAGGCCGTTCCTCCCAATCACGCCCCTCCAGGTCTCGCTGTCGTTACCCACGTGAGCATTGAAGTCTCCCAGCAGGACAACAGAGTCTCCAGGTGGAGCACCTTCCAGCATCCCACCCCCCCCAGGGACTCTAAGAAGGCTGGGTACTCCGAACTGCCACTCGGCGCATAAGCGCAGATGACAGTCAGGACCCGTTCCCCGACCCTAAGGCGCAGGGAACAAACCCTCTCGTCCACCGGGAAAAACCCCAACGTACCGGCAGCAAGCCGAGGAGATATTAAAATACCCACCCCAGCCCGCCGCCTCTCACCAGGGGCAACTCCAGACTGAGACAGAGTCCAGCCCCTCTCCAGGAGACTGGTTCCAGAGCCCAAGCCATGCGTAGAGGTGAGCCCGACTATATCTAGCCGGTACCTCTCAACCTCACGCACTAACTCAGGCTCCTTCCCCACCAGAGAGGTGACATTCCATGTCCCTGTTGCCAGTCTTGGCAGCCGGGGGTCAGTCCGCCAGGGCCTCCGCTCCTGGCCGCCACCCGGCACACAATGCACCCGACCCCTATGGCGCCTCCTGCGGGTGGTGGGCCTGCAGGAGGATGGGCCCATGTCTCCTCTTCGGGCTGTGCCCCGCCGGGCCCCATGGACCAAGGCCCGGCCACCAGACGCTCGCCCTCGGGCACCCTCCCCGGGCCTGGCTCCAGGGCGGGGCCCCGGTAACCCTATCCCGGGCAGGGTAAACTGTTCCCTCGATATTCTTTTCATAAGGGTCTTCTGAATTGCTCTTTGTCTGGTCCCTCACCCAGGACCAATTTGCCATGGGAGACCCTACCAGGGGGCAAAAGCCCCCAGACAACATATCCCCTGGGATCCCTGGGACACACAAACCCCTCCACCACGATAAGGTAGCGATTCAAGGAGGAGCAGGACCCCCTACAACCAAATTAGACTAACACATATAGTATTAGAAACACCATCTACTACTGTGTCTGGATGTGTGGTATTGGCAATGTCAGTTTAGGCCTAAAGAGATATGTGTTTAAAACAAGATCACCTAATTTAAATATAATCATTACATGCTTGTTAAAAACTTCCAATATATAAAGTTTCTAATAAGCAAAATGACCAGATCTAACATATGGCAGGGTTTATATGTAACATAATGTTTCTTATGTTTCAACTGTGGAATTGAACTTATTTTTTAGAAGGACAAGCTATATTACTTTATTTCTCAATTATAAAGCCAACCTAGACTTTAACCATTTAACAGGCCACTAATCTGGATTATAGCTTACACAACAAAACTTGTTTTTTAAACACATTTTTTAACAAAACAAATACTATTGTTATGAAACACAAAAGTCGGTTAAGTATACAAGCAGTTTGCTTATGTTGTTAAAGAAAAGCTAGATTGGACATACATACCATACATGTCTTTGTGACCAATTCCACCTACCAATCTAAGACCAATGTTGAAAGTGGACTTTTACATGCCAGTGATACGTAGGGGCTGATAGCTGATGATAGCCATTTAAATTGCTCAAAGGGCCCTTCTATAACTAGAACTCTAACATCTAGAGGCAAACTTGTTGTTTTTTTACAGATAAACTTTTACATTGGCAGATGATTTTTTGTATCTTTATTGTTGATTAACAGTAAATGTTTTTAATATTTCAAAAGGATTTTGGACATTTGAAAAATACAAGAGGTCATAAGGCAGCTACAAGGCCATTTTTAATAGTATTTGCTTTTATGCAGCTTAGTTTTCAGATATTTAAAAAAGTAAACATGCATTCCAGATTCATCTGCCACGCTCTCCATGCATATTTAATAAATACAAATTTGCAATTAGATATACTTTTGTAAACATTTGCAATCCCACAATAAAACTGGATATTTGAACTTGCAAAATCACAGGGTGATCAAATACTTATTGACCTCACTGTTTTTACAGTCCCAGTTTCTGAGATTTTGGCTTTCTGTTTTCAAGGAAAGGAATGTAACCTAAATTCTACTTTGAAAATGTGTTTTCACTAATGTCTTGTGTCATTAACTATGATTCTGCTTTGATTACAAAGGACTGCTCATGCTAGCACATACCACATACGTACTAGACGGATTTTCTTTAAATCACAAATTCTGCTTTTTCAAACAAAACATATCTAGTGCCCCAGAAGGAATTATTACTTTGATATGAGTCCCCTTTTACTTAAAGGGCATTACTCGAGTAAAAATATGCTTCACATCAAGAGAACAGTTGTAAATTAGCTTGATCATCAGAAGCATTTTCATTCTAGCAAGCACCACGGCGGTTAATTGGAGATTTGAAAAAGAGACTCATGCTGAGAGGAAGCTGGAGTTTCTCGGAGCAGAAAAATTTGGAACACTTGACAAGATATGATCCACCCTTAAAAGCACATTTCATTTACGTTCTCTCTTATCCCTTTACATTTACATTCCCTTTAGAATTTTTCTGTTTTTCATTCTGTTCTCTCTGGATTTCCTTTTGTGATTTTGTTTGTTTTTAAAATCTTGCTACAACAAAGTTCAAAATTTGAACTATTGGACTGCAGCTGTATATAGCCACTCAAGACGGGATCATTCCAATTTTATTTCAGCTGCTCGCCAAGGGGACTAAAATCCCATCAGCTTTGGACTCTTTACAAGCCCCTAAAGTTCCCAGTAGAGGCTGTGAAATCTGCAACTGTGCAACATTGAGGCTGTAACTCCATTTAACAGTGTCTAGAATCATGATGACCCAGGCCTGCAGGCTTCTGCTGGACGTCAAGAACTTTTTCATCAGATGCTGAAATCCACCCCTGAGACTGACTATATTTCTAGGTCTGAGTAACAGTTCCACCCTCCTTTTGCACTGATGAAGGGAAATGAAGCTAATTATGGGCACTCCATCTGCAGCGAGGGTCCGGATGCAACATGTATTAGCATCTTGGCTGGGAATCAAAATAACTGCAGGCTATGCAAAAAATTATGTTAAGGGAAAAATAATCAGCAAAGCAAAATGTTGAATTTAGTCTCGATTCTTCAGTCTGCAGCTTTACATCCATGTAAATAATGCTTGCAAAAAGATATTTGCTACATTATATATAAAATGCATAATATAAAAATTTCTAATGCTAATAGCAATAATATTAATAGAATAATATATTCTCCTTTTTAAATCAATGATTAGTAGAGTATTTCTGGTAAAATAAATTAATACTCACTGTTATCCAATCTGCCACTTCTTAAGTTGAGTAACATTAAGTTCAACAGAAAAAGACATTGCTAGCTGGATACATTGTACTATAATATTTAAGAAATACATATGTACTATGTCAATATTTAAGAAAATCTAGAAAAAAATGAGTGCCTTGCTGCTAAAGCTCCAACATTGCAAATATTAAATCCATAAATAAAACATTTTAAAATAATATTAATAGAGAATTATATTTAAAAGATAATCCATAATTAATTATATAATTCAATAAATTATTAAACCTCATCTTAAATGTTGTTTCTTTATTATCTCCAACGAAGGGCAGATAGAGGGTAGTGTGAATTTCTCATTAGTTGTCCTAATTAAAATGAGCCCTCTGATGGCTGTGGAAAAGCTGGAGACATGTGATCAGTTGAAGTGGGAAGAGGCTGTTGAGTATGCATGAATCAGAAGTAACTATCAAAATTATTACACCATCTGTGGTATGGTTGGAATAACAGGATTAAAAAAAATGAAAATGTATAAAAATGTCTATAGTTACTCAACAATTACATTCATCAAAAGTCTTGACATACAGCTTAAAGACTACTTCCATCACATGTTTATTATTCGAATGAAAATCCACTATACAGTGCAGAAACTACAAAAACTATGTCACTGACTAAAATGTTATTAACCCAGCAGTATGTGTTTCACAGAAATGAGTAGGCTACTTTATGATAACATAATAATATGGTTATGGTAATTAATACATAGAGTTTTTTTATGTATTCATAGTGAACTTAACAGTGATGGTTACAGACGTATGATAGGAAAAAAAACTAATATTCTCCCATCTTAAAGTCCAAGAAAAAGAAGAAATGTAAACAACATCAACCATCCCAGGTTTTTTTGTGTGTGTAACTCAGCCTCCATCAGTCTAGGGTGTACTCAGATTTGTATGCACTGAAATTTGTAAATATTTAGACAAATTTGTAAATGTACACAAAAACATGGATCTGCAATATCTGCACAGTCTAAGCATTTTGCTCCAAGAGCTCAAAGTCTTGAGTTAAATGTGACATTTGCTACACTTCTCTTGTGACAAATCTGAAAATATATTTTAGTATGTGTGGAAATTTGTCTGTAACTCCTAGGTTGTATATGCCATACCCCAGGCTCACAGGCTTAAGCTTTTGGGCTGTGTACTGCTCTGCTCATTAGCGTCAGACCCCTCTTGGTCTGCCCACACTATGCCTCAGTCCTGTGTGCAAAGAAAGCTCGCTTGACCCATATTACCCAATATTTTTCATGAACGAAGAACTGTGAGGCTTCCTCTTATTTGGCGTGAGATTTGTTTAGCCAGTGCTTTCATACACTGGTTATATGGCTAAAGTCATGCTAGCAGACACTGCTGAGTATTGTTGGAAATTCTGAAATTGCCATTTGTGTGTTACTATAAGTAGTCAATTTTTGTTGATAATGTTGTCACTGTAACCATGATTAATCTTCCTGACAGCTTTCACCCTAACTGCCTATGCCTTTGCTGTGGGTTGGCTCTGCTCAACGAATTTGCTGTGACGATTTTAAAGAGTTAAGGTCGACTAACTATGTGTCTTAACAGGGAAATAGAGATTTATCTCTTCATTCCTATTGATCATATTTAGATTTCATGAAGCAATGTTTATCCATGTAAACTTTCTTCAAAGGAAGTGAGCTTAAAAGCAGTGAAAACAACCAATCCCCGCCTTTTTCTGGATGTCTCTTTATTCACTGAAAATAACCCGCCTTCAACTTCTAATGCAAATTCTAGCAGACGCTCTATGTCTCCTCCAGAAAACACCAACCTTTGATCATAAGTAATAAGACTTTTTTTTTTTCCTTAGCTTCAGTGAATGTGACTGAAATATCTGAGCTCATGGCCCGAGGCGAAGGCTTATATGAGAAAGTTTAGACTGCTCACTGCAGAGGAGTTCCAGACTTCGACAGAGGGTCTAAAAGTGTTTGCGTTCTGCATACTAACTGCCCTGACTCTATCATACTCACTTTCTGTCAAATCTCACTCTAATTTCCCCTCTATTACTGTTTATTTATGTCACTCTCTCACCCTCATTCTCACCTTTCTCTTCCAGCAGTCACCTGCTATTATTCATGTTGGAAAAAATATACTAAACATGGGTCATATTTGTAAACTTGTATGAAAATGCATCAAAAAGTCACATGACTTCATTACCATTTACAAGGTACCAATTACCATTTAATTGAAAATGTAAGATGAGTACATTTCCAAAGAGTAATATATAAACTTACATATAAATGGAAGTAAATTGGAATTGTTACTCAGGAAAAGCATTTTATTAGACATTACTCATTACTTTGCTTGAAACATTACTTTTGACATTACTTCTTCATTATTGTTTAAAATGACCTCAAACACATTGCCACATAATTACCACTTAACAATATAAACCTGCAGGCTACATACATACGAAGTATTTAGATATGAACACAAAGCCGACGACACAAAGAAAAGTTCAAAAAGCAGTCTGTGCAGACACTTGCAAAGAGTCAGTTTTCTCTTAGCAGTGTAATGCAGTTGTTTCTGTCCTGGATATAGTTTCCACTTTACCATCGCGCGCTTGTCCTTTTGTGCAGTAAAAATATTGGCCATATCTCCACTCCTGACAAATTGTATAACTGTAGACCGGTCTATCATTTCTCTCCTCCCACAGCGGAGCTGAAAAAGGTTGATTGTAGCGCAAGTGCACAGGGAAAAAAAACAAAAACAAAACCCAACATATTTATCAAATTGTTTTTTCTTTCAGTGTAGCGCACAGATAACTGAAGAACCTTTGTCACATAAGAAATGGCATAATTGTAACTGTGATGTAATTACTGAATTTATTAAGTGCCAACATGTTACATTACTGCATTACTGAAAAATGTAATGTGATTACACACATACACACTTCTATAAATATTTATATAACATACTACATTTACTATATTTCCATTTAATACCATTTACTAATCAGCTTAGTGAACATTTTGAACATTTTCAAAGGCAAGTTTTTAAACATCTGTTATACAGTATTGTGTTTACAAGCGTGCAGTGTTCTTAGAAGTTTTAAATGGCATAGTTCTGGCATCTTGGCACAGAACCACTAGGTATTGACCAGTGTAGCTTTACTGTTGCATCTAATGATATGTGTCTCTGCACGTGTGATGTTTGTCAGAGGACAAACTCACAGAAAAGCAGGACTACTTAAATTCTAAAGAAAAAACGTATACTTGCATGAAGTAGATGAAATCTAGACATAATCATACATACCATTTTTATTCATATTAGCTGTAAGTCATTTATTTGAAAGCAATTTACACAAGAGTATTGCTAGCATGTGGTGTAAGCTGCTTAGAAATGTGTAGCAGTGTGACAAACTCATGCAGTCTTAGTTTAGTTTATGGAACCCTGTGAGTGGAGTAAATATAGAATTCAATACATTCGTTGTGCTGTAAATTGGATCTTGTAATTCAACTGCCCTTCACCCCTTTCAGTGTTCTCCTGAGCCAACTTTAGAATTGTGACTGTATTGGCTTTAGTCTCCAGAGCCCACTCTAAAGGTCATATCAGCAGGACCTCCATCCTGATCCTCTTTTAAATGTTGAGGATCATCGTTCTATTTTTACCATTAGTGCTATCATAACGTGAAATGCTGCTAAGGGATAATCTTCAAGGGGGTGGACCGAAAATGAAGCTTTCAACATCCAGGGAAGGTCAAAGTCTAGAGGGTTATCACAGTACTAATCCTATACTAAAAAAGATGCAAGACGCTCTGTGTTAGGCACAAGGCTGGAAAACATTCACCAAATTTACAAGATTTATCATAGAATGTAAGAAATATGAATAGACTGACATTAATACTGAGAACCTTTGCCTGCTGAGAGTTGTTCTAGCTGACTCACACACAGGCTTTATCTTGTTATATCCATGATAAGTCTGTACATCATAAAACCATTTGACTTCATGGCCAGGATAGAGGTGAGCTGTGTGTTTCTGAAGGGGATAATCTAGTGAACCATTTATGTAGGCTGAGCTGCTCATTATTTCTCAATCACACCAGGATTTGGGAAGGTAGAGTGGCAATTTGTTTTTAGCCCTACCTCTGCCAAATTAATGCTTCATGCATGTTCATACCCAGGCTTGAAGCTAGGGATGCAGAGTCCTCACCAAAGCTACAACTGGAAGCTACAGAGCTTTTGCAATAGATTAGGCCGATTTCCAAGAGGATTTGGTACCGCACACCTCATGAAAACACTTTGTAAATGGGTCCATCTAATGATCCAACTTAATATGATTAAAAAGAATAAACCACCCATATGCACATGATCCCTTGTCCCACACCCCACCCTCATCTTGCTCTCATTCTCTCTATGCCTCAAAATACAATAAAATAAAATCTTTTTTTTTTTTCAAACAGGGTCATAGGAAAAATATTCTGTAAAAAAAATAGTTTCTGTTAGCAAAGAAAAAGCCCCTAATATGTTAGAAAGTTAAGAATGCTCTCCAAGACAGGAAGTATTTCCATGTTTCCTAGAAGTCTTCACTTGAATAGTCAGCATGTTTTGAAAAACAAATATTAAAAAAAATTCAGAAATTAGATATAAATTGAGCACTGTCTCTGTCCAGCACTGAAAAGTTTTTTGTACTAAATTAGCTTTAGATCTTATGGATTATGTTTTCAAAACATACTACAGGATTAAAAACTGTCAGACTTTTCATTGACACCAGCCCGCATCAAAATCCAAGGGTTACAGAAATATAACCACAGGACTCAGTCAGCGAAGAATAACATGTTGCATTAATGTACCGTCTGCTACTAGGCCATCTTCACAGGTGGAGCATGCTCTTAACTGGGAGAGCATGGCAAACCGACTTACTTCCCTCAGGGGTTTAGAGGGACATATGTCCAATTCTTTATACTTCCATGGGTCCAGTTTTCACTCACTAATGGAGTGAAACATGTTTGAGTACTAAGTAGTTAAAACGTTACCTTCAGCCTTGCAGGGGTTCAGAGTCACAAAACATTAAATAATAAAAAATTTTAAAAAATGATTTTTTCTTCTTATTTTGGTTTACTATAAATATTTAAAATGTGTCTTCTTTAAAAGCCATTTGACTTCATCTTTGTTTTCTTCAGCTAGTTTTAATTCATATATTCAATTTCCAGGATAAGTAAATGAAGCCCTCTTTCTGTCAGTCATAAATGTGTTCAGTGTTTTATTCTATTTCTCAAGGGGGTTGACTCTCAGTTCTGCTTTTCCAACTGCCAGTAACCTGCTGGTGCCTCACCACAGGGTGACTCTGTCCTGCTGTTAACTCGTGTAAATATGACTGATTCCTTTTAATCCACACAATTGTGTACTCATTTGTCGCTGGAGTTCGCCAAAGTCTCTTCATTCTTCGATTTAGACAGTAAAGAAAGCAGAAAGAAAAACTGAGAAACGAAGGAAGAGAAAGGGGAAGAAGTGATGTGTGATGCTGTTTATTGCTGGAGTAACTCCAGCACAACCTATCTCATTAGTCTGTTCGTGATTAAAAACTACTCTCAAGCTGATATCATTAACCTGCCCACACAACCATACACTCTCAATGGGGCCTTACAAACGAGCTAAAAGAAATGAGCTTGTGCCTTCTGTATGAGGTCTAAATTCCCCCAGTTTATTCACAGTTACGTCAATATTATCATGAATGTTGTGCTAAAAAGTAACAGGCTTACAGTACTGTGCAAAAACTTCTCTATATTTGCCTCCAATAAGCAAGATTTTCATGCAATTTTCTTAAATGGGTCTAGAGCAATAGGTCTCCAGGCCTTTAAATTCTTCTTAACTAACTTCAGCTATCCATCTACTGAAGCGAGTCATCAGAAATGGTTCAGTGTAAAAGTGGTTGTCAAGAATCCTTAAGGAGGGAAACAGAGAGAGAAGGCTTAGGTATGCCAGATTACTGAACTAAAAGTGGCTAAAAGCCAATACCATAAAAGCAGACCTGGATAGAAAAAACAGACATAAAACACTATCAGCCGTGGACTGACCTCCCCAGAGCCTGGACTATGGCATTATTGAGAGTCTAGTATAATCTTAACAGAGAACAGAACAAAAGGGAGCCAACATCAAAAGGAAAGCTTTCGAATGTCCTTCAACAAGCTTGGAGACCTATTCCTGAAGAACATTTACAGCAATTACAAGAAAACTTGCTGGAGAAAGTTCAGACTGTGTTGCCATATATGTATTAATAATTATTAAGTTGGCGAATACACTAAATAGCCTTTAACAGGAGCAAAAAGAGATAATTTGCCATCTATCAGTGATTATAGTAGATGCTATAGCCTTTTCCCACTGTCACCATTTATAATCCCTTCCTATGTCCCTTTATCTGATTGCAACCCCAGTCACAAGCTTCTCGTTGTGAGATTACAAACATCTGGTGCGTGATCTACTCTCAAGCTGTTACGATAAACTCGGCAACAGAAAGGGCTTTTGGACAGCCAGGGGGAAATTTAGCGATGAAATGTCTTGTGCAATTGACATCCTAATGTAATGCTTCGTCATTGCAATAAGATCCATCACCTAATGCCTTGCTGGTGTTGATATGTGATTAAAAAGCGTAATCGGAGAGGTCTGTATAGGCTGATATGCAGTATATCACTTCACGGCCAGAGTTTCTCCTGTTGGCTGCATTTTTTATTGAGTGTTATCTAGTCTACTAGGATGTCGGAAATGTGTATATAGACAGGATTAGTGAAAGGGGGAAAAACTGAAAAATGATAAAGAGAAAGTTAAAAGAAAACACTGAAATTGTGATGAGAGGAAGAATTATATGCTCCTCCTGAATTTTCTAGTTTATATACAGCCATTACCCTCCACAGATCAAAAAGGCTGTTGAATCCCATCCAAAGCATCTGACACGCAGGATCTGGCAAAAGATCAAACCAAGCACCAAATAGAGAAATGAAGCTTGTTAGAAAGTTCTTGCAGGGTTAGGTTGTTATTCAAAGTTAAAGTGAGCATTAGTGGAGTTTTCATTGCATTTTGTGTGCTAAATATTCACATTTTAATAATTTAAACATCACTTAATGAAAGTCTTTTTTTTTTTGTCCAGCTAGGTGAATGGGTGGTAATGTAGTTAGATTGCTGACCTTTCCCCTACAACAGGGTCAATATTTTCACTTGTTAAGATAATTATCTTAACAACTGCCAGATGGTTTAGTATAGATTTGTCTCTGTACAGCAATATTTGTGAGCCCTCTCTTCAATCAGGTCACAGATGATCCAGTACTTTAAAAACCTCAGTTGGAGTTTTTCCATTCAGTGCTAAATATCAACATTGCATCAGCTTAAACTGCTATTTTATTCATCTTAGGCAATGAATAGTTTCAGTATAAACATAGGCTTTAGAGAAAAAAAAAAGAGTAGAGATCTGTGGTTGCAGACTCCAAGCCTTCTGTACGACAGTGTGCTAAAGGTTTAAAAACCTGGAAGATACATCACTAATGATGTCTGATGAGGGGAATAAATAATGACAAATCAGCCATCATCATGGTCATGATTTACATCACAATATTCATGTATTGACCCCAAATGTAAAAGCAGCTGCATTACTAGTTACAATAAGCTACGATAACAAGTAAGCACATGTCCAAATAGCCTGTGACTTTTAGCAGTTAATCACTTCCCCAGTGCTAAATCTGATTCTCTCTCTTGTGTTTTACATCTCCTTTCATCAGTGCTGCAAAAGGACAGCTGCACCATAAACTGAGATTTTACACTCTGGGCAAACTGTGACTCAAGCCAAAGTATTGCTCTTCAATGAGCACCTGAGATAAAAAAAAAGTCATGCTCTCAACCCACACTCCTTCATTTCCTTATAACAACTTCATAGACATCCAAGAAACAGAATTTCATTAACATCAAATATAACTCTTGAGATTTCGTGTGAGACTTGACCAAGAAAACTTTCAAATGAATGCACCTGCTAAGGCACCCTGCTATTTCTCTATCAAATTTTTACTGTTGCCTCGTAGTTAGCAAAGACTTCAGCGCGCATAAGTGGAAATGACATTTACTCCAAAGACTTTTCTGGAAAGGGGAAATGAAGGAGAGGCAGACATGGGGTGAGAAGGACAGAAACATTAATATAAAAAAAATTGTGAATCTTCCATGTCTCCATCATCCAACCCTTTCTTTTCTGTTATCCTCACCCAAATCTAACAGCTGGTGGCACAAAAAAGAAGAGAGTTTGTTTTGATGTTTGTGCAGAGTTGAGGCAATTTATTGGACAGGGATTTAGCAAATCAAAATTCATTGCAGAAACTTTCTGATCCTGGGGGTTCAAGGGCTCTGGATAAACAAGACTGATTGTTTCGGAGGCATGCATATATTACCTCTATTTGAGCCCAAGCTATTTCACACAGACAGCTATGGGAATATAAGCCAGATTCATATCGAAGGATTTTGCAGGAAAACATGGCTAGATCAGTGGATTTCTTTATGCAAGGCAAGCAGGCACTGGGAGACATTTCTTACAAATTGCTCAAGCCTCGACACATGACAGACACAATGTTAAATGTCTTGAGTCCTGTTCAGAAAATATATATGACAGAATAGTTTGTCAGGGGCTAAAATGAAAAGAACAGCTGTCATGTTCCTTTTTCATCTTAAATGTTGATGATGATGGCTGACAGCAAAACACTGAAAATATTAAGAATGGACTCAAAATATCACATCCATCCTTTAACATGAAGTCAGGGTCCAGAGAAGGGAACAGCTCTAATAATAGCATGCAGAAGGTGCTGACAGGCTGAATTCACAGCATTCTGCAACACACCTCTGAGGACAAGAAATTATGTGGGTCACATGAGAAATGCCCTATTAGTTCATCAGCTTCCCACTAAGGCTGAGCCTGCATTTGAGATCCTAATTTTCCAGAGAACATAATCTTGATGAGGTAATTTAATTTGCAAGCTCTGTCACAAGCAAAGTCCCCTTTTAGAGAAGTAGAAAGTCCCTTGAGTGGCGATAAGGACAATTTTTACTGCCCCATTGCGCCAACTATTTAGTATATATGTTAAAGGGGACAGTGTAAATGGGGCTGTTTATCAACACCAATGACCCAGCGAGTACCAGGTGCTCAGATTTCTGGCCCTTTGAAACACGAATAATAAGTGCCTTTTGTGATTTCTAGGGTCTTCTGTCCCTAACACTGTTCCACCTCACAGACACCACATTCAACAATATGCATGTAATTCTTACTTTTTATTTAACTCAAAGAGTTTAAAGTCTAATTCTTTAAAGCATTTTAATTAGGTTTTATTGTGTTGTGAAATTGTGAGTTTCACCTTCAGATTTAGAAGATGTGATAGGCCAGTCCATACTATCATAGTAAACGGTGTATAGAGACACATGATAAATTAAAGTGGTTGTTAAATAAATGTATCCAAAATGATAGTAGATAGCTTAAATCTACCAATATTACTCATAAGAAACACCGCTGATTTAACAAAACAGTTCTTCTATGACAAGATCCCATCTGTGAACCTGGTGTCCAGTTTTAGGGAAGAACCAGGTCCTGCATGAAAGAGGTACAACAAAAATCTCCATAACTGAGGCTCTAGAAACTGCCAAAAAAAATGGGCTCACAACTTTTGTTTGGCTTGCAAAAGCAGGTATTGATCCAAACAGGGCAGATCATGAAGGATCCCCACAAAGGTACAACACCATCAAACTACCGGCCAATTACTGGCCACATGGAAGCTCCTGTCAGGCAGTGTAGCAACCAAGTCAATATATGAGCACAGCTCAGAAAGGTATTGAAAATAACACCAGAGGGCCAAAAGGACCAGCTATTGGTTGATAGAGCAGTAAACCAGAACTTTAAGTCCAGGGATTTGAATACCACCTGGTACATGGATATTAGAGTGTTTGGAACTATACAAGGCTAATAGTCTACTTATAACATTTATAATGAACTCAGTGAGATTCTGGAAGACAACACTACCAGCCAACTCCAAGGCAATAACACATTTCACCATCAAGTGTGGAATTTACCAAGGTGATGCACAGTCTGCCGATGTTCTGCCTAGGCCTCAACAAATAAAGCCACCTGTACTTCGATGACATCAACCAAGACAATAATACACACTGATCCACCTCACTAGGGTCTATAGGGAGTACATTGGGGTGTCATTCAGACTGGATAAGTCTGACTGAATGGATGCAAAGAGAGGGAAGACGACTGATGTAATGAATGGGGGGAGTTACCAGAAGGCAGAAAAGCAGATATGCAGGATAGCTACAAGCACTATGGTATCCCACAGGAGAAGGGGAATCCTGACAAAGATACATGAAGGTCAGCCACAGCCAAATACCTGGTAAGGTAAGACAGGTACTGAAAAGCCAACTGAATGGTAGGAATAAGATCCAGGCCACCAATACAAACGCCCTACTGGTCATAAAATATGAATCTGGAATAATAAGTTTGCCAAAGGAGGAGATAAAACCAATGTCAAGACAAAAAAAAAAAAAGCTTCACAATGTTCGGAGGTATTCACCTGAAGTCTTGCATTCTGAGGCTGAACAAGCAGCACCAAGAGGGAGGGTGAGGAATAATGAGTTCCAGAGCCCCAATCCTGGAAGAAACAGTCCGCAAACACATCAGGAAAATGCCCCATCCCCAAGATTATCTGTGTCAAGAATTCCTGGCAACAGATGGCGATGAGAAAAAGGAAGGGCAACTATCACCCTGGCAACAGGACCAAGCCCTTGCATCAAGTGTACCATCAACAGATAGAGGAAGTGGCTGACAAAAGAAATCCTACACAGTGGCTAGAAAAGTAGTTCTGATCATTGCAGTACAAGAACAGGCCCTAAGCATTACATCATAGAGGCAGGAGGCTCCACAGCTGTTAGGACCCAACTTGCATGATGTGCAAAAGGCACCTTGGCGACTGTCCAGCACATAGTAGCAGAATACAAGATGGAATCTTGGAACATGTACATCAAGGCTGAAATAGTCTACAGGGACCTCTATGCTGCATATGGACTAGAAGTCCCCAAGTCCTGAAAGGAAAGACCAGCAACGGTGGCTGTGAACAATAGGGCTACTGTTCTGTGGGACAACTTCTAGACAGACAAGCAGCTGCTGGCCAATCAGTATATTATATATGAGGATGACACTGGGGATGGTCACAATGATCAGTGATAACTCAGCAGTCAAGATGAGTTAGCGCAGATCCTTTTTGATTCATTGAAATAATACAATAATTTTTATGAGATCCATAATATTTTCAGTCTGCTTCACAATAGTTTCACGTTGCATCTCTACATTTAACTGACAATTGCAGCACAAGTTAATGTTCAGACTGAAATTAATGTGCCTGTGGAGCAGCTACACTGATCCACTGTCATTCCCAAACGAGAGAAAACAGGAGAATTTCTGAGTGTTTGATTTTTAAATTAGAACTTAATGTGACTATGCACTAGCAGAGATGCCCATTTATCTCATCTCCTTTTTCCCCCACTGGGGACTTTTGTCTGTGAAAATCTCCACTGTGTGGTGGGGGCACTGTGAAGAATGAAGGAGAGGCAGATAAAAAAATTACAAAATCACTGGAAGAGATAGTAGACTTTAGGTCTTATGAAAACAGTATTTTTTCAGCAAGTCTTATGATCATATACTGTTTTTAGCTGTTTGATATCCATCCACTTGTGTTAACAAATTACAGTTGGCAAAATCATCCTTGCAACAAATCTTTTCACAAGCGCACTTTTTGTTGTTGGGTCACCCATTGAAAATTGTGGTGGATGTTAACCTTCTCTGCTGCCCTGTCAGTGTTGCTATCAAACCTCAGAGATTTCACAAAGGGCTGGGTAGTGTGATCAGACTATGGAGTAGGGTGAGATATTTCACCAAACATGCCTTTGAACTATACGGTATCCACTTGTCTCCTCCTCATCTGTCCCCTCAATTCTCCATTGAATCTTTGAGTGCATTGTGCAACATAAGCAATTCTTCTCCAATGTTTTACTAAAGTGCATCTATCTTCTGTTGTAGCTACTGATTAATTGGTTGGGAGCAGAATGTCATTATTAATACCATCAGGCAGATTTCAACCCCTGGGATAAGGGGTACAGTGGGAGTTCCATTATATTCTGCCAAGCTTAATCTAAGGTCTTGGTACAGTAATAGAAAACAAACCATATTGATGCATGTAATGGGTCACACATCCAGTCAGAATGGCTTTTCAAATGATAAACCTGCAGATGGTCTCAACAGACTGTTTCAGACTCTGCTAGAAAAATTCAATTTCATAGGCATCTGAATAAACTTACATCCCTGATTCACTGTAAGACATCATTTATGGATTTGCTACATGTGCTTTGGAGAAAGTTTGGATGAATGCTATTATTCTGCTGTGCCCCACTGCTTTGATGCACATTGAAAATAATCACATGCCCACTCTAAATACCAGTCACACTGAACAGGGAAAATTCAAGATCCTCTATGTCAAAAGAGAAAGAATTATATTTTTGTTCTGGATTTCTATTAAATCCAAAAGAGGTCTTTTTTTTTTATGAAAAGTGATGATAGCAAAACTTGCACCTGACAGAAGACAACTTTTCAATATGTCTTCTTCAAGGGCTCTTGCAATATCATGGGGTGTTTTTGTGAAGGAATTCATCAGCTCAGGGAGGTCATCCAAGAGGCATTCACCCCAAGAGCATTTCCTGGACAAGAACACATTAAAGAGGGATGAGCATTCACTCAGGGAAGAGATTTGCCATTTTCATGCTGTAGGCTGAAATATCACTGTATGTCAGCACAATTGTAATCGCTCACCGTTTTGTCCAAAGGTGACAAAAGAAGTCTCCTTAACAAGTCATGCAATGCCTTCAGGCCACTTTCTATCATTCATTCACTAAATCAATTTAAAATTGCTTGTAGCATTAATTAATTACGGTAGTTTGAACACATATTTAATCTGTAAAAAAAGCCATACACTTTCTTTGTTCCAGGTTATATTCTCCAAGTAAATAAAGATTTTGTGAAACATGCACATTAGTAACGCTTAATAGATGGCAACAGTGGAATCTGAAAAGAACAGAAGGTTTGCCCAACTGGCGAACAGTTTAACACTCCATGTTTTCCCTGCATTCATTCTTTTGTCATTTTTAATAGAAACCAGAAACAATCTCAAAGCATAATGTCTGATACATTTTAAAGGTTTACAATACTTGCGTTCCATATTTAGCTGGTACAGTATAACATTATTTGGAGTTCCATGTGTGGTGAATTAACAAAGGTTATCACAACCAACCACTATCTTTTACATTACACACAATTTCCCCCATTGTCTATAGCATACTATATAAACTCTACATCTTGCTAGTGGAGGCTGAATGTGTCTGCACTGGCCATGTGTTCCTTGTACTTTCTTGTAAAAACACATTTTTTACATTCTGTTGAGCCAGATTACTATACTTAGTGATAAGTATAAATGGCTATTATGACTTGGACATATGGGCAATACATAAGGATGAATGCAACATTACTTCACAGCTTCATACAGACTAAGAGTTACAAGTGTAGGAAGCTTGTTGGAACCGAATTTCCTTTAATAATATGGTTTCAACTTGTTTTTTTCTGTCACTTAAAAATATATATTTGTTGTATGTTTGAAAAATAATGAAATACTCTTTGTGATGATAGTTCATGAAGGTATAACTCTGCAAGAGACAAAAAAGTATAATCTGTCTAATGTGAATAATAATTACTGCTTCATCTTTGAGATTCTGAAGGATTTCCAGATGGATCTAGATAAAAGCATCCTCTATAGTTCACTCATAACTTGCAGATTATGAATGTCAACTATAGCTCATTGCAGATCAAATTCAGTGGCTACTGAATTAGAACATTAATAAGTGGTAAAACTTTAAAGTGCTTCTTTATCCTGTTTACTGACAACAGAGGTGCAGATATTTGTGGGGTAAAAAGGCATTCCCAGTGAATATGAAGATTAAGATTGTGTTAATCTCCATCGTCATTTTGTTTTGACTCATCCAAGATTGCCAGGTATGTTGCCAGAAATGCCATCTGGTACAGAGAGCCTTGTGTGATTATTAAGCAAGCTGCCAGGTACTGCAGCGACCATCTCCACACATATTGCTATCTAACTTACCATAGAATCCGCACCAACTTGGTCTAAACTAAAGGGGTTTTCTGTTGTTTGGTGTTAGTTTTTAGCTGATTTTACAAATAATTTGATCAGGCAGTCGTAAATATTTACGGTTTGAAATCAAGTACTTGTGTCTGTATTTTATAATGAAAAAAGAGCTTAATGAGTAAAAGAATAAATGTGATTATCTAGCTAGTGACTGAGCTGAAACCATGAAGCAAGTAGGAATAACAGAAAATAGTAATAGCTGTGTAATGTTAATGAAATATCACAAATGTTTAGAAATATCATTGCTATTTGTGTATTTATGTTTAGAAATTGTTCAGGATTAGCGAGTAAAAACAGAGATTTGTGAATGTTATTATAATTTTAAAAAACTCCCGTTTATGTCAAGAGAGACAAACTCTTCCCTTTATGAATATAGTAACTAGACTTCAAACACAGGTGCCACCTGAATGTTCTTATCAGTACCACGTTATATTCAATTCAATAATTTAATTCAATTTTAAGCTTATAGTTAAATCACAATATTCACCTTAATGCACTTTGTAAGGTAAACACCCTACGTTTAAACGACCCACTATGAGCGAGCACTTGCTGACAGCGGGAAGGAAAAACTCCCTTTTAACTGGCAGAACTCTCAAGGAGGGGCAGCCATCTGCTGGTACCGGCTGGGGGTCAGGGGAAGAAGACAGGACAAAAGACACACTGTGGAAACCAGAAAGAGATTAATAACAGCTAAATGCAGAGTGGTGTATAAATACATAATGAGTGGAAAAAGATGAATGAAGAAAAAACACTGAGTGCCTCCAGAAGTCTAGGCAAGTTTCAGCATTGCTAAGCTAGGATTCAGAGTCACGTGATGCGGCCCTAACAGAAAAAGAAACGTTTTAAGACTAATCTTGAAAGTAGAGTGGGTGTATTTTCAAAATCCAAACTGGGAGCTTATTCCCCACAAGAGAGGCCTGAAAGCTAAAGACACTGGCTCCCATTCTACTAAAAAAAAGAAAAACAAAAAAAACAAAACCTAGGAACCACAAGTAAACCTGCAGTCTGAGAGTAAAAAACTGCTCTGAATTGATCTGGTACTATGAGCCCTTTAAGATAAGATGATTATTACCTTGTATGTGAGGAGAAGCATTTGAAATTTGATTCTGGATTTAACAGGGAGCCAGTGAAGAGAATAAATATGCTCTCTTTTTAGTCCCTGTCAGTGCTCTCGCTGCAGCATTTTAGATCAATGGACAAAAAGTGGGCCACCTGCACATTATGCCTGCAGGAGCTGTTCCACCATGGAAACCCATGCCATGTAGGTCTTGTGGCATGTTTTTTTTCCTCCTTGATGTCAATGCTAGAGGAAATTTGGAACTCTGCAGTTACTGAGTGATTAGATTCTAAGTTTATTTCTTGTTTATTATGGAATATCTAGCAGGGAAAAACTGTCATTTTGCAGTGGTGGCATGTTTTTATAGTAAAACACTCAAATTCATTGAGTTCCTTCTTTCACATACAGTGGGGCAAAAAAGTATTTAGTCAGCCACCGATTGTGCAAGTTCCCCCACTTAAAATGATGACAGAGGTCAGTAATTTGCACCAGAGGTACACTTCAACTGTGAGAGACAGAATGTGAAAAAAAAATCCATGAATTCACATGGTAGGATTTGTAAAGAATTTATTCGTAAATTAGGGTGGAAAATAAGTATTTGGTCACCTCAAACAAGGAAAATCTCTGGCTCTCACAGACCTGTAACATCTTCTGTAAGAAGCTTTTCTGTCCCCCACTCGTTACCTGTATGAATGGCACCTGTTTGAACTCATCATCTGTATAAAAGACACCTGTTCACAGGTGTCAGACTCCAAACTCCGCCATGGCCAAGACCAAAGAGCTTTCGAAGGACACCAGGAAAAGTATTGTAGACCTGCACCAGACTGGGAAGAGTGAATCTACAATAGGCAAGCAGCTTGGTGTGAAAAAATCAACTGTGGGAGCAATCATCAGAAAATGGAAGACATACAAGACCACTGATAATCTCCCTCGATCTGGGGCTCCACGCAAGATCTCATCCCGTGGGGTCAAAATGATCATGAGAACGGTGAGCAAAGATCCCAGAACCACACGGGGGACCTGGTGAATGACCTGCAGAGAGCTGGGACCAAAGTAACAAAGGTCACCATCAGTAACACACTACAACGGCAGGGAATCAAATCCCGCAGTGCCAGACGTGTTCCGCTGCTGAAGCCAGTGCATGTCCAGGCCCGTCTGAAGTTTGCCAGAGAGCACATGGATGATACAGCAGAGGATTGGGAGAATGTCATGTGGTCAGATGAAACCAAAGTAGAACTTTTTGGTATAAACTCAACTCGTCGTGTTTGGAGGAAGAAGAATACTGAGTTGCATCCCAAGAACACCATACCTACTGTGAAGCATGGGGGTGGAAACATCATGCTATGGGGCTGTTTTTCTGCCAAGGGGACAGGACGACTGATCCGTGTTGAGGACAGAATGAATGGGGCCATGTATCGTGAGATTTTGAGCCAAAACCTCCTTCCATCAGTGAGAACTTTGAAGATGAAACGAGGCTGGGTCTTCCAACATGACAATGATCCAAAACACACCGCCTGGGCAACAAAGGAGTGGCTCCGTAAGAAGCATTTGAAAGTCCTGGAGTGGCCTAGCCAGTCTCCAGACCTCAACCCCATAGAAAATCTGTGGCGGGAGTTGAAAGTCCGTGTTGCTCGGCGACAGCCCCAAAACATCACTGCTCTCGAGAAGATCTGCATGGAGGAATGGGCCAAAATACCAGCTACTGTGTGCGCAAACCTGGTAAAGACCTATAGTAAACGTTTGACCTCTGTTATTGCCAACAAAGGTTATGTTACAAAGTATTGAGTTGTAGTTTTGTTATTGACCAAATACTTATTTTCCACCCTGATTTACGAATAAATTCTTTACAAATCCTACCATGTGGATCCATGGATTTTTTTTTCACATTCTGTCTCTCACAGTTGAAGTGTACCTCTGGTGCAAATTGCTGACCTCTGTCATCATTTTAGGTGGGGGAACTTGCACAATCGGTGGCTGACTAAATACTTTTTTGCCCCACTGTATGTTTGTAAAGGCAGACTGCATGGCTAGGTGCTTTATTGACATTATCACAATATTTACAAGCAGTATATTAAATGCCCGACCAGAGAGGAGAGAACATTAGACCACTGTTACAGTACGATCAGCGGGGCCTATTGTGCGGTGCCCCGCGCTTCACTCGGACTTTCTGACAACGTCATGATCCACCTAATCCCCGCGTACAGACAGAGGCTGAAGCTCTCCAAACCTGTCGTGAGGACTAAAAAACTGTGGAGCAACGAGGCTGTGGAGGAGCTTCGCACGTGTTTGGAGTCTACAGACTGGGACACAATGAAGGCTGCTTCTAACAGCTTGGACGAGTTTACGGACACCTATCTCCACTTCTGTGAGGACAGCATTGTGCCATCACGCACCAGGGTGAGTTATAACAATGACAAACCCTCGTTAACTCCTAAACTCAAAAAGCTGTGGCTGGAAAAGAGAAAGGCGTTCAGATGCGGAGACAGGGACTGCTACAGAGAGGCCAAGTACAGGTTCACTAAAGAAGTGGACATTGCTAAAAATCAGCACTCTGAGAAGATGCAGCAGCAGCAGATCTCAGAGAATGACTCGGCCTCTGTGTGGAAAAGTTTTAGGAAGATCACCAACTACAGGCCTAAAACCCCTAGTGGTTGTGAGTGGTGGTTCACTCCATGTTATTATTGTGTGTTTGAGGGTACAGTTGTCCATTGTGTGTGTGTGTGTGTGTGTGTGTGTGTGTGTGTGTGTGTGTGTGTGTGTGTGTGTGTGTGTGTGTGTGTGTGTGTGTGTATGTTCAGTCCATGAGTTTAACGTGGGTCAGATGTCAGGAGGCAGAGTTCAGGAGTCTGACAGCTGTGGGGAAGAAGCTGTTCCGGTACCTGGTGGTCTTAGTCCGGAGGCTCCTGTAGCGCCTCCCAGAGGGCAGGAGGGTGAAGAGTCCATGTGATGGGTGACTGGGGTCTTTGATGATTTTCCCAGCCCTTTTCAGACACCGCTTCCTGTAGATGTCTTTTATGGCAGGAAGTGGTGCTCCGGCGATGCGCTGGGCAGTTTTCACGACCCTCTGCAACGCCTTCTGGTCCGAGGCAGAGCAGTTCCCGTACCAGACTGTTATTCAGTTGGTGAGGATGCTCTCGATGGTGCAACGATAGAAGTTCACCAGGATGTCTGAGGACAGGTGGTTCTTCCTCAGAGTCCTCAAGAAGAAGAGGCGCTGGTGAGCCTTCTTGACCAGCTTGGAGCAGTTGGTCGTCCAGATGAGATCCTCGGAGATGTGGACTCCCAGGAACTTGAAGCTGCTCACACGCTCCACAGCCGTCCCCTTAATGTGGATGGGTGGATGTGGGTCAGCATTCCTCCTTTAGTCCACGATGAGCTCCTTGGTCTTCTCGGTGTTAAGCAGCAGGTTGTTTGTGTCGCACCACTCAGCCAGACGATCCACCTCCTCCCTGTAGGCGGCCTCATCGTTGTCACTGATGAGGCCAATCACCGTGGTGTCATCTGCAAACTTAATGATGGTGTTGGAACCATTAGCAGGTCTGCAGTCGTGGGTGAAGATGGAGTAGAGGAAAGGGCTCATCACACACAGCCTTGTGGTACACCGGTGTTCATTGTGATTGTAGATGAGCAGCGGTTATCCAGCCGGACATGTTGGGGGCGGTTGGTCAGGAAGTCCAGTAACCATTTGCAGATGAGGGAACTGATGCCCAGGTCTGTCAGTTTCCTGAGGGGTGGATTGTATTGAACGCTGATGAAATGTGGTTCCCTGACTTCTGTCTGAATGACGTGGCTATTTGATTTTAGCCACAGTAACTGAGATAATCAGCGGGTGGTGAGGAGTGTACAGCGGCAATTTCCAGAAAGGTCACAACTCTAATGAGTAGCATCAGCCCACTCACCAGCCACAGAGGAACTGAGAACTATTTTGTGGTACACAAGCAACTAGAGACTGGCAACTGAGATGCATCCAGGAAGTAAGACTTTCAGGTCATTTTTTCACATGATTTGAATAGAGTCTTGGTTCATCTTTAAAATGTATAATAAGGTAAATTATCATTACCTTGTATGTGAGGAGATATATTATCTATACTGGAAATTATTACCGTGAATGATAACTGCACTTGATTATTCTATTAAGGCCTTTTTTTAAATTGCAGTGCAAGGTTATCCAAAAGACAAAAGGACAGTTCTGCAAGTATTCATGTTTAATCATAAAGTCAGGCTTTGGTCAGTAGACCTAAATATGTAATATACTTTTTTCTCTTTAATATGCAAACATGTAATGAATAAACTGTACAATTACAAAATAAGGGTTGTTTTTTTCCCTGCAGACACAGTTTAAGATTTGACTTCATTGAGCAAATGCATTTTAACATAACACAAAGATATGTAGTGTAATTTGTGTTTTTAGTGTCAGCACAATACATTGTTACTGAGAGCTAAAGCTACCATACAGTCAGGTTCTTTTTCAATCTTTGAATCGGTGACAATCAAGGGAATGGTGAGCCATTGTGGCTGGCATCATTAATGTCAAAAGAGACTAAACCAAGAGTCAGCCCCTCAAACTTGAGTGGCAATTGAAGTGTAAACATTGCACCTGTCAGCTCATTACTGGGGCTTCAGTGTGGCAGCAAAGCTGTTTTCAGGATGGACAGCAGTTGTCTTGCAGCCAGGGTAAATACGTTGCCCTTCTGCTGTATTCCCAGGATTCATTATACTGCAAACCCAACACACAGGAGGATCTGTCAGGAGTTACCAGTTCCATTACCCACTAAATCCTTTAACAGGGGCTTTAACTTGTTGAATGAGGCTGATATTGATTTAGGGTGGGTGGTGAGGTTTTGGAGCAGTAGATGGGTTGATCCAAAGCACTGAAGTACTTAAATCGGACCTTTAAAAATCAGATTCCACAGAAATTTCTACACTTTTCACTGATAAAATAATATATGCCTTCCAACTATAATAGAAATCATTTTCATTAGTGTCTATTAATCAAACTTACTTCTCCACATGCAATAAAAAGTTATTTTTCACTATGTTAAATAATATAGTCTATAAAAAGAAAATCCCTTTAATTGCAAGGCAGATAAGCTCCTTACCTCATCTTCAACATAGCCAAGCACAACCTGCTGCAAGTCTTTGTTTTCTATCCAGCTATTAAAGTGATTTATCCCCAGTGTAGTCACCCCACCCCACCCCCTCCAAACAAGACTAATTTAGAGCGTTGTTGTGTATTTTAAAAATTTATTATTCCATATAAGCAACATCAAGCATTTGATTAACAAACTTAAGTCAGTGGGACAGTGGAAGACGTCGGATCCAAGCTGTGTCAAAAATCATTTTCAAGTGAACCCATTTACCATTTTTTTCCTTTGAGAGAAGAAGATTTCTCTTTTGTATCATTTTCTCTGACAGCAGTTACACAAATGCAGATTTACACATCCATCAAAGGATAAACACATTGGCCTTTTTTCATACAGAATCCTAGTGAATGCTGGAAAATACTGTGCTCTGTCAATTAAATATTTTATTTAGTAGCTTTTTGGAGTTAAACACAAATCTGGTAGTTAATGTTTTGCTTAGCACATAAGCCGGCTCTCTGGGTTAGTACCGTCAGACACATAAGTCTTTAGCAGTTTGGGGGGGTTCAATATATAACATTGTGTTGTTGCTGCCGTTTTAATGTGATTCTTTTTTATTAATTTGTTTAATTGTTGCGCTAAAAGTGAGTCTGTTTTAGAGATCTTTTCTTGTATTTTTACAAGTAGTAAAATAGTTTCACGGCTCGGCAGCCAGAAATGAGAAGTGGACCCGAGAGCAGATTCAAACTGAGGCTCAGGGTATAGTGACCAGAAAACTTTATTTACAGTGACATGGTGAGAACAAGGTAAACAGTTACTAAGGCTGTGAACTAGACTAGAGCAAATGAACGTGAACTATGGGTTTGCAGCCTAAAATACAAAATGCAATAGACATGAACTATGAGGCTCCAGACTAAGGCAGCTGGGAACAGGAGCTTAGAGTGGCTGAGCTTGACAGGGAAACTGTGGTGAGAGAGTTGGTGGTCAAGACATTGTTTGCAGGCGGAGTGAAGCATGAGGGGGGAGGAGAGAGGTAGAGACCATGGTGAGTACAGTTGGGAATAAGTCCAAGGTTTCAAACTGTGAAGCAGGTAGGCAGGCAGTGTACAGGTAAGACTGGAGAGCATACCATGAACGGTTACTGGCTGAAGTGGTGCAGAGAAGACCAGCGGACAGGTTAGTGAGGTTATGGCAAGGCTGGGTATGTTTTTCCTTGAACCAAATGGGTTAGCAGACAATCTGGCGAAGGCTGGTTGTGAACGCTAGTCTTAAACACAGCCTGTCTGATTAGCACCAGGTGGAAATTCTGGGAGGAGCGATGAAGAAGAGCAAGCACTGTGGAAAATTATTCTGACTCATTCAGACCACAACAATAAGCCTTTTTAATTTTTTTTAAATTAATACTTTTTTTAAAATTTTGAGATACACTCAACGTATTTAATAAAACTTCGTAATTAGTCACTTAGACCTTTAAATAACCAAAATACATGACTCTGGTTTGCTATTTGCTCACCACATTTTCTCAAACATTTCAGAGTTATTCAATTACCTGTATCTGTTTTACAATAAATTGATTGATTCTGATCACTGTCTGGTATTACCAGGTCTGGATCTTTCTGGGCCACAATTTTAGCACCAGCACTTTTATCATCATCATTTGAAAACAAACATATCTATGGTATTGTCGAGTGTTTGATTTCTACAGTGAGCAGTAAGCACAAAAACAGCTGTTATATTGATAAATGAGCAACTCCAGTGACAAAGGGCTCTTGAAAACGATAAACCTTTGTATATGTCTACTTATACTCACATAAATGTTATATAAATTATACTTTCTGGGGAGAGGTGTGCAGCAGCTATATGTTGTGCCTCCTGGAGGCATATCTTTATATCACTGAGCAGCCATTTTCCAGTCTTAGTATGCCTCTCCCAGGGGAATAACAGGATCTTTTGTCTGCTTGTGATTTATGATGCCACCGTGTCTTGCCTTGAAGGGAAAGTAAAACATTTCTGCAATAATTGAGGTAATTTATGCTTTTTTCCCTTTAATTCATCACTTTTTAATCTAGAATTTTTAGCACTCGCAAAATATATTTTCTGAATTGCAGCAGGCTGTACCACCAAATGGTATGTTTGGGCTTACTTAAAAGTAGTCCATTATAAAATTGCGAGGCTCACAAAGTCATTCTAAAATATAATTGTGAATTAGACATGAACTGATTTTGTGTATACTCAGATTTAAAAGATCAAAGTGACCTTGAAACCGTGTAACTCAGTTTTAACCTCAATATTTAGCTTTATCTTTTTCGAAGGAGTATCATTCACCCTTGACTTTTCTGCACAGCTGAAATCCATCCAGCACGTCAGGCTTAAGGAGCACTATTCTGATTAGGAAACGATCAGTGCCATAAGAGAAATTGTCCATATGCCACAGATCATTAGCTGACTATCCCTGAGCGCATAAATGTGCCAAGACATGTCTCTGAATCCATCACTCTTACTTTCTCAGTGATCACCTCTCAGGTCTCTGAAGTTCTCATACCTTCCGGCCTTTGTGTGTGGAAACACACTGGAGCATATGGTATGAGAAAGCTCATGGGATACACACAAAGGAATCACTTGATCCATGTCTTTGTCAAACCTACAAACACTGTTATGTTACCTCTGACAGAGATATCAGGTGCTTGCAGCTGATGAGTGTCACATTTCTGCCATGCGCTTTAGACCACAATACTTTTCCCTGTCAAGTAACTGCATCAAAATGATAAACACGCTTCATCTGTTGGTAACATTCACACAAGATAAATGCTATGTCATTGTAGCCAATGGGAAAATAGTTTGTTTTCTTTTTCAGAACAACGGAGCAGTGATACATACCAAACAGAGAATCCTAATATTATTTTTTTGAAGATTAACTAGTTGTGCCATAAATGGAAGAGCCAAATTTAAACCAATCATCATGCATTTGGGATGAGGAAGGTGTCCCAGATTCTGTCCCTATAACTGACAGATTAATCAGTCATGTTATTTGAACCCTTACAGGATTTAGAGAACAGTTTTTAATCCAATGTACTTCAAGGAGGGAACGGTAACTGAGAAACACAATGAAAAACATCTCGCACAAAAGAGGACAGAGATTAAGAGAATTTGACATGGTCATCTAAAAAGCCTGCTGAAACAAAAAAAAAAAAAAAAAAAAAGTATTTGTCATTAATGTGCATTATCACACAAGCCTCCATTACCTACACATATTGGAATATGGGCTGCAGGTGAACCATTAATGTCTACTTCAGTGTAAAACATCATGAAGTTAAGGGGAAATAAAGGAGAACTTATAAGCACAAAGCAGTGTCACAGAATCTGACTGTAGCTACACTCAACTATATAATCATCCAACTGTGGATGCAAACAGGGACAACTCTGAAAAAAAAAAAATTCAATAACCAGATTGAAAAAAATAATAACAGTTTACGGGTCACAAACTAAAATTCAATCATTGTATTGAGAGCGGCTGCTCATTCTCCTGTGAATCCATGTTGAACTTATAATGAAATTCCTAAAAATCACAGAGTGTGTCGTTGCCTTCACCGAGACGAGATTAAGAGATTGTGTGACTGAAGTAAAATTAATGATATTCCTAAAGGATGGCAGTATAATAATCAGCACAAAAGCAGTAAAATGCTAACTGAGTCAACATTGAAATATACTTTTAATATAGTGTAGGTAATGACTTTACACTACAGTGCAAATTTCTAGAACCATGTTTACAGACTGCTTTACTCAAACAGCTTTTTCATAACAAGCACATTTTAATACAGCTGTGTAAAATTCATAGTTTCCTTTGGTTTTTTGAAAACTTGAGGTGTTGAGCTCTTCACTGTCTCACTGTCTTGGATGTGGGCCTAAGCTAATTTGGAGAACAACCTACTGAAGTAGAAGGGTCTGTTGATGCAGCTCATATGGACATCAGTCTAGAACATCTCCATTCAAGCTAATGTTTCTGTTTTGTTTACATCAACAGCAAACAACAACAAAATGATAACAATTATAACAATATTTATTTAATCTCTTCCTTAAAATTTGAAGGATGTGATCAGTTGTGATTATTATGTCACAGTGATACTCACAGACAAGGAAAAAAAAAATCACTTTTTAATCCAAGCTTCCTCTACTTAAAATCACTAGTGTAGCAGTTTCTAAAGGTTTTTTCCTTGCTAGCTTAATGTGGCCCTAGCTGGCTTATGTCAAAAATGCTAATACCTTGTTTAATAGCATTACATAAACATCTATTTAAACAAAATTTACAATCAATTTAGTGTCAGTTATCAAAAGCAGAACAAAAAGAAACTCCTATAAAATATCTGATATTTTCTAGTTGCTTCATTTTATATAGTTTGAGGCTGGCTTTAGAGAGGCTGTCCTTTCTCTAATGACTTTAAAGACTGACTGTAGTAGGGCCCATGCCCCAGAAAGGCTTTTCCCAATTGAACTCCTGTAACTGTAATTTAAATAGACACATCTAGATTATGGGTTGTAAAAATGACAAATTCTGCCCATTCTTTACAAACCTTGATTGGTCAGTGTGAATTGCTGGACAAAGCTGGAGACCTGTCTGAGACCCACAACATGAGGTAAGTAATTAATATCTTGTTGGTAGCTTTGAATTATTAGTGACGCTGATGCTAAGCTCAATACTAAAATCTAAGCTTGCCAGAGAGCAATTCATCTTCTGAAGGTGTCCTTTATTATCAGACATATTAAGATGCAGACATCACTTTGCGAGCCAAACACCTCAGGCTATAAATAGTTTTCTCTACAGGGAGTGCAGAATTATTAGGCAAGTTGTATTTTTGAGGAATAGTTTTATTATTGAACAACAACCATGTTCTCAATGAACCCAAAAAACTCATTAATATCAAAGCTGAATGTTTTTGGAAGTAGTTTTTAGTTTGTTTTCAGTTTTAGCTATTTTAGGGGGATATCTGTGTGTGCAGGTGACTATTACTGTGCATAATTATTAGGCAACTTAACAAAAAACAAATATATACCCATTTCAATTATTTATTTTTACCAGTGAAACCAATATAACATCTCCACATTCACAAATATACATTTCTGACATTCAAAAACAAAAACAAATCAGCGACCAATATAGCCACCTTTCTTTGCAAGGACACTCAAAAGCCTGCCATCCATGGATTCTGTCAGTGTTTTGATCTGTTCACCATCAACATTGCGTGCAGCAGCAACCACAGCCTCCCAGACACTGTTCAGAGAGGTGTACTGTTTTCCCTCCTTGTAAATCTCACATTTGATGATGGACCACAGGTTCTCAATGGGGTTCAGATCAGGTGAACAAGGTGGCCATGTCATTAGTTTTTCTTCTTTTATACCCTTTCTTGCCAGCCACGCTGTGGAGTACTTGGACGCGTGTGATGGAGCATTGTCCTGCATGGAAATCATGTTTTTCTTGAAGGATGCAGACTTCTTCCTGTACCACTGCTTGAAGAAGGTGTCTTCCAGAAACTGGTAGTAGGACTGGGAGGACTGGGAGTTGAGCTTGACTCCATCCTCAACCCGAAAAGGCCCCACAAGCTCATCTTTGAGCCCAAACCAGTACTCCACCTCCACCTTGCTGGTGTCTGAGTCGGACTGGAGCTCTCTGCCCTTTACCAATCCAGCCACGGGCCCATCCATCTGGCCCATCAAGACTCACTCTCATTTCATCAGTCCATAAAACCTTAGAAAAACCAGTCTTGAGATATTTCTTGGCCCAGTCTTAACGTTTCAGCTTGTGTGTCTTGTTCAGTGGTGGTCGTCTTTCAGCCTTTCTTACCTTGGCCATGTCTCTGAGTATTGCACACCTTGTGCTTTTGGGCACTCCAGTCATGTTGCAGCGCTGGAATATGGCCAAACTGGTGGCAAGTGGCATCTTGGCAGCTGCACGCTTGACTTTTCTCAGTTCATGGGCAGTTATTTTGCGCCTTGGTTTTTCCACACGCTTCTTGCGACCCTGTTGACTATTTTGAATGAAACGCTTGATTGTTCGATGATCACGCTTCAGAAGCTTTGCAATTTTGAGACTGCTGCATCCCTCTGCAAGATATCTCACTATTTTTGACTTTTCTGAGCCTGTCAAGTCCTTCTTTTGACCCATTTTGCCAAAGGAAAGGACGTTGCCTAATAATTATGCACACCTGATATAGGGTGTTGATGTCATTAGACCACACCCCTTCTCATTACAGAGATGCACATCACCTAATATGCTTAATTGGTAGTAGGCTTTCGAGCCTATACAGCTTGGAGTAGGACAACATGCATGAAGAGGATGATGTGGACAAAATACTCATTTGCCTAATAATTCTGCACTCCCTGTAGTCTTGCATAGTTTACACTTATTTTCATTTCAGAGGCTTCTGTCTGATTAACTTTCATTTTCCCCTCTGGGATTCATTTACACCTGATGTCAAAAGTCATTTACTGAGTCTTAAAATTGCACTACACCAGTGTTGATTTGAGAATCACCAAGAGCTGACATGGAATGCTGCATGTAAACAGACAACCAGGCTCATTCTGAAGGCTGAACTTTTGAGATCTTCCTGTTATGCCTCATAGGAACTGATCCAGCTTAGAAATATTGTAGCTTTTTTTTCAGTTAAGGTTTAATCTCATTATTTTCACATTCTACCATAGCTCACATAACACTAAACTCTAATTATTTTTAAATCTCTGTATCTTTCTCATATACCATCATCCTTTTGCAAGTACCTTTTCAGAACTGCTTGTTCTACCTCTAAATAAATCTGCTGCAGCTTTAAGACCAAGAAATAAAATGTTGATCCAATGTCAAGGGGGAATATATATATATATTTTTTTAATGGAACTAAGCAATAATAGTTTTGTGAAATATTTTAAGTCAGCTGTTATACAGTAACACTGGGTCACACTGGGTGACCAATTACCCACAGTAACAGAGAAAGTACTCTATAACAAAATGGGCCCAGAAGTGCAACATGTTTTGCTAATAGCTTTTCTAAACAGTGATAATGTGTTTTTAGGTGAAACCTTTTTAAGACCCCTGTCTACTGTATGTGATGTTTCTGTTTATTGCACCACACTGACTGTAAATAGTTTTCATACTTTCTGAACCATTCAAGGCTTATTCTTTTTCAACATGACACTAAAGAAGGTAAAATATTGACTCTCTCTTTGACACTGATCCACATAAAACACAAAAAGTGGAAACATCAAAGCATCTCGATTGTAAAGCAAACCATTTTAGTGTTTTAAAGTAGCTTTAGCAACCTATTTCACAAGAGCAATTTGACCCATTTTTATTATTGCTATTATTTAATATTTTTTATTAGAAGCCTTTTTTTGCTAGGCTTGGGGTGCTCAAATTCTACTACAATAAATGTTATAATTAATAATATTTTTGGGAGTCATATTTTAAATGATGTTTCTGTTTGTGTATTTTATTATAGTTCTGTATTGTTCCCCAGTTAATGTTTATTTATTATAGTTTCGCATCTATGGTGTATTGTGGTTTTATGTAATTGAATACCATAAAATTTTATTTGTGGCTTGTGAATATGAAAACCCAGCAAGGGACAAGGGTTGGAAAGTATAACAGATCAGTTTTATGCTGTTGGAACAGTGTTAAACTGAATCATCCTGATTAAAAATAAATAAAAAGAAAATAAATATTTTTTTTTCAGAAAACCATGGCAACTAGTATAACAGGTCACATTTTATTATATCTATCAATTTTCTTCCTTTTTCCTCTCTTCTTACCCATTCTGCTGACACACAACAAGAACACACCCTAGACAGATTGCCAACAATTGCAGGATAGGACACCCATTCATGTTCACATACTTATTGCTAATTTGGAATCACTGGTTAACCTAACATGCATGTCTTTGGACTACAGGAGGAAGATGAAAAGTCCACACAGAAAGGCCCCTGTTGCTGTCACCTTGTAATCTTACATTTTTTAAAAATACCATATTTTAGTCATGTTTTACTGTGTGCTTCAATATATAGTGTTTCATGAGGGAATCATATCTTATTTGACTCGGAGGATATTCACCATTTTTCTTTGTGCTCTTTTCTAAGCTTAAAAACATTCGCCTTTTGGGTTTCTCCAATATGTTCCAAGGGAATAAGAAGGCATGTTGTCACATTTCTAGCAGTTTCTGTAAAGTGTGACAAACATGCGACAACCAGACTTATTCCCCCAACAAGCTCAAGAGATGTGACAAAAGTATTCTGAGAAGTTGTTTTTTTTTTAAGCTCAGCATGAACACATTTGGGACATATTTTGAAGGTTTTGTCAAAATATTCAGTATTCAAACTAAGTGAGTTTAATGATCCCAGATAGTTTAATTCAAAGAGCAGTGGAGTGATTTGAATAGAATCCAACTTTGCAAAAGCATAGATCATGAGTTCTTCAGTTTTGGGAATTAGCACATGGAATTGTTTTTTTCCTTTTCTTAAAGCTTTGAGAAATTAATTTTTTTTTCTTTTAACAGTAATAGGATACCAAACTTTATTAAGGGAGGGGGGGGGGGGGGGGGGCTGTGTCATAGCTTTCTTAGCAGAGAAGGGAGTCTTACTCCCTCCCTGTGTCAATTTTCCTGATTACTTGGGCTTAAATACATTCAGGGATAATGAGGGAATGAGACACGGGAGGAGAGCACAGGTGGCAGTAATCAAACATAACAAGACAAGGGGAAGCAAAACTAGATACACTGCACGCAGGACTGGGACTATCAAAATAAAACAGGAAACATTTGACAATTCACAAAGATGATGACTTGACACTGAGAAACAGACTGAATGAATATGACACATGGAACACAGGGAAGACACAGCAACTTAAACTAGAAGCAAGAACATCAAATATAACATCAAGAGAACTAAAACCATGAATAACAAATATTCAAGAAATATAAATTAAACACAAAACACCAGGTAACACCCAGGACCATGACAAGATGTCTTTCCGCAAGTGCCGTAACTAAACAGAATTTACAACAATGTAAGGTTAAAGATAGAATTCTTTCACTGTTATTTTCTCCAATGCCATGTGCGGCACATGAACTCTACTCCCCCAGAGGTCAATTATCAGGTTAATAGGTTTTAGATCTTTACTGTGTACCACTCTGGACGCTGTGGCTCCTCTGAAAATGAAAACATTAATTCAGAAGTACTTAATTCATTGACAAAAAACACGCATCTTAAAGAGCAGAACTCTTAAGCTGGACAGGAAATGGCATCACACTAATTTAGATCTTTATTTAACCTGGAAAAATAGTTTGCTCTATAAAAAGCCTCCCATAAAGCGAGAGCATCTTATTATCTTACTATTAATCACTGATTGAAGAAAATCAACCCCAGGTTTCTCTTTAGTACTTTAGCCAGACTGATAAAAAGTCACAGCTCTGTTGAGCCAAGCATTCCTTTAACCTTAACCAGTAATGACTTCATAAATTTCTCCACAAATATAATTTTAATGATTAGACAAAAAATTATTCGTAATCTTACGGATGTAACATTCGTTACAGCTTCTTTCGGTACCATTGATGTGCAATTAAACTCTTTTTCTCAAATTGATCTTTCTGAGTTAGCTTCAGTTACTTCCTCCAAAGCATCAACATGTCTTTTATACCCCATTCATACAAGGCTGCTCAAACAAGTCCTCCCATTAATTAATCCTTCAATCTTAAATATGTCTCTATTAATGGGCTATGTACCACAGACCTTCAAGCTGGCAGTAATTAAACCACTGCTTAAAAAGCCATCACTTGACTTATCTGTCCTAGCTAATTATAGGCCAATCTCCAACCTTCCTTTTATCTGAAAAATTCTTGAAAGAGTAATTGTTAAATAGCTAACAGATCATCTACAGAGTAATAGTTTTTTTTGAGGAGTTCCAGTCAGGTTCATCACAGTACAGAAACAACATTAGTCTAGCTAAAAATGATTTTCTTATAGCCTCTAACAGTGGCCTCATCTCTGTGTTTGTCCTGCTGGACCTCAGTGCAGCCTTTGATACTGCTTACCATATTTTGTTGCAATGATTAGAGCATGCTGTCCTCTTCATAAACTACGGCTAATTATAGAGTCCCACAGGGTTGTGTGATAGGAGCAGTTCTGTTTAGATTATACATCCTTTTCTAGGGCAATATCATCAAAAGGCATAGCATACATTTTCACTGCTATGCAGATGATACCCAATTTTATTTATCCAGCAAGCCAGATAATGCACACCAATTTGTTGAGCTGCAGTAATGTCTTAAAGACAGGATGTGACCTCTAATTTTCAGACAACATATGTCCTTCAATGTGCAAATAGTCCAACAAAAATATAGGACTGCTTTCTTCCATTTGCACAACATTTCTAACCTTAGACTTGTCCTGTCTCAGAAGGATGCATAAAAACAGGTTGATGTACCTACTGACTTCTAGACTTGACTACTGCAATTCAATATTATCAGAAAACTCCTTGAAACTCCTTCAGTTGTCCCAAAATGCTGCAGCAAGAGTGCTGACAAGAAAGCATATTTCGTCCTTACGGGTTTCTCTTCACTGGTTTCCTATTAAATCCAGAATTGAATTTAAAGTCCTTCTCATCACATACAAGGTCTTAAATAATCAGGCCCCATGTTATCTTAAAGACCTCATCGTACCATATCAACCATATAGAGCACTTCACTCTCAGACTGCAGGTTTACTTGTGGTTCCAAGGATATTTTTTTAAAGTAGATTGGGAGTCAGGGCCTTCAGCTTTCAGGCCCCGTCTTCTGTGGAACCAGTTCCCAGTCTAGATTCTGATGAAAGACACCCTCTCTACTTTTAAGATTGAGCTTAAACGCTATTCTGGAGTTTATCATTAGTTATTATTAATCTTGTGTTCTTTTCCACAGTGTGTCTTTGTCCTGTTTTCCTTCTCTCACTCCCAACCAGCCGCGGGAGATGACCACCCCTCCCTGAGCCTGGTTCTGCTAGAGACTTCTTCCTGTTAATATGGGTTTTTTCTCCCCACTGTTGCCAAAACACTTCCTTGTAGGGGGTCATCATAGTTGTTGGGGTTGTTTCTGTTTTTATCTTTACATTACAATATAAAGCTCCTTGAGGAAATGATTGTTCAGTCTTATATAGGGAAGTTTAACAAGTTCAGTTTACTTTAATCAAAAGCATTGAGCCCACTGCAGAATTCCAGGGGGAAGGGATAAATGGCTGACTTTCTTTGTTTTTAGTTTCTTGTTATTTCACTCTAAAGTAAGGGTGGATGTGTGGCTAATGTGTCCATTTCTTTTGCTTTAATATCCTGGTGCGCTAGTGCAACAAACAATAGATCCAATGTCACTGGTTGGTCATTTAAAGATGTTAGCTAAATAATGAGTTCATCAATCTCTTTTACTTTAGAATGATTTTCCGGCATATCTTCTTATCTGCCTACATTCTCACACAGAATTTACATTTAATTTATCACAATTACCACTATAAATAGGATACTGAAGTAAATTCTAAATTCAACACCTAAATACTAAGTCTACAGTGAATGCACATTTGTTTATTTATATATTTCTTTCATCAAATTTCATGCAAGATAAATGCCAGTTTTGCAAATGATCACAAATCATATGCAAGACAAGCAACTGAGGAATACTTATATTTTCATGACCTCATCTTTGATGCATAGAATGGTGTGCTTCTTCTACAACAGAGGTTTTTAAGAACATTTAATGCTGTCTGTATTTTTGTTTTAGAAGTAGGAAAAAATCAAATGTATTTGTAAGAGAACAGGAATTTTCCCATAATAAATCATTTCTGGCAATAAAAAAGGTTGTTGGCAGTGGCTAGCTTTTGCTAAATTGGATAAATTGTTGCAACCTGAGTTTGTGGACAGTAAAGTCATACAAATATTCATTAGTAAATTATTAACTGTGTCCTCCTTAGACAGCAGGCTTCAACAAAAGGGCACACCCTTGACAGAGACTTTTGTGCAATGATGCACCTCAGTATGCACAGGAGTTGGACAGTGTCCTCACTCAGGATGCCATATGAGCTAAAGCTTGTCTAGCTGGTCAGTATCAGTATTTTTTAACTTCCTGTACTTTCACAACATGTTATGAAATGATGGAACAACAATACGAGGAGTACATTATATGATGGCTCAGTGTAGGGCAGAGGCAGCCTCCTACTCATCCCTGGGGGAAGCAGAGATAGGGAGAGACGGTGCGAGAGAATGCTTGAAGCAGGATATAATAGCGATCCATTTTAAGTGCTGTCTATACTCTTACTATGACTGAAGGTACAGTATCTAAGGAAACCCATTTATAGTGTGCTCTTTTTTTTTAACTTTCTCTTGTGCGAAGCATGAAAAACTAAAGATTACAGAAAAAAGTGTTTCAGTGGCCACAAACTGATTTTCTTCCTCTCTTCTCAAGAGATTTTAGATAACGCTTAGTATTTATCCTACTCTAGAGAATAACTGAATACAATTATTGGCAGTTCAGCAGCTTTTATCTGTTAAAATGTCCTTTTTCACAGTTTCTAGGAGCCAGACATAAGACTAACACCTCTAAAAAGGAGCTCCATCATCTAGCTAAATGCTACCTTATATCTTCTTTGTGGCTAATGGCTGGAATAGTATCCTATGTTCTAAGACTGACCTTGGGAAGGCAATAGTTGGTAAAATCTCTTTAGGGGTTCTATTATACCCCAGCTGTTTCTTCTGGAAGACTGTTCCACATATTGTAACATCAATTTTCTTGGTATTTTCCCCACTGTGATTAAGTATCGATCTTTTTACATTGTAGCAAACTCACAAGAGGTGAATCAAAGAACTGAATGAGCCCCTTCATCAACTGAAAATTGATATCAATCTCATGATAGTGAATTTGTCTAAAACTACAAACTCAGCCCCATCTGTATTCAAGCTCTAAAGCCTTTCTCTTTGCTACCTCCTGCAGCTACATACTAAGTGTTATACGAATGAGTAAATCTTACCTTTCGTTTTTCCTGCTTTCTCCTTTGTTATGGATTATTTCAATTTAAATGATATTAGGTGAGGTGAGGTGCAGATGTGACACAATCACATGACTGGAGGTTAGTTCAGTGATCCTAATATAAAAGTTTTAAGGGAAATAATTTAAGTAAATTTACATTTAATTTAACAATATAGGTTCAATATGGGGAGGTCATTTAAAGGAATTGAAATTGATTCATTAAAATACATTTACATATAGAAATTTATCGAAATATAGAGGACATCTATCAATCTATGGAACACCATAATCAAGTGGATGGCATAGCATACAGGAACATCTGTGCTGACGGTATTGCCTAGAAGTCCCAGGGTCCAAATGGGATACGCCCCCCAGGGTGGTTGGGAATGACCGAGCTAAGATCCTGTGGGACTTTCATATACAGTAGGACAAACGGGCAATGCCTAACCAACCAGACATAGTGATGGTGGACAAGCAGAGGAAGAAGGCCGTGGCTATCCCAAATGATAGCAACATCAGGAAGAAGGATCTCAAGAAATGCCAATGGCTGGGAGAGGAACTAGAGAATATGTGGAAGTTGAAGACAACAGTCGTACCCATGATAACTGGAGCACTTAGAGGAGTAACACCTAAACTGGGCAAGTGATCCAAGTGGCGACTTGGATGAGGATCTTTATTGGGCCAGGATGAGGTGGAGACAGGGAGGAGGCAGGTCATACAAATAAGAGCCTGAAAGGCAGAATGACAGAAAAGCAGCGAGATTTAAAGCACATGGGACAGAGGGTGATTGGCTCGCTGAAGGTGGGCTAGAAAATTATTTGTCCAGAGCAATGACAACATAATTAAGGCTGACAGCGTGGGAAAGCAGAAGTGATCTAAAGAATAGACCAGCCAGGAATGCAGGCATTTAAGTGAATATAGATCTTCTTTACTTAAGTTAAATCTAAGCTTCATTTACATGGAAATATCTAACTATAGCAAGGACAAGAGATGAAAGCGCAATTCATTAAGTCATTAATGAAGCATCTTAAAACACGTGCTAGGTAATGATTGACGAGGTTCTGTTTATTCAGGCTGTACAATATAATATCCCAGATCCTGAGTCACCACTGTGAAATGCCTTTATCACATCTATATTAAAGCAGTAAAATACAAAGATGAGGCACTGTGCCAAAATCTTAAAAAAGAGAAGATTTTCCAGTGTAGCCATTACAATTACTGTGTGAAATTGGATAAATTTGTTCAAAGGTATCAGATACAAAGCCTTTATCCTCAAGTGCTTTTGATTAATCATAAAAGGGCTAAGGCCTCTAATATGCCTTTGTATCCAACTGATAATGAGTGTACAATAATGTAATAGAGGGTTTTTTATATATATATATATATATATATATATATATATATATATATATGATTAAGTCTGTAGAAATGGATTTTTGTGTTAAAGCTATTACATCTATTCATTTGAGAGCATAGCAAAAAAGGTAACCACATGCAAGACAAGGTGAAGTATAGAAGACAGGATAAAGAGGAGTTACTGTCTGGTATTCATCTACAGAAACTGAGACAAGCTGCCTGACAGTACTGACATTCGATCCACAAAGCACCTGATAGGGCAAAAACCATTGAGCAGAGTGTTCCGAACCTCAACTGTATCGAGCAGGGAGAGAAGTTGGGGGATTAGGAAAGAGGAGACAAGAAGGTAAAATTGATTGTATATTTGCTCAGACGAGGTAGGGCCAAAGCTTGGCAAATGCTAAGAAATCTCAAGGCTGCACAGGGATTAGTATATCAGTGCATTTGAGTACTGTTCATTTGATAGAGGAAAATGGCATGCCAGTGAATAGAGTTGTGATTATAGCAGCACAATTTGTGTTGGGAGAAGTTCTTCATTACACAAACTGCCTGTAGTTATCTAACATTTGGATCGATACTCCAACATGGCCATTTTCTCAGGAAATATCTGTGTTTTTTTTAATCAAGCACTGGGGGTTAAGTCTCTGGAATTTGCACTCCCATAAATAATGCACTGTCTTGACATTTGGACTGTCAGATTGTGTCCACACCGAGCTTAAAACTGTTTTATATTTTTAGGATATTTTAAAAGGGGCTGTAGCTCTAGGACAGGGGGGAAAAACAATGATTTCTTTGTTGCATCAGGAGAATAAAAGCACAGTCATATATGATATACAGGATATGTGCTTCTTTTTATTCACAACAATACATACTTGTGCTGAACTCATCTCGATGAAACAATCTAATATTGAAAAAGAAAGAGATTCTATACCTCAAGCTATAAGGTGTGAAGAAACACTATTATAATGTAAAGTGTTCATAAATACAGTTGCACACAATTTGTATTTCATTCTTTGATTATTATTATTCTTAACTAGTGTTACCACTGTCTCTAGATTATTTTTTATTTTGTATTTTATTGTAATAATAGGACTTTAAGTAACTGTTTTACAATAAGTTCATCAGCCTGTTGGATCTTCATTAATTTAACCTGTAGGAAACGTTCACAAACAATCGTTTTGAGCTGTTATTTACTATGAAAAAAGGAATGACCTTGTTCTCCATTAAATATTTGTATAAACAAAATGAATGACTTCTTATTTTTGCATTTATAATTCAGAACCCTGAAGCTGACGTTCAACTGGACAATGCATGAGTTAAAATGGCATCAGAATGACTGTGTTCTGATTTACTGAGAAAACTCAACATGTGTCTCACTGTGTATAGTCTGATACATGATGTAATTTTGTGAAACATCTATTCACTAAAACTGAATTTTCTCTTTCAAGGAGAATTCATGACTATTGATCACAAAGCTCTTGTGTGACACAGTTCAGATCCAGACTCAGGCAGGAGTGACACTCTGAAGAGTTAGCCCAGTGTTTGATCTTCAGTGTTTTCTAAATGTCTGAGTATATCGTGTTAACTATTTCAGGAATCTTTTACACGTTTATCTTTAAAAGTTCCTGCATTGTATGGATTATCAGCTGTTGGATGTGGCCTTTGAGCTGACAAAATACTGGTAGACTCGAATGACAGTTCCTCTTAGAAACAGGGATTTGAATACAATGTACAGCAGTTATCTGTAGGATAATGCTGAGGTATTGTGGATTTAGACACAAAAATTACAATGATATTATATAAAGTCCCCCAATCTTGCATCTCTTATATTTAAATTCTGTATGTAGAAAATAAATAATCAATTTTTTGTTCTGTTGCCTCAATACACTTTTTAGCCATACTTAGACAAAGAACTAAAATTCTATATGTTATTTTTTAGGTGGTAGCTGCAGGGCATCAATATTAATTAGAATACCAGAAAAAGTAAAAGCAGAATTGTCTCAGCACTTCAACTAGCTTTGTTGTGGGCTACAAGGTGGTGCAGTAATTAATATTACTAACTAACAGCAAGAAGTTTGGGGGGTTGAACTTCCTGGTCAGCTGTGCTGAGCGTTTTAATTTGCATATACAGTACTCTTTGCCACAGCATGAGGTTCCTTGATGTGCACCTGTTTTCCCCCACAGTCTAAATATGTTAAGATTAATTGATGATTATAATTTGGCAGTAGATGTAAATGTGGGCTTTGAATGTCTGTCTGTCTCCCCATAATAGGCCTGTGAAAGACTGGCTATACAGGGTGTACCTCACCTCCTGCCTAGTGTAAGTTGCAAAGTTGTAAGGTACTATGGATGGTTAGTTAATAATATGAGTTACTAAAACACTATAGGAATTCAAATAGCATTTCCTCCTTCCACAAATGCAGTAAAATACCCAAAATACACTAATTTTTATTTTCCATTTGAGCAGTGGAAGTAAAAATCTTAACAGGTTAGCTTTATGTAAACTGTTATTTATGTGTATGTGACTAAGATTCTTACTCTTGACAGGCATGAAAATCACTTACTGGGCTATGCTGTCAAACCTTTAAATATTATGCTTATACACAGAGAATTTGATTTTATGCACACAAAACAAAACAAATTGGCAAATGAGATTATTAGTCAGATGCCCACTATTTAATATCAAATGTAGTTCTAACAGATTTGCTATGACTGAATACATTCTGAAGTACTTCTGTTATTGCTCCATCCATCTGCTAGAAGAAATTATGGGAATATAGTGTTTGATGTTGGAATAGATTGATTTTCTCTATAATTTAACATTCAACAAATTTCCTGCAGTTAGAACATGGAACAAACATTTCATTCAAACAGATCAATCTTTTTACAGCGAGACAAATGTACACTGTTTGAATTCTGAAGTTAGCCGTTGTTATTATAAGGTAGTAGTTATAGCCAAATCACGTAGCGAGCATACACGGTCATCCTCTATAATCCAAGTAGTCGATACAGAGGATCAGGACTCCTGTTTTGCCTTTTGATGGCACTTGATTGATTAGCTCGGTCTTCCCATTTGCCAAAATGGATGATGAGCAAAAAGAGCTGCAGTCAGGGTTATCACTTGCCTTAGAGAAGCTGACCTTCAAGGCTGTGAGATTGCCAAGGGTTGGACAGCTTTGACTCCAGAGGATTGCTACAACATTTCAGACAAGCAAATGCACACAGCCTTCCTTTGATAGAAATTAAATTGTGTTTGCTACATGTCAATAAAGGCAACAACATTAATGCAATAAGCATCATTTTCTGATGAAAGGCCCCTGGGTTTTATTTTTCATATAGCTAATAATACTGAAACTGAAAGTTGTTAAATACACTGTGCACTTTAAGAGTACTGCTCAATATAACCCAATATGTACCAGTATTAATAGAGAGATTAAAGCAGTGTCAGTCTTAATCTTTTCACAGAATATAGGGATGATAAAAACATATAGAACTTTGACTTTATTATTAAAAGGAACCTATACAGTCTACTAAAATTTCCCACTGTGGGAACAAAAAACAATGATGCACAACCAGAAAACCTACAGGCTGATGTAATCATGAGGCCATCAATAATGTGAACCATATACCTCAGTTGATATTTTATTCAAATATTCTATTTTATTCATGTGTTTCATGGTTAGACTTTAGGGCAAACACGAAGAATAATTGGTCCTCCGGGGACAGGTGACAGCATGTCTGGCAGTAAGAGACACGTCCCTTGCAGGTGTAAGATGCATCACGGATGGAAATATCTCCCACAATGCATCAGCTTTGTTGTGCTAATAGTCATGTTATATCTGCTCTTTTTCTGCAAGCAGAAGCAGAGAAGAAGAGGAAAGATCAATTTCAGATCTATACTTTTATATATTTAAATGAATTAGTCTTAAAAAATAGAGGTTCGCTATTGATGTTTAAATGTAAATTTTGTTAAATGAATATAAACATTTATTATGTTCTTCGTTTTTTGTTGCTTTAAAGATATAAGCTTTAACTTCCTAGCAAACCTTAAAACCCATTTCAGTTTGTTTTACTCCATTGTTTGCTTATGAAATTGCCTCACTAAAGGTTTTTATCATTATTAAAGTCCACTAAAACCTTGAGGTTTAATGAATCCCTCTCCTATACTGCAGCAGCTAGTTCCCAGATTGGCCACACTTCTATCAAGGATTTCTTTATTGCCAGTGGGTAAAATAGATGATAACAAATTCCTCAGCAATTAAACACAATGACATTCTCTGAATCATTAATTACAGCTCAGTCCAGTAACAATAAGCCAATCGACTACAAAATAAAACGTTCAGCTAATGATGCACAAAAATAAATAAATAAATAAATAAAATAAAATAAAAGTAACATTGTGCCCATATGATTTCTTTCTGTACTCAGCTAAAGATGGCTAGTGTTGGACACAATTTCATTTTTATGGGTAACTCTTCATGTCATTGTTTTTTAGCTTATCATATTAATAGTACATTGCAACTTCCAGTATTTGTCCTACCAATACAAGCTGGCAAGCCTCTGAATGTTTCACAGCAGCATGGTAATTTTAATGAATTATCTCTGTGACAGCAAAACAATAATTAAACTGGCAGTGATGCCTGCAGGCAAACAGAGCTGGTGGTAGCCTTTGCTCTAATGCCTTTTGACTTTCCACTGACAGCTACACCTGTTGGGTTTCATTTCTAAGTGTCATAGAGTACCACCACTTATTGAATGTCAAGCCAACATCCATGGTTAGTGTACAAGCATTGTATTGATTGCGGTGATAGAACAGAAAACAAAATGTGTTTCATATCAAACCTAGCCATAGCCTAAAAATTTATACAAATATTTCACAGATGCAGTAAGTAAAAAGTGCTATGATTAGTCTTACAGTGAGAACAGCAGAGCAGAGGTGCTTCACCACTGCAGCTTTTCTGTTCCATGACGTTTTTGTGTTCATGTGATCAAACAGAAGAGGTGCAATCTTTGGAGCATGCTGTAGTGGATGTTTCTACCACACTCATCCTTCGGGATTAGTGTTTAAACCATTACCCAGTGGCTCAAAGATGATGAGAACAGTGTTCCAATCTCCTTCTCCTCTGACGGCTTGGCAGTCCTCGATTTGGTCACAGAAAATGGTGTCCATCTTCCATCACGTCCCTCCTTATTCCAACCATGTCAAATTTAAGTTAGATTTTTTTCCGATGCCTAAAGCCTTACACTTGTTTCGTGCCCAGTTTTAGCAATAATCTTTATCCAGAACAAAATATATAAATCAGCTTCTTATTCAAATGTAGAACATTGTAATTCAATGTGACAAAGAGTGTAATGAAGATTCAAATTTGCATTACACAAGCAAATGACGAACTCCAGCTTTGACTCTGGCTCTTGGTTTCTCTATTGGATATATATACCACAATTACCATAACAAGTCTCAGCCTTGTTACAGGGAGAAGCTCAGCTGTCAGTGGCAGCTAAGTGGGTTACAACTCACTTAAGATTCTTGCTGTTTTATCCTTATTCATTACAATAGAGGTATTAGAGCTTTTTGTAAAAAATAACAAACTATAGTGTTGTAAAGAATGTAACACAGGTTTATAAGACAGATTGTTGTTGCCAAGTCGTTTGCATGTTATGAAATGCATGCTTCGATTATGTTGAAGACATGTGTAGTGTATATACACAGAGTAAGTTCTACAAACCAGCCTTATCCCCTGAAGGATGATTAGTTAGGCTTTATTACACTTTTATTACAGTGATTTCTCTTCCTAACCCACCTAAATTATTTTTATGCTTAAACTCGATATAACATGTATCACAGGGTTGCAGCTCTATACTCTGTTAAAATATTCGCTTGAATCAGCAGTTGATCTATAGTCTCAATCGCGTTGTAATATTGAAAACAAATTGTTAGTACGCAAACAAATTCTTTGTGTTACACAGCGTTGAGACAAACTGTTTTTTTTAATAGTTATCATACCATTTGTCAGTCAGTTATAAAATGTAATGATTACTTGTGAGCTGGATCCTAAATAAGACTGTGTTTTCTGGAAATCCACAATGATGATGACTAAAAAAATATTAAAAATATGGAAATATTTTCTTTCCTTAAAAATAATACCAAGGGATCTGTTTGTTACTGTGTACAATTTATAGGTCTTGGTTTTCTTATTTTTTTCTTTTGTGACCCTGAATCCTTTTCAACAGATTATACTTGTTTTGGATGAAGCAAAAGACCTTGTAAGACAAAATGAATTCAGACAATTGTGTCTGAGGATAATAAAGATAGCTATCTTCAGCATTTACAGGATTTACCAAGTGGTTTAAAATATATTTCTACAGTCAACACACATTGTGCTGTTTATCTACCATTCCTGTGTATGTTTGTATTAAAAATGCCTCCTCAAGGGGGCAAGTTTCACTGGATTGCTTTCAAAAGGTGCTTAAGCATTTCTGTGCTTAAAGTGCTTAACCTAAGTGTAACATTATAGTTTTAGTTGCCAAGGATTTCCTTCAAGTCAAGTTGTGTTACAAATATGCACTTGAGCAGAGGACTACTCAAGCAAATAGCCCTTTCAAACAAATATTACAAGCACACGAGATGTGCTCCTATAATATAACTAATCTAGCCTTGGCTGGCAACCTAAAACCCTAAACCATCCTTAATTGGAATGCTGAATGATCTGATATCAGATTCCATCTTCCACAGCAATGACAGCGGTTGCTATGAATGGCAAATCCCTGTTAGCAAAGACTGTGCACTATGTGACCTGTCATTTATGCGATGCTATATATGAGGGAGGTAAGCATGAAGTGACAGACTGTCTAAATGCAAGACAAATAACTGCGGGCATAATGAAATGTCAGGTTTTTTAAATTTAAAATAATGAGAGACAGAGGATTTTTGCATGCTTTATTATTATTATTATTATCTTAACCACTTATCCATTTTATGGGAGCAACTGGAGCCTGTCGCAGCAGTATGGGGTAAGAAGCAGGCTACACCCTGGACAAGTCTTGCCAGCATTGATATAAAATCTCAAATTTAGTGATAGCTGCTTTTATTTCCATTATGAAACCTTAATTCTAGATCCCAGTCTTTACTGTGCTCTTGCTGTCCTTTCTATAACCTTAGCTGGATTATCTGTTCAGCCCAGCTGGTAATGGTTCAGAGGCACACACAGCTGTGCAGGAGTTGGTCTAGAAGGCACTTGTCCAGGGACCTGAATATGATTAGTCAATCACCCAGTGCTTCCTGCTTCAAGGCTGTTGTCCAGGGTCCCTGCAATGGGGTGCCAAGGCCACAGAGCTTCCTGCCTAAGCTGCTCCTTTTTCCCATGGTAGTGAAGGGGAATAAGCAAGCTACTGTGCTTATTTTAAACAAGAAGAGAACACTTCAAAGGACCACTGATACCCTCAGCCCCATTTCCACCGCTTGTTTACTGTCTTGACAAGTAAAAAGAGTTTAGTCCCTGGGAGCAGTGTTCTGTGTGTGTAATTACTTTTATCTGTTGAAAACGATTTTTCTCCCTTTTTTTTTACTCAATAATATACATGCCATTATCAGACTGAATTCTAACCACCTTCATTTCCTGTGAGGTTTAGTTTCATGCATTGGAAATAACCTTTTAGGTCTGAATTGGACTGAGCTTTCTAGAACACCATTTGTTCAAGCAACTGCTTATCAGAGTTTATGCACATATAAGGTGACATGTTTTAAGATTTTTTACAGCCAGTAGATTTTTTTTTGTGTGTCACTGATCGCTGAATTCATTGTACTTTGCTATCTGCTAGGCTCTTAGCAAGCAGAGCCACTCTTTAAATATTCAGTTTTTCCTTTTTAATGACACACATCAAATGTTCAAATATTAAAGTTTAAAAATTAAAGGCTATCATCATTTTAAAAAGATAGCAGGAGCTCAAAAAAAAAATTAGAAGTGGGTATTCTAATGAACATAACGATCCTTGCACAGAATGGAAACAAAAAGTACCGTCACCACTGGAAGATTTAAAAGGAAAAAAAATTAATTGAATGCTATCAAAAGTGCTGTCAATACTGCTCAAGGTATAGTCTGCAAACTGGAAAAATTGCTGTCAGTGTCCAAGAGCCCAGAAAAAGCACATTCCTCTCATCTTATCCAATCCAAGGAGAAAACTCTCAGAGGATGGGAGGGGAAAGCGAGGGAGCGGGGATACTGGAGGAAGGGGAGGGCGGAGGCACTCTCTTCTAATGAGTATCTGGTGGGTGTTCTCCTGAAGTCGTGACTTGTTTGTTCTTCTATTATTCTCTGAGTCCTCTATCCCTCCATCCCTCTGCAAGGGACGACCCCAGCTCAGAGAAATAGATGTCGCTACAGAGTAATGCTTGTCATGGCCTCCTGTCAAAGACAGCTAATTGGATCCAGTCAGAATGACCCTCGATTCTCAACTGTGACCTAATCCTTCTGAGTGGCCTCTTTGACATGTATTTAAATCTAGGCTTCCATGTTACTATCAAAATGACTTAAAGTTCTGGATACCAGATTAAAATCAGACTCTGTGACACTGGACAAGGAGCAGTTACATGGCCGTGAAAAGAAAAGAAGAGAAGCGTGAGGAAAAAAAGAAAGACAGTGGGAATGCTGGAGTATTCAAGGATTATTCTATATTATTAATACATTCACAAAAAAATGAAGGGTGTCCACTTAACTAACTTCCAGGAGTAGTACAGTTAATGTTTTCACTCTTGTTCTTGATATACAGGCAGCTCATTTTCTTTTGAGAGTCCCTCTATTGTTCTTTAAACTTAACTATTTTGAACTCCAAGATAATTCTTCCTGACCCATTTTTTTTCCCACGTATCTATTGTGAAATGCTGAATTCAGGTATCTAAGAGAACAAAAAAAGGAAGAGAACGTCATGCGAGCATATAGCATCATCTCACCTAATTAGCAGGCAAAAGATAAAAGGCTGTCATTCATAATTGAAGCTGGCGGAGGAACCCTGTCATCCCTGAATTTGCAAGTGAGAATGTTGAAGCTGCGTGATTCCTGCCCTGCTTTCATCTGCAGCAGCACAGAAAAGAAAATCTAAAGGGCGAGATGTGTCAGTTTTTCATTGCACGAGTGAAGGGAAATTAATCCATTGTGCTTCATTTAAAATAAATCGTCACAATATTTCAAACATACACCATCTCTCCTTCTCTTCTCAAACAAAGCTGTTGTTGTTGTTTTGTTTTGTTTTTTTGTCTCATTGTTTTGTTGCCGAGGGGCAGTAAACATGAAGAGTCTCCGATGATTTGGTTTGGTGCAGAGCAGGTGAACCCGCTCTGTGGAGTTATGCAGTGTGTCAACACTTTGCAGAAAGAAGATCAATATACTGCTCAAGCAGGGATGGTTTCACGCGTTCCACATCTCTACAGTGTTGTAGCAGTTTTTCAACATTTTCAGTCTGAGTCACGACAAGAGATCTGAGATCCTCTCTCTGCAGCAAAATTAACTTACTGCAGTGGTCCAAAACAGTGAATAATAATGAGCTAAGTGACAGAATCTGGTTCACTCGCTCCTACTCACTCGCACCTGGCTCTGACACTGCCATTTAATGATAGTTTCATACTGAATTTATTGTCTGGGAAATTTTCAGCTCATTACTCCCCTCTAGGGAGAGCAAATGTCTTCAACGGGTCATCCATAGAATATTGGCACCATTGGAAGTGATGGATGAAATGATTATGGGACTTATAAGGCCTATGTCTGGACAAAGAGATACTATGTATGTATGTTACCATATTGATGTCTAGTTCTTCATAATGTTTCCAATTCAGTTCATTTCTTCAGTATTTCCTATACATTTGAATAGAATGTGTGACTTTGCTTGATCACTGCGCAATTGGATAGTCTATTATGTACTCCCCGTGGCTACACTGTAACTTTATTCTTGTATCATGCTGTTTTATGTCTTTTTTCAAGCTTATTCAGGGGACATGAAAGCAAATAATTTTAATGGCTGAAAAACTATTAATGTTTTTTCTTGGATTATTTCACAGGTCTTCAAGGATTCTACGTTATATCTTCCACAAACACAGACGAAAGCAAGAATGTAATTAATATTGATATTTCCACTGAAAATTGAATCTTTGGTTTTGCAGAGACACCCAAGGCTTTCCAGTACTATATGAGAACATCTAGATATGATTCACCCTGAACCTTATCCTGTTAACTCTAAATGAATTTAATTAATTGACTTTTATCATCAATGAAATATGACCTTTAACTTTATCTTGAGATTTCTACCTTATGAACACTGAAAACTCACATGATTGGGTCTTTGTATATCACAGTTTTATAGTTTCCCCACAGCACACTACCAATATCAATTTTAAACCAAGCAATCATTATGTGGTTAAAAAGCAGACTTTCAGCTTTAATGCAAGGGGTTTAACAAAAATGTAAATGAACTGTTTAGGAATTACAGCCATCTTTATACACAGTCCCCCATTTTTAGGAGCTCAAAATTACTTGGATAATTGACTGACTGCAAAAACAAATCCAAAAGTTTCTCAAAAAATTGGCATTTTCAATGCCCAAGTTAGTTAGCTGATCGACACACAATAAAGAAGGCTTTTTAGAAATTAAATACAAAACTGAATGCAGAGATCCAGATTAAATGACTGTTGTGGCAAAGGCAAACATAAAGACATATAATTACATATAAAAACATATAACATAGATTGGTATTTTGTCTTTACCAGCATGAAAACTATTTGTTAGTTAGGGCTCACTGGATTCACCAATACACATAACAATGGGGAAGTCCAAGGAATTTAGGTCCAGTGTCCGGAGGTATGTTTGGAGGAGTAAAGGTGAGCCTTTCAACCTTCAAAACAATGTTGTAACTGTCAAGCATGGTGGTAGTAACATCCTCCTCTGGGTCTATTTTGGTGCCAGTGCTGCTGGTACATTGCAAAGTGAATGGAATAATGAAGGAGCAGCACCACCTCCAAATTCTTCAGCTTCATTTCAGATCAACAGCTAAATGGTTTGATAGAAATGAGTGTTCCAACAGGACAATGACAGCAATGACAACACATACCAAAACTGATTTTGGAAGGGATAAAACATCCTAACGTTAAGCTTCTAGCATAGCCTTTCCAAAGTGCCAATGTCAACCCTGAAAAATTGTGGACTATGCTTAAAAGCTGGTTTCCTGACAGGAAACAAAGCACTTTAAATAAAGTCTATAAATTCTTCAAGTATCAAACTAAAATTATGCATGAAAGTTGTTGAAAGCTAGCATAAGCATCTGGTGTAGGTACACCGCCATCTGTATGTTTAAATTTGAACCTTTATTTATACTTTTGACCATATGTGGATTAGAGAAACTCCAAAATAAATTAAAATTTGTTTTGATTTGTTTGTTTCTAGATAAAGAAATATACAAAGAAATCAGGAAAAGACCAAATTATGACCTTTACACCCTAATGACTGAATGTAACTGACCACAACTGTAAACCCATCTCAAACAGTTTGGTCCAATTCTGAAATGTCACCATAGACACCACATTTAAAACTGTGGTATATTATAAAATTCAGAGAGATATCCTGACAGGCTTAATTGTCACTGTGCCTGAAGGTAAGGGACCAAAGGTACCATGAGCTTCTTTATATCGTTAGCTTGATAGCATAATTGCCCAAGTCATTTTTTGTGTTTTCGGAAAACAAGAAAAAACTAATTTTCTAAATATCACATGCATATTTTTAATTGATATTTTCACAGAACATTTAAGTATATGTGAGGAAAAGTATGGAAAAAGAACAAAACCCAACATCATTTCTTTTGTCTAATAAAAGTGACTTAGGCAGATTATGCCTATGACTTAGGCAGTTTTTCTTCAAACTATAAAATGAACATGACATACTATAATGTAACCATAACACACTGTAACTTTTCAATTTTAATCACAAAATGGCAGCTAGAGTAAGGAGACTTACTCACTTCACCTCACCCACCCATTAATTTGCAGAGGAGGCCTGTAGGCTCATAAAAGAGGTGTGCGTGTGTCTATGTGTGTTTGTATCTGTCTGTGTGTGTTTGTCTCTCTCTTCGCGTGTGTGTGTGTGTGTGTGTGTGTGTGTGTGTGTGTGTGTGTGTGTGTGTGTGTGTGTGTGTGTGTGTGTGTGTGCGCGCGCGCGCGCGCGCACACTATTTGGTAGGCTATGTATACTACTGATGAGGAAGATCATCATAGTACTTGTGGGCCACTCTTGGTAGTACATTTTTCATTGACTGTAAGTCACTGTATTTCCTCAGGGTGATGGGCAACTGAGCAGGAAAGAGTGGGATCCACTTGAATGGCTTGTTGTCGGGTATGCTGATGCGCCGAGGCAGGTCTTCCCAGTCAGATTCAAAATCCAGCTTGTACCTGATCCGTCCATCAGTCAAGTACTGCAAAGCCCGGAGGTCATGGACTGTGGGGTCCCCAACTTTTTTGCCGGGTCGAATATTGGTGACATAGGTGCCAGATAACTTCATGAAGTCATTGTGGTATAGTTGAGTCACCCTGTATGGGGATGGATTAATGCGTGCAGCCTCAAAGATGACAACGTAATCTCGTGGAGTGTAAACGTCTTGCACAATGCGCCGTTCAATTAGACTGTGCATGGAGTCACACTCCATCTGTGTGTGGCCTGCAACTAGAAATTTCTGCTCAATGCTGACACCATGCTTCATGGCCAGGTAAAGGTAGGCGTTGCTGATGGTAGCACACCGGTTCTGATACCCGCAGCCATCACTCCAGACAATGACTTTCTCAATGTTTCTGTTGGCCTGTAGGACAGACTCAAAGTGGTTGGACTGCAGATGTGCAAAAACCTCACTGCTGAGGGAGCCTTCATGTTCTTCCCAAGCATAACAGTACCCATCTCTGTTGTTCATGTTGAAGCAGGTAAAGTTGTGCATCTGTAATTTAGTTTTGTAGTACATTGTACTTGCTTTTGTCTGGGGGCAAAGAAGAACGCGTTGAAGGTCCATTGTCCACACTGAAAGTGTGTCACTGGATTCATTTTTGTCTGCAGCCTTTTCAGCTTGAGCCTGACTCTTCAATCTCAAGTGTGTAGCAAGAGCATCCTCATCTGTATTTCCTACCTTGGCGCTTACACAGATGTCACATTGGTCTTTTTTTGGAATGAACACAGAGTAATCCTGCTCTCCAAAAACCTTCCGAAAGTATGTCTCACTCACAGCACGCTTTCCATTCTCATTGGCAGCATTCTGGTATTCCTTGTGAAGCTCTCTCAAAACTGTTCCTGGCTCCAGGAACTTCTTGTTCTGATAAGAGGGAACCTGGCGGCAGTAATGGGATGGGACTGTAGGTATTCCAGAGAGCCACTCTTTCAGGAAGGCCTGGTCTCCATCTGATATTGGCATATGAGGACCAGTCTTGTTGATCTTGGGGTTGGGCTGGGTATGAGTGTTGGGTTTCATGCCTGCAGTTAACCATGATCCAATGGTTCTCAGGGCAATACCAAGTGTGGAACAGAAAAGATTTTTGCACACAGGTATTTTGCATCTATCTGAGAGTTGCAGGTGGTATAGCAGAGATGTTGTTCTCCTTGAATCAACACCACCATTCTTCTGTTTTATGGGCACATTTTCAACAACAGTCTGGATATACACCTTGCGTGTCTCCCAGGAAGGCATGGACCAGAAATTGTTGAAGATTCCTCTTCTCTCAACTTCAGTCAGTAGCTCACAACTTCTTTTCGTTGACTTGAAGCAGTGCTGTGATGTGCATGGTGGGCCCATGGCCTTTGGTGGTCTCTCCTGTCCCATTGTATTCTTGTAATTCTCTCCCTTCAGACGCTTTTCTTTGATGACATTTTTCTTCCACGTATGGGGCAGTGGACGCTTGTGACGAACAGCAGAAGTGCTGGGGGTTGGACTGGCTTCCTCTTCCTCTGCTTCCACCTCCCCTCCTTCCTCTTCCTCCCCTTCATCTTCGTCTCCTTCCCCTTTCTTTTCCTCTCCTTCATCTTCCTCTCCTTCTCCTTCCTTTTCCTCTCCTTCATCTTCCTCTCCTTCTCCTTCCTTTTCCTCTCCTTCCCCTTCCTTTTCTTCTCCTTCATCTTCGTCTCCTTCCCCTTTCTTTTCCTCTCCTTCATCTTCCTCTCCTTCTCCTTCCTTTTCCTCTCCTTCCCCTTCCTTTTCTTCTCCTTCATCTTCCTCTCCTTCCCCTTTCTTTTCCTCTCCTTCATCTTCCTCTCCTTCCTCTGGCTGCTTATCAGTCTGTTGCCCCATATCAACATAATTTCCTCCTTCTCCCTCATCTATATCCACCAACTCCTCTAAGTTCACATCAACTTCCTTTCCTGATGATACAACAGAAAATAAAATGCTGTTGGAGTATCTTAAAATGGTAAATCAAGATGACATCTAAATCTACTTGTGTAGTCAAAATGTCTGCTATGTAAAAAAAAAAAAAAAATCAATTTGTACTATTAATATCAAATCAAATCAATTTATTTTTGTATAGCCCAAAATCACAACAACAGTCGCCTCAAAGGGCTACATGAATATTACTGGCAATAGAGTTCAACCAGTATCAGTCATTTGAACACAGTCAATATAAAGTCCAATTTAACAATTAACAATGAACCCAGGGCGTCCCCCGTCCTTAGACTCTCCTCCTAATAAAAAGCAAATGTTTGAAACATAATATAATTTGCAAACTTGCTGAAAATGCTCAAATTGCCTTTGAAATTGCCAAAGATTTACTCTGGTAGCATGCTGCTGTTAGCTAGCTGCTAGCTTGTACTACATTACTATGCTAATGCTACACTACTAACGCTAATGTTAGCTAGCCATCATACTTTGTTTGCAACAAAAAAGTAATCTTTTAACATGGTCATAACCTCTTTGATTGAATGAAAATACATTTAGTGACCAAAAAACTAAAAAAATATGAACTTTTACCAGATGTAAATGAATCAAAAAGAAGAGCAAGGGCTTCACTTGCGGTCAACCTCTTCTTCTTATCAGCCATTTTGCATACATCAAAACTGCCTAAGTCAAATTGATTGTAGCAAAACTGCCTAAGTCCAATGGTAAAACTGCCTAAGTCAAATGAATGACTTAGGCAAGTATGTTTTTTGACTCTTATGAGTGTTGTGATTGGCCAATGACATAGGCAGACGGACAGGATGATGCAGCAGTGGTAGGGGAGTAAAGTTAGGCAAAAATCTCAATTTGACCAAAAAATGACTTAGGCACTTATGCTATGAAGCTAACGATATGTAAAATCCAACGATTTAGCTTCAAAAAGCAAATTTCTTTCATTTTTACACCACGGATTTAGTGCACTTCATAGGCAAAAGACAACAAAACATAATTGTGTCAAGAGAATTCTTTATAATACAAGTACAAATTGCAAACACATGTAAGATATTAAAGGGGCAAAAAACAACATACACGATAGAAATTTTGATCACTCCCTACAAAGTAATCTTCAAGCCACTTACAGGTTTGCATTTGTTGCATGTGCTGGATCTTCTATGAAATCATGTGGAGCCAAATGTGGTAAGCAGGTTGAGCGGTAAAGGATGACTGTGTTAATACTGTGTGAAGCCAACACTGTATGTATGTGTATGTTTTCAAGCACTGTGTTCAGGTCATTTGTTCCGAATGTCCTCCCTCTATTCCTCAGGATGATACAGTAGAGGTGTTGATAGTATAATCACCAGTAGTGATGCTCAATTTAAAGGCTCATCAGACTAAAATAAAGGTATTTTGCACAAGCTGTGCATGGTGAGATCACAAATGGCCTCCTGCCTGCTGTGTCAGGACAGGACATCCATGCAGGTATCCAAATGTAACAGAAACATTAGCATTGGTATATGGTTACACAAGGAAATGACCTTAGAAGGGATTACAAATTTGAATCAGGTATGGGTTTTGAATAGACACATCCTCATAAGTAATGAGCTTTGGTGGATTTTACACAGAGGTAAGCAGAATATTTTCAAAAAAGTCCTTCACTACAGTGCCAACACTGCTTGCTGTGACATTCCCACACCAAACCAATTCCACTTCCAAACCAATCCCACTTCTCTCTCCAGACTTTCTTGTTTTTTGCTTGCTGTTACCAATACCAGCCAGTTCACTCTGCCATATAAGTGGTTATCCTGAGTCTGTCTGCACTGATTGCCTTTGAATGGTCCCTGTGGCTAGCTGTGGTGTAATGGCCACCTCCCTGTGGGACAAACAGCATCTCAGGAAAGGAGCAAGGACAATTACTAATCAATGTGTACAGCTCCCTAGTGGCACCAAAAGGAGTGTTGTTGAGGCTGCGTCACATTTCACCCCACAGCTTTCTGGAGGAACTGGTCTTCCATAAGGTTGAGTGGATGGACTGCTAATGGAGTGTCTGTAAGTGACCACAAAATACTGCGTAGAGTGGAGCAATGAATGGGGGATACAATGGGGATAGATTTTTTTCCCAAAAAAATCTTTTTACTGTATTGATTTCAGATTTCAGTTTCCTAATCATTATTCCATGCAGCCCATAATTTGAAGTTCTATCATTATTTATTTTAAAAAAGTCCTTTGTTAGCAACATCTCATTTAACAAAGTTTAGATGATACAGATCTTAAATATTGCACTACCCGTACATGATTATTTAAAAGTCATAAATAAATCAGTGTAAGAGTGCTCGGATTAAAAAACTGCCACCTGAATTGAAATATGCATGAAGTGAATTTGCTCAAATACTCACGCTGCTGTAGTTCATAATAAAATACAGTATCAAACTGTTTTCACCTTTACCTTCTGTGCATGAAGAACAACACTTGACAACAGAAACATCCTTTTTCAAGATAGCGTGTAAGTGCAATCTGTCGGCTCTCGGCTTCTGTCAACTCTTACATTTTGGTTTTATTGCTCCCTCTTGTCAAAAACACGAGAAATGAACAAATGCATTATTGGGGTTATCTACCTCGGTGGGTGAGTGAAGCATGCCGTCTACAGCTGATTATATCACTCTTTCAGTGCACCTGTGTCTGACAGGAGGGGCTCCACCTCCTGCAATGAAAAGACAAAGCACTGGAACAATCTGATCGGATTCACTCATACGAGGCAGACAGCCATCACAATCTAATGACAGCTGACTTCAGTCAACCATGTTGCAGTCGGGATCAACTAACATCAAATAAGACAACACTTGCAAGGAATGTCGCTTTTGCATTTGTCCTTAAATGGTGTCAAAGTCAAAATGTTTGTTCTGATGCTTTTCTGTTGGACCTATAATAAATAGAGAGCTGTAATCAATGAAGGCTACCTTTACAATATGTTATTTTGGCTCTCACAGAGGTGGCAAACGTTGAGACTTTCTTTACTTAAGTAGAAGTACAGATACCTGTATTAAAAAACTACTTTACATATTATGTTGCACAAACAACAACAGCAGTTTTATAGGTTATTCTGACGTCAATCCCCTACACTGACACTAGAGAATATGCAATTAGTGTAAAGTTGGAATTCAGTGAATTAATCTAAGCATCATCAGCTTTAATGTAAATACCAAAGCACCTCCACCACAACATGCGTACACCTTGCGGCCCCCTTTAACTCCTGAGTATAAACACAATAGATAATACTGTTGAACCTAAACAATCAAGGTTGTTTTAAAAAAATTTAAGGACTAGAAAGTAAACATGTTTGTATAAAAATTTAGAGACTGAAAGTAAAAAGCGGTTAGAAAAATAAACACTCAAGGACATGTTGGAGTTGTTGTTGGTAGACAGACAAAGAAAAAAATGATTATTTCCAACTTGAAAGCAATAATAAATGATTATTTGTTTTTACTGTGAAGGCTTCCCTTCCACTACTATTTGTTTATTGATACTAGAAAGTATCCACTGCATTCAATTCTTATATTCTGATTCAAATATTGTGTTGGTGTGCAAACTATGGAGATTCAGCAATAATATAATGAGAGTAACAGAGAAGTCTGAGCCAAGTGATTTACATGAAGACAGCAAATCTGCACCCATACTGTTAGCAGATGTTATAGTGTTTGAACTTTGGGTTGTGCTGTTATGGGAACAGGCTACAATCTTCAGGAAATGCCATGTAGATGTATTTACTTTGGCTTTAAGATCAGAACAATGTGTTTTCTGTTATAAAGCAACCGTTCTTATGAAACGGATTCATTGCTACCAAATGAGTTTCAAGGATGTTTACTTAGAATTAAAATTGATGAAATTAGACTGCTGCCCCCGCAACATAGACCTGGATAAGCAGGATGGATGCAGATTTGATTAAATCTGATAGAGGGCTAACAACAAAATACTGTCATACAAGCTTATTTTTCATGCACTGCAGCCTGCCAGCACATGATTTTTTTTAGGCATTAAATGTCAGTGCAATTAGCAGGAAATTGCATGTAGCAAATTTTAGCGTGCACTTAATTTAAATATTTCCCTGCTTATATTTTTTTTGTACCTTGAGAAAAGAACTCATAGGAACACAAGTGCAACAAGGTAAAACATCTCTGAGATCTCACCTTGCATTCAATCTTGCCCCGGAGCTGTCTTTGTAAATGTAGTGAGTACTTTTTTTTTTACACCTAAAGCAAATTTGCGCTGATGCGATGTGTTAGTCAATCTGGCCCTTCAATTAATTCAATACAAAATATTACATAGAGTGCACTATACAGGTCATCGGATGTTCAAGATGGGCTTTACGTCTACCAACAACTGCTCACACTGCCAAACCAATTCACCGGACAATTATATCCACGCTCTTTGGTTCTGTCCACCAGTTCAGAAGTTTTGGCGCGAGATATGTGAAGACTTCTCAAAGTGTCTGAAATGTAACATTCCAACTTCCCCCTTAGTGTGTTTGTTGGGCAGCTTAGATAATGTCACTTCAGAAAAGAATATCGCCCATATGGTTTTCACTGCCCTATGCATAGCCAAGAAAACAGTCCTCATGAACTGGAAAAATAAAAATAATCTTAATTCTAACCAATATAGAAATTATCTATTAGATTACATTAGTCTTGATACAGCCTCTGCCACCACATCAGATCAATTGCTCTGGGCTCCTTTGATCAGCTCCATCACCTAGTGGGGGTGGGGGGTCATAGTTTGGTCCCGCCTTCACTGTTGTGATTGGTGTGGGGGTAGGGACAGGCTTAGGGCGTCGGGGGGTTCCCCGGAGGCATTTTCCTTGGGGGGCTCAACCCGGGGTAGCGGTCATGTCCGGTTAGGGGCTCTGTTGGCTCTCAGGTGACTGTTTCCTCGCGGCTGCGTGCAGCGGGACTAGGGGAGGGTCTGTGCTGACGGACGTGGGTTACTGACCTGGTAGCCTGGCTGCCCCTGGGTGGGTCCGGGATGGGCGTGAGGTTCTGGGGGCGCTCCGTCTCTGGGCTGGGGCCCGGGCCGGGCCTCAGGGGCTTGGGTCCTGGTTGGTGTGTTGCCGGGGTTGTGGGCGGGTGGGTGCATGGGGGCCCAGCCCTGGAGCAGGGTGCCGCCGGTGCATCGAGCCACCTGGGGGGCTCTTCAACTGGTGGGGAAGATTGTCACATCTTGCAGGAGCTTTCCTCTCCTCAGGGGCTCTCTCTACAGGAGGGGGAGATACAGGAGAGGTGGAGGAAGATCTCAGCCTGGGTGTTTATTGTCTTATGTAGTCTGGAAGAAGAGTGGATGGTGGGGTGGGTGCAGTTTTCTCTGTGGTGGGGTTGGGTGGACTGTCCTGGGCTCTGTGGGGCCGGGAGGTGCTGCTGCGCTGGGCCCCGGTCTGGATGGGCCTGGGCCCCCTTTCCCTGGTGGGTCGCGGAGTATGGGGGTGCCTACTGGGGTCAGCGGGGGAGCTGGCCCCAGGGAGGGGTCACTTGCCCCTCCCTTCCTTCCCTCCCCATCTCCAGCTGCCTCCCTCTTCCCGCTCCATCACAACCACCCACACATGCAGGACCTTGGAGTAGGGGTATGTCACCAGGGTGCAGAGGAGGCCACCCCCCCGTCCCCTTCTGGCTGCCCCTGCCTCAATTTTATCCCACAACTTAGACATTCACATTACTCACACTCTCATTACACATACATATAGGATCTTGGGGGTGGGCACGATACACGGAATCCAAAGTACCATCAGGGTGTACACCCCACCCCTGGCGTCGTTGCCCACCTCTCAATGTTAAATACACGTAGACATTGAGGGCCAGCAGGAGGGACCATGCGCTTACCTGCTGCTCTCTGGCAGGTAGCTCCATGCCCTCCTGGGTTTTAAATGCACCTTAGAACACACATACATCAACACTACAATGAGCGGGTGGAGGGAGGTTTGGAGTCTTCTCTCACCCCCGTTCTCTGCGACCTGCTGGAGCGGGGGGGCTAGGAGGAGGAGTTGGCCGTCCGACTGCGGTCTGGAGTGTGGGGCCTCCCTGCTGCTGCAGAGTCGGGGTGGTCTGCCTCCCCCCACCGCAGGGAAAAGGGTAACACCACCTGGGTCTGGGTGCAGTTCCCCCCCCTCCAGGGGCAAGGGTACCTAGACCCGGGGCTTAGAGTACGCTTGGGGAGTGTGATCGTGTGTACAGCGTCTCTTTATGTCTGTCTCCACGTTGGTTGAGTGTGGAGTAAGTGTATATGAGAGCATGAGGGTGGGAATGGATGTTTGTATATGTGTGTGCCTGTATTTCTGTGTCTATATGTCAGGTTGGGTGTCAGGCGCCACCTCTCTGGGGACATCTCAGGCCCTCCAAGGTATGGAGGCCTATCTCCCCCTACCACCACTTCCCCTGCCAGTGGCGGACTCCCTCAGACGACGGTGCGTTGGTGGTTCTTTGTGTCCGGGGATGGGCGTCCAGGTACACACCGGCTCACTCCTTGGCGGCCGCTTATCGGGGCCTGGAGCCTGGGGCTTGCTCGGGCCACTTCGGAGGTGGGGTGCCCCCGGCCTCTCAGCCTGGGGCTCGGTCACTCAGGCACGGCTGGCTGCCGGCGGAGCTCACGGGCGCGTCACTGCAACTCCCCCTGGCTTCTGCTCCGCGGCTGCTGAGTGACCCCTCATCTGGGACTCTCCTCAGCTCTTTCTGGGACAGTGGCGCGGCTGCCCCTCTGTTGGTCTTCCTTGGTCTCTTGTGTTCTGGGGGCCTCTGGATGTCTGGAGTTTTGATCTCCTCCATACCTGCTTCATGCCCTGGAGGACGGGGCTGTGGCCCCCCCACACCCTCTAGCAGATCATTACATGAAGGAACCTTTTAAAAAACAAAAAACAAGCGCGTCCATGCTCACAGGTGTACACACGGGTGATCACACCCACAAACTACACCCTTTTTGGCTCCTACCTCAAAGCACACTGTGTTCTGTTGATCTTATGTGCTGCACAATAATGTTTAATATTTAGTATTTACTGTCATATTCCCATATATCATTGTGATGTTGTTTATTCTATTACTCTTGTTCTCTTCTACTTGTTTTCTTTTTTCTTTCTCAGCAGGTGACCCAGGTGATTGATATATGCATTTTTTCTTCTTTTTTTCTTCTTTTTTTTCTTTTTCTGCTCATTCTGTTGGTTTTTGGTTTTTGCCCTTCTCCCCCGTCCCTCTTCTCAGCTGTTTCTCTTTCCCTCTTTCTTTCTCCCCTTCTTTCCCCCAGTCAAGTCTGTCCCATGTTCAGTAAGTGAAAATAAAATAAACAATAAAAGGTGAATCAAATGGACCATTATGGCAAGGCTGGGATGGTCAATTTGGTAAAGTAAATCCGTTGGGCATCTTTCTTTGCCTTTAGACAACAATTCTGATGGCAAAAGAGCCAAACGGGACAGGCAAAAAAAAAAAAAAAAAAAAAAAAAGTCAATCTGGCCCTTTGCCTCCAAATAATTCACTCTAACCTGTCCTTCTGACACACTCATTTCTAATCTTTGTCACTCCTAATAAAAATCTTAACATCTTCAACTCTTTCAGTTTTTGCAGTCTCACTGTTACGCCTTCTTCCTATTTTAGCTTCTCCTGACTTTTTCTTTTTTCTTTAGAGCATACCTCCACCTCTTCAGGCTCCGGGCTCTTTTCAGCACCATTTTTCTCTGGCATCTCCTGACGCTGCTCAGTGCTTCATTATGTTACCTGTTTTTCAACTGATCAGTTTAATGTCAATATATCTCGAGTAGTCAATGAATGGCGAGACCCATAAATTACCTTTGCATGTGCTGTTCTGGGATGTTCTATAAACCATTTATTTTCAACTGGCACTGGTGGTCAGGACACAGCCCACTGCACCTGACAAGTCCCATCTACCTGCTTGGCAGTCAGGCACACCAAGCTAGACAGCTATCCCTGTGCAACATAGATGCTAGCTGGGTGACCACATTCTTAACAGGAGCACAGTGCTTCTATGTAGCTCATATGCCATTTTAAGAAAGAATATCTACTTCTGCACATTCAGTCTTTTGAGTATTTGAGATATTCATGCTGCTCTAGTTTTTTTCTCATAATTTCCCACTTTCAAAATCCCTCTAGATTTCAATGAAATGAAATTTAGCCATACAGTGCTATCAACTACACTATATACAGCACCTCACAGCAAGAAAGTTACTAGTGTGAAGCTTATCTGGTACCTTTCTGTGTGTTGTTTGTCATGTATGTTGAAAAGAAGAAAAAAAATGCAGTTGTTATATGAAAACAGTATATACACTTCTCAGTCAGCTGTAATGCAAATGTATTGGGTTTAATATTTATGTTTTCTGTCATGTACAGTGGGGCAAAAAAGTATTTAGTCAGCCACCGATTGTGCAAGTTCCCCCACTTAAAATGATGACAGAGGTCAGTAATTTGCACCAGAGGTACACTTCAACTGTAAGAGACAGAATGTGAAAAAAAAAAAATCCATGAATCCACATGGTAGGATTTGTAAAGAATTTATTCGTAAATCAGGGTGGAAAATAAGTATTTGGTCAATAACAAAAATACAACTCAATACTTTGTAACATAACCTTTGTTGGCAATAACAGAGGTCAAACGTTTACTATAGGTCTTTACCAGGTTTGCACACACAGTAGCTGGTATTGTGGCCCATTCCTCCATGCAGATCTTCTCGAGAGCAGTGATGTTTTGGGGCTGTCGCCGAGCAACACGGACTTTCAACTCCCGCCACAGATTTTCTATGGGGTTGAGGTCTGGAGACTGGCTAGGCCACTCCAGGACTTTCAAATGCTTCTTACGGAGCCACTCCTTTGTTGCCCGGGCGGTGTGTTTTGGATCATTGTCATGTTGGAAGACCCAGCCTCGTTTCATCTTCAAAGTTCTCACTGATGGAAGGAGGTTTTGGCTCAAAATCTCACGATACATGGCCCCATTCATTCTGTCCTTAACACGGATCAGTCGTCCTGTCCCCTTGGCAGAAAAACAGCCCCATAGCATGATGTTTCCACCCCCATGCTTCACAGTAGGTATGGTGTTCTTGGGATGCAACTCAGTATTCTCCTTCCTCCAAACACGACGAGTTGAGTTTATACCAAAAAGTTCTACTTTGGTTTCATCTGACCACATGACATTCTCCCAATCCTCTGCTGTATCATCCATGTGCTCTCTGGCAAACTTCAGACGGGCCTGGACATGCACTGGCTTCAGCAGCGGAACACGTCTGGCACTGCGGGATTTGATTCCCTGCCGTTGTAGTGTGTTACTGATGGTGACCTTTGTTACTTTGGTCCCAGCTCTCTGCAGGTCATTCACCAGGTCCCCCCGTGTGGTTCTGGGATCTTTGCTCACCGTTCTTATGATCATTGTGACCCCACAGGATGAGATCTTGCGTGGAGCCCCAGATCGAGGGAGATTATCAGTGGTCTTGTATGTCTTCCATTTTCTGATGATTGCTCCCACAGTTGATTTTTTCACACCAAGCTGCTTGCCTATTGTAGATTCACTCTTCCCAGTCTGGTGCAGGTCTACAATACTTTTCCTGGTGTCCTTCGAAAGCTCTTTGGTCTTGGCCATGGCGGAGTTTGGAGTCTGACTGTTTGAGGCTGTGGACAGGTCTTTTATACAGATGAGTTCAAACAGGTGCCATTCATACAGGTAACGAGTGGGGGACAGAAAAGCTTCTTACAGAAGACGTTACAGGTCTGTGAGAGCCAGAGATTTTCCTTGTTTGAGGTGACCAAATACTTATTTTCCACCCTAATTTACGAATAAATTCTTTACAAATCCTACCATGTGAATTCATGGATTTTTTTTTCCACATTCTGTCTCTCATAGTTGAATTGTACCTCTGGTGCAAATTACTGACCTCTGTCATCATTTTAAGTGGGGGAACTTGCACAATCGGTGGCTGACTAAATACTTTTTTGCCCCACTGTAGATGCTGTATTGCTGTGCACTTGTTCATCAGATAGTGCACTGGTTGTCAAGCACCATCTGTACATCTGTTTATTCTAGTTTGGGGTTAAATTTTAAAAACTAATGTTGAGCAATAGAACACTTAATTAAGCATAAATACCACATTTTATGACTTTAGGTACTCATGGCTTACTCGTGGTTTTTAGGACTGTTTTGGGGGCCATACGGCTGTTCCTACTTATTTTTTTCCCTTTCCTTCAGTAAAAATAAATAGGCCTAATGGCAGTCCAATTCTACATGCCACTTTCCAGCAGATGGCGGCTCCATGTGAGGCTTAACTAATCATAAACATGTAAATAATGCAAGGCACTCTGGCTGGGAGGGCTTGAAACAGACAGCGAGAGACAGAGGGGAGACGGGATCTGCTGGCCCCTACAAGCTAAAACATTGTATGGGTCCTGAAACCAGTCCATTGCAGATTCTTCCATTTAAATGATTTACATATTGATAGAGGTCATTTTCATATGGGAGTAATCAAGACCTCATGTTTGCTCATGCTGTCATGAATATTTACTGGTGAATTTTGATTAAGAATTGGGCTTAAGGCTGTGATGACACAGTGCAAGAAGCATCCAGTGATATTAATGAGATTCTTTACAGATGAGAGGTGTGAGCACCACTATAATGTACGTTTGTTCTTTTATCAGTGTTTGTCTGTCTACCTGACAACTGAAGTCATTTCCGAGGCTGCAGTGAAACAATGTGTTCCCCTTGACACAAGTCATTATCTTCAGGTGGCCCTTCAAGCTCATTGACTTTTAGCTTTCCGTTTTTTCACGTAATTTATTCCCCTTCAGCAGAGAACCTAGTGATACAAAGGCCTATAATAGAGATTTATTCAGTGATTGAAGAGATATTAGCTCTGTTATCAGGAAATAGTTTTGGGGTTGCATGCCAAGAATGAAACTATCGTATCTATCCATATCTTATTCAGTCATGTTGTACCGGATCGGTCTATTGGATTTTTAGTTGGTCAGGCAAAATGTCTAATGTCTAATTTATAAATGTTTGATGAGCTATAAAATAGGAGAAATTGGTCATGTGGTTTTTTTCGGGGCTCAAGAATATGACAACTCATTAACTTTAAAAAAAAATCTACTGTTTTTCTACAAAACTACATTGAATCACTGGGTTTTGGAAAGTCATGTTAGCTCCTGTTCTACGGCACCAAACTGAAAATTTCATGCATCTAAGCCAACTCCAAGGACAGATTTTGTGAGCTTTCAAAATTCAACAAGAGCATATACATTCAGTAACTGTTAACAAAATGGACCCAAAAGTTTCTCTGGTAGAAACATTAATAATGCATGAAATGTGTAAAACTGCACAGGACCTGTCCAAATCCTGAGTCCGAAACAGCCTCCTTATTTCTCAGATGTCTGTAGTTGCTGAGTGCAGCACCATATCATAGCAAACACTCAGAGATGTGCAACACAGTGTCTGGAGCGTGGACAGAATATATCGGATGTTGATTTTTATTTTTTATTTATTTATTCTTTTTTTTTTTTTTTTTAAATCAACACAACTCTAGACAGTGTATGTGAGAGTATGTCTGGATTTTTGACAAACTGAAATCAGCTCAGATATTTGCCACAGCAGGTTTTCATCAGATAATGAGATTAGGAGAGCAGGCTCATCCCCATTCAACTAACCTTTCATTTTCCAGACATACTCTGGAACATATAATGTATTACATATATTTTTTTCAGATTTCAAAAACTCTGGAGTCAGTGTTATTCAGTTATCTTTAGGTTTCCTCACCTACAAACAAAATCTGTAGACAGGAAATGTGGAAACTGTGTCTAAAGGACCTCCGGCAATGCTTTACTTTAAGATGCACATTATTAGACTCGAGCAAAAGACCTGTGGCTCTCCTCTCTTCATTCATGAGAAACACATTTCATTTTTTATGTAGTGAAATTAAACTTTTTAGATCTCCTCGGACAAGAATTTGAAACTTAAAAATCAACGTCTTTAAGAGGTATTCAGCCTCTAAAGTAAAAGCCTTCTTTTATATTAAAACATTTTTAGTGTCAAGTCATACAAACATTTAAATACCAGACTTGTGGCAGGAACTTAAAACTCTCTATAAACAAATTTCCACAGCCTTCATTGAACTGAAGCAATGTTGTAAAGAAAAGCTCACTTTGCTGCTACTAAGCGGTTCCACGAGCAACTGAATTACTAAATTAAATTCGTTTTTGACACGCTGCTTCTGCATTTTGGCATAGTTTTTGTGAAATAAATATTGACAGTGTAAAATATCATGTGCTGTTGTAGATCTTGGTTTATATTTACCTAATATTAAGACTTGATAAGGACTACATAATGTTTTTATTCTTCCATATGTAAAACCTTGACAGAAGCTATACTTTCTTCGTCCCATGAGTGTAACCTGTAGATCAAAGAAGAAGGCAAAGATCGGTCTTAATGGCCTCTTGGTCTTGCCCCTGTGTTCCCATCCTCTAGTTTCCCTTGTTAGTATTGGGTTTCTCTGTTTGACGTTAGTCTTGTCTTGTCTCGCCTCTGTGTGTTTCTCTCGCTCCCTGTTTGCCTATTTAGTCAGTCTGCCTTTCAGTGTGTTTCACGTGCTTCGTATTTTACTTTGATAGTCACTCGTCTTTCTCCGTCTCCGTCTCGTCTTCCTCTGCTCGTTGTTGCGACCTCCCTCCGTGCTGTCTGTTCTGTCAGCCTGTCTGTCTGTTTAATTTTTTGTGTTTTCCCAGTTTTAGTTTGTAATCTTTAATTAATAAGTTTAACCAATCAAATCAAGGATGAATTACTGTGTTTTAGAATTAACAGTACAACTGCCAGGAAAGTCCATTTTGACCCTGCCCTACAACACCTACAAGTAAATAATTTCTTGAAGAAGATAATTGATTTTTACCTGATTCTGCACATTTAAATTAATTAAATAAGGGTACTTAAGATTAATTTCAAGGGGTTCCTTTTATAAATAATTTTGTTCATTTCATTATGGATTGTAAAATAGCATGTTATAATGAACTAATAAACTAAGGTAAAATCAAATAACATAACAGCTAACACACCTAAATAATTTAATTATCAAGAAAGATTTTTCTTTGAGAAAGTCAAAGATGAATTTTGGATAACATGTGGCATTAGCTGTGTTAAGATAAAGACGGAATAAAAACACACTTGGATCCCTCAGTCTGCACCTTCAGGTCCTCAGGTCTCCTGCCTGAAACTGTTCGACCAGGTTTTTCTACTCTTTTCACTATTCATTTGTTAGGATTCGTTCTAAGGACTCTCTGTACATTTCAGCAACTGTTCTCCCACTGAAAAGCCAGCAACTACCTGGTTCTCCACATGTTTGTTCACCAGTGATTACTGCCCATTAAAAACAATTTTTAAGAAGAGACTTTTTCATTTGATTACATTTTATATGATGGATTATGCATAAAAATAGAATTGGGCTGAAAAGTCTATTGCTTTATTACCTATTCAGCTTGTATATCATATTTTAAAAAGTAAGTAACTAATTACTTTTGAAAATAAGTAATCAGTAAAGTAACAGGATTACTTTTTTGAGAAGTAATCAGTAGTTAATTACTAATTACTTTTTTCAAGTTACTTGACGCACACTGTTAGTCACACATTCTGAGCCACTCAGCTTATCTTATAGCAGCCTTCATGTTAAAATGAATGTAAACAATAGTGATTTCAATTTTTATGGTCCTTGATGGTTCTAGGTAAAAAATTGTCATTTATTTTCTTTTAATCCCAAACACCCCAACATTCAGAATTTGATGAATAAGCCCATTTTAAGAAAGATTGTTAAATGACAAACCCCTCATCTCATATTTCACGGAGTTACAGGATTGTTCAAGGGGTCAGAATGACCCTCTTGGCTGCCCTAGTGTTAAGTATTATGGTATGAACTAATCATTTTTTGATGATTTTTTTTTTCTGACCAAAGTCACTGACAGTTGTCGGAGTAAAGATGTATAAAGTCATAATTATCCCACCCTTTACAAATTGAAATCTTCCTTTATGGGGCAACAAGACTTGTTCTTTTCTAAAGCCAATGAATAATAATATTTAAACTTTGCTTTGCTTCATTGGCTTTTTAGAAGCTGCCAAGAGATTTTTTATCTGTCAAAAAAGGTTACTTATACCTTCTAAAACATATTGAGATCATTTGAAGTTATTCTAAAGTAAAAAAATCACTTAATGTTGTAGGTAGCACAAATGCTTAAAAGCTAAAAACAAGGTCAAGGTTTCTCACAACTCATTTGCCCCCTGCCAACCGTGCAGCTGTTAACAATAGATAACTCCAAGGTTTTTTCTTTGAAATCCCCCTCCCACTGACTATTGAACACCTGATTCCATGAGCCATGGGAAGGAAACAGCATGGAAACACTGTGGATGTAGCAGCAGCGGGTCAGAAGTGCAGCGTAGCCCGTGGCCACGCGATAAACTAATCTGAATGCTGACCATGTTGGACCCTGCCCTGGTCACATTTGCATTTCACTGGTGAAAATTGCAGCAACCTCAACCATGACACATCAATACTTCTTTGTTGCCAAGTGAATAAGCCACTATCCTGCCCAATTCAGTCACAGGTGGTCTTTGCTATCTACAGAGACACCAATGGAAAGGTATTAGGGGCGTGTAATTAGCCTATTTGACAGTGCAAAGAGAAGCAATGTGAAACATAAAAGAAGACTTGCCATTGATTCTGGAATAACATGTAGCACAGTTTTTTTTAGTCTAATCCTGGAATTCACACTGTCTGATTAAGTAATTAGCAGTGGTCACAGATACAGTTTGATTAATAAAGAATGCAATCAAACTCACAATTACTACAATAATGCTGGGACTTTTGGTGTTAATGGGACCTAAATGGAGTAATTGCACAGAGGAGCACAACACAGTTACATACTGTGCTGTAGCTCCAAGATAATTATCTTAGTCTCATTATCCAACCTGTTTATGATTCTCCTCAGTTCTTCTGTGTTTTGGGCCCTAGATGCATCTATGATGCATGCAGAAAAATAGACAGGGTATTGGAGAACTGTCATGTAACACCAGAGAGCCATGTAGGTCTACTGTAAGTCAATGACACTGTCCAACTAAATGTAAACTCTCTGAGACGCATTAAAAGAAATTCCAAATCTTATTTTAAATCTGTCTTTGATTTCTGTGTAAAGGAAAATGAATCTGAGCTTCAGAAATATGAACATGGGGCAGATGACTTAAAGACATTCTGGCAAGGTATTTCATATATTACCATATTAAGAGGATTATCAACACTCAGAAGATAAACAAGACAAGGCTAGAGGGATGTAGTAAGCTTATCTTCTGGAACATGAAATGCAACTCATGTGCTTCAGCACCTATCTTTTAAAAGCATATTTTCACCTTGCTGAGAAAATTGTCAATTTAATTGAAATGCAAGGGCTAAATTCTAAAAGTGCACTTGCACAGATCAGGTTGTTGTCCTGCTTGTAAAATATAATCCCCTCAATGCTTTTAAAACCTCCCCCTTATTTTTTGCGTACATAAATGATAAAGACTAAGACTGTCCAGACTAAGACTGTCCACATTATATGCAGTACACACATTTTTGAGGCTTACAAGTTAACTTGATTGCTAAAACAGAAAGATGTGGTCAGTGGGAGTTAAGTGTCCATCCATTGTGAGCAACCTCTTGTATATATGACTCTCAGGGCACCAAATTGTCTTTCTGCAGCCATTTCCCTTATGCCAGCACACCAGATCATCAGGTCATCTCTAAATTCTAACCACATACTCGGTAAGCTTCACTTGGTATTTAAGTTTGAGTGGTGTTTCTGCAGAAAAAACACAGGATATTGTGGAATTGTCCAGCTCCTTTGACCCTGTTTGAACTTTACAGGTGTTTTTATTTCTGGAGAGAAATTTATTAAACTTTGGTTGATAAAGGCCAGTATCTGCACATCTTAAGAGATAAATGCTTACAGAAAAAAATATTCTGAGCAAAAGATTTTTTTTCATTTGCTCAGTAGCTAAAACTATGCATAATTAAATATGAAATGAACCAAAATATGAACATCAAAATACACCCTTTCAAGGATCAAAATTATAACATTTTAGTGGAGTGCCTTTTACAGTGCAAGTTTACATTAAAGACCTTTTTAATATCTGTACATCTTAATTTATCAAAAAGGGCACTATAGTGGCACACAGCTCTTCAGCCATGAACAATGCAGGAAACATGAGCTGAACTTGACTGAACTTCTGATGCAATACTTAGATGCATTTTCACATATTTTTTTAGAAGAATATTATATAACACACCACTAAGTGCCATCCTTGATAATTACAGCAGATGTTAACTATGACAACATTAGATTGTTTTAAAATTCTGATAATTAACACAAGTGTTCTGAATTGATGATAGACTCAGTTATGGAAATGTTTTGAAAAATGTTGTTGGTCCAGTTTTCAATAAATGAGAAAAAATAGCTAAAGTTTAAAATGCATTTGCAACATAACATGTGATTGTTGCTCAGACAAGATGAACAATGAACAAATGAATGGATGTCTTGAAGTGCTTGCATTGCATATGATGCACTATAAACAACTATACTGCTTTTTATATTAAACTAATATTAAAACAGAATAAGTTAACAGTGGAGCAAAATTGGAAAGATCACATTAAATTAAGAAATCTAAACTGTCTTGGGAAGTGATTGATGAAATAGGAAATCTTTACCAAAGGATAAGACAAGGATAAGATAAGCTACAACAGTTATTTCAGAGCTAAAGTACATTTGAAATAGTTTCAAGTTTTTCCACTTTATGTTAACTGGTAAAATGTATATACTTTCATTGTTTGTTTGTTTTTCTCTGCTATTACAGGTAACTGCAATATAGAGAAAGTCATTTAGTGAGGGTTGCTTACTAAATGGCAATGGTAGGGGCTGCATAAAATAAATAGGCTAGAACAATAATGTAATAGATAACATGTTTTGTACATTTGTAGATTTGGGAGTTTTCATCTTACATTTGTCACTTTATTCCAAAACATTTGGGTTTCAACATTCTGATTTTAAATGACAGGTGGAAAAATAACACTATTGAGAAACATCTAAAAGACATGATTGATAAAACCCAGCTAGGTGCATTCACTGATTTCATCTAACCCCTTTCCTTGTAACGTAACACTTGTTTAATCTGTTTTGGCTTTTTGCGGCCCCTGATAACTTTTCAGTGTCACAGTTGAAGAAATTGTAGGAAACTGTGAACTGAAATGTGAACCTATAGAAAGAAACGGCTCAAAATATCTGTCTGTGTCTTTAAATACTAGAACAACTAGAGAAGTGAAATAAAAACAATTTTATTTAATTACTGTAAACACCATTTTTTAATCTACTACACTGTATTGCAGCACATTGCTTGAGTCAAACCATTTCCTCTCTCTGTGGAATTGATTGATATCCAAAGTTAAACAGCAGGGTAAAGTGCACAGCCAATAATCACAGCATGCACAACCTTTCTCACCTTTCTGCCTCTTTTGGATGCTCTGTGACAGCCATTAAGAAGTCTGTAAGACAACTGCCAGTCTCTGTGACCCCCTGCCAGAGACAGTTCACAGAGCTGACTCTCTTACCTAGTGGGCATGGCTATTTTATCTCCATGGGCAACCTTGAGAAATGAATATCAAAACTGAATGACTGAAGACAAGTAGGAAGGTGGTGGAGAGGCTGAAAGTGAGAGCAAGCACAGTAAAATGGGGAGTGTGAGAACACAGGAAAGAAAATGACTTGGCAGTCACCCAAGTGGATCATTACCTTCTGCTCCACAAATATGATGTAGTGGAGAAGGTGAAACTGATAGTTTGGAAATGAGCAGCGCGCACTGGACTGATACTTAATCATTACCACCGCTGCACCATGGCAGATAGCGGCTTTGGGCTTCAAGGTGTTCTCCCCTGATGTTCACTGGAACAGATCGACAAGCTTGTTCTCCGCCTCCAAAGGGAGGAGTGTGGCATGAAGCGATTAAAAACACACTGCCCACTTTGTAACTGTCCGCTAAGCACTCAGACCCGGCAGGAAAATGTTTGCTCTGTTTCTCTGTGCTAGTTTGATTTATTGGCACTGTAGAGTAAACACCACATGTGGACATTCCACCAATAGTTTTACATTTGTGCCCAATATTATATAATTGTATTGACTTACTCACTGCATGCTAGTTGCATGTTTACACTTTCCACAGTTAATAGATAGTGGTCCTATATGCAGTTCTCTCTGGGCTGTCAACAAAAATCATTGCAGTGTCTACGTTGCTGTAAATATGAAAAATGCATCATAAAGAGACAGTAATGCAACTTTAAGACGCTGCAAATTCAACAGAGTTTATAAGCAGTGTTGGTCAAATGAATTAATACAGAAGTGTGTTCTGACTTGTTAAAATGTGTCAACACATAGTAACATGAAAAAAATAAGGTAACACTTGATCACCACAATATAAAACAAAGTAGTTTTAACTTCAGAAGTGTCAATCTGTCCAGTGAGGAGAGCATACAGAATTGTGAATCCATTTCTCCTGCTTGGTGGAAATAAAAGTGAGAACAGATACAGTGGAGAGACAACAAGAAGACAACCCAAAAAAAGAAACAGCTTGCAAGTGGTGGCTTCACAGCCTTGTTCCGGCTTAACTTTCCTGACAGATTTTTCTCTAGTTTTGCTTTTTGAAAGTGTTGTCACAATTGGTTGGATGAGACGTTGCCTTCGGCCCATTCAGGTTTCACAGGTAGTACAACTCCTAATAGGATGGTACAGCCATATGTGCTGTTGAAAGAATGTGGAGGATACAAGCCATTAAGTGAGGAGAACTGGGCATAGCCATAGCTATGCACTGTGGGAACCCCACAAAATCTATGTCAGTAAAATTTTCAAACTGGCAGAAACAGACTCCACGAGGGTGGCATGAGGCCCATCATCCTCATGCCACCTGCTGTCATCACAGCCCAGCACTGTGCAGTTTGATTGGCATTCACAGCAAAACACAACAAATGGCAGATCTGTCATTGGGTCTGTGATTCTAACAACACAGGTTGTTCAGCATCCTCCTGCATGACCAACTTGGTAATGGGTTAATGATACTCTGAGAGGCGTACTTGCAGGCTAGCACCAAATTCTACAGTTTGTCCTAGCTAATGGTACTCTGACTGTTGTTATTGATACTAGGATGGAAGTCCTACGCTGAGACGGTGGGCCCTCAGTTTTTTCTGGTTCAGGACAACATTCATATGCATGTGGCAAGACTATGTAAGCAAGATCCTGGGTGCTAAAGATGCTAATGTCATTGACAGGTCCTCGCATTTCTGGATATTAAGCCAACTGAAAGGACCACAGACATTCAAAAATTCAGTGGTGTCCTAATTGAGGTCGGTGAGGAGATTCCCCAGGAACCCATCTATCATTTAAGCCGAATGATGCCCACACATTATTGATTTTTGGTATGATTTGGAATCCAGCAATTGACAATTTCATTTTGTTCTCAGCTATTATGCCTATCAATAGAATATATATCACATTTTCAACATATATATTTAATTCATGATGAATCCGTAAGTGATTTAAGTGTTTCATTATTTTTATACCAGTGTTTTCATTATCCACTGTATATAAATTTCACTTCTTTTTCACTAATGAAAAAAATGTAGTATACAACTTTAATGATCTTTTATTCCGGGAATCTGTAACAACACGGCTGTAAACATATCTGTCAACAGCTGACTTTGAAAGCTTCTTTCCTCTTCTTTTTTTTTTTTTTTTATAAGACTGCTTTAGTTTTTCTGTGGCTGATCTGAAATAAGACCCCATGGAGATGGTTTTGAATTCAACATTCTTGGATTACCTTCCTGAGAAAATGTCAATGATAAAATGAGAATAGACACTAGTGCCCGTCCCAGTGTGAAGAAACAGATACCACTGGACTGCAACATAATGGGTTTCCCAAAGAGGGTCTTGGCTTAGTGTGAGTAATAGTCAAGTAGCCACATTAGACTCACTCATCCTGCTGGACACTTTGAAACTGTAGCTCAGGTCAATGAACGGATAACACCCATTAAAAACCAATTTAGACTTCTGAGAAATGGTCCATGTAATTCTTTGACAACACATAGGCTTACTGTGTCTGAAATTTAAATAGAATGCATGGCATTCAAATGCCACATTTCTTGTCTTGTTTTTCCATTTCAGAAACAAAAATGAGAAAAAGCTTCCATAGACAACATTTAATATTTTCATGTTGCTGTGCAACTCACTGAGAAAAGGCTATTTTTGCTAATAATGTTGCATGTGCATTTTAAAATACTGAGGGAGTGTGACATTATGACATTCAAAGCAAGAATCTGTACACTATTTTTACAGTTCAGAAAATATATACATAATGTTCCCAGTCTGATGTATGTATCTTGTTTAAGCAGTAAGAGATTTGTCAAGTCAATACACTGCAAAAACTCAAAATCTTACCAAGTATATTTGTCTTATTTCTAGTCAAAATAAGACACAATCAGCTACAGGGCAACATTTCAGTAAGCTAAAGGAACTTGTTTCAAGACAGTGAATCTTGAAACTAGAGGAAAAAACTCGAGAATTTTCACTTGTTTCATTGGCAGATTTTTTTTCACTTAATACAAGATATTTTAGCTTGAAATAAGTGAAAAAATCTGCCAATGGAACGAGTGAAAATTCTCGAGTTTTTCCTCTGGTTTCAAGTTCCTTTAGCTAAGTTCCTTTAGCTTACTGAAATGTTGCCCTGTAGCTGATTGTGTCTTGATTGTGTAATGAGAAAATCTTGACTAGAAATAAGACAAATATACTTGGTAAGATTGAGTTTTTGCAGTGTACTGATTAAAACAACAGCATTCAGTTTACAGGTAAAATGGTTAAGTAATATATATCAATAAAGTAACAAAGTAATTCTTTTTACTATGCATTTCCATAACACTCTTACATTTTGTGGATTTCTGCTTAGATTTAGATTAAAATTGTATTCTATCATACTTAGACTACACAGTAACTGCAAAGCAAAAGGCTGGTAGGCTCCTGTGGTCCTTTAGTATGATTACAACACTCCATTGTATGAATTTTCTTATATCCAAAATTAAAAACAAAAGAAAAGTACTTTTCATTATGTAAAATGATTCATATAGCTGAATGAAAGAGATGCAATTTTTTCCTAGATTATAAGTCAGTTCACCATTAAAAGAACAAAGAGTGAGTCCTTGGCCTTAGACTGTCAAGAGGATGATGGCTTTCTTTCTGTCTGAATTCCTTTCATCTAACTTAATCAAGGCTACTTCTCTAATGATGACAAGAATGATGCCTTTAAGTGCACCAAAGCAATATTAATGGATGCATGGACACCCTCGCAAATGCTGATCAATACTTGCAAACACTTCAAAAAATGACTTTACCTGCTTGTGCCTTCAGTTTTCTGTTTCAATGGTTCTTGCCACAAGTTGGTGATCGTTTGCTTGAGTTTAAACGTGAACGGTACCGCTGTCTTAAAATTCACTGCTGACAGCTGAAACATTATTGCAGGGAATAGTGAACCTCAAGTGTTCAACTGTTGGTGACATGGCAGGATTTAAAAACAAATGCAAAATACAGGTGAGACAGGTTGTTATATTCTGCCAGCACTTTTCTCTTGTTAAAATGCAGGAGAAAAAGGGCACTTTGTTGTAGTTATACACTTACCCATTGCACTTTGCTCTACTCGGTGCCATTTCTTCACTAGCCATTTTCTCCTTTTACATTTGAAAACAGAATGGCAAAAGGAAATCTCAGTCTGTAGTAAATCATAGGCTATCCAGGCAGTGATATGTGCCATCCCATTTCAGGAAGGAAAAACTAACTAAATTTGGGTTTATTTCAAAGGGATCATTACCATTCCTCTTCTTTTAAGCTATCATCACTTTTGTTTGTCTTTCGTGCCAGTGAGACTGAAAAACAATGGGACACCATGAAACTCTCAGCGATTTGGAAGCTGAAGACAACTGATGACATGAATAACATGCTATAGACAAGGCACGCAGGTTAAAATTCAGTGGCATTTCCTTTGCATCAAACAATTCTAACAATTCTAAATGTCCTTTTTGATTTTATAATGAAATCCATTATCAAAAAATAGAGTGTAAACATAAATGATACAACAGAACAGACTAAGCACTAAAAATAACAAATAGACAGCAAACCTTAAGATTGATGTGCTGCAAAAATGTACGTATAGTGACTGATGTCTTTTCTGCCCACTGCTAAAATGCCCCCAACTCTTCAGTCAAACATTTCATGTTGCAGGAAACTGCATTGACTGTGGATTTCATTTTTTGTCAGCACAGGTGATTTGATAGTCACATTAAATAAAGTCAGGCTGAATAAACAGCTACAGCTGGTCTGGAGGGAAAGAATAAACACGTCTACCTGAGACTGACATCTGCCACAGTCAAATCCAGACAATTTCCTTACAACACTGTCAGTTGGCTTAAAAGAGACAAGAGAGCAATTCCCAGGTACCGTAATAGTTTCTTTACCTGTTATTCGTGTAAACTTAAAATCCAATTTAAAACAAGGAGCCAAAGTGTCTTTGTGTCCCTTGGGGAGGATGAATCAACTATTGGCTTCAGCTGTTCAGACTCTGCCCTCAAAGCACTGGTGTTTTATATTCAAATGCAAGAATGCCATGCTTTATTGACTTTGAATACATGTTTACTCTACATCTGTTTAGTTTTGCGGAAGGTACTCTTTAGTCAAAACCTGTGTTTCCTGAAATTTAATTTGTAAGCAGTATCAGAGTGTTTCAGACTTCATTTAAGCAGCATGGAACTAAAATAAAAAATTCAGTCATCCCAAGTCTATGGTTGCATATCATTGTGCTGCACAATTACCCTTGGCCCAATTTTATTTTGTATTTCATAACTGAATAATATTTGAATTATAATTTGCTCAGCAAATGTGACTTTAAAAAGTCGACTAAAAAATCCACAGTGTGATTTTCTTCTCTTCCCTGAAATGATGTAAAATTGGCTCAATTAATCTACACAGTCATATATGCATGAAGACATCTGATGAGGTGCATGAAGGGCCTAAGAGATAAGATTGACAGATAAGATGGATGGATATGAGGCCCCCTAATGAAACAGATGTGCACTTTAATTGGTTCAGTGATATTTTTCAGGCTTCGGGAGAGTCTGCCAGTTTAAAAAAGTGATTTTCAAACCAATATTGCCTTTCCAGATTCCATCTTGTTCATCAGAGTGAAGTGCTGAAGCACATCAAAGTGTCAGCACATGGTGTGGTACTTCCATCTACACCTGCACTGCAGTTATAATTAAGACAGATTATTATAGCTAAAAAAAAAAATGCATTACAGCATAATGCTATGAATTTGGGGTACGAGCATAAATGTTCAATTGCTTTACATATACCTTATTATAAAAGAATATACTTACCCACTACTTTGTTAGGTACACCTGTTCAACTGCTTGTTAATAGGAATAACTATTGAGTTATTCACATTGAAGCAGTTCAATGAGGATCAGGAGGAGAAGTGATTTAAGTAACTCTGAATTTGGCATGGTGGTCAATACTACACTGGCTGGTCTGAGTATTTCCAAAGTTGCTGATTTATTGGGGTTCCCCCCCCCCACACACACACACACACACACACAATCAGCTCTAGGGTTTACAGCAGGGGCCCGGGTGCCACTTGCGGCCCATGCCACCCTACTTACGGCCCATATATTGACGTGAAAAAATATAATGCAATTTGGCCCTTGAAGTTATTATTTTAATTTTTTTTTTAGGGAGGATTTGTTTGTTGTTGAGTACAATCTTAAAATAAATTCTTTAAAAATCAAAAAAATATTTAATATGAAGGCAATATTAGCCTGAAGTACAAACATGTTGAGGGATTGGCTGTGTTAGTTCAGTGAAAGAGTCATTTGTAAAGAAAACAGTTTTCACTAGCAGTCAAGAGCTAATTTGTAAACTTATGTGTTGCCACGTGTCTGTCCAGAAAGAGAGTACCGATCTGTTTATTTGGTAGTCCAATGAAATGGTTCAGTTAGTTACAAGTGAAAAAAAATGTGCGTTAATATTTGCAGTTTTGTCTTGTTATACAATATTTGAAATTTTAAACAAACAATCAAAACACAATGTTTTCAGAAGTATTGTGAGTGTTTTCTTGTTTGTTTGTTTGTGGGGGGTTTTGTGCTACTTGGACACTAAAGTGGCCCTCGCATGAGATGACCGTGCCAGCAGAGGCCCACAGCTCATTTAAGTTTGAGACCCCTGGTTTACAGGGAATTGTCATAAAGAGAGAAAATATCTAGTGAACGGCAGTTCTCTGAGAATAGTCAGAGAAAAGACCTGAGTGTTTCAAGCTGGCAGGAGGGCAACAATAATTCAAATAGCCATTTGTTATAACCATGGTATGCAAAAGAGCATCTCTGAAGGCACAACGCATTGAACTTTGAAGTACATGGGCCATAGCAGCGGAAGACCCCACTGGATGGCAGTCCTGTCAGCTAAGAACAGGGAACTGAGGCCTTCTGCCTGGACTGTTGAGTCTCATTTTCTACTGCAAATACGGTCAGAATTTAGTATAAACAACATGAAAGCATCCATCCATTCCACCTTGTATCACCAGTTCAGGCTGCTGTTGTTGTAATGGTGCAATCTGAATATTCTTAGCACACTTTGAGCACGTTGAGAACTGAGTATCTTTTAAATGCCACAGCTAACTAGACTATCATTTCTCACCATGTCCTAATAACTACACACCCATCTATTAGGCTACTTCCAACAAGATAAGTCACAAAGCTCAAATCATCTCAGGGTTTGTTGAATGTGAAAATGAGTTCAAATGGCCTGCACAGTTACTAGATTGCAATCTAATATATGCTATCTGAAGGCACCTTTGGGATGAGGTGGAACGGTACATTCATATTAGGGCTGAACGATTATGGAAAATAATCTAATTGCGATTTTTTGCCCCAATATTGCGATTGCGATGCGATATGCGATTATTTTTTAAGGTCTTTGTCTTCTGTATTATTAAACAAAGACAAGCAATACATCATATAGTATGGCCAATACTATATTACATTAATTTTAAACTGTTCTTTCCTGGAAGACAGACCTCTGTTATGATGACATGAGGTGATGCATGAATTGATGACTGACATTTTTATTTAACTTCTTCAATCACAACAGTATATTTGAACATACACAATAGTTTATTTTTAGCTTACAAACATCTGAGCATAAAGTGCTGACAAGGAACCCTGGTGTAAACATTAAAATGAAAGTCAGTACAATGTGCAGATTGCAGAAATATACATAAAAAAAAAAATCAGTGGCTTTACCACACTCAGTTTTTCGACATCTGTGAACTACTAGACAGTCATTCAATTAAAAAATAATATTAAATAAATAAAACTAATAAATAAAAAATACACACATCTTACTGATCTCTGCAGTCAGTAACATTACACATAAAGTGCAAACATAATAGCAATTGTATAAACACACACATAAAACATGCCTTTAAAATTTAAAGGCGTGAAATTGGACGGTCTAGTTCTGATTAGCGTCACCGCTGTCTCGGTGGAGTTTAATAAACTCGGCCGTCTGCTTCTTGCTATCTAAAATATAACCAGACACTGGTGTAAATTCTCGACTGTCTCATACTTCTGTTTAATAAGTTTTCTGTTTGACGTTTAGTCAGCTGTGTGAAAACCAAGGAGGAACCCACCCGGGGGATTAATAAAGTTTTATTTTATCTAATCTAATAACTTTAATCTCAGCCAAACCGATTTACTCACGAACAAACAAAACACTGAAAAAAGCCCAACAATAACATTTTTAGGTTGTCTAAGTGACTTATATATTACGTTTAACCCGAGCAGCGAAACTCCGCGGTGATCTGAAAATGATGTGCCGGGAGTTGTGCCGTTCTCGGCCGCATCAGTAACCCTCGAGCTCCCGGCTAGCTGTCGAGCTGGTGGGTAGCAGACGCCTCTGAAAACGTCGAAGCACTTTTGCAAATATGGGATATCTTGATAAACCGAGCAGATATTTGATGTTTACACAACTACTTTCTCACCTGAAAATATGTTAAAAGTTTATTTTGTGACCCAGAAAGATTAGTATGAGTAATTTTAAAACTTAGTAGCGGCCGCCATTGCTGGAAACTGGAGTTTGGCTGGGCCGCGCTATGAATTCTGGGATATGGTAGTAATTTGGACAGCCTTCGGCACGTCGCTGTGACGTAATCGGTCTACAAATGCGGCCTCAGGAGGATGCAGCCCATGAATTTGGACATGTCCAGAGTATAATCGCAGCCTTTGCGGTTAGAAAATTGCACTTGATCATGTCGCGATATTATCGCAAATGCGATATATCGTTCAGCCCTAATTCATATTATGGATTTCCAGCCGACAAATCTGCAGCTGCTGTGTGATGTTATAATATAAGTAGGGACCAAAGTCTCTGAGAAATTTTTCAGCTCCTTGTTAAATCTATACCACAAAGAATACAAGGAGTTCTGAAAGTCTAATCCTCTACATGCAAGGTGTAACTAATGAACTGATCGGTAATTGCATATCATACTTAGAATTATAATATACATTCACCATAAATATTTTAACAGGATGTGGTTTTATACCGTCTATAGCTGATGTAAAAGAGATGTTGGAGCAAAACTCATTTCATTTCATTTAAGTTCTGGTTTTTATTTTGCAGTTTTCCTTTTTTATTCCAGTATTTTGAGCTGGTCAGAGATTGTAGCGCTGACATGGTTCACCACAGCACTGAAGATAAATCTAAAAGAGAAAATTACTTGTGCCTCTTATTTATGAGGGCACACTGTTATAAGTGAACATGTGGTTTTGCAAAATACAGAAGGAACTGACATATGTCCATTTCTGTGAAGGAGATTACCATATAGTTTGCTACAAACAGCTACAGATACATATCACTGCATACAGTCTTTTATATAATCTGTGGTATTTACTGCAGAGTGTTTTATTCCTTGAATATAAAGGTGGTGCTGCTTCCCAGGGAAAAATAAGCTGCACAGTACCACAGGTTTAGCATTGAAAATGTCAGGAAAAATTACTTAAAATATCTCCTCAATCAGAAATTGCCCCAGTGTGGAGGTGGGTCCTAGGTTTTACTATTTAACCATGCTCTTGGGCATTGTAATTTATAAGAAGAAAATAGTAACTAAAGTTGTCAAATAAAGTATTGGTGTAAAAAGTAAAATATTTCCCTCTGAACTTTTATATTCCCATGTCTACCTGCTAAATATATTGCCCCTTTAAAGGAGCTTTTAAGGGAAGATGAATATAAATTTTATTAAAAAATAAATTTAAAACATTTATTATCCCGTTGCATAAATCATATCACCAGCCTCCAAAGTAAACTCTCTGCCTCAAGGTTATTTGGCTTGGAGTGGGGACAGAGATTTTAAAACATTTTAAGTCATTCAAAGCACATTTTTTATGGCACAACTGGTGTAAATATAGGAACTGGTATGGAAACACTGAGTATTCATTAAACTCATCTGCAGTCAAAGGAGAATTATTGTTAATGTAAGAATGCGAAAATTTGACATTTACACAGCCTAATATGACATGGAGAAGTACCGGAGTGTGGCTCTGGCATGCTGTTTGCCTCTTGAAAGTAGAACTAAAAAGTGTGGGAGAAAGTCAGTGCTGTAAATAAATAATTAGCTTGTTCTGAACATGTACAATACAGCCTGTACAACAGAGTGGAATACAGGGACACCTTTATAAAACAGGAGAGGTCAAACTCAGTGCACTGCTCTGAAAGGTTGCTTAGGTTTTAAGGTTACACAATTTGGTGAATACGGGGAGGTGAAAAATTTATTAGTTGCAGTTTCCTAGTAAACTACTGGTTTGAAGTACACACTATGTAACACAAAACAGGATGGCTGAGGGATTTTGATTTAATGATATAAAAACAATCAATACTTGTGTTCTGGTCTTTGTCTTACTTTTCTTTTTTTTTCTTTTTTTTTTTTTTTTTTTTTTACACAACCTGTTCACATGGTTCCATGTGAAACTGCACATGTCTCTCACCTGGTTGTTTATTTTCACCTTCTATGACAATACAGTCACCCTTGGTGTGTGTTCAATTTTGTATATCTCATCTGTAAACTGATCTCATGTCTTCTGTCTGTATAGTCTCTCTCTACTGTCTATTGTCTAAAGATCTGAAGAACATGTACCTTAAACAGATCAGAATAGAAAAAATCCAAATGCATTCATAAAAATGCCACATATTGTTTAAAGTTAGATTATAAGTGAGACCCATATCATTTAATATCTCCAGATGAAATTCAGAAACATGAATCACACAATTAAGGATGTTGCGTCATATTGGTTCATGTGTATAAAACAGCATAGTTTTACACTAAAGGGAGAGTGTGTGTGTGCGCGCGCGCTTATTTATTAATGACATTTATTCACTATCTACAGGGAGTGCAGAATTATTAGGCAAATGAGTATTTTGTCCACATCATCCTCTTCATGCATGTTGTCTAACTCCAAGCTGTATAGGCTCGAAAGCCTACTACCAATTAAGCATATTAGGTGATGTGCATCTCTGTAATGAGAAGGGGTGTGGTCTAATGACATCAACACCCTATATCAGGTGTGCATAATTATTAGGCAATGTCCTTTCCTTTGGCAAAATGGGTGAAAAGAAGGACTTGACAGGCTCAGAAAAATCAAAAATAGTGAGATATCTTGCAGAGGGATGCAGCAGTCTCAAAATTGCAAAGCTTATGAAGCGTGATCATCGAACAATCAAGCGTTTCATTCAAAATAGTCAACAGGGTCGCAAGAAGCGTGTGGAAAAACCAAGGCGCAAAATAACTGCCCATGAACTGAGAAAAGTCAAGCGTGCAGCTGCCAAGATGCCACTTGCCACCAGTTTGGCCATATTTCAGAGCTGCAACATGACTGGAGTGCCCAAAAGCACAAGGTGTGCAATACTCAGAGACATGGCCAAGGTAAGAAAGGCTGAAAGACGACCACCACTGAACAAGACACACAAGCTGAAACGTCAAGACTGGGCCAAGAAATATCTCAAGACTGGTTTTTCTAAGGTTTTATGGACTGATGAAATGAGAGTGAAACTTGGTGGGCCAGATGGATGGGCCCGTGGCTGGATTGGTAAAGGGCAGAGAGCTCCAGTCCGACTCAGATGCCAGCAAGGTGGAGGTGGAGTACTGGTTTGGGCTGGTATCATCAAAGATGAGCTTGTGGGGCCTTTTCGGGTTGAGGATGGAGTCAAGCTCAACTCCCAGTCCTACTGCCAGTTTCTGGAAGACACCTTCTTCAAGCAGTGGTACAGGAAGAAGTCTGCATCCTTCAAGAAAAACATGATTTCCATGCAGGACAATGCTCCATCACACGCGTCCAAGTACTCCACAGCGTGGCTGGCAAGAAAGGGTATAAAAGAAGAAAAACTAATGACATGGCCACCTTGTTCACCTGATCTGAACCCCATTGAGAACCTGTGGTCCATCATCAAATGTGAGATTTACAAGGAGGGAAAACAGTACACCTCTCTGAACAGTGTCTGGGAGGCTGTGGTTGCTGCTGCACGCAATGTTGATGGTGAACAGATCAAAACACTGACAGAATCCATGGATGGCAGGCTTTTGAGTGTCCTTGCAAAGAAAGGTGGCTATATTGGTCGCTGATTTGTTTTTGTTTTGTTTTTGAATGTCAGAAATGTATATTTGTGAATGTGGAGATGTTATATTGGTTTCACTGGTAAAAATAAATAATTGAAATGGGTATATATTTGTTTTTTGTTAAGTTGCCTAATAATTATGCACAGTAATAGTCACCTGCACACACAGATATCCCCCTAAAATAGCTAAAACTAAAAACAAACTAAAAACTACTTCCAAAAACATTCAGCTTTGATATTAATGAGTTTTTTGGGTTCATTGAGAACATGGTTGTTGTTCAATAATAAAATTATTCCTCAAAAATACAACTTGCCTAATAATTCTGCACTCCCTGTATAAATGTTCCAAAACTGGTTTAGCCAAATCTGGGTCATCAATAAGGCAAGAGAAGAGTACTGGGTCAGAAAGCCTAATGGAAGACGGCTCTGCCTGAGATGAAGGAACTTACGGTTAAGTAGCAGTCTGGTTTGTTTTTCTTGATTGGTAGGTCCAGTTGCAAGAGTGTTCCTGGGACTGATATTGTAAAGACCGGTGCTGTCCAGTCAGACTTTGTGCAGCTGCTTGGCCCGTTGAAACCATACGGGTGTTGCCTCCCTCAGCTCCCTTTCCATCATGCTTTGGGTAATACTGATGCAGATGAGCCTGTCCTGTCTCGCTTAAGTAACGAGGACCAGGATGTGACTGTTTGAGGAGATGATAAACTATTTCTTAACACACGAATAGCTTGTAGAAGTACTCTGTTTTCTTCTTCTTCCCCTTCCCTGGTGTTAGACACCTGAATGTGAGCCCACTTGTTCTTCTCAGCCAACCACAGTGGAAGAGACAGCCTGCCTTCCACTTCAATTATACTCCTTCCATTTCCACTATCCTCTCTCGTAGACATTCTTTCTTGCATACATATTTTTTTCAGACTTTCATACATAAATTCTCTTCTTAAATACGTATATTATTTGTAAGATTAAATGCATATTGAATCCATGAGCATGAGAGCGAAATATATGAGTACATTAAAACATGTATATGTATATGAGACCATAATATAATAATGTGTGTGTTAAAATGTGTCATTAAAATATAAAAATTTTAATTCCAACTATGTGAGATCTGTATGAGAAATGAGAATGCATGTGAGAGTGAAAGAATGAATTTTAGCTTGTACAGCCCTTAATAGTTCTTGTTAAATTTTTCCATGCCAACTGCATTCTGTAACCATTTGAGTATAATGCATAGACTCATATATAGGCTAATTAGTGTTAAATGACAGACTAATAAAGTAAACTAGAATTTCACTCACCAAAACTGACTTTTTTAGAGCCAGCACCAAGTGGTGACAGAGGAACTGCAATTTTTGTTGCTTTTTCTTTGCTTCAGACTAGAACTTATCACCTTACTATCTTCCTCTTGTATATCTATCTAAATAGATATACTGTAGATTGTTTCGCTTGAGACACTCACTAAAAAAAATGTTTTGACACCAACGATAATATGACAAGACTAAGAGAGGAAAGAAAGAAAGGAAGAAAGGAAGAAAGGAAGGAAGGAAGGACCAGGAGCACCTGATTTGTCAGCCCGAGACAAGGAATTCACAGAGACTCATGAAAATATTCTTCAGCATTAGCTGAATACAACCTAGTAATTATCTGTAAGTGATGACACCCAGTGCAGAGGTGAGATTTTCTAATGGAAAATTATAGGCAATTTGGCTTAAGCTGTTTAGAAAAACTATTAAAAAACAATATTTTAGCTAATAATTATTATTATTATCACTGATTATGAATGAAGTCTTTGTGTTATTTGTTATTTTATGTACCTGTTTGAGTTAAATAAGGATAGATGCTTCTCTTCTGGTTATAATACACAATTTTAAGGTAGTTTAAGATGTACATTGTGTTTTATAATCAAATTCTTCTTTGTGTTTACATCATTTTTATTTGTTCAAAAGTCAGACTGGTTCTATGAGCAGTCACATTCAACATTCAACAAGATCTTACCACAAAACTGCATCCATCATGTTATTATAATGTCATAACAGATGATGCGGTATGCTTCTCTTTCTCCGTCATTCTGACACAAGTCAAACTTGGTTTGCCCATATCATAGCCACGCTTGTCACTTTCCTCTTGAATAAGAACAAGATGTTACAACAGCTCTGCTTTCCTCTGTCTTGTTAATGTAAAATAATGGATGCAAGTAAATGTCAGCTTTCATATATATTTTAGCTACGGTTACTAAAAGCAAGCCTAACAGTGCAGAAAAAACAAATGAAATGTTTCTTTCAGTCTTTCCTTTATGAAAAATGTTCTACTCTTTTTGAGTGAGTGTGAAACTCAAACACCATTTGAGGTGTTTTTCTGATAGTTGGGGGATTTAACTCCACCAAAGTACAGCCACCCCTCTAAAAATCTTCTTTAGGTCAATATATTATTAATTTCCCTTATGTCTGTTTAGGGTCTATTTATTTACATGCTGTGATTAAACCAAGTTATTAGTGATTAGCTCATTAGCATGTTTGGACCATCTTATCTATATTTTTACAGCAGTCTAGTTTCTAATAGCTCTGTTGAATTTCCATTGTTCCACTGCTGTGTGAACAACATTAGGAGTCTTGGGACGAAGCGACAATGGACAGCTTGCGATGGTTTCTCTTTGCATGCAGCTTGAATAATTGATGGCTTGATTGCCTGGGTATTCACGGACACAAAAAGACTTTTCCTATTCTCTGTCTAACACACTGCTTGAATCTTAAACAGTCCTCCCCAGTGGCACAATCCACATGGAAGTTATGTGGCTTACAGACAGCACTGTACAGCCAGTGTCCTTCATCGTCTGATTACCTCAAATTGCTGTTATAAGAAGAAACAATGTGATAAATTCATTGTATTCAGTTCATGCTACTTTAGGCTGTAATATATCACAATAACCACTCTAAAAAGATCCTCAACCTTGAATACTTGGATCTCTAATATATATATTTTTTTTTTAAATCTCAAAGTTTTGCAGCAGTATCTCTTTTCCAAGCTAAGGATACTCTATACACTGGACTACCCCTTGGGAGGAAATATTTTGCTCTACTTGAGATGGCATGTCATAAAATGTGCACCTTATCTATGGTGACCTTGCAGAATCTCACGCTCCAAGGAAGCATTAACTGGCTGTGTTTGCCTGTGCTCCCCTATAGTTATTTATTCATGTTCGTACTCTGCTGGTGTATAAATCCCATAATTAAAGGGGATTTGTGTACAAAGAGCAGCAATGTGCTGGAGGCTCTTAATGGAGAGAATTAGTGGTGAAGAGCACCATGCTGCACGAGGCTCTTTACAGCACAAAGAGACAGCAAATGCTTTATGTGACCAACAGCTTCAGCGAGATAACAATCTCACTGCTGGTGTCACAGCGTAATAGACTGAATTGTCTCTATGCAATACGAACATGCTAGAGGACCCATTGACCAACCATTAAATAATTAAACTGTCAATCCTTTATCCTCAAAGGCCAATTACCAATCCTGATATTACATAGTTCATTGACATGTAATGGCTTCCTGTTAAGGTCTCCCCATCGTTCAGTGTGACGTCTTTCAGACCTCCTTGACCTAATGTATTTAATTAGGGTTTGAAAATAAAGAAAAGTATTTGATGTATATTACATCAATTGGGTGATTTTCACATTACAAGCTCCCTTGACATGTTCTTTTTGTGCCAAAACCTGACTCTATCAGTGAGTTGAAATACATGCCTACTACTTTTTCTTTTCCATTACAGTCTGTATTAATTTTCTTCTTGCTTTGGGTTCCCCTTTATGTATTCCTTCTTCCACCTTCTAAAAACACAAAAACAAGATATACTGCAAGTGTCTCTCTCTGTCCAAAACCACTGACAGAAACACCAAGACTTCACTTGATAATAATCGATAACAAACACAGAACTGCAAGCATCTCCCAAATTCTTTCATTATAAGCAGGCTTCGTTGTAATGGAACTTTAAGAATCCATACTTAAGTGGTAAACCAAGTGGATTACAGCAGAACTACTGAAATTACTGATAGCATTACTTCCTCTTTCACCTTGTCCCTTTAATGTCACCACATTGGATCATCTGCCTCTACCTCCATCCTTACAGCCTCCTCTGTGACACAAACTCTGCATGTCCTCCTCCACTACATTACAGTGATATGAATTACAGAAGTTGGGGAAAGATCTGCCAAAACAGCAATGTTGCTTTACTGTCGGTGGTCATAATTGCAAAGGTTTCAGCAAGTACTTAGACCCATTCACTTTTTGTGTACTTTGTGTTATGGATTTAGCTATGTATATGTGTATACATGCTACATGTATTGTCATTTTGTACTGTCATCTTCAACACATTTATCTCAAAGCATCCAGTATAGAAGAAAAGCCTCACAGAACTGATAGAAGGGTTGTAACTCTCAGTCTTGATAGAACTAGTTTTTAATCTATAATTCTATTAAATATTTAAAATAGGTATGCCAGGTCAAACTGACATGGTGCTAAAAAATGCTGACCAGTCCTCAAAGAGTTGATAATCATGGTTTTCATTGGTTGTTTTTCCATCATTTTCTTCTCAACAAATTACACTGTTTATATCAGAAACTATTTTCAGCCTGAATATTTAATTCATCAAGATTCGAAGCATAATTTAAGTATTTTCTTACTTTTTCTCTGCAATATTCTAGAAATGTGTTGAATTTACATCTCAAGTCTTTAGGAAGCCTATTCAAAAAAGGTCATGTTTCCAAGGGAAAAAAAATGATGAAGGTTATAAAGGTGTTTGAACCGTATACAAAAGTCCCACTGTACAGAAACCCAGTCAACATCTCCAGTGATTGGTAGACAGAGATATGACCACACATATCACAGGTGGTCCCCATGTGGGAGGGGGAAGAGGGAGAAAAGTGTGTCTTTGCTCATCAAGCCTTGTTTTGGCCTGGGGGCAACGGTGCCACTGTGACTCTCGAGTCAGCCAGTCAAGGCTAGGGAAGCAGGAACACAAACAGATAACTGGTGCACAGAGGGAGTGTGCAAGAAAGAAAGAAGGAAAATGGGAGATGGAATGAGCGAGGAGGCTTCATCCCAGGATGAGTCACGTCTACTCATACTGTCTGCTGCAAGTAGCAAACACTGGGGGGAATAACAGATCTGTTGATATGGGAGTTTCCCCAAGCTTGCTGCATAGCTGAGGGCAGACGTGGAAAATACACAGACAGGAAGCCACACACAATTAAATGCAAAGCAGCGATTCCAACCACGATTTTCAGATATACACCTGCAAATTCAGAGACGTTTAATGTATAGTGTCCTCATATTTAGAACATATGTAAATATGACATTCCACAATTTTTTTTAAAATTGGATTTAGTATATGTATTTAAGTCACAAAAGTTTGAAGAGGGAAATGCAACTCTTTCCTTCTTGTAGTCACCTGTTCCAGAGATGATTGGAAAATGACAAATATATAATAAAATAATACTTATTATAAGAGCAAGTGGGGTATTCACTGTCGACAACAGGACAACACACTGCTTATGTGAAATCATCATCAGTGAATGTGGGTAAAACAAAAACTACAGCTTTATAATTTTTGGTGAATTTAATTTTGTTACAGTGAATGGAAGCCAAACTGATCCATATCAGTTTATAGCATTATTCAAACTGAATACAGGCTGCTGTGGGACGAAGACAGGTAACATCTATTTGACTTGCTGTCACCTGCATCTGGAGCTGTGCTGTAAACAAACACTAAAGCCCAGTTCGATCAGAATAGGAATAGAAATTTTTAACAAACTAAAATAATAATGCACATCAGCTCCTTGTATGCTGCCCTCACGACACGTGACCATGTGAAGCTAGACAGCTAGCGAACAAAATAGAGGAGATCTTCCACACAAGGCTTGCCTTTCTTGCTTTTAATGAAGATCCTTTAAAGCCTTATCTCTCTCAAGGCTTCTCCTTGCTATTTCTTATTTGTAACTGAAACATACAGAAAATGAAAATAAATTGCTAGCTAATACACATCTTAATGACAAACTTACTGATTAGCCTAGCTTAACACGTGCGTTACATTAGCATCGCAGTTCACTCCAGGTAAAGACATATAAAAGTCATCTCTGAACATATTAATACTCACAAAGACGAACGTTTCCCAAGGTACAAGCGTGTAGGGCACTCTTAGCGTGTACATGAACTCGTTCACTCTTTTAATACTGCCGAAACACTTTTCACGGCATTAACGGAGAAAATACTTCAAAGATAGGTTAATGATCAGAGCGCTCCCTCGCTCCCATTTCCGCACATACAATACAAAGATCGCTTGTGATAACGATGTCTCACTCCGAGCAAATTACGAACCCATACATTTTAACTGTTTTTAGCATGAATCACTTATAATATTTCTTAACTTTGAACTTATTTATCACTTTGCTTATGTAACTTAATCAGACTATGCACTAACTACTGACTTTTGACCAAAAGGCATAACACCTTGGCTTGCCATTCACGATATACCAGCAAACTAGTGCGTCAGAACGTTAAAGTTAGCTAGCAATCTCTAGTGATTTAAGCTACATTAGGTAATGTTTTTGATGCTATTTAGAGAACAAATAAAAATAAGCAGAAACTTTATATGATCATTAAATGTCCCTGCATTATCAGAAAAGTTTGCACTTTTCCTTCTATGCTGGTGAGGACTTTATAGAAGTAGGGCTTTTCTGCTCCTGCTTAGCATAAATACTTTTTGGCAGATTAGCATCAACAAGATGCAGAGATGTGGCGATCACTTGAAAGTCTCTGTGCTAGTTTTCAACTTTGCTTTGTGTTGTTGGCTTTGTGTTGGGCCCTAAATACTAAGACTCCGACACTGATCACAGAAAAGTGGTGGTGGTGACTGTTAAAGAGAACCCAATGACCGTTAATAAGAGATTAATTTAAAAAAATCAAATCGATAAGTGATATTGGTAATGGAATTGGAACTGCTAAATTCATATCAATTCCCATCCCTAAATGCTGGAGTGATATGAACACTCCAGCAAGAGATCAAAGTTCCAAGAATGCACTGCAGACATTTGACTCAAAGCCAGATAAGTCTATCTGGAAGCCAGGCATCCTCTTGGCTCACAATTGCTGTCTCTTCCTATAAATTCCACAAACAATAAGATCCTCTAAACCATTAAACTGTTTTTCCACATGCCAGGCAGTGTTTATGGCCCCTTTAGTGCGCCCCATTACATACACATTAGGTGACGGCATCCTGTGTCAGACTTTGCCTTTAAGAGCCTTTTAAAGTGGTTCCTGTAGTAAAGTCCAAATTAAAGTAGGATTGGTGGCTTCTCCTCAGTAATCTACATTCATATCATTTTTTTTTTTGCTTCTTATGCTAATGTCATACAGTATATTTAACATTTGTGTATTACAGTACTACAATATATGCTTAAGTGCATGATTATGGACATTGTCTTTCATGTTGTCTGTGTGAAGCCAAAAGCAACAGCATCGATCAGGACTTGTGCACCACACATAACACTAATGTTGCATTTAAAAAGCAGCTCTTGTATAGTTAGAGTAATGAGGCTCTGCATAGAGGATGATTGTTGAGTGACAGATATGATTTACAGCAGTAAGATGGACAGTCATCACCAGAATCCCTGTTGTGAGTCTGAAAGCAAACGGTCTAATACTCAGTTGGTGGTTAAGTCTTAAACCAGGGTTTAACATAAACCTGGATGTTTTCTGCATTATCAGTGGAGTCAAATCCACTAGCTAGTTGTACTGATATGTCAGACCTTTCAACTTGAAATCAATATTGTTGATCAATATGAAGTCTTTCCCCAATAAATCTGAGACCACAGCGACCAAATAAACACAAACATGCTGTCATCAAATTATGTTTGCCATTTTTTAAAAGTCCTAGGTCCCCACGCGGCCCTTGACCTACTAAAACATTATAGCTGAATTGCCAGTGAACAGGATATATATCAATAATAACTTTATGACAATGTAAATAAACACTAACAATAAGTAACCCAATAACATAAAATGATGGTGGGGGTTCTCAGCATCTATTAGACTACATGTTTCTGTGTCCAACCATTCTGTGACTCCAACATTTTCTCTTTTCTTTCTTCTTGTTTTTCAAACAAGTCCCAAATAAAACAAGCTCTGAAACATTATCAATAGCAGTGGTTGTTAATTTACATGTCCAGTAGAAAGCAGGCATTTTATTTAATTTGTTTGTTCCTGGCCATTTGACAGAGTAATGAGATTTTTACTGAAAACAGTTTAATCTTGCAACAATATCGACGAGGGCATAAAAAGCAAAACAATTACCTCAAAGTTGCCAAAATGCTCAGTAATTTGTGTTTTTGGCATTTCCTGGTCAAATTTAACCCGTATGTATTCAAATAGATTTCAGTGAGTGTGGGAGAGAGTGCTCAAATCCTACATACAGAAAAGTTTACAACCCCTGTTCTGAATCCACAGACTAAAAAATACAAATGTAATTGCTCTAAGAACTCAAGTATGTTTTATTGCAAAACATGTTTGAATGAAGAGTAACAAACAAAATGTTATCATCTAAAATCTAAATGTTATAATCATACATCTTTCTCTTTACTGTGACAATAATCCATCACATTAGTTTTTTGATTTGTTTGTTTTTAATGTCCAAGAGCTGTTTTGTTTTTTTTAAAAACTCAAGAAACATGAATGAGCAGAAACCTGAAGAGTACAGGGGAAAGTGAACAACAAATCCACAAGAAACATCTACAGTGTGAAGTTGAAAACATTACAGAAAAAGAATGTTTTAAAGTACATACGCTTTTCAAAAGCCATTTTTTCCTTTCCCTGAATTTTATCTCCTCCCCCTGCTTGTGTCTCCTTTAACTTTTCCATCTTTGCTTCTCTGCCAGCACATTTTGGATTTTCAACTTTGTATTGAAAATGTATTTTTGTTATATGTAACACTAAATAATGGTTAGGGTTAGTCTTAGGTGTCCATGTTCAACACAACATGGCATCAAATGACACTCAAAAGGGGAAACATCCACTGTGTTGGCAGTATATGCTTTAATAAAAGGATACTTTCCATGTAATCCATATGCAATTTCATGATATGAAGCTCTAACGCTATATTTTTACCACACCTCTGCCTTTGTCTGTTCATCCTTTTCTCCGGGACAGATGAGGTGAACGAGATTACTCTTCTTTCAGCCCAAGATGGTTCTCTATCCACCAAGGGCATAGTTGTGTGTGAATAATGTCTGAAGTGAGGAGTAAATATCTTTCCATGACAAGTTGTTTGGATTGGTGCTCATGTGCAATCTGATGCTTTATGTATCACAGCGTAGACTGCCTGGCTGCTAGCCTTGCTGGAGATGGGTTGCCCTGTCAGTCCCTCTGAAACACTAAGAAGGAAAAGGGGCTTTTCAGAGCAGGCAAAAAAAATGCAATGCAGCCCAAAATGTCACTTTGACTGTGAGTTGTTCTGATGAAGTGCCTCACCGAGGTAATACATCTGATATGGTGCCGATTTAAAGGGGGAAAAAAAAACATGTCCATTTAGGCAAGTGGATCAATTTTGGGTTTACATTACTGGGAGATTAAAGGCAAGAGATTGGTATCATGTTAATCCAACACAATTACATGCTCCAAATAACCCATCAACTGAGGTCAAATTTTACACAAAAGCCTCGTGTCATTAACTTCAATTAATGTCACACGATGACCTTGCAAGGTACTTCAACATTTTTTAGGTTCATCATGATGATAAAAATCAGCCTACTGGCGTAGCATTCAGTTCTAATGGTCATGAGCCATGAATTATTTGCCCCGAGATGGTGCAGGATCCATTTGCAGTCTTCTATATTTATTTAGCAAAAACCAGTGAAACCATTCAGCAGAGGTGAACAGTGAAATCACATAACTCATCTCACCAGAATAGAGATAAGCATTCATCCATTAAAACTATTTGTCAAAGAGGTTTCCAGTTAAGGGCATCTGAGAGGACAGCACTGACAAGCTCCTTATACGCTTCCTCTCATAAACATTCAAACATAGGGCTCCAGTTTGTAGGAGTTCTTTTTAATGGGAGTCATCCGGTGTGAAGCCCATTTTGCCTTTATAAAACAGAGTTTTAAGGTGTTAGTGGCAGCCACCAGCTTTGGCACTTAATTCTGGGAGCAGTCTATTGCTGGTTTAACAGCAGTGGGTAGCATCGGAAAACACCCACATACACAAAAACTTTTTCAAGTGCACACTATGGTTACCTAACAGACATTTGTGGGTCCATAAAAGCAGGGATTTAACTTGGATTTAGAAATTGTGATTCCTGGAGAGTTGGTGGGTGGGGGCTGGGTGTACAACAATCATCCACTGTGCTCCTGTTTCATAAAGTAAGCCATTTATATAACTTAAAGACAAATACAAAAACAGATGTGGACAAATTTGTTGCTACCCTTCCACAGTAAACAAATATATATATATATACAAAAACAAGGCTATCTCTGGTACTTAACTTAAAACTATTAAGTTTAATTGCATCCCTTTTTGTTTATTCAATTTTTAACACAAAGCTGACTATTGATTCAGTTGAATATTTTATTGAATAGAAAAATAAATAAATGTTACTTTACTATAAGAGTATGTATTTGTCAGCAGGTAATGTGGCCCACTTTTTCCTCAGCAAACTACCCAAGATGATTTGAAGGGGGCATTTTTTCAGATCTTCCCATAGATGTTCAATTTTCAAGGATTAACATTTAGGTTCATGGACGACCATTTAACAATAATAGTCCAGTGTTTTTTTGAGGGCACTATGTTTTGCTCCAGGATGCCTTTGTAGTCTTCAGACTTCACTGTGCCCTGCAGATTCAAGATTTCCCGTGCAAGATGCAGCAAAGCAGCTTCAAAACAAAATCAAGCCCCCTTCATTTTTCACATATTTATAGCTAAATGGGAGCGCTACTTGGAGATTGCAGATGCTCTTATATCTTTTAACAGCCAGATTTTCTGATCCATATTCAGTGAGGTGATCACATTAACATCAAACTGCAGTTATATAACAGAGAACTGATTTAACTAAATCATTTTTCAGGAGCAATAAAGCATTGTTTCAATGGGCTGTAGGAGTACAATCAAATCCCTGCACATCTGACATGAGAAACAAAACATTGAATTGAGGAATTAATTTTAATTTCCCAAAACAATTTACTGAAAGGGCAAATAAATCACAAGATCAAACAACTTCTTAACTTTTCATACATCAACTTTTCACTTTTATGTCTGAATTCAAAGCTTTGCAAGAACTCCCACTCATGTCTGATTCTTGAATGTCACTGTCCGCCCTCATAAACAGATGCTCACCTCCTGCATTCTGAACAGTAAATCTAACACATTAATCTGTGAGATCTTAAATATTGCCTCCACTTAATCACTAATCAAGTCCTGGTTTATGGCCATTTCACCAACATTTAGTTCTGGTAATCTGATTGGTTCAAGGTTTTTTGCATCATTGGGGGGGAGCAGTTTCTGTCATGATGTGCTGTGCAGCAGGCAGGATGAAGGACCCACATGTAGGACTTGGAAACGGAAGGTGGCAGCGTTTAATGCTGGGAGACTTTCCATAAAAGTAAACTTCACAAAAACAAACCAAAACCTCTAACTAGAAAACTAGAAACTAAGAAAAATGGACTAGGACTGGGAACTTGAATTTCCCCAGGAACACAGAGGGAAAACACACAGCATGGTGAGGGTACAAATACACACTGGACCAGGGGCTGTAAACACACTGGAGTAATCAGGGAATGGGAGACAGGAGGGAAACACAGCTGGGAGAAATCAGGGCTAACGAGACAAGAGGAAGCAAAACCAGACACACTGCACACAGGATATCAAAATAAAACAGGAAGTACACGACAGACAGAGACACAGACTTGACACTGAGCAAAAGGGACGCAGGAACAAAACCTAAGAACTGGAAATCATAGAACAAAGAACGGGAGTGTTGGAAATACTGAGAAAGAGACTTAATATCACTAATAGTGATAACAATGATGAAATCAAAGATCAAAAATGGAAAAAAACTCAAAACAATATACGATATCCAATATATTTTACCCTCTGGATTATTATAAAAATTTTTCCCCTTACTAATATCAGCTTTAAAGCTCTACATTAGTTTACATCCTTTATTTCACTTTGATGTCAACTTTCAGAATAGACAGAATAAATCAATTTGTTGTAGCTCACTGAAATGAACTAAATTGTTGATACCAGGCTAATTTATTTTGGAACAACAAAGTATGTAATGTCAAAATAATGATTGATAGCATATTGAAGTCTCATAGAAGGCTGCTTTACTGCTCTCAGAAACAAAATCACAGAAGTGAAACCTTTTAAAGATTTCAGCTTAGTGATGGATAACAGAGGACTCTTAAAAATTGCAAACCTTCCCGTCAGTGTTGCATACTGCCAAGAAAAATTGTACCTCTGTTCAAAGTCCAGCTAAAGAGCAGTGGAGGGTTACAGATGGTAATCACCTTAGTACTGTAGCCTGTCTCTGAGTCTCCATCTAATATGCAACACTGATGACTGATAATATATTATTGATGCTCCATCCTGGCTGATCTTGAAAGGCCAGGTTCGACCAGGCCTATCCATCTCATGGATATTTTAGTACTATTTCTCCCAGAATATGAGTACGGCACTTACAGAGCTCCGAATGATGAACAAATGAAGTGCATCTACTGCTATACTACTAGTGGGATTCACCCAGTGGTTCACTGTACAGATTGAAGCATTTATGCTATACTTAGCCCAAATAGTTATTTATATATATATATATATATATATATATATATATATATATATATTCTTGGATGTTGGAACGAACATCCAAGAATACATTGGGAAGATGGCCCCAGCTGACCGAGTGCTCAGTGAATACCTCAGGCAGCAGAAACCCAAGAAAGAGGAGGGAGACGAGGAACCATCATGGAAGGACAGGCCCCTGCACGGTATGTACCACCGGCAGATAGAGGAGGTGGCTGATATCCAGAAATCCTACCAGTGGCTGGACAAAGCTGGACTGAAAGACAGCACAGAGGCACTAATCATGGCAGCACAAGAACAAGCTCTGAGCACAAGATCCATAGAGGCTGGGGTCTATCACACCAGGCAAGACCCCAGGTGCAGGCTGTGTAAAGATGCCCCAGAGACAATCCAGCACATAACAGCAGGGTGCAAGATGCTAGCAGGCAAGGCATACATGGAACGCCATAACCAAGTGGCCGACATAGTGTACAGGAACATCTGTGCCGAGTATAACCTGGAAGTCCCGAGGTCAAAATGGGAGATGCCCCCAAGGGTGGTGGAGAATGACCGAGCTAAGATCCTGTGGGACTTCCAGATACAGACGGACAAAATGGTGGTGGCTAACCAACCGGACATAGTGGTGGTAGACAAACAGAAGAAGACGGCCGTAGTGATCGATGTAGCGGTTCCAAATGACAGCAATATCAGGAAGAAGGAACACGAGAAGCTGGAGAAATACCAAGGGCTCAGAGAAGAGCTCGAGAGGATGTGGAGGGTGAAAGTAACGGTGGTCCCCGTGGTAATCGGAGCACTAGGTGCGGTGACTCCCAAGCTAGGCGAGTGGCTCCAGCAGATCCCGGGAACAACATCGGAGATCTCTGTCCAGAAGAGCGCAGTCCTGGGAACAGCTAAGATACTGCGCAGGACCCTCAAGCTCCCAGGCCTCTGGTAGAGGACCCGAGCTTGAAGGATAAACCGCCCGCAGGGGCGTGCTGGGTGTTATATATATATATATATATATATATATATATATATATATCAAATCAAATCACTTTTATTGTCACATCACATGTGCAGGCACACTGGCACAGCACATGCGAGTGAAATTCTTGTGTGCGAGCCCCACAAGCAACAGAGATGTGCAAACACAACAACACAAACGAGCAAAATACAAGAATGGCCAACCTGAAACTAATAAATATATGTACAATATATAATAGTGTATGCATTTCTGGATGTGTATACTAAATATTTTCCTACGTGTGTGTGTGTGTGTGTGTGTGTGTGTGTGTGTGTGTGTGTGTGTGTGTGTGTACACATTTTTACAAATTAAATAGTAAAAAAATAAAATAAAATAATAATAATAATAATAATAATAATAATAATAATAAAATATATAAAATATACAGAGTTGAATATGTGCAAAACAAGTGGCATTTATATACAGTATGGAGTGCATAATGTTGAAGTTCCAGTAGTGAAGCTGAGGTGTCTATGACGTGTTCAGCAGTCTGATGGCCTGATGGAAAAAGCTGTCTCTCAGTCTGCTGGTACGGGACCGGATGCTGCAGAACCTCCTTCCTGATGGAAGTAGTCTGAACAGTTTATGGCTGGGGTGACTGGAGTCCTTGATGATCCTCCCCGCTTTCCTCAGGCAGCGCTTCCTGTAGATGTCTTGGAGGGAGGGAAGCTCACCTCCAATTATCCGTTCAGAGCACCGCACTACTCGCTGGAGAGCTTTGCAGTTGTAGGCGGTGCTGTTGCCATACCAGGTGGTGATGCATCCAGTGAGGATGCTCTCAATGGCACAGTGATAGAAGGTCCTGAGGATGCGGGGGCTCATGCCGAATCTTTTCAGTCTCCTGAGAAAGAAGAGGCGCTGCTGCGCCTTCTTCACTGTTTTGTTTGTGTGTACTGACCACGTAAGATCCTCAGCCAGGTGTACTCCAAGGAACCGGAAGCTGCTCACTCTCTCCACAGCAGCGCCGTTGATGGTGATGGGGGTGTGTACTTCTCTGCACCTCCGGAAGTCCACTATCAACTCCTTTGTCTTTGCGACGTTGAGGGTGAGATGGTTGTCTTGACACCAGTGGGTCAGGGCGCTGACCTCCTCCCTGTAAGCCGTCTCATCACCGTTGGTGATAAGACCCACCACTGTAGTGTCGTCCGCAAACTTCACAATGATGTTGGAGCTGTTAGTGGCTGTGCAGTCGTAGGTGTAGAGTGAGTACAGGAGAGGGCTCAGTACACACCCCTGTGGAGCACCAGTGTTCAGTGTGATGGGGGATGAGGTGATGCTGCCCAGTCTGACCACCTGGCGTCTGTCAGACAGGAAGCTAAGGATCCAGCTGCAGAGGGAGCTGCTCAGTCCTAGATCCTGCAGTTTCCTGTCCAGCTTCGAGGGAACGATGGTATTGAATGCTGAGCTGTAATCTACAAACAGCATCCTCACATACGTGTCTCTCTTCTCCAGGTGTGACAGGGCAGTATGTAGTGTCAGGGCTATGGCATCATCAGTGGACCTGTTGTGGCGGTATGCAAACTGTAGAGGGTCCAGTGAGTCGGGTAGTGCAGAGCAGATGAAGTCCCTGACCAGCTTCTCGAAGCATTTGCTTACGATGGGGGTCAGGGCTACAGGTCGCCAGTCGTTCAATGAGGAGATGGTGGAGGATTTGGGTACAGGGACGATGGTGGCCATTTTGAAGCAGGCTGGGACTACAGACAGAGAGAGGGAAAGGTTGAAGATGTGCGTGAACACTCCAGCCAGCTGAGCCGCGCATGACCTGAGGACGCGGCCGGGAATCCCGTCCGGACCAGTAGCTTTGCGTGCGTTCACCTTCCTGAAGCACTTCCGCACATCCTCCTCAGACACAGTGTGCGCACTGACGTCATCCGCGGTGCGCACACTGTCCGGTCTCATGGTGTTCGCTGTGTCGAATCTAGCGTAGAATACGTTTAGATCCTCACACAGAGAGGCCGTGGTCTGCGGTGTGCTGGTTTTCCCTCTAAAGTCTGTGATCGTGTTTAGTCCCTGCCACATACTCCGAGGGTTGTCAAACTGTTGTTCCACCCTGTCCCTGTACTCACGTTTGGCTGCTTTGATCGTCTTCCGGAGTTGGTAATGTGCGTGTTTGTAGTCCGATGTGTTCGCGGAGGCAAAGGCGGTGTTCCGTGCCGCGCGAACATCTCCGTTAATCCAGGGTTTTTGATTTGGGAAGGATTTGACTGTTCTGGATGGGACGACATCTTCCACGCATTTCCTGATAAATCCACAGACTGAGTCTGTGTATTCATCAATGTCTCTGGCGGCCACGTGAAACATTTCCCAGTCCGCGTGATCAAAACAGTCCCGCAGCGCAGACTCCGATTGGTCCGTCCAACAGTGCACCGCCCTCCGGGTTGGAGCTTCCTGTTTCAGCTTCTGCCTGTAGGCGGGCAGGAGCAGGATGGAGCAGTGATCTGATTGGCCGAATGGGGCGCGGGGGAGGGCTTTGTACGCATCCCGGAAAGAGGTGTAACAGTGGTCGAGTTGCCGGTTTCCACGTGTGTTGAAAAGGATGTGTTGATGGAGTTTTGGTGAGACTTTCTTCAGGTTTCCCTTATTAAAGTCTCCGGCTGTGATAAACGCTGCCTCTGGGTGTGCGGTTTCCTCGCTGCTGATCGCGCTGTACAGTTCCCTGAGTACACGGTCAGTGTCGGCTTGTGGGGGAATGTAAACAGCCGTAATAATCACTGCTGTAAATTCCCTCGGTAGCCAGAATGGCCGGCACTTAATCATCAGGTACTCCAGGTCCGGTGAGCAGAAGGATTTGACCGGGTGCACGTTCGCATAATCACACCAGCTGTTGTTGATCATGAAACACACACCACCGCCTCTGCTTTTCCCAGTAAGATCCTGTGACCTGTCCGCGCGGTGCACAGAGAACCCCGGCAGTTGTATTGCGGAGTCCGGTACTTTGTCCGATAGCCAGGTTTCTGTGAGGCAGATCACGCAGCAGTCCCGCATCTCTCGCTGGAATGAGATCCGTGCCCGAAGCTCGCACAGCTTGTTCTCCAGAGACTGCATATTAGCCAGTAATAAACTGGGTAACGGTGGTCTGTAAGTGCGCCGTCTCAGTCGAACCAGAACGCCAGATCTTCTCCCTCTGCGTCGGCGTTTGCGGCCTCCAGGGCCAGAGAACAAAGGCGTCTCAGGTGAGATGAATGGGGGGTCTGCAAACGGAGCGTCCGTGTTGCAAAACTTGAACTCCGGAAAGTTATAAGAAAGACCGTCTTTTATGTCCAGTAAGGTTTGTCGGTCGTACACAAGGAGACAAGTGCTGCTCGTGAAAAAATAAAGGAAAAGTAAAATTAAACACAGAAGAAAGCCGTTGCTTGGGGGAGCTCGCGACGAGGCTGCCATACTCGGCGCCATCTTGATTCTTGATTCTTCTATATAACACATAATATATTGTAGTATAACTACCATGCACGATCTGATATCGTCGTGTTGTTCCCAGATCATCATACTAAATGTTGTTCCAGGATCAACATTGCAAGTGACCAATCAGAATGTCGTGACATCATACTTTTGCGACTTCGGGGAAAATCGCCGTAAAACAAAAAACTGTACTTAAGCTGCGAGAAACCGCCTCTGTCCGCCAATCAACGGACTCTGACCGTAACCCTGACCCTTTAATAAACGCTGAGCAGAATTGATATTGTCCTTGCAACATTGGAATTTCATAAATGCACGAATGGCTTGGCGCGCCAAAGAATAACGTCACAAGAATGTGATTGGTCACTTGCAATGTTGAACCTGGAACAACAGTTTCATGATGATGTGGGAATAACACCAACACGACGATATCAGATCATCCCAACTACCATATGATTATACAGTATATACATTAAAACACATCCAAATCACCATCTGCACAAAATGCTGTCTGTGTGTGTATAAATATGTCTTTATGTAATGCAAAAGGTTGCATTTGACATGCAAAATGCCTGTCTTGCTTCTGGCAAAAGAGAATTGTGAACACCTGTTTTAACACAGGCTCGTGTGTTTCAGTGTGCGACACTACAGTATTTTATGGCTGCAAATCACTTGTAATCCCACTGCAGCACATTACAGTTCTGGTGAATCTGAAATAAATTTCAGACTCTAGACATGCTGGTGGGAATACTCTCACTGTTACTCTCTGCATATAAATTTTCAGCAATGGTGGAGGTTACAGCACTGAGAACTACCTAGGTGCAGTGTATTCAAGATAATCGGGTCATTGCATATAGTCCCCAATCCTTAAGCTTTCATTATACCAACAGTTTTTATAAGCACCATTCTTTCCATTCTTTCTGTAGCTTTGATCCATTTTTTTGTCGTGTTGAATTGCTGACAAGCTTTTTGTTTCACCACCAGACGTGTGTCCTTGTGTGCCGTTGATTCACTGCATAGAAAGTAGATGATTTTACAGCATGTGCAATGAAAATAGGCTGAAAAGAAGTCTGATGTCTGGAGACAGTATTCAAGTTTATGTCTGCCAAAAGCAGAATCTAAGACTACATCTAAAGCTGTGTGAAGGTCATGGCAAGTAGTGTAATTAATTGACCAGAAACGGAGATGGATGAAGAAGTGTTATCTTTATATTAACCTACATGGTTATAAACATAGAATACACAGCACTAAGAATACATTCAGACATCAGGTATAAATATATCTTTTTAACAGTTTAACTACCAAAGGATCAGTAAGGTTCATGGACTTATTTGAAAAATATATCTGTTGACATGCAGAAATAGTGTTTCATGCAGCTGCGTATCAAAATTGGTCTATAAATCTGCTTATTTGTACGTCGAGGGCAGATCCCACACAGTCAGAAACCATGAAGGGTAAGCCACAACCACTAACACCTCTGTCCCTCTGGTGTTGTCTTTTGTTTGTTCTATAACCCTCCATTTGTTATTTAGCTACAGCCAGAGCCACTCTGAGCTAATGTATGAGACTTAAACTCTCATTTGTTGCACAAGTTTGTTTTTGTTCTTTAGGCAAAATCCAATAAAAGAGGATTCACTCATGAAAGAGAGGGAGTTTATTTCACCCAGTTGAGTGCTAAAACGCCTCTTCACTTATACAATTGAGATTTTTCACTTTCGTGTAAGGTATGCCACTAAGCCTAACTTGTAATGAGTTTTGGGAAACAGGAAGGAGAAATATTTGATTTGCTCCTATTAAACAGAGTTTATTGATAATTTAACAGTTTATGCCACTAATCTAGGACATCCTGGATCCTCACTCAAAAGCTTCCATCAACACTAGTCAATCCTTTTCTCCCATTTACCGCAACTGTCTCCTTAACATCCTTCCTTTATCAACTCTCTTGTCTATATACCAGCCCACTCATTTCCTCTTCTTATCTTTAGCATCCTAATTGTTTGCTATATTTATTATAAATCATACAGGCAAAGTAATCCATCAAGTAAGCATCCCGTCCTGTTCCCAACAGTGCCCCTTGATCAAGCTGTTTATCTCTCCCATGTTAAACAAGGTCAGTGTAAGTCATGAGACAAAATATTGTCTTTATCTGTGCCCAAATGAGTAATTAAATAGCTTGTATTGTGTGTGTGTGTGTGCGTGTGCGTGTGTGTGTGACATATTGTGTCTCCCGGAATAGGACCTACCACAAAAGTTATGTACTTATGTCTGTCTGTCTGCCTGTGGATATATTTCATAAACACAGTATCAGAATCAGGCATTACACAAAACATAGTCACACAACTTTACAAGTGTGTAGTGCAGATAAAAAAAGGCCAACATCAAAGATGGGTGGAGCTTGAGCAATGAGTACCGAGGATTGATGTACTAATAATTACAAGATTCTGACAGTTGAATACTCAGGTGTCAATAACAACATTCATTGCTGCTGGTATGAGCTCATTGCAAGATTGTCTTTAATTGACCCTGTACCTAATCATGCCATATATATTTTTGGCAACATCATTTGGCGGGTTTTTAATAATGGCCCTCAACTGTTTCACTGTGTATAATAGATTTGAAAAGGTTTCTAGAGACACCCCTTTAGCTCAGACAATCACAATGCTCTTCAAGATAATTTATGAGAGCTTGTGAACAATTCCTTAAACTGCGGTCAACCTTTGAGAACCACAGATATGCTTCAGAGCTGCTCTTTGACTGCAGACACACTCATAAAGCAGTGTCACTACATCTTTCTTTCTGATTAATCTCTGTGTATAAAAGACCTATTATGTCTGTGCCGTATCCTGACCTAAGCTCTCCATTGACCTTGTAGTTGATTATGTGTCGCATGCTCCAAAAGCCCGCAAAGGTAGGGTGAGTAATTGCATTATGTTAGTGTTATTAATCCTGCGTAACATTACGGCTTTATTAATCAGATATTTACATTGTGTACCCCAAATATAGCACTGCATCCACACAAATTTCAGGTTTAAATGATGCTGCTGCTGTATTACAAATCTATTATTGCTAATGGATAATGTTTTCATTGTCTTCCAGTTTTCCTATAATCCCAACTTCTGTTATTTCCATGCTTGCCCACTGCATAATTAACAACTAAAGATTTATTTTCAGAGATTAACTTTCTATAAATAGAAGAAGATAACACTTGCTAATCTTTCAGTTAAATAACAAGCGAAAGCAGCTGATTATCCTGGCTTAGCAAAACTACCGTTAAAAGTTGACTATTGGCTTTAATATTAAATATATGGAAAAAGTGGTATGACAAAAGCAATTAAAGACAACAGAAAGCTGGTTCTAGTCTTGAAAGGGAAGAGGCTGTTATCAGTGACAACACCCTACATGCATCCCACTTTGCTAGGTCTGCATGACATAAGTCTCCAACTGACAGTCGTTGTTGTTTTCAGGGTTCCTGCTTGGAGACTAAGTATTGATTTCCTTCCTGTGCTCCTTGCAGAAGTAATATACAGTTATAATCTAATTGGTGTGCAGGAACTTTGGGGAACTATATCTACTGAGACATGTGTTATGTATTATTGCCACCTTCACACTAAGCTTCACAGTGACCTGGTGTCAGTTATCTACACTGCTGACATAGCACCTTTGAGTAAACACATTCTGAGAAAAGGTAAAAAAAAAAATATATATATATATATATATATATATATAAAAAACTGTCAAAAAGGTTTTTAGGTCACTAATAGAAACACAAAGTTATGAAAAATAAAGTTAGAAAGACTATTGGAGAGTGAGGTCCAAAAGTGATAAGCCATTATTGACAATTTTTCAATAAAAATATAAAAGTTTCACATGAACAAGAGGTGCCAATAGAGATTCTATATACATGTTATTGCAAAAACAAAATGTGCTTGGCACCACAGTGCATTTAACTCACAATTTTGAGTGCAAAAGCTGCCAGACAGGACAGAAATTCATGAATAATAAAATAAATACATACATTTTATATGTATTGTAAATATTACCATGCAAGTTTAAAAATGCATTTTGGAAAATGACTTTGAGTGCACTATATGTATCTTTTTTTATTTGTTGAAGAAAATCCTTCTCTGTAAAAGCCAGAGGGTATGGCATAGTCTCTGAACAATGGTATGCTAATGCTATTTGGTCAGGTTGGAGCTGAAGTGGTGCAGATGTCCATCTTCAGAGCAGCAAAACGCCCCCAGACTTCAATAACCGCTCTACCATGTTTCACTATGGGTATGAACAACTATGGTAATATTCTCTCTCCTGTTCTTTTTCTTTATATTATATACAAATTTCAGTTACTGCAATAAACTTCATATTTCAATAAAAAGGACTTCTTTCCTGTATACTCACATGCATATTGTCATAGTCCATACCAAGCAGCTTTAGAAGAGGTTTACAGACCACTGTTCATCCTGTGAGACACCTACCAGACAGCCTTTATTTGGCAGGAGTTCAAGTCTTACATTCTTTATTTAGTAAATTCTGTTTATATGTGGTGGATTTGCTCTCCTATTTCTAAGTGTAGAAAGCTTTATGTATTGATCTTATGATGGTGTGGTCACTTCTGGTCTCCCTGTTTATACTTTGGATACTGCTGATCCAGTGTGTTAGAGTGTTATATTTTGTCCTTTAAAAAACATCATTGATTGTGTGATGCTAATCCTGCTTAGCAGAGAATGCTATCAAAACTTGCTAAAAGTTCATTGCTGACTTGTTGCAGATTCAAATTCTTTATAAATCCTGACTTCTTGTTTTTTTATTTTTTGAAATTCTCCTACTTTGTGTGTTAAGTTTAACAGATAGAGGATCCAAATACAGTTTTGAGCTTATTTCAAAAACACCCAGAAGTCCATATGTCAAGGCAGGGAGTGCACAGGCAGGACAAACAGACACTCAGGTGTATTGGTAAACATAGTTTTTTCTACATGTTTTGGTATTCACATGTAAACAGCATTTAGAAAACTGCAAATGTAGCAGAAAGGGAAGGGCATGGCCCTGTACTATGAAATGATTTCAACATTGCAAGAGTATCTTTCCTTTATCTGGCTCCACTTACTTTAACATTAGTGATCAGGATCAGTGATCACATGAAGCTGGTTATCAGCTCGCTAAGTTGACCCAAGGTTTTCTCTGTGTGCTATCATGAAAGGGGTAGCATTGGTAGGATGTGACCAATCACATTTAAGGAAAAGTGTACTGGCCGCAAAACAACTGATTTTACAAAGGAAGATAAAACTACAGTGTGAAGATGTTAAACAGGTAATGCAAACTGAAAGCAACACAGCTTCTGCAGACAAAGCAGCAGAGTGAATGTGTGTGACAATAAAATCAGTGCATAATGAGTTACGCTATGTTGACACTTCAGGTCTTAATGCTCAATTCCGATTTTTTGATCAAATCCAATTTTTTTGTCTGCTTGTTCACACTACAAATAAAATGTGACAGCAAATGCGCTCTAGTGTGAACCCTCAAAGTGGCCCGCATGCGCAAAAGAAGACGTCACACACAACCTGGATGTGTGGCTATTCTGAGGTTGAAAAGTTTTTCAGTAGCATTTAATAACTTCGCATTTGTCTTTGTGCTAAATCCTGTGTCATAGAGATGGAGTACGACAACCAAAGTTCACCAAAGCCAGACCTCCTTTGCTTTAGTTGGATTAGAAGAACCTAAAACCTCAATTAGAGGGTATTACGACAGTGGTTATCAACTTTCCCTATTAACCTGGACCTCCTGCTTCTCAGTCTCTGTGTGGTGTTATTTCACAGGTCATATGACTCTTTAACCTGCTTTTGTGGATGGCACTGTGTTCACACACAATAATTTCTGGAAGTGGTAGACTGATCCCTGGTTTTTATTATTTTAAGTGATGCTTAAAGATCTGAAAAGGAGCCTATATTGGTTTTCATCCTTGGTCTTTAGACCCAGATTTCTCAATTTTTTTGGGAATCCTTTGATGATATTATATAATGTAAATGGTGAGTAATTCAAAGGCTTTGCAATTTTACTTTTAGTAATGTTATTCTGAAATTGTTCCACAATTTATAGACACAGTTTTTGTTTTGTGTTGGGGTTTTTTGCAGATTGTTGAATCTGTGCTGATCTGTACCCCTGAGAAACCCTTCCTCTAAGATGCTCTTTATATAACCAACGAGTCATTTTAGTTATCTGTTGCCATTTAACCTAGTTGTAAAATGTTCCTCCAGCTGTTTAACTAATACTTACATTTACAGCTTTTTATTGTTTTTATCCCAATTTTTCAGACATGTTGCTGCCATCATATTCAAATTAGCCAGTAATGTTTAGTGTAGACCCTGCAGGTAAAGTCCTGGGCTTTGAAGATAAAAACGTCTCCGGGGCCTGATGCGGAATATCCCTGACAGCACTATACATTAGTTAATATGGAGCTTGTTAATCTACAGACTATATTTCAAAGAAAAGAGAAAAAACAGAAAAAAAATCATTTGATTGAAATTTATTTAATTAAAGTAATTGAGATTCATAGTATTTTGAGTAGCCTCGGAACCAAAACTAAATCATACTACTTAAATTCACTGTGTAGTGCAGACAAAATCAACACATCTACAGAATTGCACACACATAAACATTTGACACTCAGATGAAGAGCTGGACCAAGAAATAGGCTACCTTTATTGTGTATTCATCCTGGGGACCAAACAAATTGCATCAAATGCCAGGTTCACCCAAGGGCCGCTGTCTTCCAGATGTATATTCTTCATCCAAGGGCAGTGTGAAAGAAACTATGTGCTGCTGGCTGTTTATATCTTCTTAGCTGTGAGTTTTCAGAACTATATAAATATATGTGTGTATGTGAGTGTGTATAACTATTTTCATTGTCATACCCTTGCACTTGTTGATGTATCGAGGAATGTTAAGTCATTATGTCATTTTGTGTGGCTTAATGCACTTCACAATACAGCTAAGCCAGTAATAATCTTCTACCAAACAGCAAATTTTTTTTAAACATCCTGTTGAAGCTTGCTTCAATCGACTTAAAATGTTCAGGTCAATCAGGCTATGATCCGCTGTTTTTCTACAAACGCTGTGATTCTTCTTTTACCCTCCATTCAGCCATGTGTTGTAGCAGCAGCCCATCTCGCTGTGAAATGTTATCACTAGACCCTGGTCTTCATCAGACTGAATGAGCCCAGTAGAATCAATGCACTTAAACTAGATCACTTTACCCTGCCTTGCACATAATGGCCTGATAGGTGGTTTCATAGAGCACTCAGTCTCTGGAAGTGTGTCTTATAAGAAAGACAGAGTGTATGTTTGTGTTTAGGGTAAAATATGCTGCGTGAGTACATGACTGTTTTCATGCATGCGACAAATCAGCTACTTAAAATGAATGCCATGAAGACTTAAAGTTAATGGTCCTTAAGGACTGCTTGGATCCTGTAATATAGCACCAACATCACTGCATTTAACCCTTGATTAAGGTTTGTGTGCCTACATAAATTAAAAGAATGAAAGCCATCATTTATCCTTGTGTTTTTCAACACATCCAGATCTCACAAAGTCATCTTAGCAGCACATCTCCTCTTGTCAATTAAAATGCAAGCTAATCCTTTAAACCAAACAGATTCACATCATGGATCCAGAGACACACAAAGGGAATAGGACCCCTCTCGGAGAGGACGGTATTTACTGTGGTGCCTTTGCCACATCCCTTTTTAATTAACACCGGGAAGTGGTGCAGAGAGGTTGCAGGGGTGCTGGTAGGTAGTTGGGTGTTTTCAGCAGCCAGCTGATAACCCTCTGCCCAGGGGTCTGCACAGTCAACAACAGGACATGCCAAAGGTCTTCTAGACAGCTCAGTGAACCCAGCCTGTGTTCCAGCCCCAGGCCACCACTCTTCTGGGCAGAGCAGGAGGAACAGAATCATGAGCCTGGCAGCAGAGACAGAGCTAGCAGCCACAGCATTCAGCCTTTTCTCTGCCACCCAACATGAGCCAGGAACACGTGAGAGGTAAAGCTGTGTAACACTGGAAAGGAGGGAGGGTAGAAACTAGAAAGGAGATGGAAAGAGAGATAGGTAGATAAGTGCTGTAGATTTAAAAAAAAAAGTGTTTGCAATGGAAAGCTCTTAGAGGAGCTGTGCACCTTTAAGCGGATGTACAGAGGCATCTTTGCAGCACCAGCTGCTTTTCTTTCTGCTCACCACTCTGCAAACTTGGCAGCAAATTTAAGAGCCATGTTTTGATCACCTCTGGCTTACTGTCTGTCTTCTCAGAAATAACATTTTCATTTTTTTAAAGGTGTGAATAACTGAATATGTTGTCACAGGAGGATGCCCACCGCTGCCATTGTTTCCACTATCTCAGCTCCGCCAACCTGTGCTTGTTAGTGTGATCACTGCCCCTTAGGTGTTTCTGTACATAATATATCTTTTCACTGCAATTAACTGCCGCAGGCCCACCGTAGGAACTTAGAGGGATGTCCCCTCCGCAGAGCTTTTACCCTGGGGAGTTGATGTAGGAGTGAGATGAAAATAAAAATGCAAAAGAAGAGAGCAGTAAGTACATAGAGAGGGAGGAGAGAGAAAGTGGGAAAGCAGCGTGCCAAAGCTTCCCACCCACCGCTCGTGTCTATAATCTCTCGGGAAAGAGCTAACTATCAGGGAAAGAGTTGTGTTGTGAGGAGTGCTGACAGCTTCGTCTCTTCTGCCCCCTACTGCAAAGGAAGTGTTGATAGAAGAAGATTTCAAAGAGAAGGGGAAAAAAGTGTGGATGTCTAAATGTCTAGGTTGCTCCTCTGGAAGCAGAAATTGTGTCTATACATCACATTTGCTAGATTAAACCATATGAATCTTTAGAGAGCAATAACAATTTAGTGCTCCATGGATTTATCAAAATATACCATCACTAGAGGTTGCTGACTGATAACAGTGAGTCAGTAATTGAGCTACCATTGGAATACCACCAGTCTTCGATTTTCAGGTGGTTATCAGTAAAGCAAATCAAAAATAAAATATGTTGTTTTGCCGCTCACTTGCAAAGGTTGTTTTTCACCCAAAATGTCCATCATAATCTATTTTATTACATATATCTATTATATTATATTAAAAAATCTTGGGCAGTTGCCAGTGTGCTGTGTTGTTTGTCTTCTTACAGTATATTTGTCCTCTACAAACATAACCTCTGTTTCATTCTTTTGTTTCTCTCTGCAAGGTAAAGCATGGATCTGCTATATCTTTAATGTCCCTGAACACTTTTTTAGCCTTTTATTATTCACAGTGTGAACTTACATAAACTTTCCTTTACAATAAACAGTTTGGTTAATTTCAGTTGTCGTTGTTTTTGTTGGATGGTTCCTCACCCTGGTTTGAAGTTAACTGGAGCTGATTTAGAAAAAGCCACATGGACTCTTTCTGTCAAGTCACTTCGACGTCATAGTTCATATCATGGATTTTCTTTAAGTCTTGGATTCATATTGTATTCCACCATATTGAGCTATATAGCATCATAACATAGCATATTTTATGTATTTCTTGTGTTTAATTTTTAAACAATTTTAAATTGTTGTAAGGAATTTCCCAGGACACTGGCGATCTCCTAGCAATGGTTGGTCGCAAAGAGGGTGCTGCTTCACCAAAAACATCCTTGAGACCGTTGTTGTCATTAGCGATCACCAATTAGTAATCGTGGTAATCTGCATGACTGGGGCTTAGCAATCGATTTCATAGTGACTGCCATTAACCTCTAGCAAGCAGTTGCAACAGGTTGGCAAACGTTCATTTTTCCCTAGCAAGGTGGTTGCCAACTGGTTTCTATGCATGTGTGATGGACAGAGATGGGCAGTAACGCATAATCCGATTACTTTTTTCAAGTAACGAGTAAAGTAAGGGATTACTATTGTAAAAACGTTAATTAGATTACCGTTACTTTACCGTAGGAACACTGTGTTACAGCGTTACTAAAACCGTGATTTTTTTTGTGAGAATGTCTCATGACAGTGACGTAAGCAAGTGCGACGTTCGTGGCAACAGCTGTGTGCAGATCAACAATGGATAATATATCGAGTGCGGGAGAAAGTATGAGCAGCGTTTAAAGCGTGGAAGTACTGACCTTACTTTGAGTTTGATTCCATAAAAAGTGACAAAAACATTAGCGTCCGTTGTGCGTGGGAAGAAAACTTACAAGCAAGGGCCGAGTGTGCTACGACGTAATGAGAAATTCACAGAGAAACTCGCGGATTCTTCCACTGACCACTGCGGCACACCTGCACCAGGGTAAACCTTCGCCTACCCCACTCCTGCTTTACAGGTGAAAATAGAGCAAAAGGACTGCTAGTCTTTGACTTTATTTTCTGCTGTGTTTTACTTGCATCTATTTGAAAGAGTGAGTGTAAACACAAAAAAAATAAATACATTTTATGTGCTGGAATGTGCAGAAAATAGGTTTAAATATTAAACAAATTTCTTCCAGTCAGAGGATGTTGCATATAATTAAATTTTTGCTTGATGCATAAAGTTAAAAGATTAAAACTAATAAAACAAGTTTTAAAGAGGGACTTTTCCATTTGATTACATTTTGTATGATGGATTATGTAAAAAAAAAAAGTAGAACTGGGCTGAAAGATCTATTGCTTTATCACCTATTCAGGTTGTAAATTGTGGTTTTAAAAAGTAACTAAGTAATTAATTACTTTTGAAAATAGGTAATCAGTAAAGTAATGGGATTACTTTTTGGGGAAGTAATCAGTAATTAGTTACTGATTACTTTTTTCAAGTAACTTGACCAACACTGGTGATGGAGGCCTTATTTTATCTTATTATCAGTGATGGGAATAACGGCGTTACAAGTAACAGCGTTATTTTTTTCAGTAACGAGTAATCTAATTACTATTTCTATCATTACAACGCCGTTGCCGTTACTAACAAGAAAATGCGGGGCGATCGCGTCACTATTTTTCATCAAACAGACGGTTGAAGCTGTCTTCAGCTTACCGCATCTTATATCAGTTGCATGGAAGTAGCTGTAAGTAATCTGGGCGCTACAGCTTTAAGCAGCTGCGTGCGATCCCGCGGACGGCAATCACTTTCTGCCCGACGATCACTTTTTGGCACAACACCTGGAGCAAAGGGGGCAAAACAATCTCATGAGTGCTGCTGTTTGGCTGAGGAGGAATAAAGTAGTCGCAGTAAGCCAATCACATGATCACTTCAAGATGACAAAGCAACAAGGTGATATATACCAGTTTTTAAATTATGTTGATAGCCCACGTAAAACCAGATAATAAACAATATATACTCTGTGTTTTTTCCTGAATAGTTTAGTCACGTTTGCTGTCTAAGGACAGTGCTAGCAAGCACTCTCTGCTTATGACCAAAAAATACAAAAACAAAACAAAAAACACGTGTTGGTGGAAAAATGCACCATGTCGACCAATCAAAAATGATATGGCAACATGACATTTGGTTATTAAGGAAGAGGGGGAAGTTTTAGGAGTGACGGCGAGAGAGGGAGAGAGAGAAAGAAAGACAGCAGAAGAAGAGAGAGCGCGAGTTTTGAGATGTGACAGATTTGTGACGTTTAGCGTGTTTGAAGTGTGTAGTTCATGTGTTGTCTTGTGTAGTTAGTGTGTAGTGTTGTGGATAGTGTTGTGTGTCAGAGCAATGAGGTGACTGCTGTCTGCAGGTATCAGGATGTGTTGTTCTCCTTTATAGTGGACAGAAATTATTTTTTTGGAGTGGCACAAATAATTTGTGTGGCATCTTATTTAATGCAGAACAGCTGATTGTTATGTAAATAGTTTGAAATGGTTATTTAAAAAAAGGGGGTAAAAGGTAAATGGCTGCAAATGACTTTGTTGTTTGCAAAAATTTATATTTGCATTTTTTATTATTATTATTTTTATTAATCCTTTATTTATCCAGGTAAAAAATCTCATTGAGATTAAAAATCTCATTTCCAAGAGAGACCTGGTATCATAGCAACAAAAGTCACATACCACATAGGTATATAACATTTAAAGTTATGAAATATGATTCATTAAACATGTTTGTGGTTGTTACAGTAAAAATATCACTTTTTCTACTCGAATTTGTTTTTTGTGTGATTTTAGGTACATTGTGTTAATACAGTATGTCAAAATGAAAACATAACTGTAAATTCAGACACGTGAGGATGTGCTGAAAGGGATGATACCAAACAAGGCAAAGTAAATAGTTTTTAAAGGTGAAATGTAGAGGTAAAATCAAAAGTAGCGAAAAATGACTAATTATACCCTGGACCCCAGAGGATTAAACATTTTTTTAAAAGTAACACAATAGTTACTTTTCAAGTAATTAAGTACTTTTAAATGGTAAATGGCCTGTATTTGTATAGCGTGTTTTACTAGTCCCCCCTAGGGACCCCAAAGCGCTTTACACACTCAGTTACACACACATTCACACACTGGTGGAGGCAAGCTACAGTTGTAGCCACAGCTGCCCTGGGGCAGACTGACAGAAGCGAGGCTGCCATATTGCGCCATCGGCCCTTCTGGCCAACACCAGTAGGCAGTAGGTGAAGTGTCTTGCCCAAGGACACAACGACCGAGACTGTCCGAGCCAGGGCTTGAACCGGCAACCTTCCGATTACAAGGCGAACTTCCAAATCTTGAGCCACGATCTCCAGCCGAGATTTTAGAATCTTGTAACTCAGTTGCTAACTCAGTTACTTTTTTGAAGAAGTAACTAGTAACTATAATTAATTACTTTTTCAAAGTAACTTGCCCAACACTGCTTATTATACAGTATTGGTAATTGAACAAGTTTTATCTAACACGTCTCCACTGTACTAGAGCACTTAAAGCACTTTATACACCATGCCTCATTCATCCATCACACAAATTGATAGAAACACTTTTTCACACACAAGTGCTTTCTATTTAACATTCACTCTTGAAGAACAACTTGGGGTATCTTCCCCCAATGGTACTTTGGCGTGCAGACTGGAGGAGCCAGGAATTGTACAACCAACCTTCCAGTCAGTGGATGAACTGCTTTACGTCCTGAGCTACAGCCGCCCCAATTAAATAATATTATGTAAAAATGGGCTGAACATTTAAATTACCCTGCAAATAACTGACAATTAAATTAATTTCTATCTTACAGATAGAAAAAGTTAAAGCCGTTTAACTGTAATATCTGAATCACCAGTTAATCTAACCCTACTAAGTGGGCATAGGTGTCTGAATGGTTGCCTGTCTCTCTGTGTTAACCCTGCAATAAATTGGTGAGAAGTGGAGGGTGTACCATGCCTCTCGCAACTGGGATAAGCTCCATCCCCGCCACCACACATCTCCACATCCACAACCCTGAATTTGACAAGCAGAATTTAATAAATGTATGGCTGCATCTTTGTAGTAAACAAAACCCTAATTTTAAGTTTTGTTCAAAATGTGGGACTTGAGTCATCCACAATCCACAGCACAGAAACTGTGGGTGCCGAACTTTGTAATATAAAAATATTTAGACAGGTAATAGGATATATGGTGCCTGTTTTAGAACATAATGGAGATTATATAATACAACTGGGTTTCATTTTAAGACCTAACACCTGATGTATTTTCAGGAGTTTTTTTTTCCTTTTTTTCTTTCTCCGTTGCTGTATATTTGTAATAAGTGGATTTTCCAAACCAATAACACACACTGTGAGTCACTTCTTGAATATACCAGTTGACACAATTGATGTATTTTTCTCCTTATTGTTGCTAAGTGCTTGTTCAAAGGAAATCATTGGGTTTCTCTCTAACATATTGTAAGGTCTTGACCTTTTGTGTGAAGGGCCTTGAGATGATTTTTTATTTTATTTTTTCTTTTTTTTGTGAATTGGCACAAATCTAATAAGTGAATGGAATTAAATAAACTATTTTAGGAGATATTTTTCATTCAGAACTTGTGCTAAAAGAATCACTCTGGTCCCCACAGTTCAGGAAACTACTATGGCATATGAAATATAGAGTATGTGCTAACTAAAACAAGAACTGGAGTATTTTCTAAGAAAAACGTGTAATTAGACTTTAATATACACGTCATCCTCAAATTCATATGTCAAAAGTTTGTTTGCTTGGGAGTTTTCTTTTTATGACATGTGCTTCTCACCAGCTGTTGTCTCCATCTCATGGGCCACATGTCCTGAAAATCAAACTCCCATTTATCTGCTAATTGCTGTGACAAGTTGTTCTATTTTATTATCTTCATTTGCCCTCCACATTTCTTTGTGCTGTATATTGTCTGTTATTTTAGCGATATAGTTAATGTATGCAGAACCATTCACAATAAGTCACAGTGGAATACGTTTGCAAATTAAAACAATTTAGCAGCAGTGTGCTAGTCCACATGGGGTGATTTAACAATAATTCAGCTTGACTTTGAGAAGGTTAAAATACAACCCCACCCACTTCGCAACTGCCCACCACCACCCATGCTTAAGCAGTCGATGGGGAGCATCCATGAGGAGTGACGGTGGGGGCTGGCTGTTACCAATCCCACCCTACAGTCCTGCAGAATATTGGCTGTCAAGCAACAGACATGCTATCAATCATTTGCAAAGTCACACCCAATGTGAAGGATACCAGTCCTCCTTAAGCCTCATGGCTGTGACAAGGCAGCAGTTGCATACAGTTTGACATTGCAGTGCTGTAAGTTGAGATTAATGGACACTGAGTGTATGTACTTTAAAGGGCACCAGATAACAAAAATATATAAATAAATGTTCTGACCTAAGGGGGATGAAACAGTCTTTAGTGAGTGGGTGTGCAGAAAAAGTGGGCTTTGATCCTTCTGTACCTCTGTGGAGAAGATTAACAGCGAAGATACAATGGCAAAAAATTAAGCGCTAAGACACGATGCAAGCTGGGATCCACTTAATAGGCTCTGCTTCTTGGCATGTTTTCATGATCATGCATTATACTTTATGCCTTTTTCTCTGTTCCCTCTTGAGAATTTGGCATTGTCCAAAATATAACATGAAAAATACTGTCTGCTACTTGCAGATTCAGTTCTGTATTTTTCTACTTTGCACTGAAGTCCACGTACAAAGTCTTATGTGGATTCCTTCGGAATCTTTTTTTTTCTCTTGAAACTTTGACAAACCAATTCTATTATTTGAAATTCTCTTAAAGTCAGAGAAAAGGATCTGAAGCCTTGATGTTTTAGTCTTTGCAACAACTCTCAGTTCTCCAACTGTCACTTGATGCTGTTTTTGCTTTGGGATATTTTAGCTACAAAATAATGGCTCAGAAACAGCAGTTCAGGAACTCACTGTAGCAAGAAATACTCAACTGTGACACCATCTAAAAACTTAGCCGTTTTTGTCAGTAAGCCTGCCATTTAATCTCCCACTCATGTCCATTACAGAGTCCCAGCCAAAATACAGTATATTTAAATGCATCACTCCCTCTGCTAAAAACAAATCCAAGCTATGTGCAGTATACATTTTCTCATGTGTTTTACTGTATCAAGGGATTCCAGGACGCCGCTGTATTATTATTTTTGATCCTTGGGACTAGCAATAGATTGTTCTGGATTTAGATGTGATCGGATACTTATAGGATTTATCAAGCTTTCACAAGCTGCTCTCTACTAACACAGCCATGGTTCAAATCACAGCTCTGTGTTTGCAGCTCTAACAAAGGACATCATGTAATGCACATCTTTGCCAAATCCATGGACACTGTCAGTTGGCACATCTTGTGCAATGAACTCTAATCCCCGTCAAAAGCCACTCTGTTTTTTGAGGCAATGCGGGGAAGTTGTCCACCAAAACATCCTGATTATGGTTTAAGACCAAGAAATGCTTAAAAGTGAAGATTCAGTGTATTATAAGAGGATTTTGATTACCTAAGAAAAACTACATGTGCAGAGAAATATATTGTGTGTGTGTGTGTGTGTGTGTGTGTGTGTGTGTGTGTGTGTGTGTGTGTGTGTGTGTGTGTGTGTGTGTGTGTGTGTACTGAATTTTTAAAAAATGTTTTTACTTCTTTAATTCATCTTCTTCAAAAGGAGATATTACTACTCTTTTCATTCTCTGGTATTTTCAATCTTCAAAAATTATTCAATTAAACCGTTTTTTAAATCACATTTGATCAAACTAAATAAACCAAAAAGTTGGAAAGAGAACCAATGATCACAATATCTCCTGTGGGAAACTATTTGACAACAGTGGGAAGAACGCCCTTTTGGTAGAAAGACATCTCACCAGGCTCAGAGAGGGGAGTCATCTACTATGACCAAATGAGTGGTGTGAAGTTGGAAAAAATGAGAGACCACAATTAATAAATGGGATAAAACTTAAACCCCTTCTCATAGCAGACAAAAGTTACTAACATGTATTAGTGGTATGCAATTGCATGGGGAGTCTAAAGAAGGGAGCAGAGGTGAAATGTTCAGTGCTAACTAATGGGAACTGTAGGTTCAGCTGATCACCTTATAGCCAAATACAAAAGACTTAAGCCTAATCTTGAAAGTAGAAGATGGTGTTTGTCTCCTAAACCTAAGCTGGAAGCTGATTAAATAGGAGAGGATCCTGATAGCTAACGTCTCTGCCCTCCACTCTACTTTTGGAGCCTTTAGGACCACAATGTGAGAGAAAAGTGATGTGCTGTGATAATTTGGTACAATGAGGTTTTAAAAATATATTGTTTTATTTTACCAAACAGTTTCTAAATCTAGAAACCCAATACTTGTATTTATTCCACTGTTAACTGTTTCTAATTCTTATTCCATGAGATGACAAGTGGGCAGCAGAATTGGCATTCTTCTGCATCTGTTAATTAATAATGCAAACTTGCAGCTAATAAACAGAGCTCCTCTTAATTGAACTGCCACTTGCATTGTTCCAAGTTGTTTGTTGGGAAAAGATGCAATGTTGGCCCTTTGCAATGTAATTACGAGTGCCTTCCCCACTGGGAGAAGGGATCAATCTTGGGTGACACCAGTGTTAGATACATCCTCTTGTATCCTTGGGTACTGGTTCTCTGTGGCAGAGCAAGTTTATCATCATGGATAGAGAGCCTCTTACATGACTACAGGCCGTACTGCAGCTTGCCATGTCCATTTGTAACACAACAACTGCTTCTGCGGATCACAGCCGTTATTTCTGCCACTCACGATGCAAAGGAAACAGAGTGAATTTCAAATTTATGAACACTGCCTTCTAAACACTGTCATTTAATGGACTTCTAAATGTGAGGGATTTCAGTTAGGAAAGGAATAGAATTTTGAGACTGTGGCACTGTGCCTGCCAGTTACTCAAGGGACGTGATTGATGTCTGTGAGTGGCATTTAGCACAGCTGACCCTCATTCAGATTACCATCTCATTAGCGTCAATAGACCGAGACACACAAAGGAGAGCGCCGTTGCCTGAAAGCTGTTGCAAGGGACCAGCCTGAGAGTGACATTAGGGGAGAGGGAGCGCAGCTGCATACAATTCCAATCCAAAATCCTACAACGTCAAGAACTATGCCTTAAGCATTAGATTTTAAAGCTTTTGATTTATTATTATTTTTTTCAAATAGTGAGACAACAGCGATTGTATTTGTTGTTCTAATTATGACATCAAGTCTCAAAAGGCAAGTCGGGGTTGTCTTTGTGGAAAATAAGACATTTAAATGAAATTATTAATCTACATAATGTATGAAAGCAAGTTTTTTTTGTGCATCGGTAATTTTGGAATATGCATGAAGTGGTGTTTACACGTTCTCATTGGAGCATGACAGCACCTAATAAAACCCAGAGTCTCTATAGTGTGCTATTTGAGCTGCCTGGAAAGGAAACCTCTTGTAATTCGCATACTCTCTAGATCCCATTTCATCAATACCGGTCTTTGTTAATCATGACAAAAATTCCCAAACGAACAGACAAAATTTGGAAGGCCAGTTTCTGTGCGTTATATATATATATATATATATATATATATATATATATATATATATATATATATATATATATAGCTTTGTTATGTTTCTGTTGTTTTTCAGACAGCATGTTATAAGAAAACAGGGTATCTTTCTTGTTTCATTTGACTAGCTGCTGCAGGCCCAAATATGGCCTACTTTTACCTTTTCCACTTCCCCCTGGTGGCGCAGATGTTATAAGAAGAGGTTTAAATATAGTCTGTACAGATGTTTGTGTGTGCAAGGTAGGTTTGGATTTTGAATCATCTGCATTCGATCAAGGTGATGAAATAAATATGGGGATTGAAAGTTGGAAGAGAAAAAATGAGGGTGCAGAAAAAAGAAGATGAATGAAGGGCAAGAGACAGAAAGAAAGATGAGAAAAGCAAGAGAGGCAGTAAAGACAGTAAGAGACAAATGGAGAGTGTGAGCATGTGAATATGAATGCAAGTTCTACAGAAAATGTGTGGGAAAGAAAATACTATAGGAAAATAAGGATCTGGAGTAGGTGAAGAAAAACTAAAACAGTGAGTTGGATGAAGGAATAAGAAAGAAGGAAGGAATACAGGGTCTGTCTTTATTGTATTCAGTACCGTCTCCTGTCTGTCCCTGATCAATAGCTGCTGTCGCTCAGTGAAGGCTCAAGCCTGTCCTGCAAATGTAACCCCAGTCAGCCTTGCCAGGAGCTTTATTATCCATGTGGACCAAATACAAGACCAGAAAATGGGATGAGCGCACTAAAAGCTGGACTTGCACACATGACTGATTTGACTACAAACTGAGGGAAACCGCAGCTGGGACAAATACCATACTGTGTCTGCATTGTCAAAAAAAAAAAAACACTCTTCCCTGTGTCAAAGCGCTTTGGCGGGATAGAAAAAGAATCATATTTTAATGCTACTAAAAGTGGTATTCTTCAGTCCCCCTGACAGAATGGTGTTACTTGAGTCTTCCCAAAATACACAAAAGGAGTGGGGAACCTACAGTGAGTTGAATATGAATGCAGTGTAGCATGAGTCAGTCTCAAATGTAGTGTATGCTTTAAAATCTGCATGTGATTCTGACTTCGGGGTGCATAAAAGGCCACAGTATTGCTCTGCATGAAAATGTACAGTATGTAAAGTCACAAACTTTATGAGTTGTGATCTATCTATGGTTCCCTAAGTCAATTTTTAACCATTTCTTATAGTAGTTCATAGTGAAATTGAACTACAACTACCAATTACACTTCCTAATTAAAAGATTTTCACCAGAGGCGTGTTAATCTCATTATACGCTGCTATGATACCACAGAGAAGGATACAATTGCACTTGCTGTCCTCCATTTTTATCAAACACATCAAAGATTATTTTTCTCCTGAATACTTGAGTACTTTCATCCTTAGTACTTATTATACTGCTAATTAATCAGACACATGACAACGTGTAATATTGGCAGACAAGGTTATTTGCAAAAGAAGAAAAGAGTCAAACTAATAGTGATTATCTAAAAAAACAAATACTCTTTCTGCACCTGTTTGTTCTTGCTTTTTCACAGATGGTAAAGGTTACCTGGTGAACCATGAACTGCAGTGGTTTTTCTCCCTGCTTGTGAAATTCTAATGCATTTTAAACCTCCTTCAACCTTTACAGAGGCAAGAATGCATACACAGAAATATACAGGAAGGTCACTGGCATTAGTTTAGACTGCCACATCCTTGCATACTTCTTATTCCCCTTAATTTCTTGTGTAATTGCCCTCTTGTGTGCACTTCTTATTAAAAGTGTATGGCGCATTGGTCAGCAAAGCCGCAGGCCAGCTTGTGCATGTATAATCAAAAATTGCCATGCCATGTTGTTTGTTGCATGAGAGTTCTGTTTCTGGTTTCATATTTAGTTTGTGTTTTTAAATGGCTGCTTGGGATCATCATCATCATCATCATCAATTGTCATCATGAAAATGACTCTTTTATTGCTCTGCGATGCTGCCAAAAGTAACTGAACAGGCAATTCACAAACTGTCAGTTTCATCTCTAACTGTGACAATAAAAATGAATAGTCATCTGCACACCCACAAGGGGATATCCATGTCTAAGATCTGAGATTTCTGGTACAGGCTTACTTCAAGGACTGATTTATCAACTTCCCAGGAGAAAACAGGAAATGGCAAAAGAGTCTAGAAGTCTGAAGGCGACAGGAAGGAAACAGTTGTCCAGGGAATCTGAACCCCAGTCAGAGTAGTATAATAGGATGAGTTTTCCCTCTCAACTCTCATTTATTGTAAGTGTGATGTAACCCAGCCCAAGTGAAGTGGCTTGCTCCAGTGCAGTAATAATTAAGATATTTTCCCTCATCAGTAAGAGAAAGGCATCGTCCGTGATTAAATATTGACTCGTGATTTTCAATGTTCTAAGCTATCTAATCAATATTTCATGGTAGGTAAAAGATATTGACTTTTCTCAGATGTGATATCTTTCACCCAACTTATGTTTGTTTTCAAAACTGAACGGAGCTGCAGCTCCCCACAAATGATCCCCCCTTGGAGATTATCAGGAGCGACACTCTGCAGAAGTGGCTAGTTGTATATTTCTTAATCTCAGTTTAAGCCTCTATATTATAATTCATTTCTATCAAATTACCTTATTTTTATCAGACTGTGGACTTAAATGAATTTTGTTTTCAATAGCTTATGCAATCCTAATTTATCATGTCACAGTAGTAAATCACTATACTGTTTGTATTATTCAAGCATGCGTTTGCCTCTCCAGTTCTGATTCTTATTGTGTTGTCACTGTAAAACAAGCATTACCATTAACAGTGTGAACAGGTTGATTATGAGTACAGTCACTGAAGTCTGTTTCGTAATATGATCCCTATAGATTAAGTACATCATCTACAGCATGCCATTGTGCACTGTGCACGAATGGCAAAAATCCACTGTCAATGATCCACTCATGGATGTTGGGATGTGAAGCATGCTTGTATGATGATCATTATATACTCACCCACATATCTATATCTATCTATCTATATATATATATATATATATATATATATATATATAGATAGATAGATAGATAGATAGATAGATAGATAGATAGATAGATATAAAAAAAACACCCAGCACGCCCCTGCGGGCGGTTTATCCTTCAAGCTCGGGTCCTCTACCAGAGGCCTGGGAGCTTGAGGGTCCTGCGCAGTATCTTAGCTGTTCCCAGGACTGCGCTCTTCTGGACAGAGATCTCCGATGTTTTTCCCGGGATCTGCTGGAGCCACTCGCCTAGCTTGGGAGTCACCGCACCTAGTGCTCCGATTACCACGGGGACCACCGTTACCTTCACCCTCCACATCCTCTCGAGCTCTTCTCTGAGCCCTTGGTATTTCTCCAGCTTCTCGTGTTCCTTCTTCCTGATATTGCTGTCATTTGGAACCGCTACATCGATCACTACGGCCGTCTTCTTCTGTTTGTCTACCACCACTATGTCCGGTTGGTTAGCCACCACCATTTTGTCCGTCTGTATCTGGAAGTCCCACAGGATCTTAGCTCGGTCATTCTCCACCACCCTTGGGGGCATCTCCCATTTTGACCTCGGGACTTCTAGGTTATACTCGGCACAGATGTTCCTGTACACTATGCCGGCCACTTGGTTATGGCGTTCCATGTATGCCTTGCCTGCTAGCATCTTGCACCCTGCTGTTATGTGCTGGATTGTCTCTGGGGCATCTTTACACAGCCTGCACCTGGGGTCTTGCCTGGTGTGATAGACCCCAGCCTCTATGGATCTTGTACTCAGAGCTTGTTCTTGTGCTGCCATGATTAGTGCCTCTGTGCTGTCTTTCAGTCCAGCTTTGTCCAGCCACTGGTAGGATTTCTGGATATCAGCCACCTCCTCTATCTGCCGGTGGTACATACCGTGCAGGGGCCTGTCCTTCCATGATGGTTCCTCGTCTCCCTCCTCTTTCTTGGGTTTCTGCTGCCTGAGGTATTCACTGAGCACTCAGTTGGGGCCATCTTCCCAATGTATTCTTGGATGTTCGTTGTCTCATCCTGGACTGTGGTGCTGACACTCACCAGTCCCCGGCCCCCTTCCTTCCGCTTAGTGTACAGCCTCAGGGTGCTGGACTTGGGGTGAAACCCTCCATGCATGGTAAGGAGCTTTCTTGTCTTTATGTCAGTGGCTTCTATCTCCTCCTTTGGCCAGCTTATTACCCCAGCAGGGTACCTGATCACGGGCAGGGCGTATGTGTTGATGGCCCGAATCTTGTTCTTACCATTCAGCTGACTCCTCAGGACTTGCCTGACCCTCTGCAGGTACTTGGTGGTTGCAGCCTTTCTAGCGGCCTCTTCATGGTTCCCATTTGCCTGCGGGATCCCCAGGTACTTGTAACTGTCCTCTATGTCTGCAATGTTGCCTTCTGGTAGTTCAATCCCCTCAGTTCTGACTACCTTCCCTCTCTTTGTTACCATCCGACTACACTTCTCCAGTCCGAACGACATTCCAATGTCATTGCTGTATAGCCTGGTAGTGTGGATCAGTGAATCGATGTCTCGTTCACTCTTGGCATACAGCTTGATGTCATCCATGTACAGGAGGTGGCTGACAACTGCTCCGTTCCGTAGTCGGTATCCGTAGCCAGTCTTGTTAATGATCTCACTGAGGGGGTTCAGGCCTATGCAGAACAGCAGTGGGGACAGAGCATCTCCTTGGTAGATCCCGCACTTGATGGTAACTTGTGCTATGGGCTTGGAGTTGGCCTCTAGTGTTGTACGCCACATCCCCATTGAGTTCCGGGGGGGGGGGGGGGGGGGGGGGGATGTGGCGTACAACACTAGAGGCCAACTCCAAGCCCATATCTATATATATATATATATATATAGATATATAGATATATATATATATATAGATAGATATGTATGTATCATGAAAAGGACTCTTCTATTGCTCTACAATGCTGCCAGTTTGTGTGTTTGGTGTTTGAGATTACATACTCCATTAATGGCCACTTCTATTCAGCATGAACGCATCACATGGAGTTTTTCCATGTCTTGACTGGAAGCAAACCCAGGCTGTAGCACACCAAAAATTAACAATTTCAAGAGCAGTATGCATTTGTCTGCCCATGATTCACCAGGGTTCACCAGCTGACAGCTTTTCTCTGAAATCAGGTTGTCTGGCTGTCATCCAGAAGTCACATTTTGGATTTTACAACTAAGGAAGATGCCTTCCACATTGGTATTTGGACTTTGCTAAACTGTTTTAAACATTTTTTTTAATGCTTAATTAATAAATTAAACATTTTGGCATGCTCTACAGAGTTTGTCGGTATATTGTGGTATCACGACTAGGTCTAGTTACAAGAAGATCAAAGAACATTTCTGCCCACATCTAACCTCACTTCGGTGAGAAAGTGAATTACACATAAAATATTAAACCAGAGAAAGCAATGAAACACTGGTTTTCATCTTATAATATGTAGTTACCCTTCCAGTGGTATTTTGTAGCAGTAACTTGACTTACTACATAAGCACAAGTACTTCTACATGAGAAGCATATCTTTTCAGCCCTGAAAGAGGCTCATTGTCTTTTATTCACACACCTGCCTATTATTTTAATAATCCTTTGCTTTCCTTAAATTGCTTTGCTGATTGAATTGTCTTGTGAACAGCAGAGAATAATGAAAGCTGTTTGATATAGGGCTTTAGTTTTTCTTTGAAAGAGTCAAACAACAGCTCTCACTTATCATACCAAGCAAGATGTCCTCAGTCCTTGGACATCATTAAGCCCCGCTATTCATGCTTGAAGTTGATTCTCTTTCCATTTTACTAAATTTGCCAAGCTACAGTGATTTACTTTTCAAAACCATGCGCCTTGGACTCTCATCTCATCAATCTCTAGTCACTGGTCAAAAATCCACATCCAAACAATTTTTCATGCCACTGTGATCTTACTTTATATTGCACTCAAAGATAAAGGGGACTGCAGGAACCACTCAAAAAGTTTAATAAAATCACAAATGAATGTTAATGAAATATTCTAGGATCCATGTTATTATAACTTCTTTGGTAGAGCGGAAACAAATTGCCTGTATTGCAGCAATCTATCCTGATAGTCTTAGTGTCAGCCTGCAGGAGGGAACCAGGAAATGGATATTCAGTTTCCCAGGAGCATCACAGCTGTGGACTAATTAGGGAGCATGGCTCAGAATGGCATAAACTGGACTGGCAGAGTTACCTGCTGGGGCCCGGGCTTCCATGCTGATCTCCTCTGAGGATAACATAACCTTTACCTGAAGAAAGCATAAAGACTTAACTCTAAAAGGCAAACATCCAGCAACCTGTCACTCGTGTTTAGCATTTTTGACAACTACAAAATAACTGGAAGCCAAGCCAAAATCTTGAAGTACAAAAGCGTTGTTTATTATCATATAAGGTTTTTGTGTCTGTTGCTATTTTTTATGTTCTTTACTATTTTAGTTAGAAAATAAATATATAATTGTATAATCAATATATATTTATATAAACAAATCACATTCCGTGTGTGATTAGTTGTCTTGTTTTGCTGTCTTTGTTTGTTTTCTGGCATTGAGATTGTCTTATCCATCTTGATGTATTTCACCTGTGGCTTGTCGGCCTTCCTCTTTCACTCTATTTAGTTGGTGCGTTCTCCTCCTTTGTTGGTTAATTTGTGTTTTCTGGCTGTGTATTCTGAATCTCTCCCCATTGTATTGAGTTTCTTTTTTTTGTATTTTTCCTTTCATTATTCTTTGAACTGCCTTTGTTTAATTTTCGTTTGGATTTGTACCTGTTTTTCTTAAATTCTCCGGCATTCTTGTTTATTTCTAATCCAGCCACTGTTATTACGACTAAAGTTGCATTTTGTTTATTTATTATGCCTGTCACCTTGGTGCTTTTCATTCTTCCAACTTATGCTTTCTCGTCACGCCTCTTGTCCATCATGGAGTATATTCCAGTCCCTTAAATTCACCTTGGGCAGTATGAAGATAACAGAGGCTTCCGGAGGAGCCTAAAGCAAGAAAATACAGGTGTATTATATGTCAGTTTCTTTTATCAAGCAGTATGACTAAATGACACATCTCCACTTGTCATACTAAATTGACATTGCCTAAACCCAGGATTTCTCAGGTGGTAGATTCACCACCTCAGTAATGAAAATGAAAGGCATTGTTTTGTCTTGCATTTGGGTTCGTATCCTAATTCCTGCATAAAGTAAATATAGTCCCTGATAGCCATATGTCTACATGTGAAACAAATCAATTAACAAATCCAATGAAACTGGGATTTGGTTAAAGCAGATGGTGGTTGTCAGGACACCTGATTAAAAACTGAACAATACTGGCAGTTGTTTTCAATGATTTCTTAATATGCAGTATTACCCTTCTCATTGGGTAGGAAATAATGTTCACCTATAAAGCACTGCTGGGTTAAAATATCTATATGGTCTAATACACTTGGTATATTTTGGCATTCAGAAGAACTGCCCTCTGTGTGAGTCCATTCAGTGAAAATGTCAGGGCACACAAAACGTTTCATAAATATCCTAAACTGCTCTCTAGGTTTCTTTTGAGGTAGCAGCAATGCAAATGAATGAAGAGCTAAATAACAAAGTCCATCGAAAATCTGTACATGTATTATCAAACCCTAAAAATCCATTGTCTTTACAGATTACTATTAGAAATTTGTGGTTTCATAATTCATTAATGACAGTGACAAGAGGAACTTAATAGGACTGAACACAATTCAGCTCTCCAGCATGCGTCTGTTTACCAAATATTTTGTTTCAGAAGGATGGTTATGCTATGTATGCTAGAGTATTGTACTCTGATAGCGACTGGGAACTGAATCCCAATATATAGCTTCAAGATTAACTTTGTGATTAATTATTTGATGATCGTCTGATTACCTTGGTAACATAGGAGCCTCGGCCTGGACATTTGTGGACTATGCTTAAAAGCTTGATTGACATTGGCAAACCCTACCAATTCTCTGTGTGTGGAGTATACATGTGCATATAAAAGATACTAGATAGAAATCAAGCCACAAAGGAGAAAGTTCAAGGACAATTATCAATATTTCTTATGGTAAAGGTAAAATTGAAAGAGCAGTTTAAAAAGAAATAAAGGACTTAGAAAATGTATCAATATTTACTTAACAGGCAAGTGGTGAATGAAGCACCTTTATATAGTGCTTTACTAGATTTAGTAGACACTTGAAATTCTCATCTTATCAATGGACTAAACACTACTTATTCCTCCCTTTGTAAAATGCGAGAACAGCTCAACAGTAATTGGGTGGTCATCTTAAGAGGACCATCATCTATTTACATCATGTTTCTTCCCCTTAATAAACATAAACAATCTCCCATATGAGTTTGAGTATACAGTATAATACTGTAGCTGTCATGGTTCTCAAGATCTGGAGAGGTCGTGGTGTGTGTATTGTTTGTCTTAACCTCTCCCACCAGGGCGGAACTGGACCTTGGTTCCCCGCCTCTGAACCCACCCTGAACACACACCTGTGGCTCATTCACACTGATCCTGGCAGACTACTTAAGATGGCAAGAGAGGCTGCTTCCTCGCTGGATCGTCACATTACCAAGTGTCAGTGTAGCGTAACCTATGAAAGTGTTCCTTTGATCCCCTAGAGTTTCCTCCTGACTTTGTTTTTTCCTCTGTGTACAGGCCTTCTAGACTCCCTGCCCGTCTTCCCTGCCGTCTGGATTTCTGTGGATGTGTGTGAGTGAGCGTGAGCTTCTTAGTGTGGACATTTTTGAGTTACGGATCAAGTGGAAGAAGAGCGTGTGTGTACCCCCGTCTTGGACCTTCCCTTCGGACCCCGCCCTACTCCCTGGAGCCCCGTGTTATCTGTTCCACTGTATATATGTATATATTCTCACTTGGTGTCACATTTCAAATAAACCCTCACCCTCTCTCTAAACTTCAGAGTCCTGCGAGTGAGTCCTCTGCCTACTAATCTGTGACAGTAGCAACCTAAGACAACCTAACAACCTTTCATTACTTGACAAAAAAAAATAGAAAAAGAGATTGTTTTTGATATTGTTAGTTTCTTGAACTTTTCTTTTTGCAAAGAAAAATGCAGCACACAGAAAAACTCTTCAAACAACCCAATGTTAAACTGTGTGTGTCTTAGACAGTTGAGATCATTCAATTGATACAATCATTTAGACCTTGACTTTAAGAGATCCGTGGGACTCTATGATAGATAAAAGACGAAGTTGAAGTATATAAACATATCCCATATTTGGGAAATTCTTCCATTACAGCGGTTGAGATGATTATGACATAAAACTAATTATGAAATAATCATCTAAATAATATTGCACAACCAAAGTATTTCTGGAATTGGCATGTCCCAGAGTTGTACTGGATTTTGAAGTGTACAAGGTCAACAAGAATGGCGACCACACAGTCACAAGAAGAGCTTTAGTTAGACAGAACAGTGCCCAAGCTCACATTTTACAATCTGTCTGCTAGATAGTCCAGTATTTATGGTAGATGTGCTCACTGATATGTCCTGTAGCTTCTTCCTCAGAAGCAGCAGCATAGCAGCGTTGAATGCACTAGAGAAATCAAAGAGGGTGATCTTCACTTTGCAGCTGCTACTGTCTCGATGGCAGTAAGTTCTCTGCAGCATATAAATAACTGCAATTTCTACTCCCAGGTCTACAAACTACAGAGGGTCAAGCAATATTTTCACCTGCACTCTCAGGTGGTCCAAGACTACTTTGTCCAAAGCCTTCATCACATGTTTGTGAAGGCAACTGGTCAAGTTTAGCTCAACTTTCTTCAGTACAAGAACCAGGCTGAGTATTTTCCATAACACTCGTATCTTATCTTGCTTAAGACTCGGGTGATAAACTTGAGTCACGATCAGAGATGGGTCCTCAGAACTTTAGGATTCTGATTAATAAACATAGTTCATATAAATGCTCATGCCCAAACTAGAAGAAACATGTGCATGCAAAAATATTGATTTCTGTAATAACCCTGTGACAAAACAAGTAGGCTTTCTTTTCTACTCCTCAGTTATTTCTGCCTCTATGTTACAAGAGCAGCAGGCTTTACATAATGTGTTGGAATAATAAGCATAATGTTATTTGAAATAAACATATTGTGCAACACAGTAGTGGAGGAAACTTAATCACCAGCTTGACTGCATTCAAATCATAACAACATAGCCATTCCACAAACACCATATGACTCCTGAACTTAATCTAAAAACAAATCAGGGAGCATCTGATTATGCTGGAGGTCTGGCTTTGCATTTCAATTATAGGAACACAAGTGGTTAGGTTGTTCTGCAGTGAGTACAGTAGTACAGATTGCTGCCAAAAGCTGACTTGTGAAGAGAGGGTATGGGAGTGGACAAGCAACAGAGTATATGAATAGAAATAAAATGTGTTGTTGTTGTTGTTGTTGTTGTTGTTTTTTTAACTGACTATGGTACTATTTTATCAGATTGATTTAGAATTCTATTTATCAGGGGCCACATGGGGTGTGTGTAAATGGGTCAGCCGGTGACAAAGATTTTCACCAAGAGTATGAGCATAAAAATATTTTCTTTTTTATGTTTTTTTTTTCTGGTTTCATGTTATATTGCTGCCAGTTTAGGGATGTTGTGCACTAAAAAATAATATATAATAAAAAAATACAAGAGAAGTGAGCAGCTGTGGTTCGTGACATGAAAATCCATTTTAAAAAATCAAAGACATAAATAAAACTAAACACTTCTGGAAGACAATATGACATGTGAGCAACAATGCAGAAAACATTGCATATATATAATCTCGGTTTGGCAGCATATGTATGCATATATGTGTATACATATGTATTTTAATACATTTTAGACCTTGTCTTATCAAGGCAAAAGTCATTCTTAATTTCAGATGTTTTCTATTACACAGCATGCTTTGCAAGTAAAACTTGTGATTTATGATGACATATAAACTGTATGTGAAAAATCTTAGGCAAACAGCTTTGAATTCCAAACTTCTATCATTCGAAGCTGTATTACATGTGAAGACTTTGAAATGCAAAGGAAAAGGTAAAAGGCAAGGCAGGCAGGAATAAAGTACAAAAGAGTAATTACAAAAATTATTTTCAGCAATTTTAACAATCAGATGTTAAAGAACAATGCACAGCAGATCTGAAATTACAAATATAAAGAGTGGCTCATTTCCATCATGTATCTCAGTGAGCCATGACAGAGAATCGGTATCACTTATACACTTTCTTTTCCTTTTAGATGTAAAATATACATTAAAATAAAATAAAGTGATGACAGAAAGAGCTCATGTAGCAATGACATCCTGAACAAAAACAACCTATGCAAAAAAATTAATAAAACTTGTTTGTCGACTCTTCTCCCTGAATCTTTTTAACTATGTAATGTAATGCTGAAGGCATCTCAACAGCTGGAGGCAGTTGAGATGTCTGCCTTATATAAAATGCCAATCGAAACTGTTTCTATAGACAACAAAGCTCCTTACCATACATACCAAATCCAGCAACCAAGCACTGTATGCTGAGCAGAAGGAAGAAGGCCGAGGAATAGTGAGTGTCAGAACCACTATTCAGGATGAAATAATAAAGATCCAGTAGTGCATTAGAAAGATGTCCACCACTGATCACGTGAATACCTCGGGCAGCAGAAACCCGAGAAGGAAGAGGAGCAAGAAGAGGAACCATCATGGTTGGCAGTGGCTGGTAGGGTTGAGAAATTCTACCGTTGGCTGCACAAAGCTGGACTGAAGGACAGCACAGAGCATATGAACAAGCTCTAAGCCCAAGATCCATAGAGGCTGGGGTTTACCACAACTGGTAAGACCTTAGGGGCAGATTGTGCAAACATGCCCCAAACCTGCTCGGCCCACTGTCAAGCAATGGCTCACAACCTTGGCCAGCCGCTTGAAGAGGTATACCAACGAGATAGAAGGCAGGAAAATAAGCCAGCTGTTCTCCACAGCACTACCCAAGGTGTACTCTCAGTAGCAGGAGACCAATATGAGAACAGCACCACCAAGGCTGGAGACTGAGCAATACTGGAAGAGCATCTGGTAGAAGGACGCAACCCATAACGGCAATGCTCAGTGTCTAGTGGATCTAAGAGCAAACCACAGCAACTTCCCTGAACAAGGTCCGGTAACCATTGCAGTGGCATGAGCGCCTGGCAGTACAAATGTACCAGCTGCTAGTTGACATCCACAATGGCTAACTGTAGTCAGTCAGTCATGATCCCCAAGGACCCCCAGAAGGTACTGGTCCCATCCAGCTACCGACCAATAACCTGCCTCAGTACCACATGGAAGCTCATAGCGGCTAAGAGGAATGGGCACATGGGTTAATACATGAGTGGGGCACAGGTTGTTTGTGTTCAGGATGTCATTGCTACATGAGCTCTTTCTGTCATCACTTCATTATTTTCACTGTATACAGAAACCTCTATGTCGAGTACAGCCTGGGAGTCCCGAGTCAAAATGGGAGACGCCCCCTAGGGTGGTTGAGAATGACCAAGCTAAGATCCTGTGGGACTTCCAGATACAGATGGACAAAATGGTGATGGCTAACCAACCGGACATAGTAGAGGTGGACAAGCAGAGGAAGATGCACATGGTGATAGACGTAGCAATACCGAATGACAGGAACATCAGGAAGAAAGAACAAAAGAAGCTGGAAAATTACCAAGGGCTCAGAGAAGAGCTCAAGAAGATGTGGAGGGTGAAGGTAACAGTCGTCCCAGTGGAGCTCGGTGCAGTGACCCCCAAGTTACGCAAGTGGCGCCATCAGATCCCGGGAACAACATCCGAGATCTCTGTTCAAAAGAGCCCAGTCCTAGGACCCTCAAACTCCCAGGCCTCTGGTAGAGGACCCAAGCTTTTTTCTTTTTAGCTGCAGTAACAGGAAATATATAGCAAACACCCTGTGCACAATGGTCTTCTGATGCATTGTTAAAACCATACAATAATATCAGTTACACTAAACCACAATTCTCATACAAACACACACACAACCTGTAAGCCAGGAAAAAAAATCCTCTCTATATGAAAAGATGACCTGACCACTGGCTTGTTAATGGCTCTAAAGAGTAACTATGTCATGAGCTCAGTTTCATTGACATAAATCAGACAAATTCCGTATCAGCTTAAATCTGTAAATATGGATTTTTACTGCATATTACTCAGTACCTTTGAGGTTGTATTACAAGAGCTATCATAATCTGCAGTAATACCGCACATCAGTCAGCTTATAATTTATCCACAAGCTTTTAATAGTCCAAACTTTGCTCTGCTGTCATTCTTTTGCACTAAATGTCCCAGGAAATACAGGATGATAATGATGAATATGACCCTCTTTTAAATCAATGCATTCATCTCTCTGTGAGAATCCTACTGAGACCTGTCACCTAAGAATGCATTATGAATTAGGATTCATAAATAATTGGTGAGAAAACAGTGTGGGGTAACCGCATGAGGATTGAGAATGCTAAGTTCAAGAAAACCAAGGAAAAAAATCTCACCCTGGCACTGCATACTGTGTGAAAATAGCCTTTCGAGAATGCAGCTAATTCAGAGCATTGATACCTGCCGTTCCATCCCATTTGGAGTAATTGTTAATTGATAACAACAGATTCTTACATGTGAAACTGGAAATAAGACACTGCACATAAATTAGCAGTTTATCTTGGCAGAATCCAGATTGTAAATGTCTCTGCAGTGTAACACCACCAACATCACCAACTGCCTTCTAGTAAACAAAGCCATGATGCATACCCTGCCATATGCTGCCAGAGTTGATGGCTGAACCAGTGAGGCAAGGGTAATGAATGTGCCAGACAGAAGTGGAGCAGAGATCCAGGTCAGGGTGTCTGTTTAGAGGCACATCAGGACCAGCTCCGCATAGCATCTCTCCTCATAAATGCGGTAGAATATATTAACTTAATGAAAAAGCAAGGCATGCACTGACTGTAAATTTGCCAGCAGTTCCCACCAGCAAAAAGACACTGCATGGTGATAAAGTGTTGTCTCCCAGGGTGTATGAGGGTCCCATAAAAGGGGCTGAGTTTGTGTAATTGATATCATATATCCAATCTCATACTTCTAGGATGCTGGCGTTAAATTACTCCGCTTTTCTTTTCCTTTTTTCAGCTGATAGGCTGATAGGCACTTGCCTGAAGACAGGCACCAACACAGCTAATTCTTTTATTGTAAAACATTTTGTTCTGAAAAAGCCTTAGGTAAATTGTTATAAAATATTGAGTCAGTTGCCTAAAATGTCTGTACTTTGAGTTTGGAAGAAATCCAGAGGAAAAAGAACCCATTTGCACTTATCATTATATTCGATGTTTGGTTAAAAAAAAAGATTTTACGATCTAGATAGAATGAAAGAAAATACCTTTAAAATAGAACTAATATTTTTGTGGTGTGATACTCAATACACCTTTAATAAACTCTATTTTTTTTAGTGCCTAGAGAAACGATTAAGTGTCATTGGTGTCTGAAAACGTCTGTTTCTTCCACAGTAATCCTTTCAAAGAAAAGTGTGTGACATTTATATATTTCAAACTCACGGCTTTGAGGGAACGCGACAGTATAATGCATTGCTTGCCCAATACAGCTTGACATTGCAATCCCCTTGCTGTTGAGTCCTAAATTCACCCAGCAAAGTTTTCCCAAACCAAAAAATCGGCCGCTTTTTTTTTTTCTTTTTTCATTAGACAGCACGTCTGCACTTTGATCCTCATGACTTAGAGTTCAAAAGCTGCATAAAATGGTGTTGTACTCCCTTTGAAGTGGCATCTATTTTAGGTAACATTTGACTCTCAAACATTTGAAAAACATATCCAGTCATATTTCAGTGATAAATTCATTATTATTTTTGAAATGCTACATATGCTTGTACTTTCAGTACATACTAGTTGAAAAATAAAAATAATATTATTGTAACTTGTACTCTTTTGCATTGTAACAAGAAGCATTGTTGGTGCTGTCAGAGGACGGCCTCTCAAGATGATGGATGAACTCAAACAGCGAGTTGGTCAAGATAAAAACAAAGACTGTTTTTACAGATTCTGATTAATTTGCACTTAGGGTTTACACACAATTGTTGGTTTTACGCACTACAGCAGTGATGATCAGTGATGATTTGTCTTCGGCAGCTAATTGTCACTTTTGCTCATCAGCCACTGAAGTGATAAATTAAGATGGCTGCCAGAATTGGTGACAAGACAGCTGTTCGTATTTGGATCTTGTGTTATTCCTTTCGTTATTCCTTCAGTTTGAACAGGCATTTCTCTTATTCAGTAGGGAGTCCTTCCCACCAAGCTGCAACTTTCTAATGATCTCTCTGTGGAGCCAGAAGTTCACTCTTCTCATTGTGAAATTGTACAGCTTGCTAGCTAGTATTGCACTTCCACACTTAAGGTATATGCTTGTGACTACCGTTTATTGTAGCTGTATTTGCAAACCGGAATATTACATGAGTAAATCATATTAAATGAATGTATTGTACATCTCTACAGCTTATTTATATTGGAGGTGAAGATGTGGGACAGTTGTGACAAGGAATTAAGGCTGCATAATTCAATGTGTGACCCTAAAAAAAGGTTTAAAAGAGTAAAAATTACATTCTACAGAAATTAAATAAGTAAAGTAACAGCTTTACTCAAAACAAACAGACAAACCTAAAGGGAATACCTAATTAGTCACCCTCTGTAAATGTTTGGTAAGGACTCCATGATTACAGTAGTATTTCAGAATAATACCAGTGTGTGAATGTGTTTGTGAATGGGTGGATGACTGGATATGTAAAGCGCTTTGGGGTCCTTGGGGACTAGTAAAGCGCTATATAAATACAGGCCATTTACCATTGATTAGTATAACAATATACTAATAATAAAAAAATATTCAGATTATCAGCCACAAGATTTAAACATGGTAGGTATATATGGTATGGTGTGTACACTAATACACCATTTAATAGTATTATATTAAGCAGTATTTGGCTCCAATAGTATGAGATTACAAAGTGACTTTTTTTTTTAATCACACAATTAATTAATTATGTAGAATTATGTAGGTTCTCACACAGTTTAAGTTTTATCATCATTTGTTTTTAAAGAAAGGCAAAGCCTGGTGGTTTTGCATTTGCAGGTTTACAAAATCGGTAAACATTGAATTTTGTCAAGTCGCAGCTTTTTAATACTAATTGAGGAGGTAATTACTTTTCTTTATTAGATGTTCTCGGTGTTTTATCAGGTACTTCATTAGCCAGTGAATAGGCATCCCAATACTATGTTTAGGCCACTTACTCTTAAACAGTCTATTTGTTTAGCAGGAATTTTTTACATTTCTTATCACATTAATAAAATCCACCGAGTTTCCACTTTAACCACATATTGCGAAAGCCTGAATCTCAATTTAAAGCTTGATAAAGTTCAAGCTGTGTATAGGATATTATTTCAGAAAAGTCTTTGTGATGGATACTTCTTTACAGCAAAATGCTGCCTCTCAATTTTTCTATATATTAACTGAGGCCAGTTGCCTTGACATGCATTTGAAACACTAAAAGAGAGTGGAGCTGCAGATCTGCTGTCCACAGCATCTCTGAGCAAAACAACTTAATGGTCTATTCACAAGCTGATGCACGACCTTGTCTTCTGTGTACTCAGAAATTCAAAATACAGCTGGAATCGCCCTTAAAAGCCAAAGGGATTGCTTTTCCATTAAAAGCGGAGTGACACTGGTTTTATGTTTTTCTCCGTCCTTTGTTATACTCTCTGCAAGGGTACAGAGCTCTTCACCAATGTTACAAGTGGATTAAAAAATCTTTTTGTGAGCACTTCCCACATATCAGTATGAGTCACTACGTTGTTTCATACTGGAACTGGTTTTTGATTTCAATCGTGCAATTGGGTAGAATTTTCACAGATTGGATTTTGAAACCTTTCCTGTCTCCAGTTAGTTTGATTTGTGATATAAATTTCTGTTATGACATTTTGTGATCACGCAGTCTTTCAAATCTCCTAGCAGACTGCTGGCATAGAGACTGTCACCGTGATATCTGTGAGTGTTATTTGCTAGTGTTGCTGGCTGTTTGTGTACACATTTAAGGCAGCTGACACTTTAAGTCATTTCTGCCCACACACTAACCCTAAGGTAACATGTGGCATTACAATTAAAGAACATCCAAGCCTATCAATTAAACACATCCTCACACCTAAACGATAGAATAGGTTAATTGCTCGCTACTGCTGCCAAGCGCTCGCACATAGGGAAATGCAGTATTTTTCTCTGAAGAAAAAATACTGCAAGTAAGAAAGTCATTTTGTTGACTGAACCCAATCAAAAGCAGCTGAAAACTTGAACTGACTTCACAATAGCTTTATTCACTTGACATAAAGAGCATAAGCAGTTATTTGATTGATTGATTGATTGATTGAATCTTTATTTTGAACATGTTGAAAAAGTATTAAAAAAAAAAAATAGAATTAAAAGAGACAAATGAACAAAGCAAACAAAAGGAAAACGAGCAACCACAACTCCAAATAACGTCCATGTTCAAAAAGGAGCAGGAAGAAGCATAAGCTTATTTAATCCCACCCCTTTTCCACTATCTAGTATCAATAGACTACAGAAATACCTCCTTGTAATTACATTATATGTTATGTGTAATTTTTTTTTTTTTTTTTTTTTTTTAATATATACACATATATGTTTCTATCTATCCATACCTACGTATATACACACATACGCACATATACACATTTTCAATAACCCCATTAACACCTGAAGGATACACAACCTACAATTTTATATATATACATACACACATACATACACATATATATACATATACATATACACACATATATATATATATACATACATACATACATACATACACACATACATATATACCCATACCAACAAACCCGTGCATGCGCACACACATGAAAATATTAGACAAGAACACCCTATCAAATCTCTACCTTTTCCCTGTACCCTGTAAAAACTATATCCTTAAACCGCTTTTTAAACTGCGCCATGCTTGGACATTGCTTCATATCTTTACTTAGTCTGTTCCACAGCTTCACTCCACACACAGAGATGCAAAAACTTTTTAATGTTGTACGGATACGAGGATGTTTTAAATTTAATTCCCCCCTCAAATTGTATCCCCGTTCCCTTTTAGAAAACATTTTTAGAATATTGTCAGGAAGCAGGTTATTTATTGCTTTATATATAATTTGTGCTGTGAGAAAATGAACCAGATCTGTGAATTTTAGAATTTTTGATTTTAAGAATAGTGGATTTGTATGATCTCTGTAACCAGTTTTATGGATTATCCTTATGGCCCTTTTTTGTAATATAAAGATTGATGATAGCGAACATTTGTAAGTATTGCCCCAAACCTCTGCACAGTAATTCAAATACGGTGCAATCAGGGAACAATAGAGAATGTGGAGTGATTTGTGGTCCAGAATGTGTTTTACTTTACTCAAGATTGAGACACTTCTTGAAATTTTGTTATGTATATGATTTATATGAGACTTCCAGTTTAATTTATCATCTATAATCACACCAAGAAACTTATGTTCAAGTACTCTTTCAATTTCCACACCATCTACATGAATCTGCACTTGTGCATTTCTAAGGGAATTCCCAAATAAGATAATTTTAGTTTTACTTAGATTTAGCGATAGTTTGTTCCTGTTAAACCATTTTTTAATTTTGCACATTTCTGAAGTAATTGTATCCAGCAGCTCCTTTAGATTCCCCCCAGAACAAAAAATATTTGTGTCATCTGCAAATAATACTAATTTTAATATATCAGATGCCTTACAAATATCATTTATATAAATAATAAATAATTTTGGACCCAGTACAGAGCCTTGTGGAACACCACAAGCAATGTCCAAGCATGATGAGGAATGGACACCCAGCTTCACAAATTGTTTCCGGTCACTTAAATAATTTTTCACCCATTGCAGTACAACCCCCCTAATCCCATACCGTTCCAGTTTATTAATTAATATGTCATGATTGATTGTGTCGAATGCTTTCTTGAGATCCAGAAATACTCCAGCTGCATACTGTTTCTGATCTATAGCATTCGTAATCTCCTCAATTGATTCGATTAATGCCAGAGATGTTGATCTTTTTGATCTGAATCCATATTGACTGTCAGAGAGTAATTTATATTTATCTAAGAATTTGTCTAATCGTTTATTAAACAGGTTTTCTAGGATTTTGGAGAATTGTGGTAGTAAAGAAACAGGCCTGTAATTTGTGAAGTGGCGTCTATCCCCGGTTTTATACAGCGGCACAACTTTAGCTATTTTCATTTTGTTTGGCACTTTTCCCGTCTGAAATGATAAGTTGCAAATATATGTTAGAGGTCCTACAATTCCTTCAATGACCTTCTTGACGATTTTCATGTCAATATCATTACAATCAGTGGATGTTTTATATTTACACATGTGTACAATGTCAATTATTTCTTTTTCCTCCACTGATGTGAGGAACATTGAGTTAGGGTTCCTATCAATCAGGTTTTCACTACATTCTACTGATGGCAGTGACTCAGGAATTTGTTCTGCCAGTTTTGGTCCAATATTTACAAAATAATGATTAAAGCTGTTGACCTTATCAGCAGTGTTTTCCATAATATTGCCATTATCGATAAAGTATTGTGGATAACTTTGTTGTCCAGAATTATTTTTAATGATACCGTTTAAAACATCCCATATTCCTTTCATATTATGTTTATTGTTGTTCAATATTTTACTATAATACTCCTTTCTACATACACGTATAATATTGGTCAACTTATTTTTGTATTTTTTATATTTATTTTCAGCTTCTTTTGTTCTTTGTTTTAGGTATTCCCTATAGAGTGTATTTTTCTTTTTACATGCATTTTGTAAACCCTTAGTGAGCCATGGTCTATCTGAATATTTGTGCTTTCTGTTGTATTTTATTGTTGGACAGTTTTTATCGTACAACTCCATGAATATTCTTAAAAATATGCCATATGCAATATCAATATCAGCTTCTTTGTACACCTTGTCCCAGTCCTGATTTAATAGATCGTTCTTAAATGCAGTCATAGTTTCTTCTGTCCTTACACGTCTGTATCTCAGTTGTTCTTCATGCTGATTTTTCTTATAATTAGTGTCATAAACTGCAAAAACTGGTAGGTGATCACTGATGTCATTAATTAATATTCCACTCACAATGTTGTTTTCCATATTGTTAGTGAAAATATTGTCAAGTAAGGTGGCACAATGTGGTGTAATTCTGCTAGGCCTGGTTATTTTAGGATGTAAACTCAAACTGTACATAGTGTTTAGGAATTCGTCGGTCATTTTATGCTTTTTTGGATTCAACAGGTCAATATTAAAATCACCACAGATAAACATAACTTTTTGATTTGTTTTAGAGAATATTTCCTCTATGAAGTCATTAAATACTTGAATACTAGAGCCAGGTGTTCTATATATACAGCTAATTATTACATTTTTTTCTTTTTCCTTATAAATTTCAATTGTTATACATTCTAGTAAATTATCAATTACAGTTGTCATACTTTCTACCACCTTGTAGTTTAGGTTTTTATCCACATACACAGCTACTCCCCCTCCACTCTTGTTCCTTCTATTTACAAAATTCACTTCATATCCCTCCAGTCCAAAGTCCATTCCTTTCTCCGCATTGATCCATGTTTCAGAAATGGCAATAATTCCAAATGGATTTGTCAACTCATTTAGATATTCCTTTATATTGTTGAAGTTGGCATACAGACTTCTGCTATTAAAATGGATTATTGATAATTTATTTTCCGTGTTGATGGTGTGCTTAAACTGTTCATCAGTGAAGTAGCAGCAGTTACAGCTGATGTTGTAGAAGAAATTATTTTCCGGGTCTATATCCTTTTCTAAGTCTAGAACATTATGGTCTGTGTATCGAAATGTTCTCAGTTCCAGATTATCATAAAGAGAATTCCAATGAGTCATGTTGATATTGTTGCCGGATGCAGATGAAGTTCTTTTGGACTGTGCCATGTGTTGTGTTGTGTGTCACGTCACATGTGTATTCATACCTCCAGAGTAAGTTGACCTCAGTATTTGTCCAGCTCTTCCATATTTCTGATGACCAACACTTTGGCTTGTTCCGGTGTTCCATTGAGTTTAATGAATACTTTGCAGTTGGTGGTCCATGTATTTTGAATTTTTCCCTGTTTTTTCCCTGTTTCTTCAAGTAACGTGCTTTCCTGGCAATGTCCGCAATATTTAAAACCTAACTTTATGTTTGCTTGTTTATTTATTATGACCTCAGGCTGATCTTCCTATCCATCCATCCATCTTCTTCTACTTATCCAGGGCCGGGTCGCGGGGGCAGCAGCCTAAGCAGAGAAGCCCAGATCCCTCTCCCTGGCCACCTCCTCAAGCTTGTCCCTGGGTACACCAAGGCGTTCCAGGGCCAGCCGAGAGATATAATCTCTCCAGCGTGTCCTGGGTTTGCCCCGGGGCCTCCTCCTGGTGGGACATGCCCAGAACACATTACCCAGGAGGCATCCTTATCAGATGCCTGAACCACCTCAGCTGGCTCTTTTCGATGTGGAGGAGCAGCGGCTCTACTCTGAGCCCCTTCTGGATGGTAAATGGTAAATGGCCTGTATTTGTATAGCGCTTTTCTAGTCCCTAAGGACCCCAAAGCGCTTTACACAACCTGTCATCCACCCATTCACACACACATTCACACACTGGTGATGGCAAGCTACAATGTAGCCACAGCCACCCTGGGGCGCACTGACAGAGGCGAGGCTGCCGGACACTGGCGCCACCGGGCCCTCTGACCACCACCAGTAGGCAACGGGTGAAGTGTCTTGCCCAAGGACACAACGACCGAGACTGTCCAAGCCGGGGCTCGAACCGGCAACCTTCCAATTACAAGGCGAACTCCCAACTCTTGAGCCACGATCGCCAAAGATCGAGATAGGATGAGAGGTTTGGCCATCCTATCTCTAAGGCAGAGGCCAGCCACCCTTCGGAGGAAGCTGATCTTCCCATTCAGTGTAATTATATGAGTATTATACTTTACTGTGCAAAAGTCTTGACCCACCTCTCTTTTCTTTACATTGTGCTTTGAAGGATCCAGACTTTCTTGTAATTTTTTTAAGTATTCTTGAGCAGTAGTTAGTAGTAGAAAGCAGTTGGCTGCTTTTCCAATCATTTCAGTCCAGTCCTTGTACCATTTACTTAGCATAGGATCATAATTACCACCACAATTACCAAAAACACATAATTTCTTTGCAACACTACGATTCATGGATTGGCCTCTCTACTCTAGCACCCAAGCCTTAAAATTATTGAATCATAATGTGATCATGTTAAAGGGGAGGAACATCCATACAAAGGCATCTCAAATATGTGTTTAATGTAACAGACAATGCAAAACAAACAAACAAACAAACAAAAAAACCCTGCAACTTTCACCAGTTATTACAACAAAATCAGATTATTTCGGGAGACTTAAAAATTAGGGCAAAACATTGCATATCCATTAAAAATGGGCAACCATCCCTTGTATTATAACAATTAAAGCTCCATGTAGGCATTTCAGGATCCAGCATTTTTTTCTAAAAAAATACACTGCCAGCTTTGGTCTGCCAAGTCTCTGTAGTGTAAAATAAAATAAATGAGCCAATAAATAAATGTAAACAGCTGACATACATTGATGATATTTTAGAGAATTTGTACTCATATAATATGCTTGAATAACTTGCCAGCTTGGCCCTAAAAATGTATACCACACCATTAGATTTTGAACATGGCAGGTCATTCAAGGATACCGCCCCTTGAGATGTGGGATCAAATTTTTTAGGATTTCTTTTTTTTTTTTACTTGTAAGATGAAGAAATTGTGTGTCTAAGTGTGTGTGTGTGGTGGTGGGTGGGGGGTGTGGGGGTAACAGCCTTTGTCTTGAGTTAACCTTTAAAAAGCAGTTACTGAACATTAGCTACCAGTGACACACTATTACAGATTAATCCACAGGCACTCGTACACACAGCTAATGTGCGTTTTGATGGTTTTGAAATGGCTGATGGTGGATCAAACCGCTGTGGGTGCAATTTTTTCAAACTAAAAAAGCAATGTGTTGTTTCCACTATAAAACCTGACTGAAGCAAAACAGCCATTCTTAGCCTTGATGACAACCTTGCCCACTATTTGCAGTTCCTTAAGGGTAGTGACTTGAAATGTTTTAAGTTCAAGTCTGATTATACGATATGTCTGAATCAGCTGTTTTAAGGAAGCATCGCTTGTTTATGATCCACAAAAACAACAGATGACATTATCATTGAAACAACAGCAATGGTATAAACTTTGAATATATCATTCCATTTACAGCTGTGAAGAATCATAGCTTTAAATGTAATCAAAGCTACTCATACTTGTAATATTGAATTGGAAGGTGGTACAAATTTCCATTTAGACAAAGAAGACATATCTCAGTCCTGTGTCCTCCTTAATGTCAGCTGGGATAGACTTCAGTTCCTCTGCGGCTCTTGTTAGATAAGTGGTTAAGAAAGTGGATGATAGAAAGACAGATCTGATATTATTATTTTATTGGTGCTATTATGAGTTCCGACTCATCCTTTAGTCTTCACGATGATCCAATGTGATCAGAATGAAGTTAATGGATCAGTGTGTATGACAAGAGGTTTAGAAGGTTGGGAAAGTACAGAATCAAATCTAAGTGTCATAAATTAAAACAATGCTTTAAAAATTGTTTAAAACATAAATATCTGTTCTTTTTATGCTTTGGCTGATAATTACCAGTAAGTAACAAGCAGGGGGCAAGTAAAATAGGATGTGCAAGAGAAAAGCTATTTTATTCTTTTTCAGTTAGAAAGCTAGTTGTTATATATAGTGAAAAAAACAAAAGTCACTGGTGAAAGTGCAACTGGGTTGTAATACAGTGTTAACCACTGCTATCTGGGAAAATAAGTTAAATTACCCACTTAACTTGAGTGTGAGCCCAGTCAGGAGGGAACACACCCCAACCATTAGCCTCCATTTAACAAATTGCAGCTTTGGCACTTTGTACCAATATATTAATTTGAGCCTCAGAGAAGAGGAAGGCTTTTGTTTTAAAACATAAGTGTCGGTGAAGACAGGAAGACATATGTAACTAACATGAAGTCATTAATAATGCAGAATTCCAGTAAGAGGTGAACTGAAAATCTCCAGAACTGTTCACTAGCTTTTGCATTTCATATCTCACGTTGCCACCTCACAGCAGGGTTTTGCTGCCACGTTCAGTTCTACCTCCAAGTGCAATAAACCAATTAAGGCGGTCCAATTAAAACCCAATTCCAGCTGAGACCAGCATGCCGTGTGCCTAATGGATATGTTGTAATTAGCTCCAGAGAGAGAGACCTCGGGGATGCACCTCTCTGAATTGTTACTTGCACATATACACAAAAAATACTGTATTTCATCATTTATCCGAGGCATATGCTACTACACTTCAAAAAGTATTGATCTGGATAAAAAGTTTGGAGCAAACACTTGCCTCTTTCCAACGTCATGCAGGAAAAGCTGTCACAGTGTCTAAGCTGTAACACTGTAATTGGCTCTCTCATATGCACCCACATCCTATTAAGAATGTCTGTATACACTGCTTGCGCACACACACACACACATCCGTGCATGCGCACACATCTTCAGTCACTATTCCAAGAGGAGACAGCACAGAGAGCTCAAAAGGAAGGGAACAAAGCCTCTTATTTACACCATTCTCCAAGGGTTGTGACTCTTTATGAGGACAGATGATTTTAATGGATGCACTATATGTGTTCTTGGCACACTCAAGGCTGTTTAACAGGAGCAGCCAAATGGAGGCGAAAATTACATTTTCACCTTTCACATATGTGTTGCACTAAATGATGAGTATTGATTTGACGGTTTATGTAGCACTACCTGGACAATATCCGTGATAATAAATCCCCTCGGGGCTATAACCACAATTTTACTCTCATATTCATCTCGGGCCTAATGCAGGGGTCAGGTTTGAATGAGCAGGGGGAATAATTGAGATGATTACAGCCAAATGCGGGCAAAAACAAACAACACATGCATCATGCTGATTGGATGCAGAATGATTGCGAGAATTCATTGTGCTGTAGTGTGCACCACACGATCAGTTATGATTTATTGATCATCTTTCTTGTAATGCATAATGCAATTGCCTTTTATTGCTTTACATAGACCAGAGCTAATAAAACATTTTGACAGTCTACGTGAAAGGTCTGGTAAAGTGCTGTAAGATAAAGAAGTATGTGACAGCTCAGAGAGAAGAAACTTTTGTTACACTGGAATTATAAATGTATTACTTTATTCTGTTCGTGCACATGTGTATTTGCACATGTCACATGTCAAAATGTATTTTTCGTACGGCACTACTAAAACTTATTCAGAAGAAAGGAACAATTAGATTTTTAACCAGTTACAGCAGTGCTTTAATTATGCAGAACACATAAAATTTGCTTTCTAATCTAATGTTAGCATTTCTTGTATCTGTCTACCTTCCAAAAGCATTAAAAGCAAGTCATTTCTGTGATGTGACAAATTTCAGGTTAAGGATCAGTTTTTAATTCACACCTTGTGGTATGGGTTAAAATGACTTCCCTTTCTCAGCATAGTTCATTAATAAACATTTTGTTATGATTAGAAAATCACTAATCATGATTACAGGTTTTAAGGTTCAGTGCTGTTATTCTGTCCAGCAATAGAAAACAAAAGACTACATGAATTTATTTGCTTAAATTCACAGGAAACTTACACAATCAAGTTGTTCACATTTCTTTTTTATTTTTATTTTAACTGCTAATATTCAGAATTGGATTTTGATAATTAACCTTTTCATTGATGATGAGTCTGCACCTCAAACATAACTATTTAAACCCAGCATGGGTAGTATAACCTGAGAGGAAGAAAGTAAGAGTGATATGTTGTGAGACAGAGTCATTTCTGGCATCATTTATGTTCAAGGTGCATAGGCGTGAAAGTGAATTGCCATATAGATATGATGGTTTCATATAACATAATGAACTTGAGTGTAGTATAGTGTAATCTAATATACGGGCATTTATATAGCACTTTTCTAGTCATACCCATCACTCAAAGCACTCAAAGTAACATGTGCTCTTTTATTAACCACACCCCCAATCTTTACATAATGTCAGCGAATATTTAATTATTATTTCTTGTCTGGTCTGGAGTAACGCTACATTGCGCATAGCACCAGAAATAAAGAATTAAAAAATGCTGCAACAACAGAGAGCTCGATCTACCCCATGCAAGCCAAAAATCTTCCGGCACCACCACAGGCAACCCATATTTGAATGTCTTTTTTGTTTTACCTGTACAACTTAACATGTATTGAAACAAAACATATTTACACTCAAGAGACACTTTATTGGGTACATCAGTTCAGAAAAGGCAGCAGCTTAGTACATTTAGGAATGTTCAAGACAACCTGTTGAAGTTCAAACTGAGATTCAGAATGAGAAATCTAGTAAGATAACTTTCAGCTGTTCAAAAGAGAAACTAAAGGAGGAAATGGAGGAACAAAAAACTTTAAACACACCTTTAGGATCTTTAACAAAGAGAAAAAGGAGTTTGCCGATTTTTGTTTTTTGACAATCCCTGCCATTTCTTTCCATTCCATGTGTCTGCAATGTATGGAAGCTCAAGAGAGGGATGAGGAGGCAGATGAGAAGCAAGAGACTGAGTGATGCATTGGTATATAGGGTCCTTTCATTTCTCAGGGAGATGACGCTGGAGAGACACAGCAGTCAGGCCTGGGATGTTGAGCTTGGGAAAGGCTTGACAGCAGAGCCCTGGGCAACTAAGAGGAGTGTATCCTCTTCTATAGTGCCATGAGAGCAACAGAAGAGTGTAAGTACAGATAGAGGAGTGAAATGAGATGAAAAACAGAGAGAGGGAGAGATGGGAAAGAGTTAGTAGGGTGGCTTAAAAAGAACTGTGGTGTGAGGAAACGAAAGAAGGAGGGAGGAATGAAGGGAGAGAGGGGACTGTGTTCTGCAGCCATCTGGCCCGTTCAGTGATCCAGAACGTTGACACTGGCAGCTGAAGAAGGAGAGAGGAAGGGGAGTAGGGGAGCAGAGGAGTCCTCGGTTCTGTGTCTGAAGAGAGAAGTCTGTTTGTATTACTTTAATCTTATTCGCAGTGGTATATACGCACGCTCACATATACACAAAGGCATTAATAGTGCTCTGCAAAAAATAATAGGTGGCTTTTCTTAATCTCATCCAAAACTGTAGAAGTGCATCCAGGGATAGACTTTGCCAGACAGACAAGTGACACATTCCTCATCATATATACCACAAGCTCCAAAATCCTAGAAAACCTGTTTAATAAACGATTAGACAAATTCTTAGATAAATATAAATTACTCTCTGACAGTCAATATGGATTCAGATCAAAAAGATCAACATCTCTGGCATTAATCGAATCAATTGAGGAGATTACGAATGCTATAGATCAGAAACAGTATGCAGCTGGAGTATTTCTGGATCTCAAGAAAGCATTCGACACAATCAATCATGACATATTAATTAATAAACTGGAACGGTATGGGATTAGGGGGGTTGTACTGCAATGGGTGAAAAATTATTTAAGTGACCGGAAACAATTTGTGAAGCTGGGTGTCCATTCCTCATCATGCTTGGACATTGCTTGTGGTGTTCCACAAGGCTCTGTACTGGGTCCAAAATTATTTATTATTTATATAAATGATATTTGTAAGGCATCTGATATATTAAAATTAGTATTATTTGCAGATGACACAAATATTTTTTGTTCTGGGGGGAATCTAAAGGAGCTGCTGGATACAATTACTTCAGAAATGTGCAAAATTAAAAAATGGTTTAACAGGAACAAACTATCGCTAAATCTAAGTAAAACTAAAATTATCTTATTTGGGAATTCCCTTAGAAATGCACAAGTGCAGATTCATGTAGATGGTGTGGAAATTGAAAGAGTACTTGAACATAAGTTTCTTGGTGTGATTATAGATGATAAATTAAACTGGAAGTCTCATATAAATCATATACATAACAAAATTTCAAGAAGTGTCTCAATCTTGAGTAAAGTAAAACACATTCTGGACCACAAATCACTCCACATTCTCTATTGTTCCCTGATTGCACCGTATTTGAATTACTGTGCAGAGGTTTGGGGCAATACTTACAAATGTTCGCTATCATCAATCTTTATATTACAAAAAAGGGCCATAAGGATAATCCATAAAACTGGTTACAGAGATCATACAAATCCACTATTCTTAAAATCAAAAATTCTAAAATTCACAGATCTGGTTCATTTTCTCACAGCACAAATTATATATAAAGCAATAAATAACCTGCTTCCTGACAATATTCTAAAAATGTTTTCTAAAAGGGAACAGGGATACAATTTGAGGGGGGAATTAAATTTAAAACATCCTCGTATCCGTACAACATTAAAAAGTTTTTGCATCTCTGTGTGTGGAGTGAAGCTGTGGAACAGACTAAGTAAAGATATGAAGCAATGTCCAAGCATGGCACAGTTTAAAAAGCGGTTTAAGGATATGGTTTTTACAGGGTACAGGGAAAAGGTAGAGATTTGATAGGGTGTTCTTGTCTAATATTTTCATGTGTGTGCGCATGCATGGGTTTGTTGGTATGGATATATATATATAATTGTAGGCTGTGTATCCTTGAGGTGTTAATGGGGTTATTGAAAATGTGTATATGTGCGTATGTGTGTATATACGTATGTATGGATAGATAGAAACATATATGTGTATATATTTAAAAAAAATAAATTAATAAATTTAAAAAAAAAAAATTACACATAACATATAATGTAATTGCAAGGAGGTATTTCTGTAGTCTATTGATACTAGATAGTGGAAAAGGGGTGGGATTAAATAAGCTTATGCTTCTTCCTGCTCCTTTTTGAACATGGACGTTATTTGGAGTTGTGGTTGCTCGTTTTCCTTTTGTTTGCTTTGTTCATTTGTCTCTTTTAATTCTATTTTTTTTTAATACTTTTTCAACATGTTCAAAATAAAGATTCAATCAATCAATCAATCAAAAGCTGATCTGATCTCTCAGCTTGCAGGGACTTAACCATACAGGTGCAGACAATGCCTCAAGCTGAAACATAAAAGTATATTTTACAAAGAGCTTAAAATAATTCAATGAATGGGCAGCAGTGTGACAAAGCTAAATTGTAATGGGCATATATAAAAAAAAATTGTACTGTATATTGCATAAGAGAGTAGATAACAGCAACAGCAACAGTGGGATTAAGAAAGGTTTCGTGCAACAGAAAAAGTTGCCAAACGATTTCGCAACTAATTTGTTTTGTCATTCAAAATGTATTATTCCACAGTGGTAAATAAGGATTTATCCTGGTTAAATTTTTGAAATGAGATAAGACTAGTAATTAGGATTTTGTTTGGTAAGATAGCCCCTGTTGTCCACGCGGCTTAGTGCTTAGCTGAGGCCAGATTCAGCACTGACACACAGGACCAGGAAAAAGGTGGCATATCTGGCCCAAACAGATGGCATGTGTATGCCTGCATGAATGAACACACATAAGCAGACACGTTCCAACTATTCACACGCATACACACAAGAGCAGACTATATGAGGAGATAATGTTGTTCAAAGACTATTTGCGGCCAAGTGTGAACGGAAAGATGGAAGAAAAAGAAAATCGGTGTTAAGCAAAACACCTGGAATGAGTGTAACCTCCTACAATGCTTACACTGAATTATGCGTGATAACACCTCATATACCCCAACAGGATGTATTATGATTACACTATGATGAACGCACAGAAAGTAGCCATTAAAAAATACTGACAATCATGATAAGAATACGGTTGATATCTAAATGGAAATTCTTGTCAGGGCTAATTGTTGAATTATTTGTTGATGTTGCAGAATAATGTCCAGTCATGTGGGTGGTTGCTAAATTGAATGGTGCCTGAATTTTAAATCCTATTTCACGGATGAGTCCAAATTCAAAACATGCCATCTCATGGTTTTTCGTCTATTTAAATGTATCCTGTACATTGAGGAGAGAGTTCCACCTAAATTACAATGATCTCACATTTTATAAATTTCCTCAAAAAAATGTCACAGGAGTAATTAGAAGGTGCAAGAAAAGGACTGCATTGTGACTGAAGGTACGTGGAAAATTAAATATGTTTTGCCAATCAAACTATTACCAAAGGTCTTGGTATAAAATCTCAAGGACTGAAAATCAATTAGCAACTATTTCCATTCACCAAGTAGTTGCACTGCTGTTCAAATTCTAAAAGAAAATGGAATGAATGAGATGCTCATAACCTTTGACTTTGTGTTAATAACTCATGTTCTCTGAGTTGCATTTGGGATGCTCCAAAGGTCCCTGCATGACAGAGTCATCCACAGTGTCTACTGTAACAGAGAGAGCCAGTGCAGTATTTTAGTAATGTCAGTATTTTTTATTAAAAGCCTGTGGCTTAGAAACAATTTATGGAACACTGAGGGAAATGTCTTTTCTTCTGAAAACTCTTGGGGTTCAGCCGAAAGAGAATCTACCAGAAATGTTAGAACTGCAGCTAATAAGCGCTACTAAGTTAAAGTCAAAGCAACAACTGTGACTGAAGGTTTCTAAAAATTTTGTCCCTGTGCTCAAACTGTGAAGTATTTTAGTTTGGGTGGGATGTTTTTCAGAGCTCTGCTAACAATGTTTACCCCTTTGTAGATAATGTAAGTAGTTCAGATGCGTAAAAAGCTAGGTTTACCATTAATGAGTGGAGTGCAATGACGTTTACAGAAGAGCAAGTGAACTACCCAACCTCCCCACTCACCAAGCATGTTGATGATCAATTCAGCTGTTTGCTACATTATTAAGATAAATGGACCAGACTCAAAGAGACAAATTCATGATTTTTATTTTAAGTATGTGTTAAGTAAATTCACATGATATAATGCAAACAAATATATTTTTAAATGATTTTCAGAATATTTACCATAAAGTGACAATAGGTAGAATTAACCTCACTATTAACAACGTGCATTACGGTCTGAGGCACATGTTTGCAATGTTCACTATCACTGCAGCGCATCCAGGGGCCTGCATGGACTGTGATTGGTCATGTGCCAGAATTTTTACCCTGGATGCCATCCAAAATATCATGAAGATCAGGAAATGCTCCGGATTTAAATTCCATCCTAGGTCCAGTAGCAACAAAAAGAAGCACACATCTTGCATTCGTATTAGAAATGTGAAGGCAAGACACTGACAAGTCACAAATTACATAGATCAAATTTAAGAAATACAAATGAAGTACACACAAGAAACTGTGCCCCTCATGTGTTGCACAGACAGGCACAAATAAGCTGGAGAAATTATATATATATATATATATATATATATATTTCTCCAATATTAGCTTGATGTGAGAACCACTTAATTCTTAGTGGTTTTGAAGAATTTTCTACCAAAATCTTTCAAGTTATCACAAATACGCAACACAGTCTCAGCAATAAATGGTTTCACTGAATGGGTATGAAAGCGTCGTTAGACAAATGTATAGTAAAGAGGAAGAATTGAACTGAACAAAACTTTTCTCCTGACTCAAGAACAAATACATGAAATTTGTATAGTACTTAAAAACAGAACTCAAATAAATGCACATTACACCTCCAGTGGAAATTCATCTGAGATTTAGCACTGAGAAAAACTCTGCTAATATAATAATTGAATGTGACCTCATTGACTCCAAGTGGTGATAAATTGAAAGAATATGAAACATCATAGTGGTGGAATTAGCAAAACAATTGGTTCCACTCAGCATACTATCAACAAAGCGGATTTCTCATATGTGCTAATATCCAAATGCCTGGTGGTGCTTGCATATGTTGAAATTGGCTGTTTAATGGTTCAGTCTCAATGAGCTAAATCTTCTCTGTTGCTAAAACATGCTCACACTCACCCCTAGTTTGCATCTTTGCAATTAGCAGAAGAGAACTTATTTATTGAGACAAATTGAACTGCAATTTGCTTTTTTGATTTGCTAGTTCCAGCACTTACTGCGTAGGGAGATTAGAACAAAATCATTTTCCAAAATGCAAATACAGTTCCCACATTTATCTATGCATGTTTAGAATTATGCATACAATATTATTATAGGGCGATCGTGGCTCAAGAGTTGGGAGTTCGCCTTGTAATCGGAAGGTTGCCGGTTCGAGCCCCAGCTTGGACAGCCTCGGTCGTTGTGTCCTTGGGCAAGACACTTCACCCGTTGCCTACTGGTGGTGGTCAGAGGGCCTGGTGGCGCCAGTGTCCGGCAGCCTCGCCTCTGTCAGTGCGCCCCAGGGTGGCTGTGGCTACAATGTAGCTTACCATCACCAGTGTGTGAATGTGTGCATGAATGGGTGGATGACTGGATATGTAAAGCGCTTTGGGGTCCTTAGGGACTAGAAAAAGCGCTATATAAATACAGGCCATTTACCATTTACCAAAAATCAAATCAAAACCAGCTCAACAAGCACTTATTTGTTCCTAGTCCCTGCATCAAGGATCCCAAGATCATCCACCATGTCTGTGAAGGTTCGCAGTCTTCCAGGTCATCATAGTCTAAGGAGCTTGGAAAGAAAGGCATCTGGACTTCTTTAAGTTGCTTGAAGACATTTCACCTCTCATCCGAAAAGCTTCGGTCAAATGGTGGAAAGTCCCAGATTTAAGCCCTATGGGAGTGTCCCCTCAAGAGGGACAACGGAACCCCTAATGATCCTCTACCTAATCACACAAGCCAAGGTGTAGGTCACAATCAGCCAAGGTTTCGGGTGAGCTCATTGTAAAACCTAGCCCCACGCTATCGTGTGATTTCCTGAGGTCAAAAGGCCCAGGAGTCTGGGAATTATTCTGGGGATTATCCACAATGTGCACTCACAAACATATTATGCATAAAGGCTCTTAATCAAGCTAACTTCCAGATAAAACAGCCACTGCAGTTACAAAAGGATTGCAAAATTAGAAACTCTGTCCAAACAGATAATATAAGATCCTTAATAGGACAGGATCCTGTACTGAACTGTGAGGACATATGTTACTTTCACTTTCTTGTTTTTTGGAGGGGGTTTTTCACAGCTTGTTTTGATGGCCATGAACAAATCAAAACTATTTAAGGCTTTAAGGCAGATTATTATTATTATTATTACTATTATTATTATTATTATTATTTCAGTTTTTGGTATACTATGTGGAGAAAGAGTGATAATTGGCCTTTACCTGTGATAATTTGTTTTGAATTGCCTTATTTGAAGCTAGTTATTTTCTGTAAGGACAACACAAATAGACCCACAATGCTTGTATGACCTTTCAGATCCGACATGGTGCTGTACTACGCTGTCACTAGCACTGCTAGGCTTTTCCTTTTATTTTGCCTCTTCTGCTCATGTGGGATCAGTCTGTCTTTGTGCATGCAGGCTGGCAGCTCTCAGCCATGTTCACCACCCCTGAAGGAGAAGAAAGCCTGTCCCAAAGTCGCTGAAGCGGATTAGTCGGTCCTCTCTCTCGCTGTCTCTCTCCCTCTACCCCCACCACCTCCATATTTAAACATTTTGGTTGGACTAGGACTGTGAAACAACAACAAGCTTATAGGGTTGTGAAAACTTTACGTATTCTTTGAGGTGACTGAGGCCCAGTTCTGAATTTTAAATATTCCTAAATTTTTCAGATATAACAATAACAATAATAATAATAATAATAATAATAGTAGTAGTAGTAGTAGTAGTAGTAGTAGTAGTAGTAATAATAACAATAATAATAGCAATAAATACTATCTGAATATGAAAGCTGCACACCATGAGGTGGATCAGAGAAATACAAGTCTAACTTAATTAAAAACACAACTAAGCTTAAACTAAAAACACTGGCTAGTCAATTTTAGAAATCTGCACTGTAATTAACAAATGTATTTACCAAAAATTTGAACCAAATTTTCCTGATTTATTGGGTTAAGCCTCTGGGGTCCAGGGTATAATTAGCTGTTGTTGACTACTTTTGTTCTTTTTCTTTATCTTTAACATTTAAGAACTATTTACATTGTTTAGGATCCTTTTTTCAGGACAACCTCATGTCTGAGTTTTCAGTTTTTGTGTTTTTCATCTTGATACACTGTTATAACACAATTGATCTAAAATAACACAAGAAACATAAACCCTGAGTAGGAAAAAGTTGTTGTTTTTTTATTGTAAACCAAAAAGATGTTTAGTGAATCATTTTCACACCTTGAAATGCAAATGTAAATTGTTAATTTAAACTACCACAGCTACCACAACTAAGGTAGTTGGAGTAGGCAACGTTAATTTTTTAAAAAGAACTTACTTCCAGATGTTTGTTTAGGTTGGAGGTGGAGTCTTTTGATGCTGAGAGCGGCTTTGTTGTAGGCAATTAGAGTTTGCATTGCACGGTCAGATTTCGTGCATCCCTTTCTTCTGTAAATGTGAAGTGGTGTTGGAATTTCCAAGTAAGAAATGCATTCCTACCTGTGCACTGCTGGCTCTGTTGTGCTGGCTCCAGGTCCATTGTGTAACTGACATCAACATTAACAGGACGCTTACATTAGAGCCTCTTATTTTGTTGTGGGTTTCCAGCAGTGCGTGGAATTACCATCATTAGAGAGGGGGATAGAGAGGGGATAGTCTAACATATGAAATAAGAAATGACCACTGTGTAATTATTTGTCTATTTATTTCGACAAAATAACTGTATTCTAATTATTACCTATTTAAATTGTAACTGTGACGAAATACAGTTACTCATATGTTGTATTTTAAATATGTAATGCCAGTACATGTATTCTGTTACTCATCAACACTGTACAAGACAGAGGAGCACATCACAAGTCTAACAACAGGAGGTGTTTCACTCCTTGTTTCCACCTGGAGACAGCATTTACATTGCAAACTGCCTTTGGTGGGTTTTTGGCTAGCAAATGTGACATTTACTACTGCCCTCATTGTTTTGACACACAAACCAAAACAAACACACAAACTACGCAAGACAACACAACACACTAACTGTACACTCCAAACATGCTGAATGTCACAAATCTCTCACATCTCAATACTCACTATGGATATTGCTCTTGCTAGCTCACTCTCTCTCGCTCCCGCCATTCCCAAAACTTCTGTGCAATACATTCAGTTTTAGAATTTATATACAATGTTAATTGTAGCTAGGCTCAAGGTTTTCATGCTAGCTTATTTTAATAAAATCTCTGTCTTAATACATAGAGTCAATATGTTTGAACTCAAAGACAACAACATAAGGAAAAGTTAGAAACCAACCCAAATAGGCTCCAAATTGAACAGTGCTGTGATTCTGCTGTAGGAATACGTACAGGTAGAAATGGAAGCTATAAGCCTGACTGCTCATCAATGCCTTTGTTATCTGTTAAATATTAGGCCCATTGCAGCTAGGCTGGGGTTTGGAGCCACACTTTAACATCCCTCTGTAATTTTGTATTGGCATGCTGTCCCTTCAGATGCTTGCAAAGAGCCAGTTAGTAGTAGTCGCTTCTGTTCTGGATGCGGCTTGCTCTTGTCATCTCATCAAAAAATAAATGCATAGCTATCTCTTCTCTTGATATGTTTTCATGTAGTCCAAATGGAAAAACCTGAATATAGCATCTTGTACCTAGTATGGAAGCTTAGACATGCATTGTTTCTACTATAATGACTAGCAGAGGGTGATTCCTCTTATTGGAAAAAAGGTTTGATTGTAGACCATCTATAAGAAAATAGCCCAGAGTTCACTTGATTTATGACTTACATAAACTCTTGAAAGTTTCACAAGCCATAGAAGATCATGGTTTCAGTTTCAATAATTATTTAGTAAATACTTTTTAATATGTTTCATGTTATAGAGAAAACGCTCCACATAGTTTGGGTCCTATATAAAGAAAAAATGGTTAAGGTATACTTTATTGGATGCGCTATTATTAGCCAATCACTGGCATTTGAGCATGATGTCTGTTTTGAAAATAAAAAGAAAAGAAGAAGATGATGAATATGTAAGTTGAGGTTTCAAAACAGGAACTTCACAAATGAATGCTTGGCATTACATTCAGAGTGACGCCCCATTTTTTTCATACAAAATCTATTGTAAAGATTGTAGAATATTTTATTTTTTTAGTTCAACTCCAAGCTGTCATTACTTGATAATTTTATTGCAACACTAATGCTTTCAAAGCGAACAGGCTATATAAAAGGGTCATTCAGAGTTTTTCGGTTGATTTGTGCAGTAACATCTACACTGTGTTGCATCACTGTTGCTTGAATGTAGCCTGGTATTTTGTTGTATTTCACTGTACCCACTAAGCCTTGAATAAACGGACAAAAGGAACTCTAAAAACTATTGACTGCTTCTGAGTTTTCACCTCTCCATAGGTCTAAGACTTTAGAGTTACAACTTGCAAGGGTTCATCCTTTCATTTACCGGCCAGCAATAGCTGACTGTATGTGTAAGCCTGATTTACTGATGGGCACAGTTTGTAGAGGCTTCATTCTGGAATCAGATGTTGGTGTTGAACAGCTGGCTAATCAAAAAGTAATCTTACCAATCCGATTATTATCTGATCCGATTATTTACCCAGAGAAAGACCAAAGAGAAATCTTCCGCTCCCTGCTGAAGTTGAGAAAATGTCAAGTAATTGAAGTTAGACGTTGCTGTTCTTAATCAATCTGTCACTTGACCCTTCCCTTTGTGGTGCAAAGTACAAATAATGAGATTCAGCAGAGTCCAAATTATCAGTATTATCACGCCCTCTTAGAGCTGAGGATCAATAAAAAGCACACATTTTTTGAGCTGGGATGCTACAAAGAGGAAGCAAATTACTAAAGGTTTCCAACTTTAACACACTGGTCTTGAAAGTAAGAGGAGTTGTACACCCCTTTACTTCACCATTTTCATGCTAGTGCAGCTTGGACATCAAGCAGAATAGAAACCGTTTTCAAAAATACAGCTCTTTTTGAGTCCGCCGCAGTCATAGGACACACGGTGAGAGGGTAGGAGGACAATGACACTGGCATTTTTCGTAACAGACTCCCAATGTTGACATTCTCCCACATGAGAAGGACAAAATCTCAGCCTTTGGAGGAACTTAGTCACTGGTCCCAAAGAAGCGGTGGAACCATCACTCCCCTGCCATCTGTTAAGACATGAGCAGACAGCCAGCAGCAAACTGAACAGTCATTACTACCCTTGGGTCATGGCTCACTGACAAAAATGGTGGAAGTGAGGAAGCTGAGTAGATGAAAAAGCCTTCTAATGACCACCAACAGTCTTTCATGTCAACAAACTTATATGGCACCAAACAGTAGATTCAGTATGGACATAGTTAGGTCAAAGGTATTGTTGAATTCATATAAAAGAGGTTAGATTAATTGGATCATTATGTATATACTATAAATGAACTGAAGACAAGTGCTCAAGGGCATGTGAAATAGAACTTTGTTCAAAGGACGGAGAAGATAAAAGCACTAAAACCATTTAATTGTCTTTGCAATAAAATTAATAATCTTAGCAGAGGCCTGTCTTGGTGTCAGTTCTTAAAACCAGTTAAAAACAACTCTGTTTCCTTCAATGAACAAAATGCTTCACTGCCATTTGCATGCATATAAGGTCAGGCTAATTGGGCTTTTTCCATTAACTGGCACAGCGAGAAAAAGCCAGACTCTGAGTCATTCTTAACTTTGTATTTAAGATCACAGCTGCAACTTACCTCCACTGCTTCTTGGTCAATCCAAATTAAAAAGCATCCAATATGCAAGTAGGACTTGAAATTGATTATGTTTTTAATCTCAGTAATGCCTATCAATTACCTGTTGACTATCATTTGACCCATGGATTTATTCATTTGGGGGTTTTTTTGGTGGGGGGGCTAACAGGTATGAATCTTAAGCAAAACAGTTGTTTTGTTTGTCAGGCTTATAAAACCTTCAGTCAAAGGCCATATGAAAGGCAGCACTGGATTGCAAAGGTTTGCATGTCTTCTGAAATTGCTGGAAGATTAGGTTGGACTGAGGTCTTCTGCATGCTCTCATTCATACATTTTCACCTGATAAGATTCTTTTCAGTTAGATTTTGATGTCATTTTTATTACTGCCAATTAACTCTTGCTTTTTGCCAATCCAAGAAATACGAGTTAAAAAGATGTCCTCAGTTGATATAGATATTAATCCTTATTAAAACAAAGACATGGAAAAAAAAGAAGTCTACAAGCACCGGTTGTGGAAGAAATATTTCACAGCTCTGTACATTTATTATCCTGACCTTATGCTTGCAAGCCTGGCCTAAAGTCAGTGACCAGAATACAAATGTGGACAGGTAGAGTTTTATATTTTGACCTCACTTGTCATTATCTCAGCTCTGGCCGGTCGGACATAGTGTGGTCTCACCAGCAAGTGTATTCATAATTAATAACAGGGCCACTATGCAAGAGCACACAGAGCCAATCAGCTATGTTTTTCAGACAGCCCATCTAATGAAGACACTAAGTCGAGTTGCCTGTGTACATGGCCTCCCAAAGTGGTAGTCAGTTATTCCTATGCATGTACTCAATTTGATTTAATTCACAAGTCTCGTTTGAAGAGATGAGTGGTGCCTTAAAACCCATCGCTCCTCTAACATGTCATTTGGCTTGCCACCAATCACAGAAATTGGTCAGCAGAAAGTTTCCTTTTGTCCTTGTGAAGTTAATCAACTCATTGGAGCACCCATAACCCAAGAAGCAGCCCATTTATTGTCTCTGAAAGGGAGATTTTTCTTTCCTTGGCCTCCATGGCAAATGGGCAGAATTTCACATTAGTTTTCTCCCTCAGTGGATGGCCCGTTTTGTTGTGGGCTGGAGCCTGGAGTGATTGAATAGCTCCCCGAGGAAGAGGCAATTTCACAATGCGAGCTTTTCACCACTGAGAAAACCACAGTGCAAGGTTGTGAGTAGAGGTGTCAATAGGTGACAAGCACTGTGTTTAGCACTGTTAGACAGTTTAACTGATAATGCAAATAATAATTCTAAATGTGTTAATATGTAAAAAGGTAATTATGTTACTTTACTAATCATTCATAGATAATCAATTATAGTACTTTGTTTTGACTAATCACTTCAGTTAGGTCAGGTAGTTTTAAGTAAAGAAAAATAGAAGAGCAGAAGACAATATAATCCATTTTAACAAACGGGCAGCTCTACAAGAAAGAGAAGGATTTAATGACCATCCAGCAGCAGCTTTAATGACACAGGTTTCCACATATCCCAAGCTCAGACATTTCACACCCTTCAGCTCTAACTAAAACTGTAGCTGTATCTCGATTACATGCAAGTTGTGTAATGTTATAAAGCATACAAGGTCTTTTTTTCCTCATTTGGTGAAAGCTAACATTCTTCCCTTCAACTTCCAGCATTTACCAAACAAATGAATAAAGGAGTAAAGCTGATATCAACCCAAAAAAGTACAAAGAAGTTGACAAAAACAAAGACATGATATGTTCCTAGAGTTAGTAATGGTCATCTGATCAATTTGAAATTCTAAACTTTTACACAACTTGCTGAGAAAAGTAATCACACGGCCAGCCACCCTTGTACCCAGCCTGTCCACCTTTAGCTTTTGCCAGATGGTTTTCTTAATAAGTGTAGCAAACATATAACAACATATGTTAATATGAAACACGTTCATCTTCCAAGTTTACCCTCTGCTCATAAAGCCATACATCCTTAGTTTGAATTGCAACAGAATTTGGGACACTTCAGATGATCAGCAATGAGAGCAGAAAAATTAGACTGTGCTTTAATTTCAAATTCTTCTACTTCATGACTTGATCACCTTTTTCATTCATCTGTGGGACTGCAAACCTCCATCACAGGAGCTATCTGTCATCATAAATATCCAAAGATTGATTCTGTTCATCTGGACGTAGCATTTTCCGTGGGAGAAACATTTCGTCACTCATCCAAGTGACTTCTTCAGTCTCAGCTGACTGCAGGTTTCCCCAATCTTATAAACAGTACATTTGCATAGTGACTGAAACCAGCCCACTGAAGGAACAATGGACTGGGAGGGCAGTTCCTTCATGATGATTGTGAAATGTTTCTCCCACTGAATACGCTACGTCCAAATGAACAGAATGAACCTTTGGAAATTTACTTGCCTGGATGATTGAGAATGCATCAAGATGTCACCATAAATACAACAAGATTACACTGCACTTATTTCAATAAACAATATGTTACACATTTGTTAATTTAGTATGTGAATCTCAGAGTTTCTGAAATATTATTCATTATATATAATTTGACACATGGTAAAATTACTTAGTTACCTTTGGACAATGGTTTTTATATAGCTGTGATTCTTTTGAAAAACATTAAACTGACTAAGAATATTCCTCAAGTTAAATAGCTAATTCAATGCTGACTCTCTGGTTAATCAAACGTGATATTGAATGAACCATTTAGTTTTCTTGTGAAATGTAAATATTTGAATGTTTTGTGTTTTAATCACAAGAACGCGCAGTTAATTTCATGTTGTAGTTCATTTTTCCTTTCTATTTCTTCCGTAATGATGAAAAGAACTGAATTATACTCTATGTAGAAAAGAGTTCATTTCTTAAATAAAGAACATAAGATGTGGAGTCCAAAATTACATGAAAGCCTTAAACCATACCTCGAGCACTGAGCTGTGGTTTAGGCAGACCAATGTGATGAAAAGCACTGACCCCAACAATCCAATGTCTTTGCTTTCTTAGTTCTTGTCCAGTCCCTTCCCTCTTATAAAGTTGTTTTTACAGTCTATTGTTAATTGTTGTATCTCATGGCAATTCATGTTGAAGGTTAAGTACGCCACAAATTTCCCATTTGAAAGTAAAATAAATAATGTATGCTTTATGGTATGAGCTGTTATTAGCTAATCACAGACATTTGAGCAGGACTCTTGCTATGATATTTGGTTTAAAAAGAAGAAAAAAGGAGATAATGTGTAATTCAAAGTCTTGAAATGAGGACTTCACAAACCAGTGGCTGGCATGACAATCACAGTGGCTATTCATTTTTATAAATAAAGCCTATTGTGATGTAGCAACCCGAGTTTCAGATTCAATCAGCTAAAATTCGTAACTGGGTTAATTTGAGTTTTCGTTGACTGTTGTTGTTGTTGTTTTAGTTTTTTAAATTAGAATACTTTCCTTTTAGTCTAAGTTGTTTTTGGTATCTGAAAACATTTAGCTTATTTTTATTTAGTTTATTATTTGTGAACATGTTAAATTTTCACATCTGATTTTAAAACCTAGCATAGTTAAACAAAGTAAGAATTGAGACTCTAAATAAACATCAACATTTCAAGGACCAAGACCTGCTTCCTGCCAATCTCTGCTTGCCTGACAGTCCATATCACCTGGATGTGCCCTGCCTGAACCTGCCATCCACTCTAGCAAAATTGCCACACAGACTTCTACAAATCAAGGCCTGCAGACTGCTGCATTACAGGAAAAGTGCCTGTCATTGCTGCTCATCTTTGGCCCTCAAAGAGGTGGTTCTTACTAAAGTAGCCTGTGACTCCAGAGGTAGACAAAAAAACTAAAAGTCTACTTGTTGATTTTGTTGGTACTGAGATGACATCCAAACCCATCACTGCCTTAAATTTCTTTGTTTAATGTCAGCGTAGTTTTAAAATTCCAGCCTGCATTGTAGATGGGTGATTATGCATGGAGACCTAAATAGAAAACTATCGTCGGGCATAAAAGTGGGATTTAGTTGGTGGGGGAAGCGTAATATCAGGTGGAGCAGTGCCGTGTGGAGAGAATTAGAGATATGTCACATTCATTTCTCTTATGTAATCCAGCAGCTTTTCTCGGTGTACAGGCTGTGGTTAGCTGAACTGTGCAGCTATTATTCTGAGATTCACTCCTGTTTGTGAATTAGCCCAGCTAAATTAAACAAGATTTCTAACACCTATACCGTTGAAGTTATTAAGAATTTAATTTTAAATCTATTATTGATATTACCTATTGATTCAATTCCTCATCAAGTCGCTTATTGATTCTCACAGGCTTAGCTTGAACAGTCACCACCATTGCTAGGCATCTTATCAAAGAAATAACAGCTACTAAGGCTAGTCCTTACATTACTTTCTCGTTTCTCTGTAAAAAGGACTTGAAACACATTGTTTCATAATTACCAGTTAATTATATAAACCTGAGGTTACAGTCCCACATACCAACACAATGATGACACACGTATGATCTTTCTCTTGAACACAAAACAGACAGCACAAAGCAAAGATAAACAGCAGCACAAAGAGACTTTGAAGCGATCGTTACTGTGGTTCTACTTTAGAAACATGAACAGGTAGAAATGGAAGATGCAGCCTGACTGCTCATTCAATTGTTACTTGTTGAAGCTCAGGGTCTGGCTGCTGGGCTGTGGTCAGCATTCGCTCAACTTTAAATTCACTCTGAGTTCTTGGCTAGCTTACCATTAGCATGCTGCCCGTGCAGATGCTTGAAAAGAGCAGTTTTGTTGGTATCATAATGCAGCTGTGTTTATTGCTTTTTTTTTTGTCTTGGATGCAGCTTGCATTTTACCATTGCACTCTCGTCCTTTTGTGCAATAAAAATAAAAGTAATGTCATTATCCACACTGTAGACTGCACCACTATTTTTATCCTCCAGCACCTGAACTGAAATCAGCTGATTGTAGCGCATGTGCAATTGGATCCTGCAAGTAGAATGGATAGGCAAGGAGACTAATAATTTCAAGAAACTGAAGTATTAGAAACCGGATCTCGATTCCCATTCCTAATCATCGGTTTAGATTTTAATTTATGTCTATTACTGTCTAACACCAACCATCAGTCCAGGTTTGAGCATTACTGGAAACCTTACACAGCACTGCAACTAAAGTGCACTAAAATGTCTTATATCTTATTATATCCTCTATAACACAAAACTAGTATACAGTTTTTTTGTAGCAGCATGTATAGATCTGATATATATTAAAAACTGTAAATTGACTCAGGACATCACATGTAGGCCTTTTAAATGTCAATAAGTCCTTACCTTTCTACATAATCTTCTTTCCTACTCTTTTGGCCTCTTTCTTACATTTTTCTCAGAGTTAAATTACCTGACATTATTTCCTTCCAGAGGGGACTAAACCAGTTTTATACTTAGCTAACAATAAGTATATAATAATAACAGTCCAAACTCCACAGTTGCAGATGCCACTGGAATAATTTGTGTGTTTGCTGGTATTTGTTGAGCTATTATTAACATTGCATTTAAAATTACCTATAACTTTAAAAAGCGTAAGCGTTAGTCCTTTAATGCTCTCATCTCTTGTATAGCACTAGCTAGATACTGATGTACCATAACTTCAACTTATTGAGATCCAGGTCAAAACCGGCATTCCACATCATTCTGGGCTAGTTCAACTTCTGAGTATAGTAGATTAAATAATGCATAAATTAGCACTGATGGATACATGAATGAGATTATCTTTTAAGACTTATTGTTCACAAGTTTTGTTTAAATCATTTTGATGTCTGGAAGGCGCAGAACGGCTTGAAATAATATGTCTCAAATTCAATACTAACAAGGCTGTTTTGGAAATCCAAGAAGTAAAAAAGAGAAATACTAGCAGAAAGAGAAATAATCAAGTGAAGTTCAGATCCTGAAAATTCTACTTAAGCCCTGTGATGAAGTATTTTTACTTTGTCACTTCCCACTTCCAATCATGGATGTGCATTGTGGAAGTTCACCACTGCAAGATATGAATATATCTTCATACTTGCAAGAGCTTTTGTCCTCATGTTATGACAGACCTTTAATTTAGTCAAACTGAACTCCCCATGGCATACAATGCCAACACCATTTGGCTCTATTGTGAAAAAAATTCATTTTGACCTTTCTGTTTGGTAACCTCTGACGTTTGTTCTCTTTTCCACCTCTCCCTGTAGCTCAGTGACAGTTGTACAGATGCGGGCAGACAGCTCTTTTTGCATTGCAGTTTTCATTCCCTGAAGGTGCAGAAGAAAACTCAGCTCCCAACAATGCTCATGAGTACGATTTGGTGTTACTTTAAATGGTCTTGGTGACACAGTAAAGTGCGCTGTGCCAAGGTGTAGAGGAAGTCACATTGCTAAATGGAAACCATTGTAAGCTCTGGGACTGTATGTTATTCATAGACAAGGAAACCAAAATGACTTTCACAGCATAAAAACTTTGTGAGAAGAACACACATTTCTGGGCAGTTTTGCCTCTGTCAGGATTTTTACAGATAAGTTAAAAAAGGCATGATGTCGTTTACTAGCTTAATGAGCCTCTTTTGGTGAAACACAACGCAGCTTAAATAACTGATCACCCCCTGAGTTATAGTTTCCTATAATGACACAAACATTAAAGTCACATTTTCTCAACTGCTATGGCTAGGCAACTGCAACAAATACTGTAAGTAAGGTAATTAGAATGAATCCCAACAAAAATGCCTAATGAAGGGATAATATAATGTTCCTTAAAAATATCCCATAAAACAGTATTTTTTTCTGGGTTTCAGATTTAAACCTCATGTGACACACTCTCATTAAGTTCTTAGAAAATGCTGCCAGTCCCTTTTGAAGAGACTGGAGTTAATGAAAGTATTTGGGATAGGAAACTGGCAACATTTACTCATGGTCACTAATCATTAAGCCTATCAAAACCCCTGCAGATATAATATTGCCATTGTGTCATTGTCATTGCCACAGGCAGCAAAATCACAACAAAAAGTATATATATTTGGATGTCAAAAAAGGACTTTTAATTCCATTATAGTCTAGAAGAGATAAGCAAGAGGTCAACACAGGGCACTTTTTTGCCCTAGATGTATCTCAGTGGTGTGCAAATGTCACACTACATGCTTAGGGGATTGTTTACAAGGCTCATAGTTCAAAATGAAACTGAAAGCTGTTACTGTTCCCCTCACCTCTTTTTACCTCTGTCCCCCTGCTGAGAGCAGCAGTCGTTTCAGAGAATGGTTCAATGGCAAGTAAAAGCTCACAACTTCATGCTGCTGCCGTGTTTTAACACTAAGCCAGCCTCTGTGGAACCTGACAGGCTGAGACAGAAAATTCAAAGCTTCACCTGAGCAGTTCTGAAAACAGACAATTATGCAGTTGATCCCAACTTTTTTTAGATCTGTGTAGAGATGTGCATTGGAAGAGAATCAAACTCGAAAAATATAATTTTGGCTGGGATGAATATTTATCAAGCCTGCACAATAACTGTTTGCTTTCCTGACAAAGAACACAAGATAGACAAAGACAAAAGAAATGTTTGAACTGTCTTTAATGACAAAGAAAGAGTTGATACGTGAGTAATGTGAAAATGAATTTTTCTCCTAGCAGTGGAAGAAGATATTTGCCATAGTTTTTTATTTTAATTTTACCTTATTAAACTAGAATTACAGAGATCAGAGTATTTTCCTGTTTAAATGAAAAGTCTGCAAAGCTCCTTCGATGTTGCTGACAATTTTGGAGTAATGAAGAGATTGCTTTTCACAGCAAAGCACAGCAAATCAAGTAATCAGGGGTCAGTTTCTATACTCAATCAGCAGTCACTTCTGAGTGCCTGAAATGGACAGCAGCTTCCACCAGCTGAATTCAAATGATTTGCAGCCAAATTAATCCTTATTTCTTAGGACAATAAAAAGCTAAAGAAATGGTCACAAGCATATAAGTGAAAATTTAGACTATTCAACATAAAGTGGTTCATGAAATCATATTTAAGCAAACTGCAACCCTGACCCTGAAACTGCAAAAATGTTCATTTTCTGAGCATTTGACAGTCAGTAGAACAATTACATAAATACACATTTATGTAAACCCTAACTTGAAATCTACTTTAAATCTGTCATTTGGTCCTCAATAAACTGCCTGCAGTGGTTTGGCAGAGCATTTTCCTTTATAATAGCATCTCTCTACTAATAAATTGGGAAAATGGAGATTGTCCAATCATACACCATTTGTTTGACTGCTTGTCTATTGGTTCGTCCCTGTGAGCACTCACTATTTATGACTTCAGCTTTACTTTACCTGGGTTAAAAGCAGACTACATATAAAAGATAGAAATAACTACTGTGACGTCACCCACCAGCATTGAACTCAACTTTTTGCTATTGCTATCTTAATGTTGCTATCTTCTTTGTCATGTCTGAGAAAATTAGGGACACTGCATATAGCGGCAATTTGTTATATCCGGCATTAAACTATACACTTCCTCAGCCTCCCTTTTCACTCTGTGATTATAATTTAATTTTATGTTTATCCTTTATTTAACCTTTAACAACCAGTCTAGGGTTGCAGGTGCAAAATGAAGGTAATAGGAGACTAGAGGGTGGTGTAAAGAATGTAACTAGCCAGCATCAGATGGTAGCCCTCAGGATAACTTTTGAAATAAAGACAAGTAAACAACTATCTTCCACAGTATGTTTTTTTTGCCCCGTCTTCCTCCCCTCAGGAAGTACAGAGGATTGATCATGTGGAAGTTCAGTTCAGCTCAGTTGTATTAACTGTATATAAAATCAATTCACAACAATTGCCTCAAGGCTCTTAATATTGTAAGATGAAGACCCTTCAGTAATAAAAAGAAAACAGAGAAATCTGGGGAACTATGAAGAGCTGAAGGGTGGAAATATGGTTGGTCCTCATGGCATTCCTGTGGAGATATGGAGAAGTCTATTAGATAGGGCAGTGGATTTAAAGATGCCTGAGGAATGGAAAAGAAAGGCGCTGGCACCAGCTGTCAAGAACAGTTGTGCAAAACTGTAAGAACTACAAGGTGATAAAATGGAAGAGCCATGATATGAAAAAGAGTTACTGACGCTAGGTTAAGAAGAGACGTTATAATCAGCAAGCAGGAATATAGCTTTGTGCCAAGAAAAAACAATATGGAGGATATTGAGAGTGTGGATGAAGAAATATAAAGGTCAGAAAGAGTTGCTCTCTTTGTGTGGATCAAGAGAAAGCATACGACAGGGTGCTAAGAGAGGAATGGTGGTGCTGCATGTTGAAGTCAGGAGTGGCAGCGGTATTTGAGGGTGATGCAGGACATGTATTAGGGCAGCAAGACTAATGGATGGTTTTAAGGTGGGGGTTGGATTACGACAGGTTGACACATGACTTTAAGCAGGTGTTTCTGTGAACTTTGATGTTTGTAGATGGCACTGTGATGTGTAATGAGAGCAGGGAGCAGTTCAAAGAAAGCTTGGAGAAGTGGAGGTATGCTCTGGAGAGAAGAAAAATAAAAAGTCATTAGAAGGTAGACACAATACATGAGTGTGAAATGTGAGATGCAGACGCAACAGCGAGGATGCAGGGAGTAGAGGAGGTGAAGGTGTACAAGTTGGGCTCAACCATCCAAAGAAGTGGACGGTGAACAAGAGAAGTGAGCAAGAGAATACAGACAGGGTGGAATGGGCGGAGACGAGGACCAGAGTTAGTGGTGACAGAAGAGAAGCAGCAAGAATGAAAAGGAATGTTCATACAATGGCAGTTTAACAGCCCTGGCCATATTTTGGATCACGGTGTCTGGATTTTGTTCTGTGTGTGTCCTGAGAGCTGGCAGCTGCTGTTGGTTCCATCACCGAGTGGCTGTTTTAAAATCTTTAGCCCTGCTGCGATGAATGGTTTAGAGTCGTTGGGACTGACAAAAAGACAGGAGTACGGCGTACATTTTACGACATCTTCACGTCTCAAAAAAAAACATAGTCAGACATGAGATCAAACAACCTCAGACGTCAGACCACAGACAAAAAAGCATCACATTTCATTGAAAAATCCATCAGACTTCTCATTAAATGGCCTCAGACTAAAAGGTCTCAGAAAAAAACAGCATTAGACGATGTGGTCTCAGAAAAAAGGATATCAGACTAAGTCTCAGAAGAAACGGCATCGGGTCAAATGCAGCCTTAGTAGCATGCAGGTCCTGCATTTGGACATAGCCATGTTCTGCCACTGTTTCACATTAATGACGTATTTGGAAAACAATTCAGCTGGCAGGAAGCTTCTCTCAGAGACTGTGTTGTCTGATGCCAATTTTCCTGAGACCGTGATGCATTTTTGTCTGTGGTTTGACATCTGAGCAAATTTGACCTGATGTCTGGCGGTTCCCTGAAACCCGAGGATGTCCTAAAATGCACACCATACAGGAGGCTGTACTGGAAGTGGCAGAGTTGAAGATGTTAAGATTTTCACTGGGTCTGTTTGAAGACAGATATAGAGCGGCAAGGCTGAGATGGTTTGCACATTTGCAGAGCAGGGAAGTGAATATATCGAATGAGAGATGACTGGAGCGACATGTAAAGGGTTGGTGACAGAGGAGTATACAAGTGATAGGGTGAGATGTAAGATGAATGAGGAGAAGAAGAAAAAGAACAGAAACTTCACAAATCTGTCAAAGCACCATTTGTGTTAAGCAAACTATAAATTGGGCATTTAGTCCGGACTGACTAATAGCTCGTAACATTTTTCAACAAATCAGATGTAGTGAAATAAAGTCTATTCTAAATTTCTGACCAATCAGTAACCCATTTTTACAGTGAAAATAGCAAATTTTGGTAACTTAACTCATATCAAGTGGGGATATGATGACAGCAGTCTCTGAGAGCCTCTTTTTGGCACAGAGCGTTTAGTTTTATAAATGTATAATAGCGGATTATTCTCAGTGAGAGAGTAAGCAACAAAAAAAGGCGCAGGAGAGGTTAGCTAACAGAACAACATTCTGGTTAGTCAGCAGACTACAAAAAGCCAAGCACCCCCCATACAGCTGAGTCTCTTTATCGCAAAACACCAGCAGCTTGTGAAAGAAATGTAGGACAGCATTAACATACTACAGAGAATGAGTTACTACATAGTATAAGGAATAAAAGAGGGGAATTAAGAGGTGCGAACTCTGTCATTTACATTATGACATGCAAAAAAATTAATAATTTAAATAAATAAATAAAAGATGTCTCCTTTAAATCAGTGGAGTATCACTTTAACTGAAATAACTTATTTCTAGATTTTGTTATGCCAATAATATCAATGTTAAATAATAATAATTAAAGTTTTACTTTGTACAGGGCACAATACAGTGCAGTTAAACACACCATTTATTCAAACTTGATTCGTAGTTTCAGTTAGCTCCTATTCCCCAAGATTGTTTTTTGTTTGTTATTTTTGCTGATTTTGTCAAAACAAAGACAGCCTATTCAAAATTAACTGTATTGTGGTCAATTATATAACTTCATTTACATGTAAATTAAAACATATTGGTCCCAGATGAGGGCGGAGCACAATGAATTTAAAAGTGAAAATGTTTACTGAAGACGGAGACAATCAGATTAGAGTTTTGCTACCATACCACAAAACCATCACAGGTTTTCCCCAGTGGAAAGACAAAAAAAGAATTACCCGCCAACACAGAATTGCAATCCAATTATAGTTCTAAGAAACAAATGAAAATTTGTGACAAAGTTTTAGCCTGTGTTTTGTTGAAGTCTTTTAGTTTTGCCAGCTGCAACCTTACTGTTTTGGTTTACTCTCATTGCTCACAGCAGTGTCACTTTAGGCCTCAGCAGGCAGCTGTTTTCAGCAAAAAGCCTATGATACGCCCACTGTTCACTACCTGCCCAACAACAAATGGCATGACAGACAAAGTCAACAATTAGCTGGTGAGCATACTGCGGCATTTAACAGCTTTAGAAAAACATATTATTCTCTTGAATGAGTAAGAACTAAAAGAGAGCTGAGGGAATGAGAGACAGTTTGACTTACACTGAGCAAGTGGACAAAAACACAGCTTCAAATCACTGATTATGTGTTTCCTGGATGTGTAAATAAGCAGCTTTTTGTTAACATGTTTACCATATCAATTCAAGGTGACAAGATGCCATGAGGTGCTCACAGCTTGTTTGTGTCAAACTCCTAATAATTTCATTCCTCTCCTGAAAACATTTGCAAATATTTGTCACCTTGAAGGCTGACACGGAGGTGAGAGGATGCTACCTCGTCTTCTGTAGGAAATCAAATTAGTTGAGTTCTAAGGCGCTTTGTACTGTAAAGGCTTCAGTGTCCTGAACTTCTCACTGAATGCTGAATATGTGGCGATACATGGTGGGAAAAGGAAAACTGAAACATTTTCATGAATAAATCCAATAAGTCCTTTTTGCCAAAATGTTTTTTTTGTACTTCAGTGAGTTGTTATATCTTGCCCGAGAGTCACTGAGAGAAACCCCTTTTAAATTCATTGCATTCTGTGAATTACTTGGCTCTGATTCAGCTTTGTAAATGGTGCTTGCTCATAGGGAATCGTTGGGTTCAAATTGATAGATCTTACAATAAAAGTGGCCAGAGATGACTGTTGCTTTGAGCTGGTTCTTTATAAATAATCTTGAATAGAACTGAATTTGGGTCAAGCTTAACTGAACATTTTTTCTGAAGTATTTCCTCTTTACCACTTCTTTTGAAATTGATTAAACTCACCTGCCAGGAAATAATTTTTCAATCACTCCCTTTTTACTATGAACATTTGTTATTAATGTCAGCAACTCAAATACTTCTTTCTTTTGGTACTAAATCCTGCACATGCTCAAACGAAAACTGGGTGTCTGTGGACGCAGAGTTTACATGAAGGGATCAGTTTAAGAGAGAAAAATCTCAGAGCCCCAATTCCGCCTTTATTTCCTATGCACAAAAGACTTCTTCGCTGGTTAATAAATTATAAGGTTCAGCTTTTAAGTAGACAAACACTGTGTGTGGCTTGCTGCTCTGCATGGCCTCTTATTTAAACCAGTCGTCTTATATGTGTATATTAAAAAAGTCTACATGTTTCCCGGGTTTTAAACATTTACTTGTATTTATTACTCTCCAAAAAACTTAGTCGGTGATAAAAAATAAAATAAAAACAGTCATTAATAATGCAGTATCAAATGGTAACACAACTAATACTGTATTTTGTCCTGTGTCTCTCTCTGCTTTCTTCTCTTTCCCTTCACACCCATTCAGTCGCAGCAGACGGTGGAGTTGGTTCTGCCAGAGGTTTCGTTCTGTTGAAAGGGAATTTTTCCTTGCCACTGTCGCCAAGTTGCTCACAGGGGGTAGTGTGATCGCTGGGGTTTCTTCTAATATCATTCTAATATTCTAGGGTCCTTATCTTAGAATATAAAGCACATTGAGGCAATTGTTGTTGTGAATTGGTACAATATTATTAAAACTGAACAGTGCTCGCCGGTCCTTCGCCAGTCAGCCTGCCTTTTCATTTCTGTTTTGATCTCATTGTTCGCTCCCTGTCCCTTTTTCCCTCTATGTACATTTGTGTGTGTGTGTGTGTGTGTGTGTGTGTGTGTGTGTGTGTGTGTGTGTGTGTGTGTGTGTGTGTGTGTGTGTGTGTGTGTCAGTGTTCCGGTTTATGTGCAACTTGGAGCATTTTCCCGCCCTGAAAGCAGCCACACCTGACAACAATCAAACTCACCTGCTTGTTAGGAACTCACTATTTAACAGAGAAGCTGAGCTTCAGTCAATGTCAGATTGTTGAGTGACACAGTCAGTAAAACTCTGGCTCACTAAGGTAAACCTGTCTTTGGTTTTCGTCTGTGAGAAGTTAACTAATCATCACGTCTTTTTTAGCCAGGAAACCTGTGAGGAGAGTGTAGAGAGAGCTGAGCACTATTTGTAAATACAGCATCAGGAATTGTTTATCACACCACGGATCAAGACAAGAATTCACTGCGCGGAGTGTCACGAAGGCAAATGCTTTATTGGGAACTGTTTTTGCACGTCATTGTTCACTGTCAATAAATTCAGTGTGGACTGTAGTGGGGTTGGGTGGACTGTGGTGGGGTTGGGTGGGCTGGGCCGGGCGGCGCTGCTGAACTGGGTTGCCCTGGTTGGTTGCAGAGTATGAGGATGCCTATTGGGGTCAGTGGCGTAGCTGGCCCCAGGGAGGGGCCACTCCCCCTGCCAGTGGCAGACGCACTCAGGTACAATGGTGGTTCTTTGTGTCCGGGGATGGGCGTCCAGGTACGCACCAGCTCACTCCTGGTGGCTGCTTGTCGGGGCCTCTCGGCCTGGGGCTTGGTCACTCTGGCACAGCTGCTGAGTGACCCCTCATGTGGGGCTCTTCTCAGCTCTTTCTGGGATAGTGGCGCAGCTGCCCCTCTGGTCTTCCTTGGTCTCTTGTGCTATGAGGGCCTCTCGATGTCTGGAGTTTTGATCTCCTCCATACCTGCTTCATGCCCTGGAGGACGGGGCTGTGGCTCCCCACACCCTCTAGCAGATCATTACATGAAGGAACCTTTTAAATACAAGCGCACTCACGCTCACAGGTGTACACACGGGTGCTCACACACACAAACTACACCCTTTTTGGCTCCTACCTCAAAGCACACTGTGTGCTGTCGATCCTACGTGCTGCACAATAATATTCAATATTTACTATTTACTTTTATATTCACAGAGGTCATCGATGATGTTGTTTATTATATTGCTCTCTTTTTCTTCTGCTTGTTTTCTCTTTTTTCATTCTCAACAGGTGATCCAGGTGATCGATATATGTATTTTTTGTCTTTTGGTTTTTGCCCTTTATCACCGTTCCTCTTCCCCGCCGTTTTTCTTTCCCTCTTTCTTTCTCCCTTTTCTTTACCCCAGTAATGTCTTACCCGTGTGTAGCAAGTGAAAATAAAATAAAATAAACAATAAAAGCAAAGGTGAATTAAATAGACCAATATGGCAAGGCCGGGATTGTCCATTTGGTAAAGTAAATCCGTTGGGCATCTTTCTTTGCCTTTAGACAACAATTCTGATGGAAAAAGAACCAAACGGGACAGATGGAAAAATAATAATAATTAATTCAGTGTTGCCTATCAGGAAGTCCTGCATTTGGGTCCCGGTTTGGTTGATTCCTGTCATGGCTAATGTATTTCTGGACCTTAATTGCAGATTTTGACAGTGTGTCCCAAAGTTAAGTGCTTTATGTGCTACAACACAAGAAAGGCAAAATGGGGAGGCAGAATCAGAGACAAGATCTGCTCACCAATCTGTCTGGAGAGAAAAAATAGAGAAAACAGCCCAGACAGTCCAGACTCTGATAATTTCCTTGATTCCATACTTAACATGTTACATTAGTTTTAGAATATAATTTGTAGTAATTCCATTCTAAAAATCATAAAAGGAACAAACAACCTGACCTTATCCTTTTAAGCCCCAATGCCCCCACGCAAAAGGCAGGAGATCGGTTGGGCATTGGGGCTTAAGAGGTTATAGAAAAGACTGGGTGGTTAGAGTGAGCAAATAAGCACAGGGCTCTACAAAGGAGAGGTTTAAGGATTGCACATCAACATGATGTAACCTGTATCAAAAACCTGCAGCTGTAATTTTGTTTATCGATCCACACGTTTGTGTTGTCACTTTGTGGACCATCATGAGTCAGTCCACTTGTCCTAGGCTTTCTCTGTTTTACAGGATAATTTTCAAAACAAGGTAGCAATATCACTGTTTTTAGGCCTCAGTAACAGAGGTCCAGAGACTGGTTGTCCCAAAATGCTCCTGCATCATTATTTGTGTGTGGGCGATGGTCTTACGTCTACCTGTCTCTGCGAGAACGAACCCTCCAAAGAAACCATTTTTCTCATTTACTTTCAATGCCAATGAATTTGCTGCTGTTCTAAACTCAGCCATCTGTAAATGGAAACATTAAGTGACCCCCCCCAACAACAGTGTCTTATAATGGAGAAAAGTGATCTGAAGACAGAAGATGAACTAGAAAGGAAAGACCACAGTTAATGAGCGGACAGAGAAAGGGAGTTAACAATGCCTGAAGACTTAGAAGACAATTACACTTGATCAATAGCATGGTATAAACCCAAACAGTCCTGCCACTTTAGATTGGACATAGCCATCAAATCTGCGCTTGCAATGAAAGGAGCTGCAGACTTGTTTGCACCTGATGATTGAATGACCCCCTGTCTGTGTCTCCCTGTGTATCTGAAGGAAACCACTGAGCCAGTTAGTGAGCCAGTGGAAGAGGAGATATGTAGATGTGTGAAAGGTGGAAATAGGTAATACATTCCTGATAATAAAGAATATGACTCATGATACTTCCATTCATTTATGAGCTTGACGTTTGTTGGGTTTTGATTTGATGCGACTCATCTTGCAGATGGAGCTCCAGACAGCAGGGTGGGAATGAAAAGTCAATGTGACACACTATTAAGCCCAGAAAAAGGATTCAGAGGGAGATTAGCTGTGATTGTGTTGAAATAATATGAAATTATTATGAAATAATAATTTGTGTAACTGTTCTCCAGACTATAGACCCTTATGTAATATCAGATATAGCAATTGTACTTTCAGTCATTTTTTTTCTGAGACTTAAATGGAAGAGTAACTCTTATTTCTAAATCTATGTAAGTCCATCAGTGAATGTTAGAAAGAGAAAAAAAAACAAGCAGAAGAACATAAAATCATGAAGAGACTGATGTGAGGGAATAAAAAAAATGTTTGAACATTGGCTTGCTTATTTCTATTCTTCTAGAAATAAAACTTAACAAAAAAGCCACTGATGCATACTAATATGCCCAAAACCACCCAAAATGCTTGCAGTGAATTACAGTTATAATAACAAACAATAGTGGGTGTAATTATAGCCATAATTAGCTTGGCAACACATTTTGCAGCACATATGAATATTTACTTTATCACTTTAGTATTTCATGTCCTGTCAGTAATTAGATTTTCTGTCTTACATGATAGTCAGTTACTTGCTTGCATAACTCAGTGACATTTGATCTAATTAAAATATTTATACTATGCAATCCAAAGAGAAAGTATTTGTGCATATTTTTTTACTGTTGTTTGTTATGTATTTCATCTAAGTTTGAATAAAAATAAATGTTCATCCTTCATTGTGCAGACTGATGTGTTTGTGTGTTCATCACAAAAATAATTTATCTGATAAAAGTCTAATGATGTTCTGTGTATACCAAAAATCTGAGTTTAATGTCTAAACTTTTGAATCTGAATTTTCACATCACACCTTTTTGTCAGCTCTTTTCCAATAAACAAGTGCAATGTCTAAACCTATCAGCATTGCACAAACACTGAAAATGAGATGGTTACACATTTTATACCCAGTACTTAAAAATTTCAGTGGAAAAAGCATTCATTTCATTGCAAGAATTTTCAACCAGGTAATTATTGTTTTTAAAGAAAAAAAAATGATGCAAATGATACAGTTTAAGGCAAATTATTGTTCAATAAATCTGCCTGAAAGGGTTCTTGAGCCATTTATGAGACTCCCTTCCTTGCTCCTGTAAAATACATTTTACTTACTTACTTACATCATCACAAAAAAGATGTAATATCTGAAGTTGAATCACAGTATTTAATTTTTACTTTTATAGTGTGGGCCCAAAGAGATATCAATGCAACTCGGAGGCCATCATCTTTTTTTTGCGGTTAAAAGCTGGATTTTCCTGTTTGAGTCATTTATCGATTTTGTCACTAGTTAGCTAAGATAAACTAATGTAAGTCTATTAGCCGCAACCAACCAGCCAACCAACCACATGATGTCACGTTTCGTACTGAAAGAAGATGGCGCTAAACAGGTTTTTAAAACTTTAACTATAAGCACTTATTTCTTAAATCCAGCTTCACAGACAGTGTTACATCTATGCCAGTTTTTGAGAGCAGGACTCAGTGGTTAGCCTTTTATATGTGTAGAATTTCATGCCCCCTTTAAAAAAGAATGAATGCCATGGCCAGCTCTGCTAAACCAAAAGATGTGTTTTGGCAATATAGTGTCATGGTCCTGGGTCGTGCGACCCAGTGTTTTGTGTTTTAGCCTATTTTGATGTTTATTCTTTGTTTAGGGTCACTAAGGCAGTCCAGCCATTTGTACATATTACCCGTGTATTAAGTCTCCCTTGCCCTTCGTGTGTTTATGTCTGCGTGTCTTATTGTCAAGTCCATGCTGTCGGTTATGTCATCTCCCCTGTACTACGTCTCCCCGGTTCATGTGTCTTGTCTAATCTCCATGTTTCCTGTTTTACTTTGAAAGTCTGTATTCACGGTCAGTGTATTCAGTTTCACTCCTTCTGTCCTGTCGTTAAGTTCATGTGTGTCAGCTGTGTTCCCATGTGTGGCCACTTCCCCTGATCATCCCTCATGTGTATTTAGTCTCTGTGTTTCATACAGTCTGTCTCGCGTCGTCTGTGTTACCACCTCCTGTGTTCTGTACCTCCAGCCATAGTCTTTCCTTAGTTTTGTCCAGTTTAGGTTTTCTGTTGAGTACTACATGTATGCTGCCCTCATTCTGTTTTTGTTCTTTTCATCAGCCATAATAAAAGGCTTGTTTTGTTGGAATCCACTCCTGCATCCTCGTTTGTGTTCGCACCTGGGTCCACCACACACCTTTCCGCACGGTCTGCCTCCGCAGACCGTGACATATAGAGTATGTGTTAACAACACACACTGTGAAAATACAAACAGACAGGTTCCAGCTGGCTGGTGGATCTGGCCCCCTAGACCACTATACCACCCACTTGTATTGTCATGAATGGAAAAAATATAGTTTACAACATAATGCAATCCATTGGTTGTTGGGAGTTTGTCAGAAAACACCTGCACAGTTACAAAAAAACCCAAAATTTGACAGATAAAACCAAAATTACCTTGTACCAGACTGATGGAAAGAAGAAATGCCATACCACTCTGAACACATCTTGTCTTGTTAGATCTCTGAAGCTAAGCACGGTTGGGCCTGGTTAGTACTTTGATGGGAAACCACCTGGGAATACCAGGTGCTGTATGCTTTGTGGTGGCTGTAGCTCAGGATGTAGAGCAGGTCATCTACTAATCGGAAGGCTGGTGTTGGAGTCAGTCCAGTCTGCATGCCTAAGTATCTTTAGGCAAGATACTGAACCCCAAGTTGATCTCAGATGCATGTGTCTGAATATTAATGTGTGTGAACGTTAGATAGAAAGCACTTTAGTGTAGTACAAAGTGCTTGTATAAATGGGTTAGTGAGGCATGTATGAAAATGCTTTGAGTGCTCATATAGAGTAGAAAAGCACTATATAAGAATCAGACCATTTACCAAATGTATGGAGAAGACAAGGAACAGGTCATGATTCACATGATCAAGGATGTGGTATTTGCAATCATGGCTGCCAGTGCAACCAGTCTGCTAATGGTAATTGATGATTGGACAGCTGATGGAATTATCTGCTCAGGTTTAGCCAAACGCTGCAAAAGTGATCGCATGGTGCTTCACAGTGTAAATACATAGAGACCCAAAACATTCTGCAACCCAAGAGTTTCACAAGGGAAATAAATGGGATTTTCAACAATAGCCATGTCACCACCTGATCTCAACCCAATAGATCATGCTTTTCAGTTATTAACTTTAAAACTAATCCAGAGGGCCCTAAAACAAGCAACAACTGAAAGTGGCTGCAGTAAAGGCCTGGCAAGGGGGAAGCATTTGACAGAGAGCATTTGGTAAGGTCAATGAGTTCTAAACTTCAGGCAGTCATTGGCTGCAAATGATTTTCATTCAGAAATGTGACAGTTCTTGTTAAATAATTAATTAACTGGAGTCTTTGAAAATTGGGAACTATCTATATATGTCAATGCTTGTAATTCCTAAACAATTCATACAAAGTCTTTGTAAAATTCCTTGAAATGAAATTGAAAGTTTCCAATTCAATAATATATTTGATTATTGTTTGCCTTTTATAAGTTAAGCTCTATAATACAGTTTTGTCAACTGCCCTAGAGCTTCCTATAGTGGCTGCTCTGTATTATTGTTTTGATTACTTTGGAAAAAGAGAAAAAATAGAGGAAGCGGAAAATCCAAGATGGCTGAATGTAATTCCGAAGTATTATTGTTTCATGCTGATATGGACCTTAAAATGTTGTTGCTATGGACGAGAGTATGAGTGATGACAAAATAATAATTGTCTCTTTGTTTTGCTTAAATATTGGTATGATAATTTGCATGTTTAAGTGAGTATGAACGTTTTATCTTGTTAGCTTGCAGTAAGCGTGCCACAAGCTAATTTGCAACGTTAGTTAGCTAATACAATATTTTGTATATTTGAAGTTTTACAATGGTCAAAGACAAGGCAATGGTCAGAGGCCATTCTTCAATAAATCAGCACAAAAAGGAAAATAAGTCTGGTTATTGAAGCATCCTTATCTCACTATACCTGGTGAAAACTCGGAAACTCAGGGCGAGGACAGCATAATTATTTAATTTGGTGTACTAAAACTACAATAATGTGTGTTTATGTCCAAAAAATGATTGACCTAACTGTACGTCATGTTCCCTCCAGTTTTCTCCACGCCTGTTCCCACTCGGTTAAGAAGTCTTCTGCTATATTTATTCATGTTTCTCTATGATTTCCTAGATTTGTATTTCCACATGCAAGTTTTCAAGTTAGCCTTTTTCGGATCTTTTATAGACCTTGCTTTTCCCTGCCATTTGCTTGCCTTCACAATATTGTTGAATATACTGGCAAGTCAGTATCCAACAACTAATAACAATATTTTTTGAGTATCCTTCATGACTACTTCTTGAATGCACTAATATTAATGCAGTTTCTCACCAATAATTTCACTCAAGTTTGAATTACTCCAGTTAAAGCTTCGATTATTGCCAGTGAATAGCTTTCTGAGGAGATTTCTAAGTACAGAGTATTCAGAAGAAATTGAAATTAAGTATCTTTTGTGCCAATCTGTCTTCTTTAAACTCTGAATAAAACAGAACTTTGAATGATGATTACTTAAACTAAAGCAGGGTTTTCATTGGCAACAGATCTGTGCTTTATTGAAACTGTTCAGTGAAGATAAGGTGAAGCTGTCAACTGGTGGGAGGCACACACAGTGTAAGAGACTGTGTTATATAAAATTTTGGCTTTATGCTAAATGATTGCATCTTCTGTTAGTAAAAATCCTAGACAAACTGGTACACAAACAATTTTGTATTCAGTCCATTCAAAAAGCCAATCTTAATCTTTTGAACTGGCACCCAACTTTGCTTCACTCAGCGGGTTTGCCTCATTTGATTAAGGCAAGCTGGTGTTTTTGTGTCAGTTAGGGTCCATTACTGAGACAGTGCTCCCTGTGACGACCTAAAACTCTTTCAAGCAACAGATTTTCAACAGCTATTTGCAAAAACAATTTGTGTAGGATACAGTGACTACAGCATGTCCAACTAAGGTTCTCCGTCACAAAAGCTCTGTGGCAAATAATGCATTTGATGTTAATTAATAAGCTACGGCATTTTTAAGGGAAAGATGACAGACTGTTACTTCACAGACTGTTACAAAAACTGACATTTTGCCTAGAGAATGGCATAAATTTTTTGTGGCATTGATTCAAGATGCTGTTGGAAAAATTCCTCATATCCTTATTGATATGATAGCATCATTCAGTTGCTACAGATTTGTAGTCACGATGGGTTGAGATCTAGTGACTACAAAGGCCATTTTAATTCAGTTTAATTGTATTTATACAGTGACAAATCACAACAACAGTTGCCTCAAGGTGCTTTATATTGTAAGGTAGACCCTACAATGATACATACAGAGAAAAACCCAACAATCATATGACCCCCTATGAGCAAGCGCTTTGACATCAGTGGGAAGGAAAAACTCCCTTTTAACAGGAAGAAACCTCCAGCAGAACCAGGCTTTGTGATGTGCTGTGTTGCCCTGATGGAAGAGGCCATCAGAAGAAGGGTACACTTTAGTGATAAAAAGGGATCGACATGGTCAGCCACATTGGTCAAGGTCAAGGTAGGCTGACCTTGACCTATGTGGCCTAAAATGATGACCCTCAGTTGGTACTAAGGGGATCAAAGTATGCCAAGAAAATATCTTCCACACCATTAGACCACCATCAGCACCTAGCATAGTAACAATTCATAATATGAAATGCCTTAATAAGAAAATGGCGTCCTGTCTTCAATATAATATGTTTCACTAGCTGGGCCCACGTCTTCATTTTAAGTTTGACAGTGTTTTAGTAGGTAAAGGTGAATGCTTGGACATGAACTGAGCTGCGGTTTGGGGAAGGCCTTGGCGACGGCTCCCGGGCCTGGCAGATCCGCATGTACTAAATAGGAGTGAAGAAGTTAAAGAATTGAGACCAAGGAGGGAGGGAGGGTGGGGCACGTAACGGAGAATGAACAGCTTGCAGAACTGGGGGAACCTATATAGATGACAACCAGAAGGAACGTGTTTGGAGGCGTGGCCCTGCTCCTGAAATTCCTATACATAATCTCCAATATAATGTGAGGCAATTGTAATGTAAAGACAATTATCACTCTACTATCATACAGTTTCTTGAGAGAAATATTGCAGGGAGGCCTAGAGAACCATTAAGAAGACTCTAAGATAGCATAGATCAATTGATTAATTTGAAAATTTTCCTCCAGAGGCACACTATTTGTCTGCATGCATATGCTCAAGTGTCATTACTGCCGTTATTAACATACTCCAGTAGAGTGACTGCCACACTTGCAATGCCCATAGAAAAGTAAGTCTCTCAGCAGATGTGTGACATTTGACTCTTGACCAACAGAGATGTGCAATTCCCCTAAAAAAAAAATGAAGATGATTTTTCTAAAGATTTTTTTTTATTTCTGTTCAGTGTCCATTAGCAGTTTGAGTACAGCCATGTATGACAGACTGTTCAGCATTTCTCTGAAGCAATATAATGGCCAAATTGTGATAATTAGCTTATGTGAAGCAAGCTTATTCATTAGTTTTGTTAGATGCAGTTGTGCTTACAGTGGTGACACCCTTGTGCAAAGGCTGTGTGTATTCCTTGAGGATTTAATATTGGTATTTTTAAAGCTTCATTTTAAATATTTTAATGACTCCTTTGCACTATAGTCTACCTAACTCTAGGGAGTACTGTTGTTAATGGGACATCATTACCACTGTGCTTTAAAAAAAATGTGATGCAGGTCATCGACTCATCAGTGTTCCACTGCTCGATGAAACAAGAGCCTAATTAGTGCCTGAAATCCAATTCACCATAGATTGATTCATGACCTGCTGAACTAGGGACCAATTTAAGACAGGTTTGTGTGTTTTTGTTTACCTTAGCAGAAGATCTTGAAAGTAGATGTGTTCAATAGTAGAGAGACTGAGTTACATTTAATTTTTGGCACTTTCACATGAGCACAACCTTCTCTAAATAAAAGACTTGATAGTGCAGTTAGCCTCAATAACTGGCTCTGTATAAAGCTTTGATAAGGTTTCTCTTTGGCTGTAAACCAGGGTAAACAAAATAATTTGGGTTAACCAACCCTTAAATAGGTTTGTAGATGTACAAGAGGAGTAGTTTTGCAAGATGAGTGCACAGGTATTAAACTCAAGGCAATTTAAGATAAGGCCACTGACTTCTTTGTTCAGGTCGATAAGCAGAAGCTTGACAGGAAGAAGTAGTCTGCAAAGCCCAGGAGGGTTTCATGGTGTCAGGGTTGTGTGTTTGGGTTGCTGTACCTCGGGGCATGGAAGAGCTAACAACTGTGCTGTATAGTACATCTGTGGTGGCTGCCAGCTTCTCCGAGGTGACACGGAAAACAACGATCAATAGTCCAGCTTTCGTGTGTCACTGGCACAATTCATGCATTTAGCTGTGTGAATGCACATATTTAACCACCATATATCATGCATGACCTGGTATCACATCCATTTCTCTCTCACTTTTCTTGTTCACATCTCCCTTTCCGCTTGCTACAAGTTCCCTTCCCTCACATGACCATCCTGCTCTGAGCCCTTATTACTAGATTATTGATTGCCCCCCATTGCTTTTCTTCACTGTCCACTGCTACTAGCTGTGTTGCAGCAGTGTCTATATATAATAGCCCCACCCTTTGGTTTTCATTTGGAAATGATATGTAGGTAGGTTCTGCTATCTTCCTAACAATCGGTAAGGCATAAAATTGACACATGTTAGCAACTGTCACTTAAACACATGGAGTATATAGGTAGAGAGAGGCAGGGAGAAATAATTGAGATAACAGTTGGCATCTCAGCAGATAAGCAGGTAAAATACAAATAAAAACAGTATTCATCTTTTTGAAAAATAAGAAGAAATGTTGTCAAATCTCACTGCACCTCGCTCTGTGCATTCGCTTGTTTGCTCACAACCAAACCTCAAATCTTTGTCACTCCAATGTCGTTTTCCCACATCACTAAAACTCAGGTGTGAATCCAGCTGACTTAACCTTGCCACAAGAATACACATTGTGGTACGGAAAAACACAACATCTATCAAAACCAAGCCCCCTCTTTTTCCCTCCTAGTTGATTCCAACCACCCCCAGCTAAAGTGGAAGGTGGTGTCATCAAAAAATATGACAGGGATAGTGATCCACAAAGGACCTAAGCCTCTCATTGCATCCATGACAGAAAGCACTGGGATGGTGGGCGTCAGAGAAGGGGCTTTGTGAATACCTGATGAGTTCAACCACGGAGGTTCAATCAGGCCTGCAAGACAAGAAGGAGAGGAAGGAGTGGTGGGAGGAAAGACTGCCTCACCCTAAAAGGTTTTCTCCCTCCTACCTCTCCCATTTCTCTCTCTGAATATCTCTTTTTCTCATCTTCCCATCCCTATCACTCATTTATCTATCATTCTTCTTCTTTACAACCTCACAATTCTCTCGGTCGGCTACCCTCTCTGAATTTGTCTGTCGCTCCATCACTCTGTGTCGCTTCATCCCCTGCTTGCCGCAGTCCCGAGAGGGCCACTTTAGCTAAACAAGGGATTTGAAGATCAGAGGCCAATCTTCTGTGAGAGGTAAACACAAGAGACTTCTGCTGTCCTTAGAATAGCCAAGATGACTAAGAATGAAGGTATCGACTGGGCACATTCAGTCAACTGCATGTTAAAGGGATTACTGCTGATATGAGTCATTGACAGTTCTTAATTGAAAACCAGCATGAGGGAAAATGACAGGGCAAAGGCAGCATGTGAATTCACAGTTCTGTGCTCTCAGTGATGCTGTTTTTCATTTCTTCCATTCAAATCATGACTATCAAATAATAAAATGAAAGCCAAAATGAAAGGAGAGAATAAAACCACAAGATGCCAAACCTCTAGAATGAAACTATGCCTTTTTCTACAATAGAAAAATAGAAAATAGAAAACACAGATTACAACTTCTTAAATATTGTATTTTTGTGTTATAATTTAGTACCTATGAATGCCAAACCAGTGAGTGGAGAAACCGAAACTTTGCTTTATGGAAGAAAAAAATATGAATTGTGAGAATTGGGCTTTAAATTTGGTTTTGAAAATGATGAATAGATGATCTCATTTATATTTATTCATGTTTTTCACAACCTGAAATTTGAATTAGCTAATTATTGATGAATAGATTACTTTAGTGATCAAAAAAATATGGGCACATTAAACATTAATGTAGCAGTATTTTCAGTCTAATGCGTTTATGGTGCCACTTTGACTTGGGGTCATATTAAATATTGAAAATTATAATAATCACGATATCATAACTTTGGCCTTCCCTGCAATTTTGAGATAAGAGTTGTACACCAAACAGATGTGCACACTTTCAGAGTCTTTTGTTAAAACCAAAGACCAACAAAACTGCGCTTTTCACTACTTCATTAAGAAGATGTGTCTTGACATTGTCAGTGATCCAAGAAAACAACAAAAGCGGAACATAGCCCTTTGTTACAGTTACATAAGACTGCTGTGCTAAAAGGTTTGCTGTTATTAAAGGCACTGCATCCACCAATGCGCCAAAGCCACTGTGACATAGCGGGGCACGAGGGGCAACGTGATGCAAATGATCCCCGATGTAGCTACAAAGCCTGCATCATTTACTTACTTGTCTGTTCACCTGAGACGCATTCAAAGAAAAAATTGCCTTCTTTTAGTTTGATGTGAGAATATTTTTTTTAATCTAACAAGAACTGCGAAGGCAAACAGTCTACTGAGAATGTGATGCCGTTTTTATGAAGTGCACTAATGAGGTGAATGTTATTGATTTCTCTTATTAAAGGAGAAGGTTGATGTAAAGAGAAGCAGACAACAGTGAGAAACAAGTTTGATCTTTACGAATAAGTAGCTTGATTCAAAATGGACCACATCGAATACATGCAGGTACATTTCAGTGTAGTCGGAACAGCATATTACAAATAAAAAACATTATATCACAAAGATTATACTAAAATTAACACCTAGGAGAGTCCACAATAAAGGTCTCTATTCACCTTCTGTATTTATTCTAAAGCCCACGTGGACCCATGATGCAACACAGCACTCTTTCCTCCCATGTCTAACCCAAATCTGCTGAGATCCAAGAACTCTTCAGCGGTGAGTCTGCAGAACTAGAAGAGGTGTTGGCAATTTGCAGACGAGACTTCGAGATGGAATATGCAAACCAAAATAAAGGCGGTGAACCACTGGAGCAGGTGTTAATTGGATACATCTGTGTACTGTTTCTTCTGCCTCTTGAGTGTTGGAGCAAGGAAACCACTGCCGCAGGAGGAGCAGTTGCAATGTGATGGCTGTGAACCACAGCAGGGCGTTGATTATGCATCATCTTATCCTGGGGGAGACAGCCGCTGCAATAGGAAAAGGCTGTATTTAACCAAATGCTCTAAATGCAGTCCCAACGAGTTTTATATGCGTGCGTGTGTGAGCGTGTGTGGCATTGGGTTTTTTGCATGGCAACATGTGTGCGTTCACATTTTTCTTCTAAGCCTGACAAGGATCAGCCTTTGGACGGGGAAGCAGTTTTGAGAAAATCACATTATGAATGTGAAGTGCACTCTCTGCATTTCCGCTGATGTTTGCTGCCAGTCCTCTAGCTAATCATTTTTATCAGTTACCTGCCCAACTCGCAGTCCTCTCTGTTGAGCAGCAATCTGAAATGACAAACAGTTGCAGTCATAACGACTCTCCTATAGCAACCATTATTTCAGTTTAATAGCAGCACTCTCTCGTTATTGTATCATCCGATGTGCTGTAAGCAAGAATAATCAAAGTCACAGTGACTGTAAGGATGAAATTGATACTCACAGCTCACGAGCACGAAGGGGATTGGGATTCGCACATTCATTTTGTTCTGTTAATCACTGGGAATTTGTACAACAAAAAGGGCAACAACTAAATCCCATCAGAGGCCCCAGTTGCCACATGTCATCCTTCAGGCTGTAGGAAATGGATGTGCTTCATTTCGCCACCCATAATATCTGCAGGGGCAACCACTTGACTCCCCAAAGGGCATGTGCTGGTGTATTAAAACTGTCCATCGTCACCGTGCTCATATCTTCTGCTTTTCCTGGCGACCTACAAGGGGTCCAAGAGCCAAGGGACAAAAAATGGTCATGCTGAGGAGCCCAATCTCACTTCACACAACTATTGCTCATCTGAACAGTAAAAGTAGTTGTTTGAGTCAGTTGCCTGCGGAACAAAGTCAGAAATTTAGTGAAATTGCAATGACAAAGCAAGGGATTGAAGTCAAAGTATGTCAGAAGAAGATGAGAGAATTAGTTGCCTTTCTTAACAGAAACGGTACTTTTTTTTCCCTCTCCCACAAGGTTTTTGACTTCATTAAAGTTCATGTTTGAGCATGAATATTACACTGATACTCCTATGCCAAATCTCTGTATTGGTGGCTGAGTATGAAACTATTTGAGCCGCCTCAGTCAGAGGGATGGAAAATATTAATCTGTGTAACTCACACATATGCCATTTTTGTGATAAGTTCGCCTGAATTTCCAGTGATTAGCAGGTCAACACTTAGCACTTGTGCATATAAAAATGTGGAAATAGGACTCACAGTCCAGAAAAACATATAAATGATAGCACAGATGAGAGTACAAAATCAGTTCATGCTGCACAGAGGTGAAAGCAGCAAAGGAGGTAGTGTGATTTTGAGGGTAAAAGAGCATGCATCACATAAACAAGACAGGCTTTCTGGCAGTGCATTCATTTTCAACTTTTAACAGCACGGTGCAACGAAAATCTTTGCTCATTCACCTCTATAGTTTATTCATGCAAGAAAGCATGCCTCGGGAATATTGAGGGGGTCATAAAAGCAACGAGACAAGAAAAAGAAACATCTTACACTGCATTAACATTAAGTGATAAATATGTACTTTTAAATACTGCCCGATTCTTATTAACAAATGTATTTTCAGTCATAAATGTGCATCATAAACATCATTGCAGGGCGGTCTGCATACCACATCCTGATACACAGTAAACAGCCTCGTAAAAGCAAGTTATTTGCGTGTATTTATATCCAGTATTTTATTATTCAAAAATCTTTGCTTTGTTTTTCTCCTTCTTATTTATACATAGCCCTTTGTTGTTGTTGTATGTTTTGGTTTTTTAATAATGTTTCCCAGGCAGTAATGGATAACATCTGATACTCATCTGCAACTCTTGCAGCTGCCCTAAAAATGTCATTGCGGCACTACCATATCTCCCTAAGGGCCGGTATCCTTCCCTGATTCTGCACAAGTGAAAGCCTTTTCTTCGCTATGCCTGCTCTCTCGTCTTTTCCATGCCTTCCTCACCCTTTTAACTTGTGCTGGGAGCTAAGGCCCTCCCACGCTTTAACCCCCCCTCCCAGTAAAAAAAAACAAAAAAACCACAGCACATATGATCAGACTGGTTTTTAAACAAAGGCTTCAAAATGATGCAACTTCTTTGACTCGATGTCGCCTTTGTTGTTGATGCGGACGCCTCAGCTCTGCTTCTTGCTAGTCATGTATCATACCCTGCGAAAAAGGAGGGCAGAAGTTGCAATTAAGAATTCAGCAGCCGTAAAGCAACGTTGGGACACGCCCACAAAGATTCACGGTGACATCCAAACTGAGATTTATACAAACACTGTTACTGTGAGCTTAGCGGCGGCAGCATCGTATTTAAGAAACTCCTGTCTGAGGTGCGCCACGCCAGTTTTTAAAAATGACCTGATCAACATTACTCAAGGTCAATAAGCTTTTTCTAACAGCGTCTTCCATCTTATTGTTTCCCTCCATTCCCTTTTTTTCCCCTGCATCACCAGCTTCTGTTCTGATTACTGACAACTGCAGCATATCATCCTCTGCAGTCTGAGAGGACACCTTAGAGTGAACCATTTAATTCCTCTTGTGGTGGCATCAGGATAGATTAACTAGTAGGAGTTCACCTTTAATCAAATTCACTTCTCAAGCACATTTTTTAAATTCTGTGAGGCACCACATTCCCTATTCCCCGAGGTAATAATGTGTATTTTTAGTAGAAAGTGAGTCTAACTATTGCTCTCAGAATAGGTTCATGATGGACATAACTTAATGAGATATCAGCCTAGTTGTGAGGTTGAGTATTTTTTTCCAGACAGTGTGTGAGCTGGTCTCCAGCTTAGACCCAGTAGGATTCCAATTTATCCAGCAGAGCTTGATGTCATTGTTCGATCAGCTTTGTGACAAATGCATCAAGGCTGAGTGACTCTGCCCTTCATCAAGATATACAGGAATAAAGTTGCCGCACACCCAGGGTTCTAGGTATGCCATGAATAGTGATTGTGTAGATAAACAAGCAGGTTCTGGTAATTCCAGTCACAACCAGTCTAGCTGGAATATAGCATTCTAAAGGAGAGATGGCAGAACAAGGTAAGGCAGAGAAAGAAGAAGTGCAGCTGCAAAATCACCTCTGTGGCCCTGATTTGTCTTCCAACCCATCTCTGTGGCTCCCTCAGGAGAATCTTGTGCCGCAGTCTCTACCCTGGTGTTTGTTCTTGCTTTGCTCTCCTTTTCTCCGTCTCTTCCTTTACCTCCCTTTATCCTCCCTTTCCTTTTATCCTTTCTCCCACTCTGCTTGTATTCACGTTGTCCCGATGCATGCAGTGTTGAAAATGTGTGATTTTTAGTGCATATGTGTTCCAAAGTTGGAGAAGATGGAATATTTAAAAACTGCCCACTAAGACTGAGGGTTTTTTTTTTCCTTTTTTGGGGGGAGAGTTGGGAGAGGGGGAGATATTTGTTCAGTTCTTGATATGAAAGGTTTGCTAATTAGATTTTGAGAAAAAGGTGCAAGAAAGTACTGATATTCAATTACTTCCAATATGAATCATTAGTCATCCAATTTGCTAATATTGGATTAGGTAGCAGCGTAATGCTGGTGTGAAAAATGAATACCTCTAGAGGCTTCCCCTGAAAGGGCACTCACATCAGCCAGTGCAGTTGTGAGCTTTTCCTCCATGTGGTGCATTACAGGAGTGAATGGAATCTTAAAACGGTAAGAAAACTAAAGCAAAGACTAGGTGTTCATGATTTGTCATGTGCTCGCTTTACCACTAGTCGGCATAAGCTGTCGGATTCATTGTATATTTTCATTTGCTGTGTTCACAGCACATAACTAATTTCCAGTTTCTCCATTCTGAAATGAAGAGCAGATTGAGCTTATCAGTGTGACCCAGATAAATGGCGCACAAGTGTTGCAGAGGTTGGTCTTGTTTAATTCCAGTGAGTCATGGCCACTAAGAAAAATGCAGACATTATAAAGAAATAGATCAGGCTCAAAAGATGTCTGGCTCCCCTGAGAATTCACAGATAGCCGAGGAGAATCCTGTTAAGATCCTGGCAAATTACACTTTGAGCTAGCCTCGAGGAATGTGCTGCTCCAAAATAAGCAACGTCTTTCTTAGCACTGATCGAGGATACTTGAATTAGTGGCGATACAGCATAATGACTCTCACTCCAGGGGACTGAAAAGTACTTTGACTGTGATGCTAACCTGTCCTAATAGATCTCATTGCAAGGAATCCTTTCAAGCATGCAACTCAGATGAATGGAGTTCAGTGCAAACTTTGCTTAAGGGAAGCAACACTCCAGCAGTCGGGTATGTTGTTCTGTCATCTTAGTTTGCTGTTATGTGAAGCGAAGAGAGTGTTCTTAAGGAGTTTGCCTTTGTTTGACTCGGGGGCAAATAACCTCTAACACTAATGATGATATTACTGCAAGACTACAAAAGAAATGGTGCAAGTAAGTCATCTCCTCATCTGTGTACCCAAACTCCTACTGTTTGATCATAGTTCTGACTCGGCGACCAAATCTCTGACTGAATTCGAAAACTGTTTGTTACACCTGCCTGTCTCAGAAAAAAACTCAAAATGTAGACTTTTCAAATTATGTGGCGTCTGTATTTGTTATATATTCATTTACTGCATAAAAAACAAGCACACGTTTCTTCAGTGACTGAAGTCTTCTCAAAGCTTTCTTAATTTATTAAGAATATAATAAATGAATAAATCTTCTAAAGCAAGTTCATTTTTGAAACCCAAGAATGCTATTGTGCAATAAAGACAACATTTTGTGTAACTGCTCAGTGTGTTTTCCTGCTTGTTTTCCACATTTTTGAAATATCTTAACTGTGCCATTTTCATTCCAACTTTATTTCACTTTCCACTGAGGATCTACGTTACAGAATCACTACAGCTTTCTAGGATCCTCCTGCTGCTGTGTGTGCTTTAGGCATGTGTCACAACAGTGGTTACTTTGTTAATTATTTAGTCCATTATTTCTTACACAGAGGAGATGGTTCAGGGACAAACCATTAATCACAATTTACCTCTTCCACTGAGATGGGTGAGCTGTCACACACAGAGTTAAATTATCTACATACAGTAGAGATCCTCAGGTTTAGTAGCCCTGACCTCTGCAGAACTGTCAGACTTCTCTTATTTACTTTGCTTTTAGTAAGTCTAAATCATTTCCTGAACAAATGTTTACGTTTACTATATTTTCTGTTTAAATTCAGTAGTAGGAAACATTAGTCTTCTAGTATGAACCTTCCAGATCTCTCAGGTCATCTGGATCCGGTCTTTTATCAGTTCCCAGAGTCAGAACCAGACACGGAGAAGCTGCATTCAGCTTTTATGCTCCTTATATCTGGAACAAACTCCCAGAAAGCCTCAGATCAGCTGAAACACTCAGTTTATTTAAATCCAGGTTGAAGACTCACCTATTCTCAGCTGCATTTGAATAAAGCACCAAATCCACACTTTTAAGATTAAATTTCAAAACTTATATTTTAACTACTGATTTTATCTACTGTTTTTTTTATCAATTTTAAATCATGCTTTTTATTGTTTTTGTGCGTTGAAGATCTCGCGGACTGGGGCCTCTGCTAGACGTTCCCAGCACACCCTCACTACGCCTTTAGGTGCACCAGGTCTGTCCAGCGTTCTCCCCCGCCACCTGATCCAACTCACCACCAGGTGGTGATCAGTTGACAGCTCAGCCCCTCTCTTTACCCGAGTGTCCAGAACATATGGTCGCAGGTCTGGTGATACGATTACAAAATCGATCATCGACCTACGGCCTAGAGCGTCCTGGTGCCACGTGCACTTATGGACACTCTTATGTTCGAACAGGGTGTTCGTTATGGCCAAACTGTGATTAGCACAGAAGTCCAATAACAAAGCACCGCTCGGGTTCAGATCAGGGAGGCCGTTCCTCCCAATCACGCCCCTCCAGGTCTCGCTGTCGTTACCCACGTGAGCATTGAAGTCTCCCAGCAGGACAACAGAGTCTCCAGGTGGAGCACCTTCCAGCACTAACTCCAACCTCACGCACTAACTCAGGCTCCTTCCCCACCAGAGAGGTGACATTCCATGTCCCTATTGCCAGTCTTGGCAGCCGGGGGTCAGTCCGCCAGGGCCTCCGCTCCTGGCCGCCACCCGGCACACAATGCACCCGACCCCTATGGCGCCTCCTGCGGGTGGTGGGCCTGCGGGAACCATGGCCTCCAAATCTGAGGCCATGGTTCTCAGCCGGAAAAGGGTGGAGTGCCCACTCCGGGTCGGGGATGAGTTCCTGCCCCAAGTGGAGGAGTTCAAGTATCTCGGGGTCTTGTTTGCGAGTGATGGGAGAAGGGAGCCGGAGATCGACAGACGGATTGGGGCTGCAGCTGCAGTAATGCAGATGCTGCACCGGTCCGTCGTGGTGAAGAGGGAGCTGAGTGTAAAAGCGAAGCTCTCAGTTTACCGGTCGATCTACGTCCCTACCCTCACCTATGGCCACGAGCTGTGGGTAGTGACCGAAAGAACGAGATCGCGGATACAAGCGGCAGAAATGAGCTTCCTCCGAAGGGTGGCTGGCCTCTCCCTTAGAGATAGGGTGAGAAGTTCGGCCATCCGGGAGGGGCTCAGAGTAGAGCAGCTGCTGCTCCACATCGAAAGGAGCCAGCTGAGGTGGTTCGGGCATCTGACAAGGATGCCCCCTGGGTGCCTCCTGGGTGAGGTGTTCCAGGCATGTCCCACCGGGAGGAGGCCCCGGGGCAGACCCAGGACACGCTGGAGAGATTATATCTCTCGGCTGGCCTGGGAACGCCTTGGCATTCCCCCGGATAAGCTGGAGGAGGTGGCTGGGGAGAGGGAGGTCTGGGCCTCTTTGCTTAGGCTGCTGCCCCCGCGACCCGGCCTCGGATAAAGCGGATGAAGATGGATGGATGGATGGATATTGTTTTTGTTTTTTAATGTCTCTATAAAGCACTTTGAATCACCTTGTTGTTGAATTGTGCTATATAAATAAACTTGCCTTGCCTTGCCTATTTGTGAGCATTTGCAATAGTGATTAATACAACAGTATGGATAGATGTTTAGATATTCTGACCTCTCAAATATTTAATTCTATTTTATCTTAACACTTTTTTCTGTAGCTGTTTAACATAATTTCAAATATTGAGGCCTATAATACACTCTCGCTCCTAAACCCTGTATTAGAAATCCAATCTATTCTCCACTAAGAACGACCCCCATTGGGGAGTTGACGAACGACACGGCACACTGCATTATACTCTGTGATTAGGTTAGACTGCAGACTACGGGAGGCAGTTAATTTTCAGCAGAGCTCCAGCATCATCTACCTCAGCTGCATATTTATTTGAATAAGCCAGGACCACTGAGCAGCACGCAATACACTAGCGACAGAGGTGTGATAATGAAAGTAAAACAGTGGTTGATAATTCTTGCGAATTGCTCCTGATCCCACCGGTGCCTACTCCACTAAAGCTCCCCACTAACTCGCTCATCAAGGCTAATGTAATGTACCAAGCAAAGAAGAACACAATCTGTCTCAGGACTGTTGGCACAGTTTTCTGCAGTATGAGTAAATATCACTTGAAACTGGTGAGGTTTGAGGCGCAGCTGCTCTGTTGACAGCACGGTTACAACAAGAGAGGTGCAATGTTCCACCTCTGTGTTACCAGATGTTGGAAAGCAAAGAAGTACAGTAGTTATTTAAAGCCCCATTAAGTCTCCACTCAGACTATGTGCGTGTTTTTAGATCATCTTTTTTTTCTTTTAGAATTCACGGTGGGTGTCTAATGATTTCATCGCAAAAACATCCTTTTTCAAATGTGTGAGGAAAGTGAGTAAAAAGGTAAAAAGTCTTGCAAGGGCATTGGAAAGGTATTGATTTGAGGCAATTAACACAATTTCTAGCAAAGCGTGGTTAAACATCAGCACAGCATTATATTTAGCAACCAAAATTTCACATTTGAATATTCCAGCGCACAGATGGGTCAGCTCGAGAGGGGAGAAAGTACTTTACATTTTTCATATGTTACATGTCAACAGAAGTGCCTGACAATGGTGGGAAACTCAGATTGCATATCTTAAGCATTAATCAAAGCGAAAATAACATTTCTGTCTGCATAAACACCCCCATCAGTACATTTTATGGTCATTTAATCTGATGGGTTTGTGCTAGTAGCACACTTTACTGCATTTCTCTTGTGCCACTGTGATCTAAGACTTGTAACTGTGAATTGCAAACAAAACTCCAGTTATTCAGGCGTTTCTTTTAGCTTTTAATGTGTCTATGTTCGTCCAGTTTATATTAAATGGTGTTGTTGAGTTAAAACATCTAAACATACTGATTTCTTTGAAAAACAAATGGAATTTATGTGATTTTTTTTTTTTTTTGTGATATGCTGTAGACTGATTTTTGGTGAGTATAGTCAGATTTTCTGTATTGTTTGCACTTTTTTCTGTTCATGCATGGCATCATTGGTTTTGCCAGTAGACAGCACTGCAAACAAAGTCTGTTTGCTGATACCTCTTTTTTTTTTCTTCTGTACCCCAGCTATTTTAAACTAAGAGGCTTTCTTGGACTATTTTGTGTAATACCAAGTACAAAGAACTTTTGTTGCAAATTGTTGAAACTAAGTGCCCGAATGTAAAAGAAAAAATACCCAACAAAGCTAAAGCAAAGTGCTGAATTTAGGTTACCTCTCTCAGTTTCTAGGAGTAACACTATTAGTTTCCTGCTACCTTAGAAAAGTGATGTTGCCAGTCTGACAGCAATTATCAGACACGCTGGTGTTGCATCTGAAAGTTGCACTGGCTCAGCACCCAGGGGTGTCTAAGTTGGAGAGTCACATATTTTCAGGTTTCAGATTTTACACAAGTTGTGTCAAATAAAAGTAAGCACAGTAATTGAGAAGACTGAGAGTGATTACCATACGCCGGTAAGACACTTGTTCATTCTTAATGTTTTTATCAATAACCGGTCATCGTAATAGCCTTGGTAAAATGGTTTCACTTTACATCTGTGGATCACTGTGTGTGTGGTTGTGTGTGTGTGTGTGCCGTGAGTGAGAGGTGTGGACACTGGGAATGAAAAGGATCCGGTTTGATAATGGGTTGAGAATGACACCTCGACCCCCCAGAGAGTCTGTCAAAATAGCCGTTTTATACTCGGACCTGCACACGCATTCATGCACGCACACACACTGAGAGAGACACGGCGTCCCTTGCTCAGTGCCAATATATTGAGCACTGGAAGGAAGTCATTAAAACGGCAATCAGTGTTTCTTAATTACTAGGCATTGCACAGCGATATTTGGTCTGTGGGGGCCAAGGGACAATTCTTAAACGTTCAGCTCTATTTCAGTCAATTATGAGGGCCGAGTGTTAAAGACCGGCTCCTCCATTTCCATTCTGTTCAAAAACAGACTTAATGAAATTGCCTGGCTATCTGAAAGCCTTGGCCTTGTTAAGTTAAAATACAATCAACATTGGAACCTAACTTTAATTTGTGCGAAAGGCTTGCTTTAATTTTCTCCCACAAAATTGGCATCAACTATAGTTTGCGTTCTAAACAGGTCTGAGGTACTCTGGGCCAGCTTTGAAATGAGCTAAGTGTGAATGTTTAAGTTTCATATGGTAAATATAGTCTTCCTTAATACATGAAACAAGAATTGCATTCTTGCAGGGGAAGAGGAATAAGTCTAGCGTTCACTTGCAATTCAATGAGCCTGTTTGATTGATTATAGCCTGAGGGATAGCTGGATAATTACCAGACATGTTTTAAATATGGAGATTGTTCAGTGTTGCCTCTGTCTATGTTGCCTTATTTACATCTATTAAAAACCTGGGGGTTTGGGGGGTTTTTTTTGCTTTTTTATAGTGGCCACAAAGAAAAATGTGATTTCACAAAGACAGCACGTGCTGACAGTCAAGGACATGTAGGCAGACTTTGTCCACGTCTCTATATCACATCCGGCCACTTGGTCTGCATCAACAGGCTCGGTAGGAAGTGTGCCCATCCACACAGTACTTACATTCTGATTAGTGGTGGCAGTTTCCGGGAGTGCCAGAGAAGACAGCTTGGAGGGTTTGTTTGGAATAAATGCTCCTCTCCAGGACCAGAGGTTAAAAACCAATCCAGAGAGCCACAAATATTCTCAGAGTGAGTTTGATCTTCATTGACAGAAGAGATTTAGATCATTGCCTCAAGTCTCAAGTGCATGGGAGACAAGGATGACCTCACTGGTATAAGAATCCACATTTTAATTGTCAGTGAGGCAGGCAAATCATAGCAGTTATTTGTCTTTACCTTTATTTCAAGCCAGACACGTTACAGCTGTCACTTGGTATCCATTATAATCAATATTTTTTAATAAATAGTTTTCATCAAATACTACATTACGTAGGGTTATTTTTGTTAATTTAAGACTTCTCTGTTCATTTGACACCTAGTGTTTTCACACACTCTTTAAACTCATTATTTTCTATTTATATTATTTTATTTTATTTTTCTCAATCTTAACAGCTTGGTCCACAAGATATCATGATAATAAGGCAGATTCAAAGCAGTCCAAAACTCCAATGATGCTGAAATTTACATGGATCAGTAAAAGCAACAGTCAAAAATTTTGAAGGTCATACACAGGAGATACAAGAAACAGCTAGAATGCTAAACAAAAAGTACAAAGGCACAAATGGAAGCAGTGGAGTAAAGGTACCCGTTGAGTAATTGGATAATTGAACACAGGCTTTGCTGAAAACTGACAAGAAACAAAGGATGAAGTAGAACTAATGGCAGTAAAAGATGGTGAGCAATTTCAAAACTCACATCCCCGCTCCCCACCGCCACATGAACATCCCTCGGGTTGAAGAGCATTGGGTTACAGCACCATAGCTAAAGTGTAAACATTTGATATATTGAGGCAAAACATCACAGTTTTAGAGAAAAGCTTGACCTAAGGAGACCTCAAAAAAGCTTTGAACCTCTCAGTTCAGCTCTTAGTTTCAGCTTTGCCGCCTGTTGTATTTTGAGTGGTATTGCTAGAAGTACCCCATGTCTCAGCTTGTTTACTCTTTTTAGTTGCCTTGGATTAGACTGAGCACCAGCCAGTCACTGTCTGTTCCCGGCATGAGGCCGTTTTCACAAAAAAGAAGAAGAAAAAAACAGTATCTCAGCATCTGGACTCCTCTGGGGATGAATACATGAATGTCCAAATACCCTGGTCAAAAAATGCTGGAAGTCAGCTCTGTTTTTTTGCACATTAGGCAAGGTCAAGGTGTACCCTCACGGGGCAGAATGAATCCTGAAATTCAACAATAGCACTAATAAGGCTGGAGATGACCCAAGGAGAATGGGGGCTGTTGAAAAAAACTGATAAATGCCTATCAAGAAGTTGCTGAATTATTTATCATCCCTGCTCTGCCGTCAATTTGTTTCTGCCATTTGGTTTTGCTGTAAATAAAATCTGTTTGAGTCAGAAATGGAATTCGGATGAATAGCCCACTATATAAGAAGAGAGGGATTAGGGCTTTCTTTTGTTTGACTAAGAGTTTTGTGCAACATTACCAAAGCCCCTTGGCAAACAGAGTCATCTCCCAATGAGCAATTGGCAAACAGCATAGGCTTTGCGAGATTTAATTACGTCTAATTGTGTCTGTTTCAGTGAGGTCCCATCAATCAGTCTGAGCTATTTTCTGTTCTTTTGCATTTTTAAATAGACAGAATTCAGATTCTTTGATAATGATGAGTGGATGGGGGGGAGAGAATTGTTGCTTATATAAGATGTTACAGCTTATACTCCGCACATCAAGGCAGTCCTAGCTTTGGGTGAATGTGCCATTGATGTTGTTGTGTTTGATCACTAACTTCCATCTCTAGGATTTGGTATGATGCAACAACCAAGAAAGCACAACGCTGCAGCATATGGCTTTAAAGAGTGGCATGATAGCAAAAGCAAACATAGCGGCATCTGCCGCCGCACTGTTATCTGCAAACCTGTCTCACGGCCTCTGCTGTCCTCACATCTCTGTGTCATCTGTGTCCACCCATGAATGATGTTCCCTTGCACTCAGCTCCCCCAGCCCACCCTCACCGTAAGATTAGTTCCACCTCCTCTCACCCCCTGAAGTGTTCTTCTTAAGGGCTTAGGCTGCTTTATCTCCTCTCTGTTTATATTTACCTGGATATATTTGTGAGAACGTGGGGTGTGCTGACCTGTCAGCATTTGTTATTAAATCCTGCAGCTGCTCATTTCAAGAATATCCAGCATATTGTCATTCTTGATGACGGATCAACAACAAATGGTCGCTAAAGTGGCACTAATAAATTGAAAATCCGTTGCAAGTAGGACTTTTATTCTACATGATTTTCCAGTGTTGCAGAGGCTGAATGTAGTAATTTTAACAGAGACCTGAAGCTTGGTGAGAAAAAAATATTCTGTATCATGGTGTGGCACAAAAGTAACACACCAGGTTCGAGTCATCTTACATGTTAATACTTTGCATTTTCTGTTTTGTTTTTCACATAATATTTTAAGGCATGTCTCTGCTTACTGTTTGTTAATATTTGTGCAGAGGTGAACACTAACTTTGACATTAACTTAAACCTCTAACCTCAGCCTATTTTAACCATAACTATTTTCCAGGATGACTCATCTAGATATTTTCAAGTAAACACAACATGTTATGCAGGGGTATCTGAGCAAGATAACAATCCACGATGACAAACACAGCATCTACAGTGGGGCAAAAAAGTATTTAGTCAGCCACCGATTGTGCAAGTTCCCCCACTTAAAATGATGACAGAGGTCAGTAATTTGCACCAGAGGTACACTTCAACTGTGAGAGACAGAATGTGAAAAAAAAAATCCATGAATTCACATGGTAGGATTTGTAAAGAATTTATTCGTAAATCAGGGTGGAAAATAAGTATTTGGTCACCTCAAACAAGGAAAATCTCTGGCTCTCACAGACCTGTAACGTCTTCTGTAAGAAGCTTTTCTGTCCCCCACTCGTTACCTGTATGAATGGCACCTGTTTGAACTCATCATCTGTATAAAAGACACCTGTCCACAGCCTCAAACAGTCAGACTCCAAACTCCGCCATGGCCAAGACCAAAGAGCTTTCGAAGGACACCAGGAAAAGTATTGTAGACCTGCACCAGACTGGGAAGAGTGAATCTACAATAGGCAAGCAGCTTGGTGTGAAAAAATCAACTGTGGGAGCAATCATCAGAAAATGGAAGACATTTTCTGATATTCTGATATTTCTGATAATCTCCCTCGATCTGGGGCTCCACGCAAGATCTCATCCCGTGGGGTCAAAATGATCATGAGAACGGTGAGCAAAGATCCCAGAACCACACGGGGGGACCTGGTGAATGACCTGCAGAGACCTGGGACCAAAGTAACAAAGGTCACCATCAGTAACACACTACAACGGCAGGGAATCAAATCCCGCAGTGCCAGACGTGTTCCGCTGCTGAAGCCAGTGCATGTCCAGGCCCGTCTGAAGTTTGCCAGAGAGCACATGGATGATACAGCAGAGGATTGGGAGAATGTCATGTGGTCAGATGAAACCAAAGTAGAACTTTTTGGTATAAACTCAACTCGTCGTGTTTGGAGGAAGAAGAATACTGAGTTGCATCCCAAGAACACCATACCTACTGTGAAGCATGGGGGTGGAAACATCATGCTATGGGGCTGTTTTTCTGCCAAGGGGACAGGACGACTGATCCGTGTTAAGGACAGAATGAATGGGGCCATGTATCGTGAGAGTTTGAGCCAAAACCTCCTTCCATCAGTGAGAACTTTGACGATGAAACGAGGCTGGGTCTTCCAACATGACAATGATCCAAAACACACCGCCCGGGCAACAAAGGAGTGGCTCCGTAAGAAGCATTTGAAAGTCCTGGAGTGGCCTAGCCAGTCTCCAGACCTCAACCCCATAGAAAATCTGTGGCGGGAGTTGAAAGTCCGTGTTGCTCGGCGACAGCCCCAAAACATCACTGCTCTCGAGAAGATCTGCATGGAGGAATGGGCCAAAATACCAGCTACTGTGTGCGCAAACCTGGTAAAGACCTATAGTAAACGTTTGACCTCTGTTATTGCCAACAAAGGTTATGTTACACAGTATTGAGTTGTATTTTTGTTATTGACCAAATACTTATTTTCCACCCTGATTTACGAATAAATTCTTTACAAATCCTACCATGTGGATTCATGGATTTTTTTTTCACATTCTGTCTCTCACAGTTGAAGTGTACCTCTGGTGCAAATTACTGACCTCTGTCATCATTTTAGGTGGGGGAACTTGCACAATCGGTGGCTGACTAAATACTTTTTTGCCCCACTGTAAATGTTCATACCACTAGCAATAAAGCTTAACTTATGAATGAGAGAGGGCCGATGATACAACAGATGATATATAAAAGATAGAATTAGCCACTGTGTCTGAAAAGTGAAGTAAATTATAAGCAGGCTATGATTCCTTTGGTTTGCAAAGTAACTCAGACAACTTCTCACTCAAATGTATTACCTCAGTAAACACTTTCTTCATGGGTTCATGGTCTCCAATGCTAGTTTCAGTATTTAATGTAAACCAGGATGCTGCAGCAAATGTTATAATAATGTATGGAACCTTTGTAAAACTAGAAAAAGTGAAGGTATTAGCCAAGTCAGTGAGAATCAATCTCTGAATTTATGGGATCGCTTTGGCATCAATTATGAAATGTTTGGGGATTCTTTTGTAAAGAATCAGACTCGTGTTAGTCTGTCAGTGGAAGTCTCAGCTAGCTGTAGGAGATTTTCTTGTTTTGTTTTACACCCTGCGAGCATTTTTCACTTTATTACGTCCTCGCTATGAACCAGCAAGCAATTACAGACATGCAGGCAGCTCATCCCCCTGCCAACCCCCGTGTAACTATACTCAAGAGTGCGTATGAAAATTCACTTGTCATTTCTTCTCTTTTTCACAGCCTCTAAATAAAATGTGCTTTTCCACAGACTAGTTTCAACTTCAATCTTCTGCATAACAAATGTTCTTCCATCACATGTCTGCATGTGTTGTGTGGATGCGGCATCTCAGATGTACTACTGTTATTGCTGTAGCTACACTACTTGTCATTGGACCCCTGAGCAGCTCCCGCGGTCTAACGATACTAGCATACTTATCCTGTCATAATTCCAGTTACTGACTTTAGAAAACAAAGCAGCAGAGAATAGTTCCTAAGACAACTCGTGCAGCCATTACTTTCATGTTTCGTGTGTAGGGGGGGAAATGATCTGCTACGGAAACTGATGGCCAGCGTGATATTTCAAAAGGTTACGCTGCATCTTGCTCAGCAATTGTTTTCCACAGATTTATATTTGTTTAAAGGGGGGTTGTGGTTGTCAGCGATAACAAATGCACTGACAAATAACTGGGCAGCGTGCCATTTGGAATTCATTTACCCAGACAAGGTAGAGATAAAGGCACCACCCTGACTGTCTGCAAGCGACACTTCGTAAATCAGAGAACAGCGTAGATGAATTACACTAGTGAGAAAGTCTCTCTACTGAAGGACAACAGCAGTGTGTCTATTTACAAGCAGCTGGCCTACAGCATAGGTCAGCTCTCACTCCTTCTCTCTTTGCCCTTTTGAAAATGGTACACCAGGCCACAATGCAAAGAGTAATGAAAGACAGAACACAAGTTCAGAGTGTCATTTGAGCTGTTTCAAAGCCGTGAACCTGAGACAGTATTTCAGTGGCTGCATCCGAACGCTCCCTATCTTGTGATCAATCAGTCAGAACTATTAAATAAAAAGGTAATAAAGTATCAAAGAGTCGTTTTACCTTATATGTCTTAGTGATTAATAAATTATTAAGATTAAAGTAATTATTGTGATTTGTTTTACATCAGTGACATGAATATATATGTATGACTAAGCAGTAGTTGGCTTTTTTGCCTTACATTTTGCCACTTTGCATGTAGTTTAAACAAATCTGATTTTAAAAGCTAAATGAGCATATATTAAGTGGAATAAGTGTCTTTTTTGTACAGAGTAGATGATGTGTACACCTTAAATAGATTGTTTTAGCATTTCCACATATGTTTGTGTATTTTTAGTCTTTGTTTTAGTCTGATCAGTGTAGATTTCATACATTTTCCATAATAGAAGTTACTATTAAACACTGATCACTGTCTTGACATTGATTAGTTCAAGCTTTTAATAAATATAAGCTAAAATATACCCTAAAATGACACTATAACTGATAATATACATGAATTATCATTGTCTTTCTTCAGCTCCACTGGTACATAATATATCAGTTAATGATAATAATAATAATGGATTGGATTTGTATAGCGCTTTTCAAGGCACCCAAAGCGCTTTACAATACCACTATTCATTCACTCTCACATTCATACACTGGTGGAGGCAGCTACAGTTGTGGCCACAGCTGCCCTGGGGCAGACTGACAGAAGCGAGGCTGCCATATCGCGCCAACACCAGTTGGCCAGAGGTTAAAAAAATAAAGAATGAAAAATAAAACACTGAAGGAGGGACAGAAAGACACGATGGATTCATATCTTTCCCCACTTCGTGCCTGTATTATGCATTCAGTCCAATATTTAACCATGCCACAAAAAGCTCAAATGTGCTGAGATATGCAAAAACTCCTACACGGCTTTTAATATTTCTGACATGATTTATTTCAAAAGAAATGTTCAGAGGAGACATAAGAAATAAAATGCTATTTTTATGCAAAATGGTTACAGTGCTGCTGTTGTGGAGATCTTCTTATCTTTTATCATTTTGGCACCACTTTGTAGTCACTGCACATTATTAGTAAACAGAACATGTAGTAATGTATTATTCAAAGTAACCATACCATCGCCATTTACAGAAGCTGATTCGGTTTGACACAGAAGAGCAAATGGTTACACAGCTTCTCAATACATGATTTTAAAGTCAGTGTCAAATTACTTAGTCTTGCAATGTTTCCTGGCCCTTTTTCTGTATTTCATAATTGCTGACAAGTTCCACATCATGTTTTATATTAAAACTAGCAAAGGAGTGAAATCAGATTTTCTCCAATAAATGGATCGATTGAGGGTCAGCAGGAAGTTGGCAGAGACTGTCGACTGGAAAGCCATGCATACTTCACTGGACAGTGGGGTTAGTGCTGTTTTCACCCTGTGAAATATATGCTTGTTTATGTGTCATCATATGTTCCTGGAGACATCAGGAACTACCAAGAGAAGTGATCTTGACAGGCATTTATTACCTTTGCCACGGAGGTTTTGCTTTCAGTAGCGTTTGCGTGTGTGCGTGTCATTGGGACTGTAAACACAGTAGCTCAAAAAGTTTTGAAAGAATTCTGATAAAACTTTGTAAGATTATAGAGTGCAGTGATATAAACAATCCATTTAATTTTGGCATATGTCCAACGAGGTTCTCAAGGTCAACTTAATAATTTATTGGTTTTAAAATGGACAAAAAATGTAAATTTAAAAACTATGATTCTTACAAGTGTGGTGTATATGTTGAAAATATACAGAGTACAGTATAAAGATTAAAAATTTTATTTGACCTCTGACCTCTCCTTTAAGGTCAATAGATTATTCTGAAGATCAAAGTGATAATAATGCCAGACAGAGCTATTTAAAACAATGTTTCTTATTGCTATTGCTTCACTTTATTATAACTTTGTTATGTACATTGCAGTAGAAGGTTATAAAGATGTAAATATATCTGAATACAAAATAAACTTCTGAACATTTTTCACTTTACTATTAAGCATTTAAACAAATTTACTAAATAGTGAAATTATTGCTAATGTCTACTATATTAATAAATACATAATTGTTATACTCAAAATGAATGTTTTTCATTTATTTTAATTCTGCAATGAATTAAGAAAAAAACAAAATGAATATATACAAAATACAACACTATTCCCTCAAAAGTAAATACTCCCCAGACTGTGAGCTTCCTTGGTGGAGTTTGCTTGTTATATTTATGTCTGGATGTGGGCAGCAAGATACAGTTGTTAAACTACTGAGGCTTTGCAGACACATGTCTATTAATCATGTGACATAAACTTGTCCACCATTTTTAGACATATGAAAATCACAGTGACAGTTAGAAATCTGGTAAATAAGGTCCCAGTCACATAGACCAATAGATTAATCTGCAGCCATCCAGGAACCACCTGGGGAACAATGTGTATTCCCCAACCTGTCGTCAAAAGCAGTTCTCATAGTTAGAAAGGAAGTGACAGACTTGTCTACAATTACTGGCCAGCTACTCTGTACTGAATAAACTGAATATCCAAACCGTGACTTCAGAGTAAAACGTGCACATATTTTGAAGCATTTTAACTGCAATACTGACGCACATTTTTTCTTTGAAGGTAGCCCTTCTCCATTTCCAATTTTCTTTGCACTTTATAAACTTTTACTACCGCTCAGCCATGTAGTTAGCAAGTGTGCAATTTGCTAGAAGCCGAAGTAATCATCAGGCTTTTGGTGCATCACTGTCTTTACATCAGAGTTTACAGCGTGAGAAACAACAACCTCCAGGAACTAAGTAGTCAGGGAATACACATCTTAAAACAGCAATCAGTGGTTGTATCAGGTCTGATATGGTGGACAGCTCTTGAGCAATGTGCTCAAAATGTGCTGTGAAAAACCTCAGTACCAATATGAGCATGGGATCAAAATTAATGCTGACTTAAAATGAAAGTGGCTTTCTTTTTCTTGGCCTACATTTGCACGCCCTGCCCTCAGCCCCAGATGGTTTGGGCTTAGTCCTAGACTTCGTCAAGCCTTAGAAACCCACTTGAGGTGTGTACTACAAAGCAAGCTCAGCATATCCAAGCTTTCTTTGAATTAGCTTTGTCTTTGTTAACCCAGGCTTTCACTCTTTCTCTCTCTCTCTGACACACACACACACACCCACACATACACATATAGTGCACAAAACTGCACCAACAATTACACTTACAAGCAAAATCATAAAACCTCGTGAATAACCTTATATTTAATTGTATATGTGCAGGAAATTAGGCCAACTGTAAGAAAAATGCCAGCTTTCCTTTCATGAGAAAAATAAAGTCCACATGAAAATAACAAAACCTTTAAGAATCAGGTCAGTCATGAAGTCAGTTTACAACAACAGTCTTTGAAGGTTACCCCGAGTATTTCATGTAGGCCAGGGAAAGTGGCTGGCTTTATTTCCTAAGCTGAGTGGCAGATACAGTACAACGCTTCATTGCACCCATAGCACTTGACTGTGGGTCCAAGCATGTGGCCTTGATTTAGGTGAATGAGCACATCCAATTTATATTCAGGCAATCACCAATCGCTCAGAGAGACACATGCACGCACACAATTGCATTGACTGTCTCTCTCGCCAGCAGTGCTCATTACCCAGCTCAGACAAAAGAAAGAAAGAAAAGCAGAGACAGAGAAAACCCCCAGACACAGAGGAAATCTACTCCCACAACAGGCTGTTCACTCTACGCCAACAGTCATAGAGTCAGTGATCCTGGAAGCAGCTGCATGGCACTCACTCACTTTGCTCCCTCTCCACACTGCCAGAAAGGTCCGTGACAGGCCTCCAGACTGCAGACCTCCTTGCCCCCTAGCCCCCTGCTCATGCAGCTTAAACCAGGTGCTGAGTGTTCATGCAAGGGACTTCAAAGAATCAGAATGAAGGTAATAAGAAGACAGCTGGCGTGCACAAAAAGGTAATGTAAGGACAAGCCAAAAAACAAAGACACTAACAGAGTAGAGTTACAGAATTGGAGGATAATCGTCATTTGAGTCAGGACTGTGTAGCTCCTTTTACAGTTCACATACAGCTTACAAATGAATAATAAGATGAGGAATGGTGCATACGCTTGATAAACGTGTTCTTTAATTTCTTGTTGTGTTAATGCAAAATTACAAATGCATGTTTTAATGTGAAGAAATCTACTTTAGCCCAACTTTGAGTTGAATCAAGCTAATAGCTCTCTAACAGTCTCAGCAAAAACACTGTGAGAGCTGAATTTCATGATGTTGTACAGGTGTTCATTCCCATGTTGCTAGGCAGGTCCAGATGGTTAGCAGAGTCACATGGCATATATTGCAGATGTTGCAACAAAAAAATGTGGCTGTGGTTCAATTTGGACAAGTGTAAATGCAGTGCAGGTGGCAGTTAACCAGAAGTAAGGAAGGTAGACATGGTGTCAGAACAGCTCTGATAGAAAGTCACAGAAAATAGAAGCCTTTGTTCTCCTGCAAGTCATCCCCGTAATTATTTTGGGGGTAAAATTTGATAGCGGCAGGATCAGAACCCATTTGTGTCCTTTCTATTTCACAAAACTCGAATTCCTGCCGCTCTCTCACAAGCTACACACTTCACTCACATGCACAGGATTATTACAGGCAGCTGTCAGTGTGGAGGATTATGTTAACAGCTTAATTATACTATTGCTTTCCAGGGTTGATAATAGTCATTATTGTGTGTATGTAATTGTAGTCAGTGATCAATTAAATCATCTATTATAATGTTAAACTGAATAACATTCAGTATTTGCAGGATATTAGGGCTGGGTGTGTTACAGTGATATCACATTACTTATAATAATGCAACACAATGCAGTATTTTACAGTTTTTTCCAGCAATTATGCAAATTAAGAAGAAATGAGGATGACGCGGGATGGATAGACAGGTGGGGAAGGAAAGATGGGCAGACATTACACGATGTTCAATGGAAGCTTCAGTTTGCCTGGGGCTCTTACCTAAGCATCAATCTGTGCTTGTCCACACTGACATACAAAAAAACACACGACAGCACAATGCCTGACAAGTGTGTAGTAAATGATAAATCACAGGCAAAGTTAACAATGTTTCAATCCGTGATATTATTTGCTCTGTGAGTAACAAATATGGAGTTATGGAGTAGAAACTGACACTTTTTTCCCCTAATAAGGCAAAAACAAGATTATGCTCCATTCATCCCATCTGAAAGGAAAGAGGACGATAACATCGTGTTACTACAGCCACAGAAAGGTTTAGTCACTTAATTTAAGCACTCAAGATGGAGACGGGCAGGGCATTTGTTGTTGACAGTCGAGATTAGAATCAGCCGCAACAGACAGTAGTCAATTTCAATAAGTGGACCTGGTTGCCTTAGCTGATTACTTTGATTTTTATTAGCTTTGACTGCTCTTATCAATAATCTAAAAATAAATTAGATTATATGAGGATACAAATAAAGGATAAAGGCAAATAACAGTAGACTGATTAAACTGAATAGGATAGATATGATTTTTAAAAGGCAGTCCAGACAGAGTGTCTTGTTCACCTGTGAAAACACTCCTATTAAAGTCATCATTTTGACATTAATCATTATTGTGGTTCTGGGTTTTCAGCCCAACATTTTGAGTTTGGCCTTTATCTTTTCTGTTTTTTAATTGTTTTTGGATTTTTGAGCTTGCATTCTTTTACACCTAGCAGACACTTCCTGTTTGTGACAATGTTACTCTCAGGTTTTCTTCATCTTGGTTTTGCCACCGTTTACAACCTAGTTTCTGTTCGTGGATATAGTTTTATTTATATTTGATTCCTCGAGTTTCAGTTTATCGTGTCTCCTCTGTGTTCCCTATGTCTTACTGTCTCCGTGTCTGTGTTACATGTTCTCTTGTTCTGGGTTTCCTGTTTTATTTTCGTAGTTATCTTGTCGCTTATGTTTCGTGTTCACCTTTACTTCCTTCCATGTCTCATTATCTGGACTATGTTCACTTGTGTTACCAATATGTTTCCATCTGTGCCTGATTGCCCTCTGTGTCTGAGTGTAGTTAAAGCCATAGTTTGCTTGTGTTCCTTGTTCCAGTATCTGTTGTCCTTTTCCACTGTTTTCCTCGTAATGTGTTGAAGGCTGCTTTGTATACTGTTTTAATTTTTCTATAGACTTCTGCATTCTGTGGATTTTGTACAAGCTATAATAAAGGGTTGGCTTTTATTTAATCTCAGAGTCAACCATCAGGCTCCAATCCTGCAACCCCGGACAATCATGATGTGAGTAAAAAAAATAGCAAACATGTGCAGAAAACGTATATCTTCTATGCCAATTGGCCACTGTAATTTTCCTCTTGTGACAGACATACTAAAGATGCCCTGACCCAAAGAGAGGCTCGGCAGGAGCAAATGACATTTCCTGTCAGCACTGCAACTCATGTGACAGTGTCAGTATAGGATGTCAACAGCATTACTATAGTCTCAGGGTACACTGATGACTGTCAGAGGAACTGCAAAATACTGTCAAGGGATTTCTCAATCTTCTTCAGCAGCGTTGTTACTTCGCACACCCAGATAACATTATAAAGATTTTTTTTCACCCCACGCTGGAGCCTTCTGAAATGGAAGAGAGACTCATTTTGAAAATTCATGTGTGTTATTCTATTGGCCCTGGAAAGTTCATGCAGAGTTGTAGAAAAACTTTCCTCCAAAGCTTCAAAACCAGAGTGCTGAAACTCTAATCTGCATTGTCACATCGATGTACAGCCTGGAGCTGCTCCATTAACTATGATAACAGGGAGGAACAAACTCTTTTCTCTTGTTTCAGTCTCTGGCAGACAGCACTCACAGTTACCAATACAGGCTGAACTCTCTTAGGACAACAAGATGACATATTTCAAACCTCAATACAATGGTTCTCTTCTTTGTATTCCAACCACCTCTGAGGCTTTAATACTTTTTCTCTAGAATTTTGTTATTCCGAGAACAAAACTGAGATTTCCAAGGGGAAAAAAATCTGGTTAGTGCTTGAATTTTTTTCTCTTTGCATGATTTTCTAATGAGCATCATTCAAAGTAAACCTTCCTTCCCAGAGAGCCTCACTGGGAGCTTCCACAGTAAGACATTGCATCTAATCGTCACTGCAATTATCTGTCCCACTGGCTTCATAGAGTCTGCCAGGAGTGGAACCTTGTCCTCAGCTCTCTCTTAATTTTCTTTATTGTCATTCCATAAACAAGATGCATTAGTAAAGAAAATGCACATTAATTTCCATTGGTCTATTTAAAAATTAATTCTAAAGGAGGGTGGTTTGATTGATAAACTGATATACATCCAGACATATCGATTTTTGTTTTTTCCAAATTCTACTAAAACTGGAATTATTTTTGATAAATATTTATCATTACCTGATAGTGTAAGGTGCAAATATATGAACTTGATGTAAGTGAAAAGAGCAGAAGATCTGAAAGTGCAGGGGGATCACATCTTTCGTCAAAATCCTTCTGTTTTTGAACAAAGCAGTCAGCTTAAATATTCTGCGTTTGGATTTTTTTCTTTCCTCTCACTCGGCCTCTTTCTACATCCCAACAGTCCCATCCCTCCGCTTTATCTGCTCTTCCCTCTAAATCTATCTCTCCCGTCTTGTTTTGTTGCTTAAGCATGGGCTCTCTTCCCCTTCTTCTGTTTCTTCTTCTCTTATCTTCCTCTGTCTCCTCCCCTTTTCCTTTAACTCTGCCTCTCCAGTATATGTCTCTCGCAATCCCTCCCTCTTCTAGTCTTAAGCAAAAATCCTGGCTCCCATCTTATCTCAAGCCTCCATGTAGCAATGCCAACCATGACCAAAAAAAACAGGAACTTACATTTCCTTGGCTGGTTGCCATCTTCTCTGCCTCTCTCCTTCCCCACGGCTTTGGCCGGGTCATGTATCTGCCTGCCAGCAAGCAGAGAGTTGCATGAGCGATCGAAAAAAAAAAAACAGCAAAGGGTTTGCTTTACTTTGCCTTGAGTTGGCAGATTAGAACCTTTGACACCTTATCTCTTCAGACGATTCAGCAGTCGACTTAGTTATCATGCTTGTGTATGTGTCTATACACAGCCTGTTAAAGAATTTTATAAAAAGGGATAACTCAAGTTTTTCAGGCACCTGAGGACAGATTCCAAAAGAAGTATTTTATGTTGCCCTTAAGAGTTTCCAAAATAGCACAAAAACTACAAGAAATAGAAACTTTTAAATGTGAACAAATCAAAATCCAGAGCTTGGACTAAGGAAAGTGTTTCTCTTTTCGCTATAAATGACATCCATATATCCAGAATAAGTTCATAATAAGTATATGTACAAGCTGATTAATAAAGAGAGTAGCCAGTATTGGGGTGCTTTGAATCATCCTAACCCTATCTACCACAGTATGGTTTGCATAAAATGAGCTTTTTTGCACAGCATGTCAACCAATAAATAGCTCTTGTGTTTGGATTTTTGGAAGAAATCATTGCAAATCTCCCAAATCCATTTATTTTGAAGGCATGTGGGTTTTAGATGGAACGTATCCCAGCTGACATTGGCAAAGAGATGCGGCGCACCTTAGACAGGTTGGCTTTCATTCACAAAGCTAAAGCAGGAAGGCAGACAATCATTCACTCACACATTCACACCACCCAGTTCCAACAATTCACCAAGCAATCAAGTGAAGTGGCCCCATTTTTCAACTGCTGCAACAGTAACACTGTGCTTGACCCTTAAAGTTTGCTAGCAGATTTATTTTATGAGCATTTGAAGATATTTCCCCACTTAAAAACCAAAAAGCATAACATCATGGTAGCTGAGAGAAAAAATGTGGAGATCAAGGTTAGTATCGGGTGTGATGTGTAGGGATTATATATCTAAATATCTGAATCTAAATATCATTGCTTAGATTAGAACCATGTGGTGGACCAAAATAAAACTGAATCAACTGATTTTCATAGAATTTCCCAAGTAGAAGTCATGTTTGGGAAAGTTTGGGTTTCAGTCTCCATGACTGTAACTGTAACTTCAATTTTGACCAAGCAGAAAACTCGATGTTGCACACTTGAATTAATATCAGAGTAAAACCATAAAGTGTAGCACAGTGGTGCAGTGGTTAGCGCTGTTGCCTCAGAGCTACCCACCGGTTGACTGGGGCCTTTCTGTGGGATCTCTCCGGATACTCCTCCCACAGTTAGGTTAACTTGCAATAGCAAGCTGGTCATAGGTGTGAATATTAGTGTGAATTTCTGTTTGTCTGTATTAGACTGGGAACCTATCCTCCAACCTCCAAAATTCTTAAGCAACAACATTCAAGGTGAATCCAGGGTTACTTTGTGACTATAACTGGCTTAATTATTAATGCTGTTTCAGCCTCAGTTTCATAAGCTAACAGATTAGTATTAATGGACACCCTGCTGTTGGCTCGTGGGTGTCAATTGTGAAGCATGTTTTCATCATTGCTGGACTGCTTTTATTTAATAACCCTGTTTATATAACCTTTTTTTCACCATAGGAAACAGCCATGTTCACAACATTTCAAATGTTTAATCGTTCTAAATATTTAATGAAGATGGATTTTCATTTGTGAGAGACTCACAAAATAATTTAATATGGACTAAATTATGTTACAGTGGATTCATGTGCAAATTATAGCATTGCTGAACGGTGCTTGCTGAGACCTCTTGAGTGTTTTGCATCTTTCTTCTCTGTGAACGTTTTTTTTTTTTTTTTTTTTAAATTACTCCTATCCTACATCCTGCTACAATTTTGAAGAAATTTGGAAAGCTCACTGCAAATATTAGTATAATGTTTATGAATATCAGCTCAAAAACCTAAGTCATTTTCATAACAGTGGGACAACCACAACATTTTTCATGTTGTGGCTGGAAGGCACCATAAATCGCTCAGTGTGTCCTCAAGATCCATGGCAAGGCATGACGATCAATAAATGTATTTACCATGGGTGCTGAGTGACTCATGAATTTTACATAGATAGGAAGCCTCTTTCCAAAGTCAATATGTCATTATGAATAATTCTTTACATGCGAAACCCCCTTCACAGAAAGAAAAAACATGAATGGAGAGAGCAAAATGAGTCGCTACCATGGTGTAGTGTGGGAACATGCTGCGTGATATATTGGCAGATTTCAACATAGACACAGATGCGGTATTTGAGAATCATGTCTGCCGATTATTGGTGGAGTAATGCAGTCTGCAGATGCTGGCTATCTGTGCGACGCAAGGCAAACAAATGTGTCCGACTAGCCAGCACCGGGTACTCTGCAACACTCGGCCAGTACCTTTTCCTGTATTTGCATCTGAACATAATTATAACACCCACGCAGTGACATTATTGCTATCCGGCTTTCTATTCTACCCAAACATTGTGAGTCTCGGCATAATAAATAATAAACAAAACTGGAAGAAAAAAAAAAAAGAAGAGACATAGAAAAGCCAAACCATATTTGCACTGGAAATGATGAATAATTGAATCTGGGAGGCATACTCACAGATGCAGACACAGACGTGCTTTCATGCACACACATTTACACGCACACATGCTATGCACACACACGTAAACACAGGGGGGAAACACTCCACTGGGTCTCCAGTGCCATCTAGAGTTTGACTGCCCGAATGTGAGTGAAAAATGCTAATATTACAATTATGGTTTTTAGGAGTTTCGTTGTCATGGTGGCTCATGTTCACACTATTTCCTCCCACTGTTCAAAGACATACGATTGCCATTAAGCAACGATCACTCACACGAATAAATGAATATGAATGACTGTCAGTTGTTTTTGTGTGCCACTCAGTAAAGCAGCAGCCCTTCGTGAGTACAAAAAAGGAGGCTAGTAGAAAAATTTAATGATTTATTTATTTATTTTAATTAATTTTTTTTTCTGCATGTCTTTACAGCTTTTTATGGAGAAATTAAGACTTCTGTGTTTCACCCTGCAGTGTCACAGTGAGTGCTCAAGCTTCTTGCTCAGTCTCAGCTGTACTAACAAACAGCGGAGCATTTTGCCGAGGGTGACCACGCACCAGACCTCATGTCTAGCAGCTGTGTGCTTTCACATATGTTCTTCACATTAATGAGAAGATGTGTCACTCTTCCGGCTGGCCGCTCCTGACAAAGCAACAAGCCATGCATGAAGTGTTATCAGCTTGCCGAAACACCAGCAGAGTGATTATCCCACAGGGTATTGGTGTTGTTACAAGGATTAACTTTTTTCCCTCATTTTTCGAGTATGTTAACTTCCACCAGCATCAACTGGCCTTGGTTATTAGGGTTCCTGTTACTTTCTAGCTCTCTAAACTTGTCTGCCGAAAAACGTGTCTAAATTGTCTATCATCTATCTTCTTGTTCTTAAAATGTTATCTAATTAAGTTTTCAGATTAAATATTATTGTATTGTATTGAAATATCTAGTATTAGAATAGTGTGTATTTCTATCACTAAACCATATAGTTTTTTTCTGTACTTTGACAAGATACAGTACAAAAAGTTTCATTATATTTTAAATGTAATAACAGTCCACTAATATAACACATGGAGTAATATGACCATGTAATAGTTTTAAAGAGTATTCCGTTTGTCAGTAATACTCCAATAAATTTAATTTCAAGATTTAAAAAAATGCATAAATGCATGTCTTTTGCTTGTCCTTATTCCAAAATTGTAAATAAATTCTCTACCACTGCCTTATGGATTGTTATTTTCTGTGACTGTTAATACTGTGTTTCCTACATGCACCTCTTGCATGTAAGGGAGCAGACACAAACACAAAAATTCCAGAAGTTTTCACAAGCACCTTCATATCTGCCATCCTTTTTTTCCCCTATGGGCGCTGGCAAAGGAATACACAACATAAGCAGCTGTTGCTCTTTCCACCGCTATAGACGTTAATGTTGTGTTTCCCATTGGCAGCACTTCAGATGCCATTGGCAGAACCTGTGCTCTGAACATGGCACCACTCCAGAGGCTTTCCATCCCTTGCCATTTAGTGCCTCTGCAAGTACACATAGGTCAGGGTGATTTTGTTTTTCCCCCCTCACGGGAGGCTGAATAGACTGGGGTAAGAATTGAAAAAGGTACAGAAAAGCAATTTTGGTTAGTTAAAAAAAATCACTGATGCTGTGCTTTGGATGTCCTCTTCTATCTTTTGATCCCTTTTCTTGCACCATAGAGTTGAAACTGAAAAAGAATAGCCAATACTGAGAGGCAAAGAGGTGGAAGGGAAACTTTTAATTGGCTACACAGAGCACAGCTGTGTTTTGTTGTTGCCCCCAAAATTCCATTTGTCAAAAGTGCAGAGCACTGCAATAGGGAGGCAGGCACCTGAAACTAATACATACTGTAAATACTGGTACCGGGGTTTATAGAAGTCTGGTCACCTTCAGCAGTCATGCTTCCAATTTCCCGGATAAGATAACTAGCTAATTCAGTCAGGAAGTAGATAATTCAAATTGTAAACTATCATATTTGTCTAATTGACAAGGGGTATGTAGCTACTGAATGATTAAAGGCGGCTGCGTCTGACCCAAAATATCTGCACAAGCAGTGCCTCAGTGCAACATTTACTTTGATATGTTTTATTCATTTTTCCTGACTCCAGAGAAGGGAGGAGGGGAGGCGATGTTGGGAATCAGACCGTGTTTCCAATCACCGACAGCATTGCCTCATTTCACTAATCATCATTCAAATTGATTTGCTTCCCCCACCTAGTCCCTCGTTTTAGTGTAAACGCTTTACAGTGACTGCACCCCCACCCCCTACTGAATTGCAGCTGAATGGTCCCCAAGTTCCCAACAATAGGCTCATGAATACTGAAGTAGTATTTTAGTATTTTATTTTTCTCTGGCTGCACAATTCTATTTGCTGTCATAAAAGAAATGAAATCCACTTGAAAACGAGGCCTTTTGGATCATTTGCATGCAAGCTTGCCTAGTAATGAAATGAAATATGACACGCCAATTTAATTACTGCTTCAGAATTGTCTCGCCTCACAGTATAAATATTGATTTAGGCTCCTCTCTCTTCAAATCCCATTCCACTATCCCTTTCACTCTTTCTTTTGATTCTTCCATCTCTCATATAATATTCCAATCTTCTCTGTTTCTAAACACTCTCTTTTTCTCTGTGACACAGATGCTCAGAACTGCCGTCTCTTCCTCAAATTTCCCTCTCAGTCAATCCACCTCTCATCTCCCTTCCCCAGCTGCCCACTCCCCAGTCTATCCATTCCTTATTCTGCTAGCATCAAGCGATGCATGTCATGTTGGCGGGGCAAAGACTAGCAAAGGAGCAACAAATATGAGATTCTGCCCTGGGTGATCTTCGGCTCCAGTGTGATGATAGTAGTGCTCTATATGCACGCCCGCACTCACACTGTTAACGGCCCCTGAAATTACACACAATTTCCATAGCAATAGGCTTTATAGAAGGCAAATGGGTCCCTGTGGGGGCCCCAGCCACGCCTGTACAGTGTAGGAGAGTGCAGGGAAAGAGAAGATAGGCAGCATGTACAAACGCACAGAGGAGTAGGACTGGTAATTTCTCCTCAGGCATCTCCCATGTGGACTTCTATAAACTCTTTGGCACTGCCGCTTCTTCTTGAGTGTGTGATGGGTCAGGCTCATGGCAAACCTCAGGCTCTCAGTGGGAGGGATACCAGCCTAGTGATGTGGTCCTGACTGTGAATTCGTTGGCTGTGTTGTGGCTGCCTGCCCAGCCAACTAGAGCCATAGCAGGAGAAAAGAGTTGAATATGTTCATAAAGTCAAACATAAAAAGAGGCGTAATAAACACATTGAGCAAAGGTGCCCTTTTAAGGATTTAAATGCAGAAGATCAGCGTGTTGCTCTTGGCTCCTTGGACCTTTTTTCCCCAAAGCTTTTCTAAGTCAAAGGAAGAAAAACACGTAGCATCCTTAAAAGCACAGGCATTTTGTAAACAGCATATCCTTGCTCACAAGGACTAAGTGTTTCTCATGTTTTCACAGTGCTCTTAACAACCTGAATGCCTAACAGGGCTATCCAAACAAGAGATGGAGAACTGGAGCATTGTTGGAGGTTTTACTCATGAAAACACAGCCTAACAGCTCTTGTTGTTTTATTTATATTAAGTAGATTCTATTTTTACAAGTCATACTATAGACACGCGGAGCCTAAAGACAATTATAAAGATGGCTCTGTCAAATCGTTTTTAAAATTTATCTGCCTCACACATCTAGAGATGCTATGTGGGCTTTTAGGGCACCTGTCTTTCAGAAAGCCTGCACTTTCAACCCACTCGCTCTTCTCCTCACAGGGTCATGGAACATGAGCCATTTCCCAATGGCTCACTCATGTGAATCATCACAATATAGCCTAAAGAAATGGTGACAGTGCTGCCCAGTCTGATGCACTGTTAACACTGTGTAGCTGGAGCAAAAGGGAAGGCAGAAACATGACCTGCTGGCAGATTAATCCACCAGACATGGAAGTTAAGGTCAGCACTGCATCCAGGGACACCGGCACGATACCGTGGTAATCGCCTGGTCCGTGAAGCGGGCTAAAATAATTGTGAATATATGAAATAAAACAGTGTTAGAGCAAGAGGTGTTAGAGCCGAGAGAAGAATGTGAAAGGAAAGCAGATGTTTTGTTTGTATGATTAAACATTTCAGCCTGCAGGGATCTCACCAGCAATAATTATGCAACAACTGCAGTCTCAGATTTTTTTTTGCCTTTATCTCATCATACAAGGTCTCATGTTGAAATGCAGCATTTGATTTTTAATTAGCTTTTGCAGTTCTGTTTGTTTAATTTGTGCATCAAAGGAATTGATGGGTAATTTTAGGCGGATAACAAAAATTAAGAGCACTATTCTGATCAATCGCAAAAGTCCTTGGATTCCAGCTCAATAGCACTTAAGTTTCTGAATATTAAAGTGCTTCAAGTTCTTGTTAGAAAGGCAAGTGAAACTAGAAACTGTGAAAATAGCCCTAATACGTTAATTTTATTTATTAACAATGAGTTATTAATACTGAGCTGAGTTTTAGAGCAAGAGAAAAGACTTCCAGTCCACAGCAAAACAAACAAACTTATTAGAGACCCGAACTATCCCTTGAAGGTAGCAATAAGTATGTCTTTACTGCTACTATAGCAGAAAACAACCATAATATATCTGCAGAGGACTATGCTTTAAAAACTCTCTTTTACTGCTTGAAACTTTGTTTTAAAATAAAAATAGAAATTCTAGCATCTATATTTGAAGGCATCCCTCTCATGAGGTTTACTATACAGAAGGCTAAACTCAGAATATTTTTATTTGTTATTAAAGCATTTTTAATTAAATTTATATGATCACATTCATATGATCATATAGTCAATTTTTGTTTTAATTACTTGATTATATATCTCTAATGCGAAAACCGCATCATTTGACTTTTTGAGTCGGCAATCCCTGTAGAGTTTGAGACGGGTTTAGGGTGCGGTGTAGTAAAGAGATTTGTCAGTGATGTTGTAATTCCTTCTTCAGAGGTGGATTTAAGTTATCTACTGCTAGATGCAACATTAAGCAGCTTTGGAGGTCTGATGAATTTGAATCATGTATGGAACAGGGAAATAAGCCAATCAATGCTTAATCAAGATGCAATCAGTATCAGTAACAGTAGCACAGCGAGCACAGATGGAAATAGTTTGTTATACATGCAATCCTTTTTGCAGAGAGCTCATTAACTGTTGTGTGACAAAATGTTGAATTCATCACCACCTGCAGATCTTTATACCAACTGTTTTTGTAATTTCACTTTTAAAAACAACCACTTGAAAAAGAGACGTACAGATCTGCTGGTCAGTCATTAGTCAGGCTACTGCAGCTGTTGCAGTCTATAATGTTAATTGTTATAGAACACAAGATCAAACATTCAGATTTCTGAGAACTCTGAAAGAAATGGAAAATCTGATAAACACTCTAAATAGCTCAAACGTATAGTTTAAAAACACCTGTAAAGTGTCAATGATAAAGCATTTTTAATTAAAATATTGCAAATATGTGTTTAAAATTATATAAGACAATTTAAGATTTATGTTTTCATCATGTCTTTCTAACCCGTGTTTCATTAACACCCATGGAAAAGTTTTGGAAATCCTCAATAACGAGGATGAGCTTCACTGACTCATTGAATGCATCATAATACCAGTGATCTGAAAGCCTACAGGCGACTCGCGTAAAAACATAAAATATTGCAATATATTTAATTGTTACATATGTTTTTTTATTTGTGATTTTTAGCTGTGGTCATTGTGGTGAAACAGAAGATTCCAGTTTTGTGTGATGAAGTGATTTCCGTTATATGCCAAAAAATAATTGTAGGTGTTTGAACTGTTTAATATGACTTGTTGAATATCTCAAACATATCTGTCATGAATGTTATCAAGTCTCTCTAAGCCAGTTAGATCATTTTTATCCCAAGGCAGAAGCTGCAATTAGTTTTTGGCAAAGTGACTTTAATTTATATGTTATTTATCAAGGTAAAGAGATCTGACCAACATGAAAGCAGAAATTCCAACAAATGTAACATTACAGTTCTATAACAAAGTTGTAAGTGGCGAAAATAAACTGGATTGAACATAATGTAGATACAGAAGAGTCAATAAACTCTTCATAAATCCTGTTGATTATAGTGTATTTAGCATCATAAGTAAAGATAATACAAATAGAAGACACATGGAAACATCACTGCTTTGGGATACAGGGGGTTAAGTGAATATGTGTAATTGTGTGATAAAAATGATGCTCCCAGCCAGCCTTGAAACATTCCTAATTTGTATGCTTTCCATACATATGAAAGTCCACAGGGATGAAATTATTAAAGATGTGCTTGATCACTGAAATTTTTATGGAGAGCAGGTGAGAGCTTGCATCATTTTGTTCACTATCCCAGAAGAGCTGAAAGAGCAGAGAGCAAACACTTTGAGTTCATAAACTGGAACAAATTTAATTCTCTTGCATTCTCACATTCAGACATAGGGCCCCTTAACCTTGATTAATATTTAATATTCCTGTTCACATATACTGATGCAGTACAAGTTGTTCTCACACAGCCACAAATGAAGGAAAATAAACAAATCTGTCATGGGTAAAAAAAAACAAAAAAACAGACTGCTAAGAGAGATGACTTCATTTATCATTTCCTATTATGACTTTGTTGCAAAACTTTTGGGCACAATAAATTACTTACTATGGCATTTGTAGTAACTTTGTAGGGTGCGGTACGTGGAATATCGAACAATTGTCCATAAAAGAGCAAGACAGATCAAAGGACAGGACAAACTTTGGATACCGCATATAGCGTTTTCATTAAGTCTAGTTATTAAAAATGAAACAAATTTAGATATGCACTCAGTGTATAAGTAAACAGAAAATAAAGCAAGCAACCAATCACACTGAGAGAGGGAGAAAGAGAGACTATATGTAGGTGAGCTGTCACACCAATCCAGGGTTCAGCATCATTCCCAAAGCCAAGCAACCTAACAGGAAATGGGTCTTGAGGCCTAGGGGCCCATCACATATCTTACAGAGACCAAATAGTCATTCCATTTGCACAGCATCCTGATAGGCAGCACATGTGAATAGAACGTAAAACCTGGTTCTGAAACCTGCCAACAGTTGATTAAATTCTTCAGTTTAAATTTGTTGCTTATTTCTGGGATGAGTAACATGAAAGAGAAGTTGTTTTTCCAGAGCTTCACCTAATTTGCATCCTACTTACATGCTGCTAAGCTGGCAGCTAGTTTCCCTGAGGTCATCTCAGGTGGTCAAATTTTGCAGGTCTAGCGGGTTTTCGCACCTGCACACGCCAGTCCTCTATCTCCATGCCTTAAAATCCACGTGGGCAGCGGGCAGAAAATACACTTTGGCTTGCAAGTCAGAAAGCTTGTCTGGGACATAATGAAGCGAGCGACATCCTTAAGCCTCCTGGTTACTAGTGCAGAGCATTTCTCTCTATCTGAGCAGTATGTTGTCCCATGCAGGCTAACGTCAACTCAGCTGTTACATCTGCCCAGGCTCTCCAAATCTCCTTAATTCCTTCAGCAGGCAGCTGGAATCAGCCAAGGGGGCATGCCAAAGATGGAGTAGTAGTTAGCAGCTGTGCAGCCATTCAGAGCTCTTTATGTATTTTGAAAAAGTCACCAGTCTTGAAATAGAACCTCTTTTTTGTCATTTCTTTTTTATAAAGTGTTCCCTTTCCAGAACAGTATATAAGGTCACTATCTGTGATTTTAATGGTTACTGCATATCTACACTTGAATGTGAGGATGATATGCTTGCTAGACCTCTTGCAATCGCTCTGCCAGGGGACTAACCAGTGTAAGAACGTACATCAGTAAGAAGAACATTTAAGAGATTTCAGGGAAAGCTGTGAAGATAAGCATAATGGCTGTAAAGTATACTAATCCAATTACAGCTATTCCATTACATTAAATTACAGAATTTAACTTTAATAAGGTATTACCAAGGGAGGGGTCACAGTGCGGTTGTCTTTCCATGGCTACAGCCAGAAACCTACACTTGAATGAAATATAGAGTGAAATATATCACCCACACACTATATAGTTTCAAGACTTCAAAAAATCCCCCCCCCCCCCATCAACTGGCAAGTATTTGTCAGGCCTAGAAAACACACGGAGTCACACTAGTCAACCCCGCAGCAGGAGTTCGTGTAAATGATGGATAGGTAGAAGGTTATATTTGTCTAAACAGTCAAGCAGAAAATGAACAGGTGAGACAAAAGAAATAAGCACACATTTTATTGAGATGTTCTGGAGGAAAGATGACTGCAAGAAGCGAGAGATGAAGAAGGATCCATGGAGAGGGGAGAAATTGATAAGCCAGATGAGACCACCAGCTGGCAAAGAAACAATTTCCCACGACCTACACTGTCAAAAATGCAGCTATGAACTCACTTTGGAAACAGTAGCTGTCTCTATCTGACAAACAAGTCAGATATAGCCGGCTACTGTACTTGTTAAATCGAGACTGGCTTTATTTCCTGCAGTCTTTGCCACAAGACTTCCATTCATCGGTATGTGTCTGTCCAGTTACCAAACAACTTTGGCTCATTGTTCTTTGAGAGCTGTTTTGTTCTAAAACACTGGCTTTATTGCATTAGTCATTTTGACAAGTGGTCCATGGAGGGTTTACTTTTTATGTATTTTATGTATTATTTTCTTATGAATAATTCCAATTTGACACTAAAAACATTTTTTAAATTCAGAATACCAACTAATCTCAGTAAAGATGGCAATTTTTCATCTTGACATTTAGATGAATTAAAATAATAACACACGTGATGCTCAGTGTTTCCCACTAATAGATTTAACAGTGTGGAAGATAACAGTCATTAATTTCCATTTAGCCTGTTAAAGAAAGGTTGTGTGGAAATCTGAAAATAAATAAATAAATAATGCCTGGGAAACCTGGGATTGCATTCTGAGCTGTCAAATGAAAAAGAATAAGATATCCTTAGAGCGTTGTTTACCTCTCAGGCAAACCCCTTGAGAGCCATTGAAGTGAACATCAAGTTTGTCCAAATGACAAATCAAGAGATGGTGGCAATATGTGCAACGACACCTGCTGAATGAGCGCTTTCTCTTTCAGGTTTGACAAAGTATTGTGTCTTCCCTTCCTAGAGGAATTTTTTCGGTGCATGCTCAAATGAACTTTGTTAGCTTGAGATGTGTCAACACTTTTGCTTAAGCAGCATGACTAAAGCTGATCTGGGGACACAGTCAGCCAGTGCTGGAAAGCAATCCGCAGCACTGCTCTATAACTAGCCTGAAATCAGCTGAAACTGTCTAACAACACAAACATCCACACTGACAACCCACCTTAGAAGATGTGTCTGCACTCAGGCAGTGTTTCATATACAGTAAATCATGATAAGTGTAGTTTAGTATACGACATTTATCTGTATTGTCTTTTTTTTTTTACGCAAGTCTAATCACTGTAAAGTTTGAGGGCCACAGAATTACAGGATACAAGCATCATCAATCTGTCACTGTCTGTGAACTCCTGCTCTCCTGGCAGAGATTCATGCAGTGAATTAATCAAAGGAACCGTTATTGCCAAATTACTGACATGGGTTCAAAGATAAATGTCTCCTGGCTGACGCCAACTGACAGCCCTGAGAGTGATTAATTTCACTCCACTCGGGTGATTGGCAAGAGACTCAAACTGAGGAGCTTGCATCATCGTTGTGCCACACATCATCACGTGTTGCACTTTTTTTCCCAGAGTCTGGATTACAACAGCAATCCGTATTTTACAGCTTACGGCACCAGTAAAGTGGACAACATATTCTTCAGTTTTTAACCGAAGGGGCACTGAAGCCCAAGGGTCAATGACACAATACTTTCTCAAAGGTATTTGAGCTGGCAACAGGATTGATTTATGTGGACACTGTCCTGTCAAATGCAATGAAGAAAGCAAGTAAGTGAAAAGCCCAAGGTTTTCTTCCAGTGACCAGAGCTTCATATAGCACACAATTCAATAACTGCTGCTGGCACTAATGCAGTTATGTTTTCCTACCGTGGACAGGCAGGGCTGCATCTCTGCCCGAGAAATAAATCTACTTGGATATTAGCATATTATTGTAAACATTCTGCTAAACGTCGTGATGTATTCACACTCAAAACAAAATGACAGTTTAAAGAAATCCTGCGATAACCCTAACAGGCTGTTCATAAATAATCAACTGCAGCAAATTGGTAAGTAATCAAATCAAATCAAATCACTTTTTATTGTCACATCACATGTGCAGGCACACTGGCACAGCACATGCGAGTGAAATTCTTGTGTGCGAGCCCCACAAGCAACAGAGATGTGCAAACACAACAACACAAACGAGCAAAATACAAGAATGGCCAACCTGAAACTAATAAATATATGTACAATATATAATAGTGTATGCATTTCTGGATGTGTATACTAAATATTTTCCTACGTGTGTGTGTGTGTGTGTGTGTGTGTGTGTGTGTGTGTGTGTGTGTGTGTGTGTGTGTGTGTGTAGAGCAAAACATCACCTTTTGATCTTGCCTGTTAGCAGAAATATCCCTATCAGTCTTGATATCACTCCCATGGAGAGTAACGAGATCGATCAAATCCATTATCTGGCTTTTGTGTTTATCACGCTTTAAAGTTGCAGCAGGGGCTTGCGTTGTCATAGAAACAGCTGCAGTAGAAAAAGGTTAGCTCGTTGTTGAACTTGGTAGGATGCATGGAGCGAAAAGAGTCATCATTATGGGAGATATCAGCAGCAAAAGCGAAGAGGCGACTGTTGCTTCTTTTGTTTGCTTAGAAAGCAAAGCCTTACAAATTATTATTTGCTGGTGACTGCAAATGTTCTTCCGCTATATGAAAAAGCAGGAGAATGTGTTGAGACGGAGGGGCAATATTGAGTCAAGGCAATAATACTGCCACAGGTGCAGGGATCTGGCTGAATTCCTGCATAGTAATAAAAGTCAGTGACAGAATTTTGTTTTCAAAGCACAGAATTGGTTTGTACCTGCACTACAATGCAATCATCTTGTCTTCCTTCCCCTCGAAAATGAATCTTGGCTGGCCCACACGCAGTAAAGCTGAGCCTCAGTGTGATGTCTTTTAACTTGAAGATTGCACATTAGCATTCACACTGTCTGGGGAAGCTTACCGAGCCTCACCAATGCAGCTTACAATCTATAAAAGGTTGGGCTATTTACAATAAATGCTTTCACTTCAGTTCAATTTTACGAAGAAGTGACAACGAGGACTCTATGATGTGTAGAGCCATTATCTTAAACAGAAACCATAACACTGCTCAGTTTTCTTATCCATGTAAAAACAGCGTATATTGTTATAGTATATAGTTGTAACAGTGGCCTAATGTGGTGTGAAGAATGTGATGAAAGTCGGCGGCATGATAACTTTAAAATGGAGCTTTCTAACTCCAACTGTTTGATGTTGTGAATAGAGTGTGTTTGAAAAGAAATCATTTTAAAGTGGAAACTTCAACATGTTGTTTTAGAAGGAAGTAACAAACAGCCATTATGATCATTTAACTGTGGTCATAGTTCACCATTTCATCTTAACATGGTTATATAGTTAAGTAATAAATACTAAATACTATAGGCGGCAGGTAGTCCTCATGCAGCAGTCGCCCCCAGCTGATGTCAGAGTAGGAGATATTCACCCCTATGCTACAAATTGCAAATTAATCCCGCATGAGCGAAGCCGCTGGCTGGCTGCTATGTCCATTTTGATTGATAATGGTTAAAAATGTTCTTCTTTTACTGTTACTTTTTGTGGATGACAAGGTTTAAAACTACTTAAAAAGACACACAAAAAAAAAAGTTACTCCGCCAGAGTGCCTATTTTGGGTCACTTTGCCGGTCCCAAGTCCGGATAAAGGAGGAGGGTTGGAATTACTGAAAACAATAATAAGAAAAGAGAAAGAAAATTTTAATTTGTAGTTCTAAAAATATTCTATATATTCTAAATGCTTTTAGTGTGTGTGTTTTTTTTTTTTAATCACTTTGTCTCTTCCACGATGTTATGTCTCTCTCCTACAGCTACAGCTACTGATACAATTACATATGCAGGACAAATTATGCAAATTAGGTGAGGACGTCATTTAGCGACTTCTAGCGACTTTTAGGATAGCCAACAGTGATTTTCCTTACTGAGGAGTTGGCAACACTGAAAAAAGTTAGCATTCATTCTCCAGCTTCACTGTTTATGTTATGCTAACATAGCTGTGTTGCTAGCGATCACAAAGCACATCATTATATACCAAGGTAGCCCAACTTCAGTAACCCTACAGACGTCACTGCTGTTTAGTTTCCTGTCTTCATTTATGTTGGAAGTGATAGCAAAGCTGTACATTTAAATTTTTTCACAAATCTCTCTTTCAGAACATGGTATATCATGTTTAGGTAGAAACTAGTGAGCTAACTTTTTGCTAACTTCTAACTCCGTTAAATTTAATACATTCTGTTTTCATGGATGCTTGGATGTTAAACTTCATTGTTACACCTGTTAAAGCAGCAACATTGATCATTTTATTAAAGATGAAAGAATTAGACAGTTTTTAACTCTCAGTGATGCTGCAGTGTTCGTTTGACTTTGGGACCTGAAGCGGAAAGAGTTTTGGACCCGGATTCCTCTGCGAGGCTCCTGACTATGGTAGCCATAATGCTCAAAACAATCCATCGAGCAGTGTGGCTTTGTAGCTTACCAAAGTTGCACTAAAACATTTTTTGACAGATTTTTGAGTGCCGTGTACCACATAAAATCAGTTCAAAGAGTGCATTTCTTAGTTTACACAGCTCGGTCAAAATTTTAAGCCACTTGAGTTTTCAGAAGGGAATCCAGAGCTCGGTTAGGCAACGAAACACAATACTGCCTATGGTATTCAGATGAGATGAGAAACTAACAGGCTAGATCTGAACCGAGGACAATGTGATTGCTGTAAGATAGGCAGCAGGAAGTGTCTGCAGTGTACGACAGGAGATAAGGTGAGGAGAGCGATCTCACCAGAGGCAAGTGTTTTGCTCTGCACTCAGCTGAAAGTGAATGGCTGATCTGTGCATCCACATGCATACACCTTGTTTAAAACCCCTGGTTCTTTTCCTTCAAAGGCTTTGCAAACTCAAAAGCCACAAAGGAGCCTTCTGAAGGAATATCTCCTGGTGTTTCAATGGGACAGCCGTGCGCCTAAAAATTTCTCTTAACTTGCAGATCTACATGCAGCCTCCTGCTTCACAGATGTTTAATTAAAAGCGGATCCCACTTTTTCCACTGAGATTTCTCATCTGAGTGGGAGAAATGTTGTAAACATAGCAGATATTTGATATTTGTTTTTATTGGCTTATTTGACGTAAATGCATTGTGTCTTCTTCTTCTGTTTTTGCATACCCACACGTTTAGGGGTAAGAAAATGCAGCTGTAACATATGGGATATGACGAATGTGCAGTTTGAAACAAGCTTCCTGTATAAGCACTTTACTAGAAAGATCACACCTTTCCATTTCAGCTAGGTTATGGTGACCCAATTACTAAGTTTTCTACAGACCATGTTGACTGGTTCACAAATTGTGTAGCTAATTAACAAGACAAACCTAATATGCACCAGTGGGAGACTAGGCTAATCTAAGTTGTGTGAATCATTTAAAAAAGAAATTGCAATGAGAAGAAGCACGTGTATTTGACAGGTGCAATGCACCCCATCAAACCAAAAATCATTTGAAGGAATACGTGTGACAAGAGGTCCTTCAGGGCAGTTGATAAGGGGATTACTTGACTGGTGCTTTTTGGCAAGCCAATACCCCATTCTTAGAAGTCAGAGGGATTTGAAGATACACATACAACCATGTGTGCACAAACACACAAAAACACTGTGTCTAAATGCTCGAGCTTTTCCCTCATATTGCTGAGGAGAGCACAGATCCCACCAGAAATCTCCCGGCAGGGCCTATATCAAAAGCTTAGTCTGCTGCAGCAAGGATCACACCTCTGGGAATTCTCCCCACAAACACGTAGCTGAGAACAAAGGCAGTTATTGTCAAAGTGTGTTCTGATTTAACTTATAATTACATTCAATGAGGAAAAGCAAGGCAATCTAGGCTGTGTGAGATATCACATCCAAAGATTCAATGAACCGATTTGCCATAAAAGCTGAAGATAAAATGAAACAAGGAGCAGAAAACTGAGACAATCAATGAGGAAGGTGATGCAAGCTTCCCACATATTTAAAAAGCAGAGGGAAAAAATATTATTACAGTATTCGTATCGTGCTACAAACTTCTGTTGCTCATGTTTAATATAAAATGCTGGTGCAAGTTCAGATAAAACAGAACATTACTGCTGTGCTTCATAATTCGTGGGTACTTTTGTGTAAAATACTGACTTCAGGAATTTCATTTCTTGAGCTGTTGTGTTTCAACTTTTTACATTGCCTCAGAAAAATTCTACAGCTCTTTGTCCATTCATACATCCTTGTAACTACTTATTCAGTTCAGGGTCGCAGACGGGCTCTGACATGCAAAATGCACCGATAACAACAAAAAAAGAAAATTTTAGAAAGAAAATAACAAAACCAAAAACACAACAATTATACAGAAAACTTCAATGCAATCAGTGGAACCTAAGTCGGTGGTGACAGGCACAAATCTTTTCTCAGTCTTTGCATGTCTTTGCATGAATTTTAAACAGAGTTTGAAAGGATGAAAGATGAGATTGGAATCATAAAGTACCTTTTTAACAAAGGACATTTGAAATTAGAATTTCATACACCACAGAGTGTGAAAACTTATTATCAGTGTTTAACCCACCAACAGGGTCTCTGCAATTGGTATTACAAGTCTCTCACTTGACCCAAGCTTGAATACAGAAACTAGCCATTTTATACTATGTACAATAAAAAAAACTCTCATGTTATTAACAGTGTGTTTAAAAAATAGACCATCTTAGCCTCACAATTAGCATTATACCTGACTGATGTATACACATCACATTATATGACATAATAAGTGCAGCATATCCACCTTCCTTTGTTAGTTTAAAGCCAGGAGAGTTAACAGTTTTGCTGATATACTCTATGACAAAGAGTATTAGTATTGTTTTTATTTTAGCTATGTGTGGTCTCTTGATGGAGACAAACATTGGCAAACATACTGTCACGGTCCTGGGTCTCCTGACCCAGCGTTTTTAGTTCTTTGTGATTTTTGTATTATTGTACTTGTGTGTGATTTATTCTATGGCTTCTAGTTTTGATCCCTTGCCCTTCATGTCTCTCTGTGTCCCCTCTGTTCTGTGTAATTGTGTGTCTTTGCATGTTTGAGTTTCTTGTTTTCTGTCACTCTGCATTGTGCATTATGTTCTCATGGTTGGTTTTTTGTTACTCTCTCTAGTCTAGTCTCTTGTGTTCCCAGCTGAGTATTTCCCTGTGTATTTTGGTTCTTAGACCTCTGCCTTATGGTTTATGTCTCTGTATTTCTTAGTTGCTGTCTCCACTGTGTCAAGTTCGCGTCTCTGTGTGATACTTCCTGTTTTACTTTGATGGTCCGTGTCTCATGTGAATGCGTCCTGCTTTGCTTGTCTCGTCAGTCCTGATTTCTCCCAGCTGTGCCCTCCTTCTGTGTCTCATTCCCCTCGTTACTTCCCAGTGTATTTAAACCCTGTGTTTCTCTGAGTCAGTGTCGCGTCGTCCCTCATGCTGTGTGGATCTCCCTGTGTGTCTCTCTGTGAGTTTTCCAAGTTCCCAGTTTAGATTAGTTTGTATGTTTTTTCCCTGCCAGCAAATAAAGCTGAGTTTTGAGTTCACCTCCCTGAGTCTGTGAGTCCTGCACTTTGGGTCCAACTCCTGCCTGCCGCACAGCGATTCATGACACATACAAAGCATTGGATAACACTGGCAGGCAGAACAGGTATCATCAGTGCTGATTCACTGCAGTGTGCTTTTGGCGTTTGAACGGACTTTTTCATGATATATGTTGAAAGGTGATTTACATTGTATGAATGCCCTTATGATTCTGATCTCATTGATTTCCTCCTCCCTCCCATTTAGCAGTACATAGGGAAAGGACTTACTGTGTACTACAGAAAAAAGAAATTATATCTACTTGTCACCAATGACTGTTTCCATCCACTCAAAATAAATAACATTCTTCGTACATTTAAATGAGTATTCTGAAAGGGTAATGTGTGTGTGCAAGTAAGCAATATGAAAGTTATAACATAATGATTATATAATTAATTTACACTTGACACCTACTTTATTGCATACACCTTGCTTGTTTGGGTTAGACCCATTTTTGGCACAGGCTCAATACGTTTCTGGAAATATTTCCGCATAGATTTGGATCCATATTGACATGATAGCATCGATGATGTGAATCTCCCTTTTCACCACATCCCAAAGGTGCTCTGGTAGATTGAGATCTGCTGCTTGTGGGGCCATTTGACTACAGAGAACTTAATGTCAGATTCACCAGCTTGAAACCAGTTTGAGATGATTTTGAGCTTTGTGACGTGGCGTGTTACCCTGCTGAAAGCAGCCATTACAAGACGGATACCCCGTGGTCACAAATGGATAGACATGGGCAACAACAATACAGTTGGCTATGGCTTTTAAATGATGCTCAATTGCTACTAAGTGGCCCAAAATGTTCAAAGTGGCCATTCTCTCACACTATTACACCACTAGTAGTAGCCTGAACTACTGATACTAGGCAGGATGGATCCATGTTTTCATGTTGTTTATGCCAAATTCTGACCCTTCCACCAAATGTCGCAGTGGACTAATCAGATTAGGCAACATTTTTCCAATCTGCACTTGTCCAGCTTTGGTGAGCTCATGCAAACTGTATCCTCAGTTTCCTGTTCTTAACTGACATAACCCATCTGCTTGAAGGTTCAATAGGCGAAGTATTCAGAGACATCTGTATATCTTCTTCCATCGCTGATTAGATATTTGCATGAACAAGCAGTTGTGCAGATGTACCTAATGAAGTGGCCAGTAAGTGTGGACAGTCCCGATCCAAATATTCAAAGAGAACATTTTATAGAGCAGCATGTTTTAAGTAAGCTATAGCTTAGAGACTCTCTTTTATGACACAGAGACTCCAGTTATTAAAAGAATGAGGCAAACAACAGAAAACACACTAAATTGAGAGTGGGAAGAAAGCCTAATGGTGGTAGATTATAATGGTATTACTACTTTGTGAGACACAAGTAGGATACACGCAGCAGGCTTGAGGTGTCTGTGGGATGATGGGACTGACACTCAGCGGATGAGTCACACACAAGCTAAGCAGAGGGGTGAGGATCATAAAGACTTCTGCTCAGCTGTGAGCAGAAAAGAGCGTTGCTCCATTGAGTCATCCTCTACTGGTTTTGACCTTTGTCACTCAGACCTTTATCTGCTGACTGTTTACATCCATAGCTGAAGGTCTATATTGAATCCTTGGGTGTTTATACTCCTTCGTTGCAAGCCAAAGATGATGTAATGAGGGATTTTTCCAGTAGGTTTTAGTCAAAAGTGCTGCAATGGCTCACTACCTTTGCAGTTTAATGGGATTATGACAACATTGTGATATATTAATCTTGTTGTGATATTTATGCTAAGCTAATACGGAGATGAATTACGCTCTGACTACAACCAGTATTAGTCACAATTTTAGAGGCTTTTGATATTCTAAAATCAAGTGAAACACTTGCCTGGAGTACAAAATAAGCATCGTCTATCATTTGACTTTAGATCAGCAAAAGTATTACTTTTTAGTACGCATCTCATTATTACTGCAACAGAATTTAAAGAATATTTTGAAATTTTGGGACGTACACATCTGCTTTCTTGCTAAGAGTTTGACAAGAAGATTTATATCACTCTTATGTGGATCCTTTAAGTATTAAACTATAGCCAGGAGCTAGTTAACTTTGCTTGCATAAATTTGGGGGAGAAAAGAGACACATTGCCTTCGGTTGCTTTGGAATCGAATCAAAGTAACAGTCTATGTGCTGTCACTGTGCAAGTACATATCCAGAACATATCATCTAGTTAAACTGTACACTGGTATTTCTGACGATTAAAACACTGAGAGACAAAGTAAAAGGCGATGGCGAGCTAATTTTATTTCTTTGGGACAAAACCAGGATAGCTATTCTTCTTTTACCCCTATATGCAAATCCAGAGATATGAAAAAAGAGACATGGGTCTTAAAATTTTGAATGTGAGAGAATTTCACAAAAACAAAAAAGGAAGAATTCACAAGTCTGAATTTAAAAAATATATATAAAAAACTGTGTCCGATGTGACTGGTGATTCTAGATTAGATAACTGAACAATGCTTAAAAAATTGCTTTAAAAAATTGAGCAGACAAATAACTGGGAGATGCCAAGTTTGCACTACTTTTTTCTTGAAAACCTTTAGTTAAGCTGACCAGCTACAGGCTGGAACTTCATATTTAGTGACCACACATAACAGCGGTATCTTCCCATGTCATCGAAATCTTGAAATCAAAAAAGCTTATTTTGCCAGATGTACAACCATTACAGTAACTAAGGGGAATTCTATGTCCTGGGTCATGTAGACCTCAATATAACTGTTGGATTAAACCAGTGCAGCATAACTAGTAAACACTCCATCAGCAGCAGCACATTATGTAGTGCGCCTGAAGCTGACGTAACTCATTCCAGAAGCTGCACAGTGGTCACATGTACCTAGGTCCTTTGCCAAGCCATCCCATCCAAGTCAATTTCACAGCTCGCCTGTAGTGAGTTTTTTCCCTTCTTTCTTCTCTTTCAAACTCAATTTCAGCAACTTCTGGGAGACAGCAGTGGCCTCACTGTTAGTCGATCACATTTTCTCATTAATTTAAAGGCACCGTAGTTGCTGTTTAATTCATTGTCTATCCATGTGCATTAAGGAAACTGCTTCGCCATAGTTTAAAAAACCCAAACAGCCTCAGACGTATGACACTGTTGTTCCAGACTTGATAAACCACCAGTCAGGATGTGTTACAGTAGGATGTTCCGGAGGACTGCCACACACAGAAAAAAAAAAAAAAAAGAGTAAAACTATTCATACACATACAGTTTAGTGTGTGATCCTAGTATATACAAATGATATTTTTTACAGGATATGTGAGCTAATGGCTCTCTCAGATGAAGTGCCTCACCACATATGTCAGAGTAGTTACACCTCTATCAGTATCTTTCTACATGTGATTTGAACTCCAATTTGTAATTACAAAATTATGAGGATTTTTCTCTATTACATTAAAAAAAAAATGAAAAATGAAAGCATGTGTATGTGAAGGTGCATGAATTTGCATTCTGATGCATGCACCAGTACGCTGCTGGCACAGGTGTGCAGGGGCTATTTACATTCATTTTATGAGCTATAAATGACAGAGCAGGAATCTTAGATTCATCAAATAATCGTCATTCAGTGGGGGTCATCCTGATTATCATAGCATTAAAGTGACATATGAAACAACCATTAATAATTCATAAGGTTGTCCGCCTCAATTAAGGGCTTCCTTCTGGTCTTATATCTGGCTTGTACACCAAGTATTGGTTTTCTTTATGATTGTTAAGGTGTTATGTCTCCACCTAAAGGTACTCCGAGGAACTGTGTGGGGATCGTTCATCTATGTGTGAGCCCCACATGACAAAAAGCTGAACTGATAGGCAGGATAATCATATAAACACTCAGAGCAGCATTTTAATCAGAGCCAATTATAGATCTCTGTCATATTTAATGACACATTAGGTACAAGTTGATACGATTAGCCTTGTGAAATTAGTGGAATTCAAGGGAGATATTGTACTCATCCAATTACAGATATATATCTATAGTTTTTCATTGGGAAAAAAAGCAATTATTACCATTAATGCAACTGTAGATAATGCATTACAAGTAAAGTTTTATTATTCAGCTTTAAAAATACCATTACATGCTCCCAAGATAAATGTACAATAGATTGTGCAATTCTATACAGAACATTTTAAAGTGTCAAAAATGTTTCATAAAGTGGTTTAAATAGTGAGAAAACTACAGGAATTCTGAAAGTTTTTCCTTTACTTTCTCTTCAATGTTTGCATAGTATTTCATTTGGACAAGTATTGCTTTTGCGGCCTGTAGCTCTCCTGAAAAAGAAAGAAAGAGGGTGAAAAAGGAGGTTTAATCAATGACTCACTCAGTGACTTAAAGGGAAGCTTCAACTAGATTACAAAACACACAAAGAAGAATGAGTGGGAGGAATAGACACTGTTTCAAAGCAGCATCTGAATATTATTACCTTTACGAAGAGCAGCATCTATATGCGCTGTCAAGTCTGCCAGTTTTCCTGCAGGTAAGGAAAAGGCAAGTTCTATATCTGCACGTGTTTACAACATACCCCACACGTGGTGCTGTTTATTCACAGTGAAGAGATCTACTTAGAAACTGTACAGATTCTATACACATAGGCAAGTCTGTCACGTACTGACTTTACTGGGAGGCAATTATGACTGTTTCTGTAATGTAATGGGTCATTTGTTATGTAAAATTGGGGGCAAATTAAAAACTACTGTAGTCAGTGAAACTGTTCCCATTGGACAAGCACATTTCCTAATATCCTATGATTTGTCCTCTTCAGAGACAAGTTTAAATTTTAATCATCCTTAAGCTCAATAAAAACTCATCAAAATCTGCAAGTTCTGCCACATGCGGCATGATGTGAGCTATACTGAATTGAATCTGAAGGCACACAATTGTATCTGCTCCATCAACCAGCAACTGGCTCTGTTTGAAAAATCCAAAACAATTGTATAGGGACATTGTCTTTAAGGACTAATAGATAGCGGCGTGTGGAGACTGCTGTCTGCCATGTATAAAGCCCCTTGCAGTAGCAAACAGACATACATTATGCTGAGCGTTTTGCACTACAATTGACATTTAAAAATGTTTTTCTTGTGACACCTTCAGCGTGAGCAGTTTTGAATCACAATGAGAAATTCAAAGCTGCTCACACTGCATTTCCTGGGACACGAGTACATTCTTCCATAATCCAGTTTTTTTTTTTTTATCCTGTTCATTTTTAGTATTTATTCTGCATTAATGATTCTGAGTAATTACTGTGTATTCAGTGTTTAATGACCTTTTCATTTACTATATTTCATTGTTCATGTCATTCTCACCTTGGATTCAATCTGCCTACATATGCACTCCACCAGTGCTGGTCTGTTTGGTTGCTGTGAAAATGGGTAAATCCCTTGCTTCTCTGTTGTATTTCTGACAAGAGTAGCTCCTTGAGGAGTGTTAGATGTAGTGCTACACTGCACTTGAGGTTACTATGGTAACCACAGGTGTTTCCAGATAGACCAGAGCTGAAATCTAAGGGATTGCAACCTTGACCCTTAAAATCAAGCATGTGTGCAGTTCAGCCATTAAGTGATTCTCATCTCACACTTTAATAACTGACGATTTAGACTGAAGTAGATACATCTGACATGCAGAAAAATGTACATTACACATCCACTTTTGCTACATTAGGCAAACGACTTGCTAGAAATCTACTTAAGTAAAGTTAAAATAACAACTTGTTTACCTTTTATATCTCGGCCAATCATAATGGCCTCTTCTGGAGCCTGTGCTTCATCGAGGGCCTCATTAATCTCCATCAGCTTCATTAGAAAATTTGAATCAGCTCCAGAGTCTGTGCCCTCTTCTATATTCATTCCCTCTAGTTCCAGCTGAAACATATGATGGGAATCTGTCAAAGGTTGCTCCTTTAGATGTAAGACACCAGTCTTGACTGCCAAATGGTGACGAACGTGATCACACAGACAGACCTTGTAATTACGAATTTTGCTACAAGTTAAATCAGAGATTTGAAACTCACCATATAAAGACCACGACTCAAAGGCTTAAGCAGAGTGCCGTATGCTTTGTTAATGAGAGCAGACTGGCTTTCTGAATACTCCTGTTCTTTCTGCAAAAGAGGGATGTGTTGTGTTAGGATTATTTCTAAGCATAGCAAGTTCAATCCAAAATCATTTATTAAAAAGGAAAAGCAAGGCTGTATTATAATGTTTTGTTTTTATTTGTATTGCTATGGATTTGAAAGAATGAACCTTTACAATATTCACAGAAAATGTGAGTGATTTTACACTTTGCAATCGCAATCTATAGCATTGTCAAAAACCTTTATGATACTGATAATTATCTGTATGACATGCATCAACTCTTGCAGTCAAGCAGTTTGGGACCCTTCAGGAGATGCAGGTGTGAGTTTGACATGACAAATGTGCGGAAACAAGATGTGAGGTTTGGGTGGGAGCGGGGGTGAGAGCTCCGAAATGGTTGGCAGATCTGAGAACATTTTGCAGCTATCAGGTCTGTCGGCTCTGGTGAAAATCAATAGTCGGAAGCTCTGACCCATGGGCCCATCGCGTGAGGCTGTTTCTCTAATAACAACCAATGCAGTAGGTGGCTGCCTCATATAAGTAATGACTTTTCTATATATGATGCAAACCCCTGAGGGTGGAAGATGTCTAATTAAGAAAAAAATGGCCAGAGGTGGTGATAAATAAAACAGATTCAGTACAATATTGGACAGGTTGTGTATAAAGAAACAATTTAGGCTACCTCTCCCCTCTCACATTCTGCTGAATATGAGTTTAGCTTTCATATCATATCATGACAACATTCTGCCTTTCGCTTTTCCACCTGAGTGTACAGAATAAATTACACCCAAAGCAATACATCTCCTCTCCATCTTGCATTCATAATGCTTATTCTCGTAAACTGCCATGCATTTTTCTTAATGATCTACAAGGGGGGAAATGGAAAATGGGGAGTTTTAACACTATTTACCACATTGTAAAATAACATCTAACACATTAAAACCGATGCACTGGGACAAGCCTTATTTCCTTATGTGAAATTATTAGGCAAGTGATCACCCTTACAGTCTCACCGTAAATGAGCTGTGGGCTCAATAAGATTTGGCAGGAACCTCAAACCTGACACAAAATTCTTTTTTGAACTAAAGGAAGTGACAATTTACAAATGCAAAGATTAAGAAAACATCAGACTTCTTTCCTAAATTAAACTTCTTTCCTTTTATTGTCTATTTCATGGAAAAAAGATCTCTAGTGGTTTAGTATTTACCTCACAAAATTATGGAACTCTTAAATGTCCATTGTACAGGATTTATTGTAAGAAAAGAACATTCAGTATTAAATTAGTGTTTGCACACTGGTGTATGCTCAGCTAAAAATATGATGCAACCCCCCCCCAATAAAAAAAAACAAACAAACAGTAAGGTGAGGGGTAGTCATATTGTTGCAAACTACACCCTCTGTGCTCGATGACACTAATATGGGTGTTCTACCTTCTGCAGTTACATAACCTACCATTTATTTTGCCTGTGGAACTTCTCTGCCCAGCCACTATGCGATTTTACCTGTACATTTGTCATTGTCAGACTCAATTTGGCTGAGTTTGTCAAAACATCAAGCATGAGAAGGCACTGGTTTGTATATTTGCTGAGTCTGGGATATTTACATAACTTAATTACATCAGAAATTTGCTACCTGTTAAATATCCTTTAAATATATGCAACTTAATTACTTAATTACAACTAAATATTCTGAAATTTAGAAAACAAAAATATAGAAACTAAATGAAAGCTAATTGGATTTTAAAGCAAAAAATGTAAACAAATGAACAACCAAAGCTATATAATTATATAACCTTAAAGTTAGCTGCATTCTGTGTGCTCGTCTAAAGGGAACAGAATCCCAGCCTTAGTCCTACATACTGCTCCTTATTAATTTTTGATGAACAAAAAAAAAAAAAAAGTATGTCACAGAGTGACATAATGCAAAATAATGCAAGTGATAGGTTTTTCCAAGATATCCTCTCCCCTTGGTACATATCTTTATCTTTCAAACTCTAAATTTGCCATCTCTCAGCACAAGCTGAAATACCCCTGATGACATCACAGCAAAATTGTGTCATTTTTCTTCAACTTGTCAAAACTCTTCCAGAGCAATAGACAATATCATCCTATTTGTAGCTGGGGGGGGGGGGGGAAACAAACAAAACAAAAATACTGCCGTGCTACTGTACACCACTGCAGTGGATTTTAGATTAAACAAAGGCACACAAAAATTTGGAAAACTGATGATATAACTTTAAATATGAGAATGATTTTTAATACGTGGACAAAAATTCTCTTCTGATGACTGCCTGAAGTCCAGAAAACATGGACATCACCAAATGCCGTTTCTCCCATTGAGACCCTCTGCTAGTCTTAACTACTCACTTCCTGCTTGTTTGTATGTCTCTCCTTTCCGTTTTATCTTCATTTACTGAAAAGCATGCTCTTCTATGTTGAGATCAGGTGACTCACTTGGCCATTGAAGATTATCCTATTCTTTTGCCTTGAGAAGTTCTTGGGTTGCGTTTGCAGTATGCTTATCTGTTATGTGCTGTCTGATTTGCTGTATTTGGGTGAACGTGAGAAGAAACTGCACTTGAGAATAGATCCTGCTACTTCTGGTAGCGGTCGCTTGATCAGTAAACACTTGTGGGGCATATTATGTCCCTCCCATAACACTGCATCTACCATGATTGGCAGATGATGAGCCATCTCTCTTCCTATTATGACTTCCTTGTTCTTGAGTGTAACCAGTGTTTTGTTGGTGTTGTCTTGTTGTAAACCATCTACTAGAGTTGCCTTATAATGGTCCATCAAGGCTTTTGGTGTTATTCAGCTGGCCAGTGCTTTCCTAATTTTTCCTTTTCTTTTTTCAGTATTATGGTGACCCTATTTACTCGCAGCAATCTGACATCATATTAAGAACTTCAGTGAAAATCCACTAGATATTAGTTCAAAACTTTGAATGAATGTCAGATATTATATCTACATAAAGTTTCATAAAATACACAAGGAATCAACCTCAGCCTCACCACGACTGTGATTGTCAATCAACTGTCCAATTAGGAGGATCTGAAAATGCCAAAGCAGGTAATGCAATACTTTGTATTAAACCCATTGAATCAAAGTTAAAAGTTTGCATTTCAGTGTAATTTTGACAGTTTTAAACATCTTAAATCTACCTTGGTGGTGTACAGAGGCCAAATTAAAAAGACGGTGACATGGACCTTCCTTAGTGTAATTAGAGTTTACATAATGGGTCAATATACACAAACACAATCAGGACTGTCTTGACAATGAAGTAATTGTTTCAGTGATCTTATTAAGCCAAACCGTCCAAATTTATTTGACTAATAAAGAAAATAATCCGCATATAAAACATCTTAATAGTCACAACATCTTACCCCCTATTTTCACTCTATTATTTTCAGGGGAACAATCTCAGCTACTTACTTTCCCTAATCTATCCAAATAGACTCCTGAGTCACAATTTAGCAGCTTGTGATGAAACCTTTTATCCTGGTAGGAGTTACAAAGTGTCCATTCATAAGGCAAGATGAGTAATTGAATGAAAACTTTCTAAACCAAAGTTAACTTTTGCTTTCTTAACCTGTATAAATATTTAATATATTTAATATACCTCTGTTTTTCTCATTTTGGATTTTGCAGTTATAATATAAAATGTTTTGGAACGCAGGTCCTAGTAGGCACTTTTACATTTCACAGCAGGAAAAGCACTAGTTTAATTATCAGCATAAATAACATAAATTCATGTTGGCTTACTGGAGTTGCCTCCTGGTTTTCATAGCTGAAATAAGCAGCCAAGAATCCCTTCAGCTACACTGATGCAATTCAACATGTAAAGCTGTTTATATTACTAGATTTGTCCATTTTTCCCAATTTTATACCCCTTTTTTCTTTTCCCTGAGAAACAAATGCTTGTTCGTCTACACATCTACAATTCCTTAAACTTGCTTCCTATGAATTGAGCTTGCTTGGTAGCTTAAAACAGACCAAGTTCCCTAACCAGGCCCTACATTTGTCAGTGTCTTTTAACAAGCCCATCTTTCTTACTTTGCCCAGAGTTACTCCCATGGCCAAGTCACAATGAATTATCACGACAAAACAAAAATGCACACACAAGTGGACAAATGGGGAGAAGGGGTCAGACCCAATTTCCTGTGTCACAGGGCGACTAATAGAAAGGAAAGTGTTCTCTGACTCACAGACCATCTCACTCAGCAGATCTCTTTCCCCCTTACATTGCCCCTGCCTACCACAGATTTCTGGCTGAAGTTGTCTGGATGAAGAGACCGCTGGAGCTGCAAGTATGTTTTCTGCAGCTTTTGTGTGTCCAGTGTGAATGTGTAGTCACTGAAAAAGGTAACACGTGATAAAATGAATGGACTGGATTCATTTGGAAAACTTTTAAAGATGGTGGCATATGTTAAGGTAAACAAGAAACTCACCAATCCATGATCTTGAAGTAGGATGTCCCTTCTACTGGGGGCTGCACTGCTTTGCATGACACGCAGAAAAATGCAGGTCTTTTGTCAAGAAGATGCTTACAATTCCAACAGTTCAATTTAATTTGACTTGTGCAGCAATTCCTGGGTGAAGCGGATTGATTAGTGAAGTAAAACAGCTCTCTCCCCTTTCTGAGTGCTCTGAAGTTCATGTTGCTGTGCCATGTGCCCTTCCTGTGGAGGCTGGTAGACATACAGTAAGCTGTACATGTAACAGCTTTAGAAACAAGCACTCGGTTGGTGGTTAGCCAGCTTGAGTGCAGTACAGCCCGGGATGAGCCAACAATCCTCAAAGAGTTGACAGACAACATTTCTGGAATTAAAATGCACTACTCGCTGTCGTGCACTCAATAAATACACGAAATGTTCGCTGCCAAAACACATCTCTTCCCGGAAAAACAGGAAGGAAGGAAAAAGGAAGAAGAGCGTTCTTCTTCTACGTTTTGTAATGCTGCCACACTGCCGCCGCTCGGTGGGTTTCGAGTTCTCGATGGAAAACCAACAGCTAGCTGGCAACAGCAAACGCAATTTGTAAGGAACTATTGATAAAGTATCCTTAGTTTTGGACACAGCACACCAATTGAAGTAAGCTGAGCACCTCACAAAATTTTCAGTGTTTGTAAGTAGTGTACTAGTGTCGTTTTAGGTGCGGCTTTTGCCGAGGATGTAACGATAACAAGAACCCCTGGTCTGCATGTAGCTAGCTTAGCTCACTAGCTGAACAGTATAGCTTAGTTTGCGAACATGTCTTAACAACAAAATGCCTTTATTCGTGGTCGGTATTGACAAATAAGCTGGTTGTTGTCAGATTCTAGTTCACGCCCTTAAAAACAGCCTTTCATGTTATTTAAGGGCACATGTAAAGAAAAAAAGCACCCGGGTTTAACTTTATGTTGAGTAGCTTGCTCAGCTAGCTAGATGACAAAGGCATCCCATGTTATGGTTATGAGCGGTGACAAAAACAAATTCAAACTAGCTTATTTTTATTATTATTATAATAAATAATCACTCGTTTAAGAAGCATCAGCTTAAAACATCACTTAATGCACGCTTGCGTAACTTTAATTGCCTTTTTCAGAAAGTCTAGAAGACTGCATTTTCATACCAAGTGGGTTGTTGTTTTTTTCTCTTTCAGATTCAACTGCGTTCTGATAAAACAGGCAATGCTTCATGAAGAGTTCTGGATACTCAGTGAGTGGCTAGTCCGCCAGGGACATCATCAGGCACTGGAGCACAGATAACACCTCCAAACTTGTGAGTTTATTGACTAAGAGTACTTTTTGCTGCTTCATCATCCATCCATACAGGCGGTCGCAATACAACAGCTGCTAGCTGTGTGACGAAAAAAAAATTCTCTGAACACTGGCCAGTCTAAATATGCTTATTTGGCCAAGAATCAGACTAGGCGTCTCGACTGTTTGTCATTACAGTTTCCTACCAAAGTACAAGCTCTGTGATGAATGCCAGGTCTTGATTCTTGTGTGTGTGTGTGTGTGTGTGTGTGTGTGTGTGTGTGTGTGTGTTTATGGGAGGTTGCAAAAGCTGACGGTAGAGTATTCCAGAGAGACACTTGTTGGAGACAGCAGCTTCTATAAGGTAAACAGGATCTCTTCCTGAAGGTCGAGGGAGGTACTTCTCAAGGCCCCCACAGACAATACTCTGGGTATTATTAACGGAAACCACTAAGAATAGAGAGCAGGGGAGCAAGGTGGCTCCTCTGGCGGTCACGTTGTTTGGGTTAAACAAGCCAAAACGGAACATCTTCTTAAGAAGAGTGACTTCTCGAGCTTTCATGCTGGGTGTGGCAATTTAGAGGGCTTTATCTGGCTCTGATGTACAGCAGAGGAAAGGGAGATTAGTTGTGGATTGCTCTTGGCTGTTTATGTATGGAGGACTTGTGCTTTACAATTAGAATCTGTAAGTAAAACACATTTTCATACCTAATAGGACATTGTTAACCTATCATTTTATATAAGCTATGTATTATGTGCCTTTTTTTTATTTTGGATTTTTTAAGGCAGTGCATGACTTTGGCTGGTCCAGCAATATCCCCCAGATAATGCATTACCTACCTACTAAAGGAAAGAGTCTCTGTATGTTTGTGTCTGTTCTTCACTTTTCTTAAACATTCATCATAAGGAAGGTGATATATCCTAGTATTGGGACAAAAATTTCCTGCAATGCATTTTTGTTCTAATTGCAAATACATACATAGATACATACATACATACATACATACATACATACATACATACATACATACATGTATTTACTCAGACATACATGTCTGAGTAATCATGTCTGGTATGTCATTACTTGTGTTTCATAAGTTTGTCAGTTATATTTGGATGATGAATTGATTTTGTGTTAATCAGCTGACTTCACTTTGTGTGATCTAAAATTTTTGAGGAGATATTACTTTTTATTGGAGTTTGACTAATCTATTCATGTTTCTTCTTTCTGAAGGACAAATTGTATCAGACAGCATATTGGAATCGGATCAGATTTTTTTGAATCACCAAATATTGGTATTAGTATTAGTACAACCAATACAAAACTAATAGCAAAGAAATTAGATTAGATTAGATTAGATAGAACTTTATTAATCCCTCGGGTGGGTTCCTCTGGGAAATTCGATTTCCAAAAAAGCACAGCACCGACAGAAGTTACAGAATATTATATATATATATATATATATACACACACACACACACACACACACACACACATATATATATATATATATATATATATATATATATATATATATATACAGAGACAATATAAATAAAATATACGAAGGGGATAAATAGAATAAATAGGAATAAAAAATACAAGTGAATTGCACATTTCAAGTATTGAGGTCTATTGCACTGTTGACTATTTACAAAAGTATTGCACAAAAGGTATTGCACAGTGAGGTGAAGAGGCACTACAGCTTAGTTGTTCCCCCCTCCTTTGTCCTCCTGTTTCCCCTCCCTCTCCCCTCCAGAGAGGAGTTAAACAGTCTGATGGCGTGTGGGACAAAGATGGGACAAAATCAGAACGATGTTAAACGATGATTCAAAGGGTTTAATAAAAAAAGTGTTGGATTACCTGTTTTGGCATTTTCATATGCTCACAAGTTACTAGTAATTAGCAGTCGGGTTTATAACGCTATAGCCTCCAAAGTAGCATTGCTTTGGCTACAGCATTTTTCTCTTTGGATCCTCCTTGGGCTGGTTTAATTATCTTTACTGTCACCTTTGTGTTAATACCTACATGCTAAAAGAAACATCTTGAGTGTGCCCTTGATAGAGTATGGGTTTGTGTCATTTTGTGGGACTGTAGCATAAGGTTTATGTTGTTAACTCATGGTAATGTGACAGCGTACATTATGTCATACCACCTTGTTAATAATGCAAAAGTTATATAATGAGCAGTGTAAGGAATTCCTTTCTTCAGTGAGTAAATATGTAACAAAATGAATTCATTTTTAATTTTGATGACTGTGTCCTCAGCAGCTTAGTAAGGCTGTCTGCGTGTATCTTCCATCCAGTGTGAAATTGTCTCACATGCTGGATTATAGAGCTGGGCTATAGAACGATAACGATATGTATTGCGAAATAACCTTTTCTCGATAGAAAAGGTTAGTTTACTAAACAATAGTTTACTATTGCGATAGGCCTCATCTCTCTTGTCCTCTTAAAAAGAACAGCCAATTCAAATTAAGTAGCGCAGAGCCAAACCAATCACAGCCGCAGCGTCACGTCACGTGACTTGTTACGTACAGCACAAGTGCCAAGCCGCACATGTGTATTGGTTTGGGAAGCAGCCAGCCACCCGAGTGTGCCAACTACAGAAAAATCAACCGAGAGCGTGACCGAAGGTTACCGAAGAGAAAACAGATGATGGTTCCAATGCTGGAGAGATTGTCGAACGGAAGTGCCATAGAAGTTCCGTAGTGTGGAGGTATTTCGGCTATTTCAAATCTGACAAAAAACAGAGTAGCGCGCACTGTAAATTGTGCCAAAAGCAAGTCTGGAAATACAATAAACCGGTGCATGCTCAATCTCTGACTGGAAGCGCTAATTCGTCATTCGGCTTTTGTCAGACTAAAGTAACTGTTAAAACTGTTTGAAAAGCGAAGCTATACAACAAGGAGAGATTGAGAATTTCCTTTTAGTTCTCAGTTTATTTGATATTGACAAAAGTTAGTCAATTTTGTCTGATCTTCTGTAAAACAAACTAGGATTTATTTTTAGAATTAATATTTTGTTTCTAAGTGGAATTGACAATTTAGTAGTCTGTTTTGTTTGTTCTATTTTGAAACGCTTTAGTGGCTGCCTTTTGTGTAGTTTGCAATATTTGCCTTTATTTATCTGAAAGTCTCATGTTCCTTAAGTACATCTACCCTGTTGAACTTATTATGGGAAATAAATATTTAAATCAAAACAAGCTGCTGATTATTTCACATTTTACTTGTGAGCAACGGCACATTTAAATCTTACAAATATAGTTATTTGGCTTATATCGTGATATATATCGTTATCGCCTGAAATGAAAAAAACATATCGTGATTTGAAAAAATCTTATATTGCCCAGCTCTACTGGATTATGAGCAACTCCACTATCTGCTATATCACCACAGTTGTGATGTAAATGAATGAGTAATGAAAGTCGAGTTTCTGTTTAATTATTTAGCAATGGTTATTACATTAACATGTGTATGTGCTTTGTTCAGTGAATGTATTCATGGCCACCCCACCATAAGAACAATTTAAATCTGTGGGTAACTGTTCAAAATTCACTTTTTGAGGTTGTCTACACATTTGAATGATAAATGAACTGGTACTTATATAGTGCTTTTCTACTCAATTTGAACACTCAGATTCAAATGTTTCTGAACTTGAGTGCCAAAATCTTTTAATATGCATTGAAAACCCTGCCTCATTAATTGGCTCCATTACTTGTATAGGCCGAAAACCCCATGTTAAACAGATGGATGAATCTCATGTTGTCTCATCACTGTATTATTGTAGGGTCTTTATCTTACAATGTAAAGTGCCTTGAGGTGGCTGTTGTTGTGCCTGTTTTAGTTTTGGTATTCAGATTTTGTGTTATTATCAGCATCAGAATAGAGAAGTGGAATTTATGTGTTATTACTGCTGATGAACAGTAATAATACAACCTCTAACGATTAACAAGTGTGAAATTACTGCCTACCTAACTTAGTCATTTATCACGTTTACACCCTGCATACATATTGAAGGCAGCTGTTTCTTTGCCTGTATGGGTTTTTTTTTTTTCTTAACATAGGCAGCCCATTAACACTTCACCTTAATCTTGTAGGAGTAATTTAAAACACAGATAAATTTACTTTATATTTTATTGATTGACATTTAACCCTAACATTTGAAATGACTTGTGTGGTATGAAAGTCCTTTCAAAGCAAGATTAATTGAGCCTGCTTAACAATAGGAAAATCAATAACATAAAGTTAAGTAAAGTTAAACACCAAAGTCTTTGTCACAATCGCTATTCATTACTCCTGACAGCCTTCAAATTAACCATGGTCAGTGTTCTGATGTGTGCTCTTGTTAGTTAGAATTATAGCATTGATTTCTCTGCTAGGTTTTGTGTCGTCGTTTAGGCAAAGGTTGCTTAAGCATTACAGGGAAGGAGCGTTTAATTTGTAAACAGACATTTCTGTATTGTTCTGATGTTTGACAGGGGTCTTTAATTCAATACATCACTGTCTACATTTTCTATGTTCCCACAGATAAACCATGATCCCCATCACCGAGCTGCGGTACTTTGTGGACACACAGCCAGCATACCGCATCCTGAAACCTTGGTGGGATGTCTTCACCGACTATATCTCCATTGTCATGCTCATGATTTCTGTTTTTGGGGGAACACTGCAGGTCACCCAGGACAAGATGATCTGCTTGCCCTGCAAATGGGTGGTCAATGAAACCTGCAAGAGGAACTTCAATTCAAGCATCACATCATCAGTGCCCAAAGGGATCCAGTATGATTTGGACCGCCACCAGTACAATTATGTTGACGCTGTCTGCTATGAAAATACATTGCACTGGTTTGCCAAGTATTTCCCCTACCTAGTATTACTCCACACCCTTATTTTTCTAGCTTGCAGCAACTTTTGGTTCAAGTTTCCACGGACTAGCTCCAAACTAGAACACTTTGTATCTATCTTGCTAAAATGCTTCGATTCTCCATGGACAACAAGGGCACTATCAGAGACAGTGGTTGAAGAAAGTGACCCAAAACCAATGAAAATGAATGGCTCGATGGACCACAAAGAATCTGTAATAAGTGAGGATGTTGAAGCAAGTGTTCCTATGCTTCAAAGGACAAAATCACGCTTTGAGCAGGGCATTGTAGATAGAACGGAAACAGGAGTTTTGGACAAGAAGGAGGGTGAACAGGCAAAAGCTCTGTTTGAAAAAGTGAAGAAGTTCCGCATACACGTGGAAGAAGGAGACATTGTGTACAGACTGTACATACGCCAGACTATTATCAAAGTCATCAAGTTTATTTTGATAATCTGCTACACAGGGTATTATGTGCATGATATTCAATTTAGTGTTGACTGTTCTGTAAATATAGAGAGCCTGACTGGTTACAGCGTGTACCGTTGTGCTCACCCACTCGCTACACTTTTTAAAATCTTAGCATGTTTCTACATTAGTTTAGTGGTGGTGTATGGTTTGATCTGCATGTACACGCTTTGCTGGATGCTTCGGCGCTCCCTAAAGAAGTACTCCTTTGAGTCAATCCGGGAAGAGAGCAGCTACAGTGACATACCTGATGTGAAGAATGACTTTGCATTCATGTTGCACATGATAGATCAGTATGATCCTCTGTACTCAAAACGCTTTGCCGTGTTCCTCTCAGAAGTAAGCGAAAATAAGCTGAGGCAACTCAACCTCAACAACGAGTGGACACTGGACAAACTCAGGCAGAGGATAACTAAGAATTCTCAGGAGAAGTTGGAGTTGCACCTTTTCATGCTTAGTGGCATTCCAGATACAGTGTTCGATCTGATGGAGTTGGAGGTTCTTAAACTGGAGCTAATCCCAGATGTGACCATTCCCCCAATCATTGCTCAGCTGGTTAACCTGCGAGAGATGTGGCTTTATCACACCCCAGCCAAAATAGAAGCTCCAGCTTTGGCTTTTTTGCGTGAAAATTTAAAGTCTCTGCATATCAAGTTCACCGACATCAAAGAAATCCCCTTATGGATCTACAGTTTGAAGAATCTCAGTGAGCTTCATCTGACAGGGAATCTCAGTGCTGAGAACAACCCTTACATCGTCATTGATGGGCTCCGTGAGCTCAAGAGACTCAAAGTGCTTCGGCTGAAGAGCAATCTCACCAAGCTACCTCAAGTGGTCACTGATGTGGGCATGCACCTCCAGAAGTTGTCCATCAATAATGAAGGAACCAAGCTCATGGTGCTCAATAGTCTAAAAAAGATGGTAAATCTGACAGAACTAGAGCTTATTCGCTGTGATCTTGAACGCATACCACACTCAATCTTCAGTTTACACAACTTGCAAGAGATTGACCTGAAGGATAACAACCTGAAAACCATTGAGGAGATCATCAGCTTCCAGCATCTTCATCGGTTGGTCTGCCTTAAGCTCTGGTACAACCAGATTGCCTACATTCCTATTCAGATTGGCACCCTGAACAACCTGGAGAAGCTGTACCTGAACAGAAACAAGATTGAGAAGATCCCCAGTCAGCTGTTCTATTGCCGCAAGCTGCGCATCTTGGATTTGAGCCATAACAACCTAACCTATATCCCAACAGATATTGGCTTCCTCCAAAATCTTCAATACCTGGCAGTGACAGCCAATAGGGTAAGTGATGTAATAAGCATAGTTTCCAACCATTTTAATATTATCCTAATTATAGATTGGAGTTTATCCATAATGCTTTATTTGTATTGTTTATTTGCTGATAAAACAATAAATGAACTTACAAGTCATAATTTCTTTCCTTTTTTTTCCCAATGCAAAATTCCTTGTTCTTTAAAATACAGATTGAGAACCTGCCTAATGAACTGTTCCAGTGCAAGAAGCTTCGCACTTTGAACTTGGGAAACAATTGCCTGCAGTCTCTACCATCACGATTTGGAGAGTTGACTGCATTGACACAACTAGAGCTTAGAGGAAATCGCCTGGAGTGTCTACCGGTGGAACTTGGAGAGTGCCGACAGCTGAAGAGAACTGGTCTTGTGGTGGAAGAGGACTTGTTCAACACACTGCCCACAGAGGTCAAGGAGCAGTTGTGGAAAGCGGACAAAGAACAAGTTTAAAAAACAGGTTTGCTTCTGCAAGTACAGATACTGATCTACTGGCTCTGGACCTACAAGTTGGTCCCAGAGGCTTGCCATAACAGGCAGTATTCCTGCTGCATTGTGCCGTTTCTAAGTTTGGGCATCAAGAACCAGTGCCAGGTAGAACCAAAATCCTGGCAGTTTCTTGGCTGTCTTCTTAGTCTATTTGATTTATTAATTCCTTCACAAAAAACTTCTCAGGCCTTTACATTATAATTCAGTAATGATGCTTTTTTTTTAGCAATAATATAGTTTGAATCTTGTGTTTACATTTTTATGCCTCTCGATTATGGTATAGAAGACAGTGTATGCCACTGATCAATACTAAAAAAATAAGGTTTAATACATTAAAATATTTTGTCAGGTGTTCCGGTTTGAAGGCACAATGAGATGGCAAAATTACTTCCAAGACATCTTTATTTCTGTATATAGACGATAATCACTTGTTTTGAGTTACAAAGACACTATTAAGAGTGATATGATAGTATGACTTAACAAAACAGTAATAACTATAGATGAGTGGAATATGATTATACTGAGAGCCTTGTACCTAAAGGTGGTTTACAAAGTGGGAAGAAGAAGGCCATTGAGGACACTGTTAGTATTGTAGCGCTAAAGGGCTTTTTGTTGGTTGGTTGGCTGATCATCTTTTGATACTAGAATGGACAATTTGGCAGAATGTAGGGTTCGGTTCCCTCTTTCTATGGAAAGATGTGTGTTTGACCTAGTGCTAAAGGAAAAGCAATTATTCTGCTGCATATCACTTATTGCACTAGCATTAAAATGGCATTAGTGAAGCTTATCAGAATACCCTAACCTTACTGCTAGTATATCTTTAATGGAAAATAACATTTTCGCAAAAAAAGTATATGATATGTTTGCAATAACTTGCACATAACAAAATAAAATGCGGGGGAATGCTTAAAGATTTTGAATGAGATGAGTCGTGTCTGCCTCACAGGAATTCAGATTAAGTTTATACAGAATGACAGTGGTGAAATTCAAATGGAGCCTGAAAGTATTTGTAATATGTCTGTCAAACGTAGAGGCTTAAATGAGATTGGGGCTTCGTTTTTTTGTAACAGATGTAAAAAGAATCACTGGTGATAAGCAATGATAGCTCAATAGCTACAAATAAGAAAGACCAGACATGTCATCATGTCTTTAAATGTATTTTTTAAGCACCTAGCCTCATGTTCATTTTAGTTTGTTACTATACTCAAATTCTGTTACTTTATTATTACTGGACTGCATTAGTGTGCAATGTTCAGTGAAGAAGCTGCTCACCTATGTGTGAGAAAACACACATCCTAAATGTTAAATGTTGGAAATGTTACATATTACTCACTGAGGTGAGGATAAAAGTCTCTTTTACTGTTTTCTGCTGATATTAAAAAGCTAGTAGTAAAGAAATTTGAAATTTTACTGCTACAGAATCAACCTGCATTCCAATTAAATGAAAAGAAAATGAAGTAAATCTTACAAGTTGATCAGATTAGTTGCCTTATTTTCTCCTCTCGTTGTCATGCATTGATTTGTTATATTTCTGTTGTCTGGTCAGATGAAAATTGTTAGTTTTTCAAAGTGCACCATAATAATAAGCCCCAGATAGTGATGGAGCTTTTGTTGTCATAGTTTCCTTAATTTAAGCTGTCCGGTAAAACTTCTACAAGGCTGTACCTAGCTGTTGAGTTTAGATTTTGGTTACTGAAGATGCACAAAGTGTAGTTTATTATTAATGTTTTATTATTATTTATTTATTTGATTTGATTTTTTTTTTTTTTTTTTTTTTAAAAGCTCATCTGTCCAAAAGACCATTGAGCTTATGCCAGGCATCCATGGTGCATTGTTCATTCAAAAGACAGTATTAGTCACAATATAATCAAGCTTGCACACACAATAACCCAACGAATCATCATCTAAATTATGCTCAAGATCAAGGTCATTTGTTGTTTTATGGGCAATAACCTCTGAGTTGTGATGGATCGGGTGTCAGATAAGCTACTTTGTCATTGACGTTCTGGGTTTTGGGGAAGGGTTTTATTTGTTTGTTTTTATACCCGTCTTTGTTTTAGTACCAGATGTAAGAAAAAGAAAAGATATGTTTTTTTGTTTTGTTTTTTAAATCAATAATCAGACTTAATTGGAAGTAACCAGTGCATTCTTTTTCTCAAAATATGAACTTTATTTCTCACAGTTAAAAGCATATTTAACCTTCACTAGTTTTTAATTAAGAAAGAGAGATTTTTTAGGTAAAGGTTTACTTGTTTTTGCTCAATTGAGAGTGACTGTTCTGTATTTTTGTTTTGACACAGTGACCAAGACAAAGCTAAAAATTTGGAATTTGTTATTGATCCACAGTTCTGATGCAGCACAACACACAACAGGAATTCTCGTATTTACCCCAAGAAAAATACAATTCCTGTTCTAATAAAGATTGACTGAAGCAATATACATAATAGAAAACATTTCAGCTATGCGCATCTATAACCGTGACATGTTTGACTATGCTATGTTGTGCAGTATTACATTTATTTAAGCTGTATTGTTAGTAACGATATACCGTAGATTTCTAATGTGCATTTGTATTCATTTTGTCACATTGGTTTTACTAAAGACATGGTGAGATTTTCACATTAAGTAGATTAGAGATCGTTGTGCTTAAAGGATGCTTTTGCACTATAGCACTTCTCTCAGAACTTACTTTTAGGTGTTGCAAACAATAGTGTACAAGTTATTGTATGCACATAGAAAAACCTGTTTTGGGCATTTTCCAGTGTGGGAAGGTTTACCTGAATGACTGCCAGCCACGAGATTAAATTTAAGTTTACGCTTTTACATAGAAATATTAAAAAGGAAAAAAAGAGATGAATTTTGGTCTTTAGTGGAGCATTTTGAATGACACCCACAAACACATTAGCAATACACCTATTTAGTAAGACAATCGACTATTCCATTTAAAAGAGACATCATGTCATCACCTCTGAGTGATTTGTTGCAATCAGTACTGTAAATAAGTGGTCAGTGCATAGTGTAGTAACATTAAATAAACATGTTTTTGTCTTAGTCACTGTTAATCTTTCTTTTTTTCATTTTTATTATTAGACTAATTTTATTATTTTAATTTTGATATCTGTTAGGATTATTGTAGAACTAAATTTCTCAGGAAAGCAGCCAGTACTCACTTTTTTTTTTAGTTGATTGCCTATTATTATTATTATTATTATTACGGTATTATTTTTTTATTATTATTTCTTTTAATAATTTAAACGGTTGTGATAACATTTTTATATCAAATTTCTATACATTATTTTTTAGTTTTGTGTATTTAATATTAACTGCTGAATTGAAACTAAGTGTATCTGTATTTTCAAGGAGAAACCACTTTATTTGACCTTTCTTGTGTTTTTGTCAAACATCTCATGTCTGAATTGTCTTTATTGTGAGCAATAGATAAAGCCCAAGTAGTTTGTCTGATTAATGGGACTTCTTTACCCTTTGGTTTCTGTTTTCTATTTTTAATTTGTCTTTTTTCCTCTTAAAATGTTTAATTTGGGTACAAAATAATTTTGCATCTTTCTCTGTTTCTCTCAGACGTGTTATCTTGACACACTTGGTTTTGTGCAGTTTTGTTTTGTTTTTTGCCAAAGGAACATCATCAATGCATCAGTACTGACGTTGAGTGTGTTTGAACATGTTTCTCTTCATTTCTTGTACACCACTGACTCCAGTAAAATAAAAAAATGAAGTAAGCCACATTTGTCTTGGTGTGTGTTGGGCTTTTTGCACAAGAAGGGTTAAACAATTACATAAAGGTTTAGCTTGATGTGCAAGTGTGCAGATACAGATACTGACCAGTGTGCAAATGTGTAAACCACCACACTATGGAACCCCTGGCACTGGTTGATATATACCAGTATAACATCTCTCATACTGTAGGTGTTCAACTGGCTGCAAAGACCCATATCATGCTACAGTCACACACGTTCAAACAGAGGTTGGAGATAGTGGCATGACCAAACCTACAAATTGAAATTTCCTTGTCACAATGACTAGGCTATCCTATTTGTACTCTAGTGTGACTGAGCCATTAGTGACTGACCCATTATGCCCTCATGGGCAAAGCTATTGTCATGCAGGAAGATACCACTCCCACCTTTACAAAAATCCTTCATCATAGGATAAAGGAGATCACTCATTAACAATTTTTTACAAGGGCCATTTCCAGAAACTGGACAACCACGCCCAAACCATGTCAGCAAAATGTCCCTCCCCTCACTGTTAGTGCCAGTGACTCTTTTTTTTTTTTTCTTTAATTTTTCAATTGTCTGCGCCTCTCGTTTTGTTTGTGAAAATTCCTTGCGGAACCATTCACCGCTGGATACCCATCCCCACACGGACATGTTTCTTCGACACACTTATTCACAGACGCAACATTTGAAATGGTGAGTTTCATTGTCGCATTTACAGTCGCTATTTGTCAAATTGAGGTTGTTTCCTAATATTACGTTATAACGGTTCTAAACAGGCTACGAGTCACTTAAAGCATTGTGTAATAATGTAGTTCTTTGCGATAGCAGGCTAAGCTAGTCAAGTAGTGGAAGTTGAAGTTCGGGAGAATTTCCTTGTCTTCGTGATGTTTTTGATGTTCTTGTCTATTTTGCAGGCTGTTACACTTCACACAGATCTAGGAGACATTAAAATTGAATTGTTCTGTGAGCGCACACCGAGGGCATGTGAGGTAAATGTATTTCTCACCCTAACTCTCCCTAGCAATCAAGCCTTTTATTTTAAAACTCTTACATTTTATGGACCTTTACGTGAAAAAGTAAGACGATCCAGCACTCGATTTATTTTCTTCCACTAATTCAGGGTCGTAGGTGGGATGGCGTTTATCCTAACCCACTTGGATCTTGTGTTGTTGTAGTACGAAAGTACGCTAAAATGCAATTTGGGGGCTTTCTGTATGAAGTTTGCATGTTGGTCCTGTGTGTGTGCATGGGTCTATCGGATTCCTCCCACAGTCCAAAGGCGTGCCAGTTCTGAATTGAATGCAGGTGTAAATGATGATGATGATTATTGATAAATCAAATCAAATGAATGATTGGACTGATGTAGGACATTTCTAAGAGGTTACTGACCCGATTTCAGACTTTATTCAGATTTGTGTGCACCTGATGTGTCGGAATTACTTTCCAGCATGGCACAAGACTACAAAGAGCATTAAAAACTCAATTTAAAAACTCAGTTCTAAGATATACTGTCTGTAATGAAGATGGAAGAGGGGTGATGTGGTCACCTCTGGCAGATAAAGTTCTTTACAATCTAGACTCAGAAATGATCGTATTCTGTCAGGTAAATAAAGATAGTCAATTCTTAAGGGCGATGAAGGTGTTTAAGATTGCATTTTTTTTTAAATGTAATAATAACATTTGTAAGTGTAATTTAAAAACATGACAAATACAAGAATTTGCATTTAATTTTGCTGGTGTTTTTTTGCAGAACTTTCTTGCTTTGTGTGCCAGCGGCTTCTACAATGGTTGCGTCTTCCACCGAAATATAAAGGGCTTCATGGTTCAGACTGGAGATCCTACAGGTACAGATGTTATTGTTGTTTTTGAAGTAGCAAAAAAATATATAAAATGAACTTCCTGTTCATTGCATCTTTGTTTTCTTATTAAAACCTCCAGGTACAGGTAAAGGAGGAACAAGCATGTGGGGGCGTAAATTTGAGGATGAGTTCAGTGAACACTTAAAAGTGAGTAAATCCTATAGCTAGTTGGTTTAAGCTGGTTTTACCCAAGTGTCATTCTGTGGGAATGTTTTTCGTTCTTCTGATTTCAGCATAATGTAAGAGGAGTGGTCTCCATGGCAAACAATGGTCCCAACACGAATGGCTCCCAGTTTTTCTTCACTTATGCCAAACAGCCTCACCTGGACATGAAGTACACAGTGTTTGGAAAGTAAGCATCTTATGCAAGCCAACAAAACAGGTTTATGATTGTGTGACCACCTACTGGCTTTGTTACCTCAGGTAAAATTGAAACATTTGCTGACTGCTTACCCTCTAAAATTTAGGATCATAGACGGCTTGGAAACACTGGATGAGCTGGAGAAGCTGCCTGTGAATGAAAAGACGTTCCGGCCACTGACTGAAACTCGGATAAAGGATGTCACCATTCATGCTAATCCTTTTGCTGGATAGCAGATTTTCACTTTCATATGATACAATGCTTGTTGCCTTGCTAAAGTCGAAATACTTTTCAAATGGTAGAACTGGAGAGTCCACTCACATGCCCAGACAGTGGGCAGAGTGCTGACTTCAAAGCTACAAAGTGTTAAATTGTCTTAACTTTTATACGGTGTAGTTCCTCATTTTGCAACTTCATGTAAAAAGTATATATAAATCAGGGGGATGTCTTGTTTCCTTTAGACAATAAACTTTGTAAACAAAAAATAAAATATGGATGTAACCACCATGATGTCACCCATTGGTTAGTGAAGTCTCATTCTGAAGTGTTTCAAAGTTGTTTTTTGAAGCTGACTGTCACAAGATGGAGGTGGATCTAAACAGGAGACCAGAGGAGGCCACACACTTCTTACTGACACATGAATGATATGTTGTTAACCAGTGAAAATAGCGTGGAAATTTCTTAGTTTCTGGTTGTAAAAATTACTATATTTTACAAACTGATTATGATTTACTTAGTTAACCTGAAACTAGCAGTTGAACCCAAAGTTATCAGGAAAGTGTTTGCTGAGGTTACATAACAAAGGAGCTGAGGATTGTTTCCCCATAGACTTCTTTGTAAACGCAAGTCTTTTTGGAACTTTACGAGTCGCCTCCTGCTGGTCGTTAAAAAGATATACAGGTTGAAGTTCGTTTCACCTTTCAGACGAAGATGTATCCGTATTTTACACTGTCTGTGCTTTAAATCAGTTTTGAAATTATTTTTGTCCTTAACAGGTTCCTTTCCATTTATTCAAGTACTCTAAAGGGGAATGTAATAAATTGCCAATGTTGCGTGTTTAAAAAAAAAAACAAAAAAACTTTTATAATAAAAACATTTTTGATTTTAGCATGTTTTCAGAATATGTTTTACATGCAGCATCTTTTCCGTGAGAGTCCGCTTAACATCTTGTAGTCCTAAGAACTAGTTTGAACTACAAATGACTTATTGCGTCACATTGCGTCATCAGTAGTGGACAACTGTCACGCGGACCCTGGTAGAAATCATGGCTACAGGTGATGCGTTTAAAGTAAGTTTATTGCCTTGCGTGGGTTTACAGTCCTTCATGGTTGCTCATTTATGAGTTTGGTCATGTATTTATTATTATTCATTTATTTTATCCAGGCGAAAACTCATTGAGAGTTACATTTAACTTCCAAGAGGGACCTGGCTAATAAGGGCAACAAAAATGAACGAAATCCGGGCTTATTTCTGCAAGTTAAGATACCTTGGAGAAAGACTTGGAAGTGTTTTTGCTGTGCATTGTAGGTGTCATCTCTGAAGGGGAAAGTGGCCCTGATAACAGGCGCCAGCTCGGGAATTGGAGCCGGTACGAGCGTCCTGTTCGCTAAACTCGGAGCTCTGCTGGCTCTGAACGGCCGCGATGTGGAAAACCTCAACAAAGTAGCCAAAGAATGCACAGACTGTGGAGCCGACGAGGTACATAACGTAGTATGCTTCATATATATATGCACACACTTCCATAATGTAGTTGAATAAACACAAGTTGGATGCTGTAATAAAAATATTATACTTTTATACATTTTCTAGCGGTTGGTACAACCTCCTGTGACCTCCTGGTGGTCAATTTAATGACCAACAGCAGGTCAATTTAATGAGCAGAACTAAGTTATTAAACAATTTTAGTGTTTGTAACTACATCAGAATTACAAAAACAAGCATAGAGATGCATATACCTACTTACTGTATACTTTGTAAGTTACACCTTACTAGTAGCTTTTTTGCCTTCACAACTACCTTAAATCTTCACGGCATAGATGCAAGAACATACAGGAAACATTTTGGAGATTTTGGTCCATATTGACTTGATAGTGTCAGACAGCTGCTGCAGGTTTGTCTCCTGCATGTCTATTTTACAAATCTCCCATTTCACCACAATGCCAGAGCTCATCTGTTGGACTCTGGTCATTTTGGAGGGCATTTGACCAAAGTGCAAAGTCATTTTCATGTTCAAAGTGTGTCAAGAAAACACTATTACACCTTCAGCAGCAGCCTGAACCTTTGATGCTATGCAGGATGGATCTGTGCTTTCATGTTGTTTACGCCAAATTCTGAGCCTACCATCCAAAGCAGCAGGAATGGCACCTGCTGTGGTACCCTGTGTGGTCTTCTGCTGTGGTAGTCCATCTATTTCAAGGTTTAATGTGTTGCATTTAGTAATACTCTAAATACTCAGAGACTGACTAATTAGATATTTGCATTGTAACTAACAAAGTGACTGGTGAGTGTAAAGAAGCAGTTTTTAAGGCTGGTGCCACTATTGTTATTACTTGACCATTATTTGTGCCATTAACAAAACAGTTTGTTCTGTATTTACTGTTACTTTAGTGTTGAAGGCATACATTTTTGTCAACTTTATAACTAATTTAAAAACCAGTTCTTAATGAAAGGTTGTGTGTGCATGCAGCCTCTACTCGTTCCTGGAGACCTGACTGATGAGGAGATTGTAAAAAGCACGGTGGAGAAAACTATCGCTCACTTCGGCCGGCTGGATGTGCTGGTCAACAGTGCTGGCATACTGGCAATGGGCAGCATCGAGACAACAGACCTGGCTCAGTATGACAAGGTCATGAACGTTAATGTGAGGTAGGAGACCTGGCTTTATGTAGGAGATGTATTGGTGTCAGTTTCACAAAGCCATATAGTTGTTGATTATCAGAATCAGAATCAGAATCAGAATACTTTATTGATCCCTGGGGGAAATTATTTTTTGTTACAGTGCTCCATTTTAAACCAACATTAAGACAAGACAGACAATACACTAACTAAGAATAGTACAATATATACATATATATACATACATACATACATAAGTCACTCATAAATAATAGTTGGAAAAGAAACATGTGTAGTTGTAGCAGCAAACAGTGTGTTAAGTGGATGCGTTGTACAGGGAGATGGCCACAGGCAGGAATGATTTCCTGTGTTGTTCAGTGGTGCTTTTCAGTAATCTCAGTCTCTCACTGAACGAGCTCCTGTGACTGACCAGCATGTCATGGAGTGGGTGGGATTAAAGAAGAGGTTAAATATAAAACTGGGAAAGAGAAATCATTTATTACATGGCACTCTTCATATATTAAGAATATCTTTATAATAATGATACTTGTCAACCTGTGAGGGTATTTTTTAAGATGCTGCATTTGAATACAACTGAATATGATATTTATTTTATTTAAATATTCTAAACTGTACGTGACGTTTAACAGTTAATATTTTATTATTTTGTGAGCAGTTTAGCAGTGCTTTCTCTTTAACGTGTGCATGCGTGCTTGAAAAGTAGAATTAAGCATGTTTAACCATTTTTCCACACCATGGACACAATGAAGCTGCATGTATGAAAATGTGAGGCTGTTAAAATATAAAATGTTAAACAATTGATAAGAACACGGTATCCTTTTGAAGTCGATTTTTTTACATACTTAGGATGGCCAATCCTTCTAATGTAGGATCCATTTAGTCCTACATTAATTCTATTGTGCTGTAAAAACAGGTTGGAATTCACAAGCAGAAAGTGAATTCTGTGCAAATACAGATTTAACACTGCCATTATCGACAGGAACATTATCTCAGTAGAACCATTCATCAGCTGTCTAGACTGGATGTAGCCTGACTAATGTAGGCCTTGGTGAGATACTGCTTTTATTACAATGGTGAAGCCAATCACAGATGTCAGGATGTTAACTGACCAAGCACTGGTTATTATACTGAGTCATAACTGCATATTTAATGTTCAAAGACTTTTAAAAGTAATTTTAGTTCATATATTACAGATCTATATACCACCTGACCCAACTTTGTGTACCGCACCTGATCAAGACCAAAGGCTCCATCGTCAATGTATCCAGTGTGAACGGACAGAGATCAGTGGGTACTCTGCATGTAGACGCAATATTTAAACAGCACCATCCATATGAAATATCTTTATGAACTTATGTGTTATAAAGCATCTTCAAAGAAGTGTAATTTTTCTCTCTGTAGTTCCCTGGTGTGTTGGCCTATTGCATGTCCAAGGCTGCTATTGATCAGTTTACACGTTGCATAGCACTTGGTGAGCTCTTTATTACCTTCATGTGGACAGCAATATAAAAGTTTGCATTGGCATATAAGAATGGCCCATCATATAACTACTTTTTTAAATTTCAGAGCTGGCATCAAAGCAGGTTAGAGTGAACTCTGTCTGGTAAGTGCAATAAACATGTTATCGTTGCACAGGTTCAGATTTATGATCACATTCATTTCTCATTCTTCTTTTAATAAGAAGTTTTTCAAACGTGCAGTGCGGCCCTTCACATTTTCAGATTTTCAGCGGATAGTGCTGATAAAAGTGAAAATAGTGAAAATAGCACAAGCAAAGTGGGCATCATATGCCTCCTGCCTGCTCTAACGATGCAGCACCCTGGTTTAAACCAAACAAAGAATTTGACATCTCAAGCAACTCCCGTGGGCGGCTGTGGCTCAGGTGGCACAGCAAGTCATTTCCCAATTGGAACGGTCAGTGGATCAATCTCTGACTCATCCAGCCTCGTGCCGAAGTGTTCTTAGGCACCCCTGATGCATCCATCGGAGTGCGAGTGTGCGCGCCACTGTTACAAAGTGCTTAGAAAGCACTGTGTGATTTTGTGTGTGATTGGGTGGATGGAACTTGCAGTAGAAAGTGCTTTGAGTGCTCAACTGAATAGAAAGGTGTTGTATAAGTATCAGTCCATTTACCTGCTGCTGTGTGCTACAAAGAAGGGGCAACTTCAAACTCCTGAACTGGTTCTCCAAACTTTTTCAAGAGTCCATGTGTGAAAACTGCTTTCAATTCTGTGCTGTTTGACTGTCCAAAACTCTGATGGGGAGAAAAAATTCATTTCTGATTTTATTTGTTTAGTCCTGGTGTGATCATCACCGATGTCCACAAGAGAGCGGGACTAAATGACGAACAGTATACCCAGGTAATATTTACTGTATTCAGCTGAATAAATATGTATAGAATCTCAGTCATGCAACTCAAGTCATCTCAAATGTGAGGATCTATTTCTTTAACTTTTTTTAGCAACAGAACCAAAAGTGTAGCATTATTTTCTTATTGTTTTATGTTTTTACCACCAGTTTCTTGATAAGTGTAAGCAGACCCATGCCCTCGGTCGACCAGGCGAGGTGGAAGAAGTGGCCCACAGCATTGCTTTCCTGGCATCTGATGCTGCCAGCTTCATTACTGGAGTCAACCTGCCAATTGATGGCGGCCGTCATGCCATGTGCCCGAGATAAGACCGTGTATGTACAGCATCCTGTACAAACATGGTCTTAACTGGTCTTATCAACACCCATACAGCACTCTGCTAATATAACACTTTTAAACCTGGAGTCTGTCTGTGTTTTTGAATTGCGTAAGACTGCAGTAACATTGCCCCTAATGGCATTAAAATTTAAATGATGATGAAAGCTGCTAGAGAAAAAAGACATCACAGACACCATTTACCTTCATCTGTACAATGGTAGTAGTGGCTGGCACGACATCAAATTTCCAGGTGTGAAATGAACAAAAGGAAAGTAAAGTGTCACAAACAGGCAGTTTAAATGCATTTATTTTGTTGCGTTTGAAAATTTTCCTTTGAAGAAAAACTCGGAAAGCTACTTATCAACAAAGCTTTCAGACTTTTTATCGAATTACCTATCGAGGCGTTAGACTTAAACGTCTGTGCAGACCAAAACAATGTTAGCTTGTGTACCATGGTAGTTAAGAGTTGTATAGTGTAAAAACAAAAAAAATATCCTCTGAGTCGTTATCATTATTGCATATTTCAGTAAGAACCTTTAAACCTCCGAATGACAAAAAAATAAAATACAATCCTAAAACGGTGCCTAGTTTGAAGATTTTAAATAATCTTTAAATAGAATCCACTGATAATAAATGTTGCATAGCTATACATTTACATTTTGACAAACTGAAATTATTTTGTCAGAATCATACAAAGAATATTGAAAACGGTAATACCTTGAAAATATAATTTAAGAAATTTGGCCTGTATGTATACGTAACAGTCTTCCCTTTAAAAGCACAGACCTAGCTTTGCTGACAAGAGTTTATCATACGCGTGTCGACTGCGGCAGCACCAGGTGTCACCTCTGTGTCATCCCAGATCATATCAGGCAACGACTTGTTTTGCTGCGGGATGGGAGGAACAGAACGAGGTAGCATCTTGACACTTTTTTTTTCAGTTCACACGAGAAATCTTTGCTCCACCTTGACATTTAAGGCACCCCACAGCAGTTATTTGTGTGAAGATATCCGCATAAATGTGGTGTCTCGTAGCACTTGACAGTTAATAGAGGCTCAAAAAGACTTACCTGGAGACTGTGTGTGTGTGCTTGAAGCACACTATACCTGAATGAGTGATATGACATTGATACGGTGTATCCTTAAAGGCTGTGTAACAATAACTATTGCACTTTATCTTACAATATACAGTACATATACATGTTTAAATAATACTTAAACGTTGAAAGAAGGAGTAACTGAATTTGAACTGTTCTGTATTTCCATACAAGTCAGACCGTGAAGAAACTATGATACACCGTGGTCTGAGAGATGACAGAAATGAGACGTTCATAATACTTCCTTCCAAAAGGGGCATCCAGGTCTTGTGTCACAAAAACAAGTCTCTAACAAAAGGAGCTTATTGTGTTGCATATGCTGATTAGTGCCAGAAGTCTTATCTCTGCGATTCCAACGGGCCTTCTTTATCTGGCGCCCCTCCTGTTTCTGCAGTCCAAGCATATTTTGGGTAGAAAAAAAATGGGAGGTTGTTTTTTTTGTGTTTTTTTCTTTTTTGCAAATCACTGAAGTGCTGTTCTCCCTAATCCAAAATCTTCCATGAAGTCACTGCTTTTAGGAGCGTGCCACAGTCATTTATAAGAAGCACACAGGTCCAACCTCTAGGTGATAGTGTGCCCCGGGCTCTGCAGTTGGGAGGTTGTGCACATCCACTATGGGGAGTAAGTTTGGATCCTGGCTCTGGAAGATAAAATGCGTCTGATGCCAGCGCCCATCCTTGATCTGAAAGCCAGATTTGCATAGTGTTATGGGATATAATCACAAAATTGCATGAAAGAATCAGTTCTCCGTCGCCTGGCGTCATTTCTATATTGACACAATTTTATCAGCTCATTTTCAGATATCCATCACTGTCTTCAAAACCAGTGCAAAAAGAGGTAAATGGAATTTAACTGGGCCCCTCACTGAAAAAGCAGTCTATTCTCGATAATCCTCAGACGTCACTGGGAATAATTTTAATTGGAATGACTTTCTACCAAAGAAATGCTCCTTCCAGAAACTACTGACAAAGAGTTTTGTGGATTATCCAAAGTAACCGGGACAGGATTTATGGAAAGAAGGCTAATGCTGCATTCCTTTTTTTGAGCACATCAAACCAAACTGCATTAACCCACAAAATATTAGGTTGAATATTGAAGAATGGAGCTGGGGTGAGAAGGTGATTAGCTTTGTGAAGCATGAAGGCTTAAAGAAAAAAACTAAACAAAAAACTTGGTTAACCAGTATCTCTGTATAACTGATGAAACAGCCAACTGGCTGTTAAAACATTAAGTTATGTTTTTAGAGGAACTTGTCATAAAGTCTTTAAAGCACGTGATGCTCTATAACAGCGGTCCCCAACCTCCGGCCCACGGACCGGTACCGGTCTGTGAGTCATTTGGAACCGGACCGCAAGAGTTGAGGCTCGGGTGTGAAATTTATGGTTTTCAACGTTATTTTTTTTAGTGTTTTTATCATTAACTCGGTTTCCCTGGGTCTTTTCCTGTCTTATGAATGAATCTTCTTTTTTTGGTACCGGTGCTGGTTTTATTTTGTTGTATTTATCCGCGACACCTTAAAGGCCGGTCCGTGACAATATTGTCGGACATAAACCGGTCCGTGGTGCAAAAAAGGTTGGGGACCGCTACCCTAAAAGGAAAAAAAAAACATTTTTTGCTTTGTACAAAAAACCCCAACATACATTAATAATACAATTAAGACCAAAGTACTGAGTATTGCATTGACTTCAGTGCCATAACGGTAACGACGCATACCCAGCAGTCATCTCTGGGTATGAGCGGCTGCAGGAGGTCTCCTGCTCCAATCCTCTCCCCTGTCCAGGCCTTGAAGCTTACAGCTGTGGATGAACGTTGCAGTGAAGGCCCTGCTGCCCACACAGACATGTTGAGGCAGTGAATGATGATGTGCTGCACAGCCTCAGTGCTCAAAAGGTGGATGAAGTTCATCTGGATGCGACCGACCCCGGTGTCCAACTATAAAGTAAGTAGATTTTTCTCAATGCATTTAAATGTGAAAAGGTCAAGTTCAGAATCTGGACGACGAGGTGTTATGACAAACTAATTTGCTGTATACTGAGTGTATTGGCTTCATCTTACATCATTTACTCTTTTTGACCATGATTTTTGAAGTAAATGTACTATAGTACGTTCAGAAAAGCAGTTAAACTAAGATAAATGATAGCAACCCCTAACAATTGTTAATTTACAATTAAAAATAACCAATTGTTAGTCTTTCTAATGGACAGACTTGAGCACAATCTGTTTGGATGTTGATAACAGACTGCAGCTCTGCTATGAATCTGAATGAGGTACATCTGGATCACAGATTGTACCTTAATTATGACTATCTAACCCTGTTATTATATTCACAGTTTACCAAGGAAATAGATCAGTCCATATTTGTGTTATTGTGTGCCATTCGGTGTTTTGTTGCAATATCTTCAAGCTGAAATGACAAAAGAATCAGTGGATAAAGGGTATTTTCAGAGTCTGAGGATTTACTTGCCAACTCAGTGTGTGTTTGATGATGACTTGGCCAAGTCTGAAGACCAAATGTGATGCCTTAAGATTCACTACGACTGTGATCTTTCCAAATAGTCCTAGAGTTTATTGTGCAGAGCCAGAAATTGAACAGCTGTGCTCCTTTATTTATTGCACGAGTGTCATTATGCACACACATGGCCCATCTTAAACCCCAAGCCTCTCTACTTTTTCAGAAATCTTTCTGAAGCCAACACGAGGAAAACATTTTCCACAAGGACACAAGTGGATTTGATATTTACCCACCGTCTGCATAGTATTCAAAGCAATCTTGTCTGTATCTAAGTGACATGTATTTACATTTTACAGGATATTGTATCTAGCTGAGGCAAATGGATACAAATAGATAACCTAACCTTGGAAACTGTGAGAGGCTTCAGGCAAGTTTGTCCTCCACCAGTGAAGTTGCAAGTCACCTCAATCATGTCAGCTACGCATCCGAGGTTTGGATCAATCCAGTAAGTGCCTTTCAACATGAAGGAAGGATGGGAGAACAACCCTTAACTACATAAACAGAGACCATATGTGCGCAGAAATGATGGTCCTGTTTAAATATTTCCTCACCGTCATACATCTTCTGCTCACAGTTGTAGAGATCTCTGCAGATTCGGGCAGGATTGTCGCGGGTTCCCAGCGGGTTCTTAAGACTCTGGATCAGAGTGCTGAGATGCTGCAGCATCTTAAATATCTCATTGCCCTGGTCTAACATGGGCAGGTCCATGCTCGGATAATTCTAATTTGCACATAAATAAATCACTTGAGGTTTTGAAATTTGTCTTTAAGTACATGAAACTTCATTTCATTGTTAACTGTTGGTTTATTTGTAGCTATTCTTGAAAACTGTGATAGTCATGACTATATTCTGTACTGCTGCAGTGACCCAATTAACTTTAGCTGCATAGTTTCCATCAATACAAACCTCTTGTCTCAGTGCAGCATGAGAATCAATAATGTCTTGAAAAGCAGCACCGAGGGCTTCATTTCTCTGCCAGAAAAAAAAAGTAGCAAGGCATGAAGGTAACTTGCATTATGTGATTAATCCCAGAAAAATCCAGTTTAACAAAACAGGTGAAACACACTTACAAGTGAAAGGGCAGAACTGGGACGCCCCTAGAAAACAACAGAAAAAAACCTGTTATATTACAACTTATTTTGTCTTATCTGCATTTATGTAACAACAGCCGTTTAGTGCATTTGTGTTCATGAAACAGTTCTGTAAATCCTGATCTACCCTGTCGGTGGTGGTGTTTAATTTTCTCCCAACGTGCAGATAAGACACAATCATGAATGCAGAGGAAATGAGGCATGAAAAAGGAGGAAATAAAGCGTATCAAATGCAGAAAAGAAAAGCTGCTAGCCAAAAGCTATTTGTATTAGATCACAGTGGGGGGAAAAGCAGGTGTAACTAGTTAGATTATCCTGTAAATAGCACCGTATGTTTATAGTTTAAAGTGTACATGTACAAATGACTTTTTACTCTTCAAATTATTTTCCAGCAGACTTAAAGGGAATCCCACGTTTTCCTACTTTTTACTCTCAGCGTGTCTCAGTCTGTTCTCCCACTAAATCATCCTGTCTTTGCCAGAGATCAATTAATTTATTTATATTTTCTGGAAAATACAAGTCATCCATTTCAACTAAACATAATTTTCCCTGGCATTTCCCCCCACACGCATGAAACATCAAAATCAACCCCAGATTGTCTGAAACAGAAATCTGCCTTAGAAAAAGAAGAACTCACGGTTGGTCCAGGTGGTCCACGAGGACCAGGAGATCCCTAAAAAGTTCCATTCACACATTAGGCTTCAAAATATTTATAACTTGGCTTTTATAAAAAGTGATTAAGGTCATTTATTTCTTTTCATGCTTTAAAAAAGTAATGTAAAAGCTACAGATATGATTAATTACTCACTCTAGGTCCCTGCGTCCCCTGTTAGAGAGATGAAAGCAATACAATCAATATAAGTGCAGAGACGACTTTATATTATCTTGTACAGTGTAATGGCATCTTAGTGCTACCAATTCAACAGACAGTCTTTATCTACTGTATTTTGAATTGCCCTCTTGCTTCTTTGCAAGCCTACACTCAGAAATCCTATTTCCACACAGCAAATCCTATTTCCACACAGCAAACCCATACATGAATGTTGTTGGCGTTTTAAGAGTGAGGTTGCGAATTATCCCTGTGTATGAGCACTCAACAAACCTCTTAAAAAGCTTGAGAGGAGCAAGCAGCCAACATTTATCACCCTGACAGGATTTCCACAGCAGCTAAGTGTCACTGTGAGTGTAACAACAAACAGTGGAACACAATAGGAAATGAAAAGTCCTGAGGGCAAAGGAGGCTGAGCGGTGTGCTGTCTCCATACTAAGTATCCTATTCTGTGCTCACAGTAAAGACAGAAAAGGATTCATCAAAACAGCGCCACGCACCGTCTCCCCTCGACTTCCTTTGTCACCCTGGGGTCCCTGATGGAGAGAAACAAGACAAAGGATCACTCCATCATTGCCAAAAAACCAGGGAGAAGTCACATAAAGCTTGGCACATGGGATGACATACGAGGTACATACAGGATGACCGCTGGGGCCAATGATGCCAATGGGGCCCAAAGCACCCTCCATACCCTGGAAAGCAGAAGCATGTAAGTGACTGAGGACGGATGATGTAGCATCTGATGAAGTGGTACTTAATTTTCATGCCAAGTGTGCAGTTTGTGAGAGTTCAGTGCACAGAAATTGGCTGAAATACTGCACCAAGTTGCCAAACTACCGTTAATCTTCATCTTACCATCAAACCACGTGGTCCTTTTGGTCCCTGTATTCCTGCTGGGCCAGTGTCTCCTGGAGGTCCCTAGAAACAAGCCCAAGAAAAAAAAGACAATAGTATTTGTATTTCTTTGTCTAAACCAAACATGTTATTTAAAGTAGTGAGAACACATCCAAAGCTGTGTGCTACATGTGGGAAACTGGATGATGGGAAACCCTGATTCTCATGATATTGTCTGATGTTGATATGTTTAAACAGCTATATGCCAGTTTTAAACTGTCCTCCATCACCATTAAAGCTGCTGAAGAAATGTCTCTAGCTGCAATTCATTAAGAAGCAGGTCTAAGATTGTGTCTGTGTCAAAGCCCCATGTGCATTAAATTTATACATCTACTATTATAATAGTCATTTTATAATATTAATACAGTAAAATAATGTTTTACCGCACTATACAGATCAGCGGATTATTTTCTCAAACAAACAAAACGATGTTTTTAATATCAGGTTTAAAAAGTTGCTTTAGAAATTTTGTGTGGATTTACCTTAGATTGTGTAAAAAGCAACTTAGCTTCAAGGTGTTAGCATCTCTTTTTTTGCAGAGGTAAGAGTACAAACAAACACTACATCAATTAGGCAGCTTTTTAAATTAATAAACAGTTATTCTTCAAGTATGTAAGTTGTTAAAAATTACTTTTTTAAACGAGCAGTCTGGAATCTAAAGCTAAGCGGTTTACAAGCACAGAACACAGCAGCGCAGAATATTCTTATAAATCTAAAGTTTGGTTTCACAAACATGGAGGTGCTGTTACAGATGTGCTATTTCAAACATTTATCCAACAGGTGAACAGCACATGCGCTGACAGTTTTCCTTTTAAATATGTATATAAAAAAGGAGTAAATGGTTTGAAGCACAGTGTTTTACAGAAGCCCTGACCATAAAAAGTGCCATTACAAAAACACTACATTTTACACTTATTACAGTTATCAATATTGTTGACATTACAAACGTAACATCACTCCAGAACTTGTCATGCTTTAACTATTCTTGCCCATTTCTTCTGAGTAAGAACGACCATTATAAACTCTACCGAGCACCGGCACAAAGCTCATGCGCTCGACACTCCTGTTCAACTCCCCACTGCAGGAAAATATCCAACATCACTCTCAGGGTTTTAAATTAAAGACTCAGACTCCAATAAAGCCTATTCTGTTTCTTCAGCTTGTAATGATATATACTTCAGCAATGCTGTAAGTAAAACTTATGGTGTAGCAGATGTCATCCTGAGGCATGTTACAGTAATACCAAACAGCTTTCATGTCTAATATTTCCAAAAATCATATAATATTATGCAGCTCTCGACAACTTAAGACTAAAAAAGTTTTTCAGCCTTAAGGTGACTTAAACCCACAAATTACTTTAATAAGCCTATTCTAAAGGTTAAAAACTTTATTCAGTCTAAAAATGTTGGCCTGAGGTCATCACTTCTAAATGGAGAATGCGTAGAAGCTTACCTTTGGTCCAAAGAGACCAAACACCCCCGGAAATCCTTGTTCACCAGTATCCCCCTAATAAAAAAGAAGGAAGGGAAAGTATGGATTTTATTCCCTAGCAAAAGAATGCTGTCCTATAAAGGAATTTGAGTTGTCAGCCCTCACCAGTTGCCCTTTAACTCCCTGATCTCCTTGTTTTCCTGGTAATCCCATCCCGCCAATGGATCCTCTCTTCCCAGCTGGACCAATTTGTCCTGGGAGCCCCTTCTCGCCCTATAGAAGAAATGCAATCACACGAGAATCGTTTTTACATCCATGCCATAACCTCTATATAGATACTTTAACAAAAATACAGAAGTATTTAGTATTAGTATTTAGTATTTATTTATTTATTGTCATTGTCAAGAACAATGAAATTGCGTTTGGGGCTTCCATACAACCCAAAAAAAAGAAGAAAATAATAAATACCCCTTAAAACCCAAGTGTACATATTTAACCCAGTGTGACTCCAATGCAATAAGACAATCCTTAGCAATAATGTTCGTAGAAATTCAGACAAAGACCTGAGAAACATGACAAAATACAACAATGCAACCCATTCAATATTATTGTACTGTGAGATATGATATCAGATATGATAGTTATCTATTTAAGAAAGAGGGGGGGGGGGGGGGGGGGGGGGCAAAGATATGATGCACCAATGCAGACCAGTTCATTGCTATTAAGAAGTTGGATATGGTTATTGTCCGTGAGAGGGGGGCAGAGAGTTCAGGAGCCTCACAGCCTGTGGATACAGGCTGTTGGCCAGTCTGGATGTTCTGGCCTGTATAGACCTGTACCTTCTCCCTGAGGGCAGCAGATGGAAAAGGTGGCGCGCAGGGTGATGTTGGTCCCGCAGGATACTGTGCACCCTCCTCAGACAGCGAGTGGGGAAGATATTACTGATCTCTGGCAGACTTGTTCCAATAATTCTGCCAGCTTCTTTCACCACCCGCTGGAGTGCTTGCTGATCGGCCTTGGTGCAGCTGGGGAACCACACTAGAAATCCATACGTCAGAACGCTGCTGATGGCACAGTTGTAGAAGTTCAACATCAGAGATCTGGGAATGTGTGCGCTCCGCAGTCTCCTCAGGTAGTAGAGGCGCTGTTGGGCCTTCCGTACAACTGAGGTGATATGGTTGCCCCAGGACAGGTCCTCGGTCACAGTTACCCCCAAGAATTTAAAACTGCTCACCCTCTCCACCGCCTCACTGCCAATGAAGAGAGGCAGATGGTTGTTATGACCCCTCTTCCGGAAATCTACAATGATCTCCTTGGTCTTTTTGGTGTTTAAGACCAAGTTATTGTCGTGGCACCATGACTCTAGTTGTTGCACCTCTGTCCTATAGTTTGTCTCATCATTGTTGGATATAAGTCCGAGCACTGTAGTGTCATCTGCAAACTTAACAATGAGATTGGACGCGCAGGAGGAAATACAGTCATGGGTGAAGAGAGTGTATAGCAGAGGGCTCAGAACACACCCCTGAGGGGCACCGGTGTTGACCACAAGGGTGGAAGAGGTGTTCTTACCCACTCTGACACTCTGTCTACGGTTAGTGAGGAAGTCCACAATCCAGTTGCACAGAGAGGAGTTAAGTCCCAGTTGGTGGAGTTTGGGACGGAGTTTGTATGGCCGGATGGTATTAAAAGCCGAGCTGTAGTCTACAAAGAGGAGCCGTGCATAGGTGTTCCTGTGTTCCAAGTGCTTCAGTAATGTGTGCAGCACTGTGGCGATCGCATCCTCGGTTGACCGGTTCTCCCTGTATGCAAACTGGTGCGAGTCCAGGGATGGTGGAAAAGCAGCTCTGATGTGTTTAATGACCAGTCTCTCCAGGCATTTGGCGGGAATGGGGGTGAGTGCCACAGGTCTGAAATCGTTCAGACATGTGACATTTGACTGTTTTGGGATGGGAACGATGGTTTCTGCTTTGAAACAGGATGGTACCAGTGAACAGGACAACGAGGTGTTATATATAGAGGTGAAGAAGTCACTATAGTTCAGCGAGCACCTACTTCATGTTTTCTCTGATAAGGCACTGCTAATTGCATTTAGTGTGGTCCCTAATCATGTAGCAAGTATCAGTAGCAAAACTTAACCTAAAATACAGTTGTGCTGGCCTGTTGCTTTCTCGTTTGGGTGCCCCTTAAATCGGTTTAGATTTAGATGCAGAAGAACCAAGCTACAGTTCATCAAAACTTGGCATGTTTATGTTTAGATCATCACATATAACAAAATTAGAATGCAACTTGATGCCCTGAGTGGGGCAGCGAGGTGAAAACTGTCCAATGCTTCAGATCTCATAAATACAGCCTCTCTGTTTGTCTTGCATATTTGCATCTTATATAATATTTGCAAGGACATGCAAACAAAAACTGTGGCAATTCATTGATACTTTCCAACACAAACTTCCCGACATTATTGCAATGGATAGTAGGTCTTCTGAGAAACAGTATAAAGACTTTATGCAGCATTCAGCCTTTGAAATTACATAAGGCTCCACATATAAAGGCAGCATTATGTTGCTGAGGGAGGCATTTATAGCAGATTAAAAGCTTTCTGGCAATTACGAGTAATATCAGCAACAATTTTGCCTGCACTGCAGTCTATAAAGATTCTTATGCTGTTAACATGTTCCTTATGAATATGATCAAAGCCAGGCAAGCTGTCAAGCATCATTTCATCATCATCACCTTTGGACCAAAGGATCCTTGATTTCCAGGAAGCCCTGTTACACCCTTTTCACCCTGCTGCCCAGGTTTTCCAGGAAAGCCCACGTTTCCATCTTCTCCTTGCTCCCCCTAAATACAGGAGGCAATCAATGAGCAATATTTTCTTTTCATTCAATGAAACAGGCACCACTGACAGTGTCTTCACCTTAACGCCTTTACTTCCATCTATGCCAGGCTGGCCATCCATACCAGGTGGACCCTCAAGTCCCTCCCTCCCAACAACCCCACGTGGACCAGTGGAGCCCTCGGGACCCTTGGACGATCAGAAAACTTTATGTTAATGTTTAAGTTAAGGTTTCATTATATAAGCAGACAAGGAGTTTGTCCAACTCACTGGTGGCCCTTTGGTACCAGATGCACCTCTTGCCCCTGATTTTCCTTTCTGACCCTGAAACACAAAGAATTCATGTCAAGGTTCAGACATGGGTACATAAAAGAAAATACAGTAATAATAATATCCCAGTAATATTGGAAGAGGTGATTAAGTTACTCATAAATGTAAAATCTTGCAACTATTTATGTCCTTACTTGGTCACCTTTGGATCCTTTCAGTCCTGGTTGTCCCTTTGGTCCAGGTTTCCCCTGAAATGATTATTAGTGTTTGATTTAAAGATTGCAGTTTTTTTTATGGACAATTTTACACAATATTCATACAACTGAGTTTTACAGTTTACAAGAAAAAGTATACTTACAGGAAGGCCAGGGGCACCAGGATCCCCTCTTGCTCCATCAAAACCTATTTGACCCTGAAAATGTTTATTTTCTTCATTTCAATGCTGATTTTAACCCCGTTTGCACCAAAAATAATGTAAAAAGAGGAGCATATCACTTTTTTTTTAAACTTTACTTACAGTCTGCCCTGGGTCACCTGGTTCTCCTCTCTCTCCTCTGTCTCCAGGACGGCCCTGGATTAAGATTGGAAAACATAATAAACAATCAGGAAGAGCACACAGAGAACCAGCACTTGAAAAACTGCTAAATCTCGGAAACTCACTCTGTCACCTTCAGGACCTGGGAGACCTTCTAATTTGCTGTCATCCCCCTGTTCACCCTAATTGAGCAACATAGAAAAAAAAACAACTGCAATCAGTAGATTTTCCCTTAAATCCAGCAGTCTTTGCAAAATCAATGCATGCTTTGTTTGAAACACATGGCTTGCTCTCTTTATATGGATGGCAAATCATTACATGCACTATTACCCACAATGATTCCATTTTACATAAATGGAGCCAATATTTGTTCCAGGGTCTTTATGAGATTCATTAAACAATAGCCACAGATATGTGTATAATTTTAATAGGTATGTGCTGTGCATGTATCAAGTGAAATAAATAATTGAAGAGCCCAGAAAGGAAAATAAAAAGCTGAAGTATAATTAGGGCTGAGCAGGGGCCAAGTAAATGAACGAAAATGTACTGTAGCAAAAATGATAAAAACAGAACTGTGACAGATCTGTATTTATCTGCACTATTTTTTATTGACAGTCATAAATTTTGCAATCATCCATGTGATTGGATGATATTGATTTAATTAGAGCACAAGCATAGCCATCATATCTAGGATATTGGCAAAGGGAAAATGACAAATATCCACATCCAAATGGCTTCTGCCAAGGGACTAAAAAAATTGCAAATTAGCATCTCACTAAAACTGTGGTGCAGTGAGTTACATTCTATGCTGCTCCTGTCAAATAAACACAAATTATGTGGCTAATCTCACCAAAATCATGTGCAGAAGAGTCCAGGTGCTTGGCTAATTATATACACTTGATACACTGAGTTAATTGGGTGTGTCCTAGTTCATATCACTGATCAAATTAGAGATGACTTTGGGGATATTGCAAGGACAACAAGATAGACACAGGAAGCACTAATTAGAGACACAACTGAAGTTCAAGTGTATCCCCAAAAAACACTCCTGACCATGCACTCAAAGACAATGTGCTACATACATTGTTAGGAAGAGCTCATTAGACACAAAGAGCAACTGCCTATTAGAGGCAGTAAATAAGACTGGGAATGTACCTTTTCACCTTTTGGCCCAGGTGGTCCCAGTGGGCCTGGTGGTCCAGCGTGACCCTATGACAAGAAAATACGATTATGACCCAACCTCATTTCAGAACAGCAAGCTCTGAGCTTAAGCTTCACAGTGTGACGTGTTTGTAAGACAGAAGAAGAGCAGAAAAAACATCCGACTGCATCCAATAGTGTCACTGGCCTTTACTTCAATAGCGTGCATACAGTCATAAAATAATTAACTTGAATGAAAATGTTTATTTTACTACTTGATAAGATGAATCCCCAGGTTAATGATATTATTCCGTCTTATATGCAGTAATAGTGTTGCATTTTACTGTTATATTTTTTATAGATCGTCGTCTCATATATTCTCTGACTGGAGTAGGTGCCACTCATAGGGATCGTTTTGTACGCAAGAATCATCGCAATGACCCGTGAAAAAACATCCCTTTTTATGTGAGTCTGTACAGAGCCTGAAGATGAAAACCTGGCTGTTTGAATATTCCCCTCGGGTCTCTCATTTTTCATAACACCCCACAATTAGATGCTTGTATTAAACAAAGGCTTACCTGGTAACCTGATATGCCCGGGTCTCCTTGTTGGCCCATTCTCCCTGGAGCACCCTAGGGAAATATATATATTTAGCCCATATATACAAACACACTAATGAAGTCTTTTAGTCCTACTGTAAAGAATTTACCACTGGTCCGATGGTTCCTCTTGCTCCCTTCTGCCCAAAAAATCCTAGCTCTCCCGGCACACCGGCTGGCCCAGTCTCACCCAGATGACCTTGTTGACCTTTGCTCCCCTGGAGAAAGGCCATCAATGAGCAGCTATTCACTGAGCATACAAATAGCCCTAAGTAGTTGTGCAGTTAGTTTGTCAAAATCAAACATCTAATGCTAAAACTCTACTTGACAAGCACCTTCAGTGTTGTGCTTATTGAGGTTACAGACCTTTCTGTTTGTTTACTACTACAGCAGAGAACGTTTTAACTCCCAGTGCAAGAGAGTAAATTGACAGACATCCACGATTGAAAGATGTATTTAGCTTCAAGCAAGTGAACTGACAAACCTTTTCTCCTGGCCTTCCTCTTTCCCCAATTTTGCCAGGTTTACCCTCCTGACCCTGATAACAGAAAATCAAACAGGGTTCTAGTGGACCAAAAGAGCTGTCTTTTTATTGGAACTGAATGAAATTTGGAGCTGGCTACCAAAACACTCACCCTCACGCCCACAAGCCCAGGAGGCCCAGGGGGTCCTTCCTTTCCTTTCAGGCCAAATTCACCCCTGTCTCCTGTGGTGCCCTCAGGACCAGCATCCCCCTTTTCACCCTGGGAAGAGTGGAACGAGTCAAATAAAAAGAAGAAAACCATGATCTAACAGTTGAGTGAGAATAAACTGGATTACTGTAACAATAATTACAAACATTCATAGCTTCATATATTTGAACAAAGTATCATTATTTATATCCAATAAAGTATTTTACAAGCCCAAAATAAATATGTTACAGTGTTTTATAAGCCATTAATGATACTGCCCACTGAGAGGCCTGCACAACAGCGGATGGAGATGCCTGCTGGTAGTGTAAGGAGTTAATATCTACCAGCCGGAGGAGTTTGATTCCGAGGAGAGCTTCAGGTTATATATAAAATCTTTAATGGTATTCAGCATTTCTGTACAGTAACAGACGTCTAAGCGCAGAAAAGGCAAGCGGTACAGCTAACTGTATCTAAAAGTCTTACTCCAGCACTCTGAGCTAGCTGCAGTTTCCAAGCTTGTAAATAGAGCTACAGCCGTTAAGCCAGGATGACACAAAAGCATGACTAATTTATTAGACCAAACAGGCACCGTACTGGAAATATTTCAGAGATAAAAAATAAATAAATAAAAGTGTCATTTTGACTTGACATATTCTTTAAGGTGTTTGTGCTCCCAGAGTATCAAGTATCATAAGAAAGTAGGGCAAAGTTTGGCTGTAAATATGATGTTACATCATCAGAAATTATCATGAGGACAGATTTGTTTCACTGACAATTTCTTGGCCGTCTAACTTTTTACAGCCGAAATGTCGTCTTCTAAGAAAGTCTACCCGTCTTGCTGTCTGACAGTACTTTTTAGGAAAAGGCATAGTGGACCTTCTTCATGTAAAGTAACGAGAAATAAAACAGACTATCCCAAATGAGTATCTCATTAGAATGCAAGACTGAACTGAGGTGTCCCAACGCACTTAGACTTTAGAGAACACGGCATATTATTATTATGCCATTATTAACAGAGGAAAATGAGAACAACTTCAGTTTTTTTTCCAGCACTGTAGTCAGGCTGACAGTTCTGTCAGGTTTCATGGTCCTTTGTGGTTCAGTCACAGAGCAAAAATAAAATGCAACCTCCTTGTGACTAGGAAAAAGAGACTGAGAGAAATTGGTAAAGGTTTGCATTAATTGTTGTCTATAAATGTAGACACAGTTTCAATTTTGCAATCAATCTGAGGCAGCCTGGAACAATTACTGCAACTCAGTGCATGCATGTCATGTTGTTTGCATGACTTAACTGGTTCTATTCTGGTTCTATTTCTATATAAAATCAAGGATGCAGAGCATCTATGTCATTGTTTTGCACCAACTGTGTTGCACTCGCTGTATTCTTGGAGACATTTTTCAATTACTGTTTCAAATCTACGAGGTTCTGGCTGTGCTATGAATGTAATTAAGTTAACTGTGTGTAGTCACAGATCTGGTCCCTGCCTTCAAAGCAACCATTTCAAAGGCAACACGATCATAGTCACTATAATCTTAGCCGTGCCACGATCTTCAACCCCTGTTGATCCAGAGTGGCTGCATTAGTGCTAACTAGCACTGACATCATGAAGTTCTTTAAAAATAAAATTAGAACAATTCAAAAAATGTTCTTCATCTAAAACATCAACACATGTTTAAATCTCCAACCCCACTACCCCTTACCCTTAATTAACACTTTGTTATTAAGTCATCAGTCAACATTTATTAGCAGGGAATGAAAAGTGACCTTCATTACTCCTGATCTAGCCCTTTTACATTAGGTTCCAGGACATTTTAGAATCAATTTTAAGATTATTTAAATTACTTACAGAGTATGGTCTGACTCCCCAATATATTGCTCCTCGTTTATCACAGGACAACCATGTTCATATTCTAAGATGTAATTGTGAACTAATGCTGACTAATGGTGAAACAACAATCAAATGCTGTGATCCTTATTTTTAATCTAAATGCAGGCTGTTTAGTATTTCCGTTATCTGTTACAGGATTTTTATGTGTAAGTCATCGGCCCATGATCCATCACAATTCACAGGTTACTGCCTGTACAGCGTGACCAGAACCTTGAGAACGATTTTGGGTGAAGACACATTCAGCAATCATCGTCCGTAAGTTTGATTAGTTTCTGACTGGTAGTTTGTTACTTTAGCCAAATGAGCTAATAACACTTTAATACAGGAGAAGCATTTATTTGGCAAAGTCAGGGACATTTTGCCACCTTCTCAAATAGAATACTGGCTGGTAGCTCTGACGAGACAAGACTGCAAGACATTTCAGTGAAAACAAATATAATGGGGTTCATACCATGTCAAAGTATCGTAATTACATAGTTTGGTAAACATTGTTTCTAAAAGTTTAATCTTGTGATTTTCTGCTGATGGTTTACATAATATTTGTGCAATAAACCACTACAATGCACCGATTTTCACTCCCCTTTCATTCCTCAAACAACAGCAAAAGCTGCTAATCTCTTCTGGTAGCTGCACTGTGGCCAGAAACCTCTCAAAGTAGTTTACTCCGCTGAACAGAAGAAAAAGTCCTGTACAGCATGAAGCTGAAAAGAATCTCAGGTTGCTTCTTCTAATCCTCAGTGTTCTCAGCTCACATTTTAGCACGTTGACAGAGCAAAAAGCGCTTTGTGGGTCCATCAGCCGTACTTCCAACATTTTGGCTTTGCTGAATAGGCACACTTTTTATGCTTTTCCTCTTTTTTCTGTCACACTATCTGCCAGACAGCAGAGCTCCTAAAATAGCTTGCTATCTGTTTTCACTGAGCATCAACACAATGTACTCCAATTGTACAAAGGCCAATATCTCACAAACAATACTTGACTTGTTCTAATTACAGTAAGCTGCTACCGTAAACAGGAAAGTTTGCAAAGTTCACCGACAGCTTCAGGATAAAATTAATCAGCGTCGAAGTTAATAACAATTATTTAACTACTAGCTGAATAATTGATAAATGTTTTTATAATCACTCCGGGACTGTACAATTAAAAACAGTTAATACACATCTCTTTTTTTATATTTTTAAAGTATTTTAAAACTTGCCTTGGCACCATCAGGTCCACTTGGCCCAGCCTCCGCATCAATGCCTGGCTCACCCTGACAGACAAATCACAAAAACATTATAGTTGTATTTCTTCCTGATGACAAAGACGGTAATGAAATGGAAGCAAAAACAGATGTAATTGCACACTCAAACATTTAGCACTTTGTGTCGATTTTGGTGCAGACTAAATAAATCAAGTACATCATAATCATTAAGACATCACAGAAAGAAAACTTGGGAAACTCACTCTCTCGCCAATCAAGCCTTGTTCGCCGATGCTACCAGGTAGACCAATGTCACCCTGTCAAACAGTGAAGCGTGACCGTTAAGCTACCATCAATGTGTTAAATGTCTAACATGCAATCTTTGATATCAACAGGATAAATTTAATCAGTGCCACCTGTTATGAAGGGTACTACGATGTAAATCATGGGAGTAAAAACTGACTTTTTACAAAAGCTTAACTAACTAATAGCTTAACTTAATCTGCCAGCACAAAACTACTACCGGTACTTTTTGTGCTGAAAAGTAATGAAATTATTAACAATGGCAGCAAAGACAAAGACAGCAACCTGAGTGGATAAAAAGCATACAGGAACACAACAGTCACATATATACAAAAAGCAGTTCATACAGCTTTGGAATTAATGTTACTTTTTTAAAACTTGAACTTTGAGCAGTTACACTGTATTCACAGGTCGATACCTATCTTAGTAGATAAGTCCAAATCCAGTAGGTTATTCTTGTGCATCAATATTAAACCCACTGACGGGTCAAGGGAGTAACACCTATCCCATTACAGTGCAACATTGTAATGAAAAACCTTGAGTCTCGGATTTCATGTGGAGTTTAGTCTGACAGATACCTCTCAAATAAAAATTGTTGTAGACCTTCTGAACTCATATGATGTATGGAAAAACATTTGTCATAGAAGCACTACAGGGTCAAATAATCTCAGCTATATATATCCATAGCATCACAGAATGACCTGTAGCAGAAGTCTAAACAGACAGACACAGCCTTACCCATCATAGTTGGGTATGCCCTCAACTATGATGATGCCCTCTTAACTTCAGCATTGCACCTCGACTATATGACATATAATTTCACATGACATTTCCTTTCTAAAGTATCTACAGTGTTTTCTGGCTGTGTACAAAACTATTTTCAAGAAAAATGAGACCCTGTGGAAACTGGAGAACTATTTTTTGTTATACAAGTTTTATCTTTACTACAAGTTTGAGATCTGTTTTGCGTGTTTAAGAAATTGGCGTGTATAGAACAAACACACTAAACTTGATTTAGTGTGTTTGTTGATTTCACTAAACCATCTGATTGTGGAGATTTTCTCTCCAATATTGTTGGAATACAATATAAAGCAACTGTTGTTGTGAATTGGCACCGTATAACTAAAACTGAATTGATCTATTATATATAGTATCATTAAAATATTCAAAGAATGAATGGAAATCTATGCATGCAAGGGACAAGCCAGAATTGAAAGGCCTCCGAAATGAAAGGCCTCAGACTCTCAGGCGGCACAGCAATAAAAGCAGGCATGATTTTGTAGCGCAGAGCCCTGCATGGGCTCAGGAACACTTTTGAAACCCGCTGCCATTGAGCCCTGTTCATCTCTACATGTACAAATGCAAATTAAAAGTATTAGGCAAAAGAATAACCATATAAACGAGATCCAGAAACACTGCTGCTGCCTCCTGGGCTTGAGCTCACTATGCATGGAAAAAAGACAGGAAAATCCTGTGGCCTGATTTGAAATTCTTTTTGGAAATCCTGGAAACCGCATCCTCTGGTTTAAAGAGGAGCGGAATCGTCTGACATCCCTGATTGTATTGGGCTGCTTTAGCGCAAGTAATATGGACACATAGGTGCCATTAATGCTGATCGATACATACAGGCTTTAAAATAATAATAATAAATAGTCTTGTACCATTGCTGTACTGTATTCTGATTTTCTTTACATTTTATGCTACCGATAATTTGGGGAAAATGAGTCTGAATGTATTCAGTACTATATATTTCTGTAAAGCATAAAGCAAATAAATCACAATTTCTCAATGATCCCAGAGTAGACCTAAAACAATGTGACCTTTCTGGAGACACAAATGACATGATTAAATCATCAAAGGCAGTTTTGATATTATAATTCAATAAAAAAAAAAGTGCAATTCTGACAACATATCATCCTCGTCACCTTCTCTCCAAGATCACCAGGCGGTCCTCTCTCTCCGGTCTTCCCTGGTAGCCCCTGTTAGGAACAGTCACAGCTTTATTATTCTATCCAAATGTAAAAGTCAGTTGGAGGCTTTACACAGACTGTGTGATCAACTTACACTCGGCCCAATCTCCCCAAGTGGCCCAGTCGTTCCTGGTGGCCCTGCTGGTCCCTGTGGCAATAAAACAGGAGCCTCAATAAAAAGGTTAAGAGCATTTTCTAATCTTGGACAAACCTCTGAAAGTGACATTAAAAGAGTAAAAAGAACAGGTGAAAAGAAACAAGTAATAGGCAGAAAGTTTGGATTTGTGAATATAAGTTAATCTGCAGCCATCACAACACAGAGCCAAAACTCCTAAAAGATGTAAAAACTGGGCTGCTGTCATAGAGACACAGTGAGGCTACAATAAGGCTGCCAGGGAAGGAGGATGGAGATGGTGTAAATCAACTTGTCTCCAACTCACTACTTTTCTGCTTGTGTTTGTGAGATTTGGGAAGCATGAGAGAAAGAGGATTAGGCTGTCTAAGGCTTTTTCAAACAGGATAGAAGTTCCTAAGTAGGGTCAAAAATGAAGAAAATCAGTCTAAATATGCAGGGGCACGTAGGGTGCATAGTAGCTGCTACAGAGCTCTGAGTTATAGTAGACAATGAGATACTGATTTATGACGTATCTTCTAAGAAATTCTGCAACAGCTAGATTTTGCATAACTAAACCACATGGAGTGAACACCAGAGAAAAAATGTGACCAACAAAAGCAGCTATTGTTAAAGCTTCAAAAAAGTACTAAAACTCACTGGCTCTCCTGCAAGTCCTTTGGCTCCTGGAGGTCCAGAGTGGCCTTGGATACCCTGAAAATAATAGCCATTTGTTACACCCACACTCCAGGTACTCATAAATATTTTGAAATGCTATAACCCCCACGAGATAAACATAAACAACGCACACCTATGTCTTATCCACTACTATTGCTTACAACAAATTCAACACTGACCTAAAAGAAAGCTTTGTTAGCCCCAATAACTTACTTGAAATCCTTTAGGCCCAGATTCACCTGGCTCACCAAGTCTTCCCTGCAGACAATGACACACACAGAAAAATAGGTTTTGAAATCTGAGCAGCCAGTTAGATATAATTGTGTTGTTTCCATGTGTTAAAATTAGGATAGGGCTTGGTTCACTTTCTCTCTATCCTCGATTAGGTTTAACGTTACAGCTACGTTTTGCATTGAAATCTCTGATAGCCACTAGAACCACAACCATTTCCTGACAAACAGGAAATTATCTTGGTAAAGTTTCTATCCATCAAAGTCAAGTTTGGTAAATGGAATCTGGACCCAAATTTGTGTGAGTGCATTTTGCTTTCATTATTTTCTTATGCCTAATAACTGCTGATGTATTTGCCAAATAACCAGGAGGTGCCAAGAGTAAGAACTGCCAAGCGTTCATGTCAAATAATTGAAGTGACAGTCATTTTGAAATGTATCAATAAGTTTAAAAAAAATTAACCTAATTCAGACCTGATTGTGTTCAAACCCAGAACAAAAATGATCTAATGGAGCTTTAAGACTGTTACAGCCAACTGATATTAAACAGAACCTGAGATCATATCTCACCAACTGTTGTATATATTCACACCAAACTTGGCCCCTTTCTCATTTTCCAAACCGCACATCCTCAATTCCTTTTCCTCTTATCTTAGTCTCTACCACCAGAGTGGGGGTGCCTCAGTAAGAAAAAAATGCATTTCTCCCATCACAGTGCCAATGCTTTTAACACGATAAGATCAAATTGTGATTTTGCACCGCTGAACTGCTGGACCTACCTGTTGTTGCATGTACTAAAATAAATTGCTGCAAGTGTAAACGATCTTTGCTGTCAGTTACTTTAGATTTATATTTGAAGAAATGTGTTTACCTTTAATTGACCATTTTTACATTACTGTATTTTTACTTTTATCCCTCCAGTTTTGTGCACACCCACCCTCTTACTTTAGCGTTTCTGGTCAAAATTGACTAGTCAGTTTTAGCAGCTCTTAAATTAGCATAACAGACATTTTTCACCACCAAATTCAGTTCAATGAGTCGTTCAGTGGGCCATTCAGGGGGTCAGGGGCCAGGGTCATCACTTTTATATTTTCAAGTGCATAGTGTGGAGGATGCCATAAGGCCTTGAGGCAATCAGATGTAAAACACAATATTTCTGAGTGTTTTAAGTTGTAAATTGAGGCGATTTGACCCGAAAATGACAGGAAGGTTATTTATGTAACTTTTGCAACGCTCACTGCTCAACTAATAATGGTTAATACATTACAAAAGTGTAATAAAATGAATTATTTGTTCATTTAAGAATCTGCAGAACACTGTGAACCAGCTGAGGACATTACAGCTGGAGTAATGCTTCCATCACAGTGGAACCAAACCTGATGATCATCATATACATGCAACATTAAATACTGAACTTCTACAGTATCAACAGTGCCCGTTTATCTGAAATGCTATTTCTGAGAAAGCTGGAAGGCTAAATGATCAAATGCAACCAGGATTTGTGCTAATGCAAAAAATTACTGTTAGAAGAAATTTCGTCACCATGTCTCCAGGGAGGCCCAATTTTCCTCGTGGACCATCAGGGCCCTGCAAAGAAAAAAAAAAAACCATCGGTTAACTGAGCTTTTTCAAATCCCCCAGAGTTTAAGTGTTTCTCACTGACAAGCACTACCAGCACCATCAATATTTTAATGCTCTTTGATTTAAGACTCAGTTGTTAAATTTGTTTTTAACAAGAGTGCCCTCTAAAGATTCTTCAGATGCTAAAAACAGTTAATAACCACAGTCTTCAGAACAAAGTCTCTTGTAAAGATTCTCATGATTTGTCGTTTTCTCTGCAGAAATTTGAGCCATTTGTTTTTCATGGAGCATATTTGATGTGCGTAATCAGGAAACCTAATGACAAACATTCCTCAAAGGCAGCTGCAGAATAATATGACCAGCAATGAATCCCTGCGCGTTAACTGAACATCACACTCTGCGTATCTTGTAACTAGCATCACCTTTGATTTTTTTGACCATGTGCTCACCTTTATTCCTGTAGATCCTTTCTCCCCCACTGGGCCATCTGGACCTCTTGGACCCTATGCAAAGAAATAAAAGCTGAGGAATAGTTTGAGAAACACTGGCCTTTAACAGACCTAAAGGGGATGTTGTTTAACAAATAAAGTTAATGATTTTGGGCAATTAATCTCCATTTTTGTCATTCCCATTTAGCAGAGCCTGGGAGGCAGTGCTTCTGGTTTGATTGCATACTATGGTTTAGCCCACACTGGAGAGACATCATCAAAGATTGTGGCTATTTAGCAAATAGTTTGCATCTGGATATTAGCTCCACACAGTGCCCACACTGTGAACACTTTGTCCTCATTTTTCCAAGACTACGCACAGCAGTGCTGCCTTCACACTAAAGTAATTTTGAAGAAGCCTTGGGAAAGGCTAAAAATCCTTTAGCTGATTCATACTTGCTTTTAAAATGAACAAAACTGTTTAGTCAATACTTAAGAACTGATTCTGTGTGATTCTAGTTCTTTTTCCTTTTCTAAGTATCCTAAATAATGCAAACAGACAGAGTAGAATATATACAGAGCGCTAATTTAATGCTATTTCCATTAAGCTGTCAGAATAAAATTATGCTTTCTGTTGTTCAGAAACTCAGCAGTGTTAGGAGTGAGAAACCTTTTGAGGTAGTAACTGTGTTCAGCTTGTGTTCAAAACTTGTGTTAAACAGGTTGTAAAATATACATTTAATTTAATAAGAAACTGAAATTGAGATTAATAGATTCACTCAAAAAGTCTGTTTCCTTAAATATAATGTTTTGTCTGACAATGAGAAATATTTACACGTCAGTAGGATCATTTTAACTGTTTCCTGTTTAAATAATTTTTTAAATCACGTCTCACTTTCTTGATGCATAATAGGAGAGTAAGTGATCATAATTCAAGATACTCTGACTTGTTTCCAACAAATCTTTAAACAGATTCATACAATTTCATTAGATTTCTAATCTAACTTCACCTACAATCATTTTTTTCACTTATTTAGCACAAAAGACAAGGTTGACTATGTTATTTATTCAGACTGAACATCTAAAGTGCAAACATTTAGCATCCATCCATCCTTCCACTGATAATCATTTTTCACATCCTTTTAACTGGGACAGGAACATTAGTTTGAAGTTCACTCGCACTCAGTCTTTCTTTATTTCTTAAAAAAAAGAAAAAAGAAATGAATGGTGCAGTCAAATCACTAGAAAGAAAATTATTTTAATGAATAACCTGCAAATACCTAAAATGCCTAATGTGATGACTGAAAATTTAGTTCTATTTATAGTAATTAGGCAGGATAAAAGCATTGAGCTCTGTGACCCTGTAGAAGTACAACATAACAAGGGCAAACAAAAACATATAAAAGTCCTGTTTATTACAGTCATGTAAAAAAGGAAGTTTTCACTGCACTCTTTCAGAGCCCTATGAAACACTAGGTACACCTTTACTGCTTCCATAGGAATTAAGAAGGAAAGTATCCACCAGGTGCTGCAAATTACCCTTCACTAAATGATCAGCAAGTGACCACATGTTGACATAATGCCACAATATTCCCAGGAGTGGACATTTCAGCAAACTCATATCTGATTCAGACTGTCTAATTCTTATAGAAATTGCAAAAAAAACCCAAAAAAACCCTACATGTCAAACTGAACAGGCCTCAGTCAGCACAACAAAAGTTAAAGTTCACGACAGTACCAATACATAAAGACAGAATTTTGGCTTATTTGGAAGAGCTGCCAAGAGAAAGCCTCTTCTCTGTAAAAAGAACATGGCAGCACAGCTTAGGTCTACAAAGTTGCATCTGAACAATCCACAAGACCTTTGGAACAATATACTTTGGTCAGACAAGACCTTGTGGGAGATGTTTGGTCGTAATGCCAGCGTCACTTCTGGTGAAAGTCAAATACAACGTGTCAACATCTCATACGAATTATCGAGAATGGTGGTGGAAGGATGATGGCTTGGACTTATTTTATAGTCACAGGACGAGGAAACTTTTCAGACCATAAACGCTTCCGTAACAAAAGTCCCTCAAAAACTGACAGTCTGATAAAATAATATAGAAAAAGACTACTTCAGTTTACTGATGCTAAAAGCTTTTCTACAAGCTACTGAATCATGATATATGATATGATATATATGCAGGTTTTCACAGGATGCTGCAGGCTTGTGAAAACTTTAATGTTTGTATGTGTGTAGGTACTTATAAAAATTATTTCTATAACAGACACAAATGTATAGCAGTCACATATGGATATATTTTGCATGTGAGATGAATCATTAGGGACAAATTAAGTCTTTCCACCAAGTGGGTGAGTACCTGGAAAAAACAAAACAAAAATACTGGCAGCGACCCGTGGTAGCCCTCAGCCTCCTATGTATGCACCTGAGGTATCGGTTTCAAAGTTATTTCAAAGTTAGCCAAGTTATTCGCATATACAGGATTTTCAGAAAATTTGACCCCTTGACCTCAACCAAGAGGTCAAGGTCACAGATTCAAACTATGATACACCTATGGTATCCATTTAAAACTCCTACACCGCTTCATTCACGAGTTATCATAGTCAAAGGTTTTTCAGCAAGCTTGACCTCTGACCCTTGATCTTGAGGTTGAGGTCACTGAGATTCAAACTCAACTGAGATTTTTAGTAGCTACGCCTTTGGTATCAAATTCAAAATCTTACATTACCTTATTCTCAAGTTACTGCATTCACAAACTTGGGTGTCCACATCATGCGCCCACCATGCCCACCTGGGTGACAACTATACCCCATTAGCCTTTAACGGCTGAGGGGTAAAAATGTGGCTAAAATGACATATTAGATCAATTATTTATTTTGTCCAAAATTTTGCACTCTTCCATTAAAGTCTATAACTCCTTAATTATATTATGCAAAGCTGGAAAACAATGAAGCACCAGTGACAGATTTAAACCTGCAGATGCAGCAAGATTCTGAGATAAGCTGCTACATCTTCTATATAGAAAGATATACAGATGGAGGCTCACTGAGGTTATCTTCTAAAATGATCTGTGGTTTTGCATTATAGAAAAGTACTTTAAGAGACGTCATTATGTCTGGATCTTTTGGAGACAATTAGAGCTGAGGTAATGTTACACAGTTCATCTTCTCATTATTGTGGAAAAAAAAGAAAAAACAACTATTGTTACTGCAACTGGGGATGTAAAATTACAATTACAATAAATCAGGGCTTTAAGCAGTCACAGTAATGGCAGAGGCTGAGTAAGACTGTAGAAGTGTAAGCTAGCATTTCAACAGAAATAGTGACACTAGTGTTTAGCAGCCATGGTGCCTTTTAGCAGGTTACTGGACATGGATCATGATGCTAATTTCATTTGCTGGGTGCAAACATAATTATGGTGTATTATTTATTAACAGACAGTAATTAAGAGTCACATAATGGAGATATCATCGTTTACTATAGCTTCCATTTGCTTACCCTCCTGCCTTTGGGTCCTCTGATACCAACAGATCCCCGGGAACCTGGAGGCCCCTGCATGTGTATGAAAAAATATTCTTTGAGTTTGAAAATGGAGACTTAGATGCAACTACCTCACTTTTTTTGATATGTTGTCAACCATCAAAGGCTGCTAAAAAAACACAACACCATATAATCATATTGAACTATTACTGTGTGACTTTTTTTCTGCTCCCTTTCTATCACATTGATGTCAAGCTAAACCGAAAAGCACATTCTCACACTTAACCACACACATCTCTTCTAATCTCTGTATCAACTCTGTGTTGTCTTGTTTTGTAGTTTGTCCCAAAGTGTCCATCAGCATTTTGTCTTTTTGAAAATCAATCTATAAAAAAAAATAACGCAAAAAAAAGAATAAGAGGCAGAAACTTTAGCTGCCCTTTGGGGTTGTGTCGGGAAGGGCATCCGGTGTAAAACTGCCAAATCAAACATGTGGAAATACCTTCTGTGGCAACCCTTTGTGACATGGCAGCAGCCGAAAGTAGCCACTACAGGAGGCAGAGTCTTCAGCTATTGGGCCTCTTTCCTGTGGAACCAGCTCCGAGTTTGGAATCTACATTTAAAATTCTGCTTAAGAACTTTATTTTCAATAAAGCTTAGAATTAGTGCTAGATCAGGTCACTCTAAACCATCTTGTGAAGATGCTATCAGATCAGGCTGTTGGGGGACTTTCCATAATGCACTGAGCATTTCTTTCTCCACTCCCCTCTTTTTACTCTTGATGCATTTGCATGCCACTGCTGCATGAAACTAGCTTTTGTCTGCTCTCTCCTGTAATTTGTGTTTAGGCCTAAACTCTCTATTTTGATCTTCACTTTCTCCTTACCCCCCAAACGGTTGCAGTACAGTACTGTACCTCCCTGAGCCTGGTTCTACCAGAGATGTCTTCCTGTTGTACGGGAGTTTTTCCTTCCCACTGTTGCCAGGCGCTTATTCGTATAAGATCGTCTGATCGTTGGAGTTCTCTCTCTCTAATATTGTAAGGTTTGTTTTTTCATCTTCTAGGAAATCTCAGTTTATAAATAAAACTAAATTGAAAGTATCTCTACAGAAGCAAGAGAAATGCAACATAGCACCAGTGTAGTTGGGTGCGGTGAGAAGTGCAATCTGAGACTGCATACAGGCACCGTTTTCATGGATTAGATAAGGTCTGTTAGTGTAGATGGCACAATAGGTTAGTATAGCCACACCATACACATGCACACACACCAAGACAGTTTACCTTCTCTACAGCTATGATACAGATAGTAATAATGGTAAACTTACTGGAATCCCTTGCAGTCCAGGTGGCCCCATCTCACCAGGTATTCCAGGGTGACCCTGATGAAACAACGTTACTTGAATGATATCTATACAATCTTTCAAAGAAAGCATAAATAAGTCCTCAGATGTGACATGATAAATCAAATCTGTTATCACACCCCAACCCTTTACAACAGAATGCCCCCTGGTATGAGAGATGGGGTCCAGACTTACTCCTTACCATCGGCCCCTGTTCACCTGGTGGCCCGGGGACGCCTGTGTTCCCTCGATCACCCTGAAGTACCAAAAGCCACGATTAGGGAAACGGAAGTAGGATTGCAACCGATCCAACAGTCAAATATATGTCAAAACATTTAATTATACCCAGTAACAACATAATAAAGTAATGCTCTCAAATTGTTGCTTTTGTTTTATCAGAAATGTACAATTACATTATATGGAGAAAGTTAGCAAATATGCAAATTTTAATGTCTCCATGTGGGCAACGGTCATTGCAGGTGGGATCACTTTTTTAGGTTGTACATCCAGTTCTTATGAGTGCAATATTTCTGGAACATCTTTAAAACTATCATTCAGTTGAGCAGATTAAATTTTGGTCAAGCTTACTGTGATCTAGAATTTCATTACTATTTATTCCAAGTTCAGTTGGACTCAGTGAGAACTGATTAGATGTGGCTAGTCAAAGGTCAATGTATGATTGGATCATTTCCATCAAAAAATAAATTGATAATAATTAAATTGTATATGTTTATCTCAGTTGAATTCATCTACTTTTGGGACTTGTGTTAATATCTGATGATGAATTAGGTCATATTTATACAGAAACATGAAAAATATTACAAATCTTACTCAAACTATAACTGGTGATCGGCTGGTGCACGCGTACAACCACAAGACAGCAATTTTACTTGCATGAGAACTTATTTGAAAAACTGTGTTCAATATATTTTTGTGCATTTGCTGGCCCACTCCATACAGCACTACAGAAAAGATTTCAAAAGGTCAAAACGAGACTACAAATTGTGACAGTAGCAAAGAATGACACATTTAGACCGCGCTAACCTTTTCTCCCGCGATACCCATCTCTCCGACAGGCCCAATAAAACCAGGCAGTCCCTGAGGGAGAGAAAAAATGCTGTCTTAACTGTGTCTTATTTCTCTTAGTCTTATGAACTTGTAATTCTCATAATAGGCTGCACAGCTCTGGGGCACTGACAAAACAGACACACACTGTGAGCATCAAACAGAAACGAGCAAAAAAGAGGGAGAAAAGCCTTTACCCTCTCGCCAAGCTTTCCGACCTCGCCAGTTATCCCGGTCTCACCCTACAGCAAAGCAGCCAATTAGCATATCACAAACTTATTCATGCCTTTCGTTTTTAGTGCAATTCAGTTGAAATGTGCTTAGAGGCCAGTTCCCCTGTGGTAGCAGGGAATTAACATCTAATTTATACATATTCAGATGATACATTATCATAAAAGAAAACCAGGGAGAGAGTGTTCAGTTACGGTGACAACGGTTCGTCTGTGAACGTATGACAATTAAGTCTGACCTTGAGTCCATCTGTGCCCGTCAGTCCAGGGAATCCCTGCCTCCCCGGCCTGCCCTGAACAGAAAGCAGAAATGACAGAGAGAAGTGTACTGAAGCTCCACACAACAAACAATAAACTCTGTATCTCCAGTAAAAAGGTGTTGCTTCCCTCAAGAGGCTGCGACACAAAACAAACCAACATTTGATGCCAAAACAAAGGCACCCCTTTAAGACAGCTAATGATTCAAAAAATAAAGAGGTATTTCTAGCATCAAAGGCTTATTATTACTCACAAAACTCTTTGGGTCATTTGTGTTTGTATTTTCATATTCACTTGTGGGTTTTACTTTTGGGAGATGGCAGACTGAAGTCTACCACTGCAAAAATAGATTGTTTTATTGGAAAAGGCTTCTCTATTGTTTAGCCTGGGATGACTCCAAACAAACACATTTTTGGACAGAGACGGTCACTGTGGACTTTTTTATACTGTGGAGCAGTTCAAAGTCATCCTATTCGTCTTTTATAAAGTCACATTTGGCTTGAATAGCATCTTTATCAACAATGGTCACAATTCAGATATAAAAAATCTACATCTGTTGAAGTCAATTGATAAACAAACAATAACGGGAACTTGTTTGACTCCACTCTTAAATAGATTTAATAAATTATCTAATTATCTTTATAATTATCTTTCTTGTGCATTTATCTTAAAAAATAACTCAATCATTAGATACTTTTTAAAGAATTTCTTTTGTTTACAACACTCTTGTTTGCTTTCACGTTCTTTTTATGATAGACAGGAGGCAGCAATTTGCTGACCAATCTGGTAATATGAGTACAGAGTGTCCAATAGGAAGTCTTTGAAAACATCTGGAAAACAATAGGAGATCAGTCAGCCAAAGGACTTACTATCCATAATTGGTCAAAGTTACTCCTCCAATGCTAATTTAGGCAGAGACACATGAGCGTAGTAAGTGCTGAGGTTTTAAATGACAACTTTGTTATTGTTGTGTCTGGTCTTAGGTTGTACTCACCTCGGGTCCAGCGGGTCCAGCTGGCCCAACTGGCCCCTCATCACCCTGACCAAAAAAAACAAATAAAAAAAAGTCAACATTACATAAAGAAACATTTATTTCAGCTTAAATGAACTTTTAAATGTAACCACACCTGAAGTCCTGAAGTTCCACTTGGACCTGGCAAACCTCTTGCTCCTTGTTTTCCCTATTAATGAGACATTGAGGTTCAGGGTTCAGTTAATTTCTGTGGTTCTAATTGAGCTGATGTGGTTCTACTAACCTTGGGACCTTCAGGGCCATTTTGTCCTGGTGGGCCAATGTCACCTGGAAAGCCCTGCAGAAATAACAAGAAATGAACCCCAGTTATATCACCATATGGTAGAATGGTTTATGCTACTCTAAACTGTTAAAATGATAAACAGCACTGAGCAAAAGTCTTGAGCAACTCCTCATTTCTTCAGATTTTGTTTCCAGGAAGCATTGTGCAATTCCTGAGTTGTCATGAGAAAGCTAAAACTCGGGAGGTAGAGCAGGTCATCTACTAATTGGAAGGTTAGTGATTTGACCCCTGGTTGCTCTTGTCTGCAGGCTAAAATATCCTCGGGCAAGATCCTGAACCCCAAATTTCTCTCCAAGTGTGAATGTTAGATTGAAAGCACTTATACATAGAAAGAAAAAGCTTATATCAATGTGTGTGAATGAAGCATATTGTGTAAAGCACTTTGAGTGCTTGTGTGGAAAAACACTCCACAAGAACCAGTCCATTTATCAATAGTTAGCCAGGCTTTCTGAAGACTTTTTAGAGTTTTCTGTGGACATTGGCTACTTTTTTGCTCATTTTCAGTCCAATTCTTATACCTGACCATTTTCAGAGGAATGTTTTTATTTGTTAAGTGACTTAACACTGACCTATGAAACACCTAACTCAAGAGATGAACCATTGTTGTGTTTAGCAACTTAGCAAGAATCAATTCTAAATTTTATCTTCAGGCACTTTGTTGCCAGCAGTCTGTTGCAAAAATACATAATTCACACCCGTTTCTGTAGTTGAATCTACAAGAAAAAGCCAAAAAGTTGATTCCCAAAGAGCTACTAGATGAAAACTTGAGAATGGAACAAAAGGCAGCCAACATTCAAAGAAGAGCTTTGAATGTCCTTCAAGAAGCCTGAAGAACTATCCCCGAAGGCTACTTAAAGGATTTAGAAGAAAGCTTGCCCAAGAGAGTTCAGGCTGTGTTAAAGAGTAGGTGGTCATACAAAACATTGACTTTCAACACCATTTTTGAGTGTATTTCTATGTTTGCAGGTTTCGGTAAATCACTGCACCCCTTTTCCTAGCAAATATAAAGAAATGAGGTTTGGCTCAGGACCATTTCAAATTCCTGTATTTAGATAAAATGTTTGTATGTGACTATAATCTATATGTATCTATAATTCCTACCTCTAGGCCAGGAGGACCAGGTAAACCAACAGGACCCTTCTCACCAGGTTTGCCCTTAAAAATGTCACACAATTATCACCAAGATTAGAATTAAAAATGTAAAAACAACAACAACAAAGCTAAAATTTGCACATTTACTAGATTGTGGAACCAACATAATGTGGCATTTTAATGAAACAATCCAATACATCTTCATTTTTTTCAGTTATAATAAACCTGCCCTTTAGCACCTGTAAACATGTTATGCAATTCAAGGTTACGTCAATGCAGAATAAAGGAAATTTAATTTTCATTGCACCAGACAACAAATCCCTCAAACAAGGGAAAATCAGATAAGATCCTGATATGAAGAATGAGTTTAGCTCCTTGGAATGGCTGTTATCATTGCTGAAAGATGCATAAATCACATAGCAGATCAAGCAAGCATGAGGCTTAGTTTTCTATGCAAGAACCTCAAATCAGATCAGAGAGCACTGAAAACATTAAGGAAACTTTTAGATTGCATAAGTGCCAAAGCTCGGAGAGCGTTCACACTGGGAATTTGCCTGTGCCCTACTCTTTGAAGAGTTGAGCTATATGTGCTTGATTAGACCAAAATTCTCACACACACATAAGGGCATAAAGTTTGCTTTTGTATACGTTTGAAGATTTCTGCTCATCTTTCTTCAAGAAGACCAGCCTTTTTTTCTTGAGAGCATCTTAAGACTCACTGGATCCTTTGAGTGCACCACTATGCTTTCAGAACAAAATTCTCATCCGGAGTTTAAAAAGGAGAAACTGCCTTCACATCATAATTTAATTGCAAAGCAGGCAAAGCAAATGTTTTCTTGCTTGAGAAAAGAAATATCTGTTATTTCTAAATAAGGTTATAATGTTCAGTCTAGAGATCATTGCAACATCACTAATTAAATAATTTTAATCAAATAAATTCCAATTCACTGCACTGGCTCTGGGGGAGCCATTACTGCAATCCAGTTAGATGTTAACTAAATGAGGTTTCAACTATACTGAATGGAGTTTTCCTGCATGAAACTATCCACAATGGATAATTGTAAATCAGTAAGCATGTGGAAGGTAAAATACCTGTTGTCCAGGTTTTCCACAAGGACCGGGCAACCCACGTGAGCCACGGCTGCCCTGTAACATAAATGCCAGTTAACAAGACAAAAAGGGGCATCAAATGCATCAAAACAAAAAGTACTGTGCAAAGCCTATTTGATACATTGGAGGCATTTGTGAAAGACTGTTTACCTTTTAGTGCCTAAACCTGGTACACGGCTATAGTAAATGGTTTGTACTTCCCTTTAAGAGAGCAGTACAAGAGACTTTACAACAAGTCCCATTAATCCATGCACACACAGATGGTTGCAAAGATGACACACTCTGTGCTGGTCTAATTGGTAGCAATCTGGAGTGAATCATCTTGCTGAGGGGAATCTGACACGGACCCAAACAGATGCATTTACGAGAAGCCAGCCATTAAATCCATAATCTTATTAATGGATGATCTGCGCCATCACCTGAGCACATACAAAAATACACCTACCTTGTCCCCTTGGAATCCACATTCTCCCGGCTCTCCTGGCAGGCCAACATCCCCCTGGAAACAGAAATAAACATAGAAAATAGTGTGAATGCTAATAAGAGAAAAATTCTATCAACAAGGAGCTATGATTAGCACATGCTTTATAGCTTTGCCTTAAATGTTAGCTTTCTCAGGAGAGAGATACAATTTTGTGATTTGTCACATTAACCATTCTTTTGTAGAGAAAGGTAGTAGTTTGAGAAAGACATATGCAGATCACCTTATCACCTTTCAGTCCTTGTTCCCCTGTATTTCCAGGTACTCCCTTAGAAGCAAAGAAAAAAAGCGCTGTCATGTTTCCCTGTTCACAAGGGTGTATTAAAGATGGACACAGCCAGACCTGAAAGATAAGTCATGATCTCTGTGCTCTGAAGCCTCAACAACAGTCACCAAGTGATTTTTTGGTGCTAAACGTTACTGCATTTGCTAAGAGTGCAAAATGCTAAGTAAGTAAAAGCAAGCAAACGTAGTTAGCAAGCTGTATTCATAAACGGCACAAGTGCAACAAACAGACACATACACAGCTACACAGGGAAAACTGTTTTGGTTTGAGGCTGTATGCTTTCCAATGCAGTTTAGTTTGCCTTTCTAATATGGTAGTGTATCGGGATTGACCACCAGTTCCTTTAATGGTCACTCGAGGCTTCCCCCAACACTAAGTCTGCTATTTTATTAGTCTGTATTAATGGGCGTCTGTGTCTTGAACTGGTAGAGCTTATGCATGCAACTTGCTAACCTAGATTGCTAGTGTCAGCTAACTTAAAACAACCTGATACCCTTGACTAAACAGGGTTGTTTCTGCCTCCACAAAGATAAAACAGTAATGACCAAAACACTAACACTGAGGATTCAAAATACAATCCAAAACCAACTGGCGTTATGGTGGCTCAGTCCATCATTTACATACATCTTTACATGACTCCCTTTTGGCTGTTAGTAGAAATGGAGATTTTTGGCACTTCCACTTGGCATCATTTTCAGCCCAGCGATTGCCGCTTGAGGAACATCTATTCTGTAGCATAATTAATCCCAAGACTAACCATGTCTGACCAATGCAAGCTTAGCCTCTATTGGAGGAAGTTTTGAAGGCCAATCACTAAAATACCAAAATGCATACAACTTACAGTTAAAAATCCTCAAAAACAGACAGAGGCAAAACAGTGAAACTGGAACATTTACCTTGAGTCCTGGTGGTCCAGGTAATCCCATAATGCCAACAGGGCCCATGTCTCCCTGCAAACAATCACACCAACAGCCTTAAAACAATGTCCTTTGGAGGAATTTTGTTCAATAGCAAAACAAGTGTTGTTTTAAATTCATAGCAGATGCTCATAAAGAAAGAAAATAAATAATACTCCACAAAAAAGTTGTTTCGAACTAATTTTAGAAGGAAGAAAAATGAAAAAGCAGAGAGCAACAGACAACGAATCAAAGTGCATAAACCACAAATATAACTTTATGAAATCAGTTACAAGGACTGCGCAACACTCACAATAAGACCAGGGACTCCACATGGGCCAGGAGCTCCCAGCTCACCCTAGGAGGAATGGGAAAGAAGAAGAGAAAGAAGAGATACATGTGCACACTCAGGAGCATAGAGCTGTCAGTACGAGATGCGATTGAATGCGGCATGTTTCTATATTTGTTTTGTTGATTAGTATTTTCCTTATCCTGAGAAAATGTTTTCCTCTACTCTATCTCAGTTTAGCACTGAGTAAGCGACTTGGCACTTAACACACAGAGCAGATTGTTGCCCAAATGATCTACCCCACAGCCACATGCTATGCCTACATCCTCTCCAAGCCACGCATCCAATACAGAGATGGATGACACACAGCCCAGTGTGGCCTTCCTGTCGCTTCCTTTCTTTCTCTATGAATGAAAGGAGGTGGATTTAGCCAAATGGAACATCCCCTCTTCTTTCTGGAGAGAGAGGAAATGAAGCCAGGGGGATGCTCTCAGAGGTCAGCCAATCACAATCTAACACTGACCCAGTCAATCACAAGTGGTGAGTGTCAAGCTAAAGAAAGATGAGTGGCGAATGAAACTGCTGATGGTGCCCTCATATCAGTATGGATAATGATGAGTGAGGGAGAATGCCAAGATCTGACTCGTGGTTAGTCCTGAGTAAGTATAAAATGTTCCTGCTTTAAGTTTTGACTGTGTTAAAAACTTTTTCAGAATTATCCCTCTAGGTTACTTGATGTAGACTAAATAAATTTAAGTGCTACATTAAAATTTGTATGAAGTGCACCTGTTTGTTGCACTACAGCATTTTGTATGTAATCTTCTAAATGACACTGCAGTGTGATCGTTATGTGAAATCAGATTAAATCTGTGTCAGGTGTAACATTGTGGACTTCAGGGACAAATGGGAGGAAATGGATTCCACCAATCATGAGTAAATCGTGCAGGAATCCACATCTTTTCACTTACTGGGTTCCCATCAGGGCCAGGTGGTCCCCTCTCTCCAACGTCACCAAGAAAGCCCTGAGCACACAAAGAGACAGCATCGTCATGTAACCATAGAGAGAGAGTCTTTATTATATTCATTCTCTCAAAATGCCCATTTTGATGTTGAATGCATTTAGATATCACACGGGATGTCAGTTAAGTTATTACAGCAAACACAGGGGATAAACAAAGTGTTTTTCCAAAACGGAAGTTTCCAGAGTAAGGCCAAGTTATCAGATGTGCTCCCAGCATTTTCATTCCCCAGAGACCGGCAGGAAATTCCATGGCTGATTGTTTCCAAGCGACGAGTGTCTGTGTGTGCACGCACTGGCAGGGATTGCTCAGCAGCCCGCGAACCAAACCCCCAGGACGCGCCTAAATGGCTGAATAAAGCTGCTTGGCCCAGGAATTGCTGACTGTGCTCTTTTTTTTGCTTGGCGCTCGTAATTCCATTATAGAGGCAGAACAAGAGGAGTGATGCAGCCAAGAGGCCACACGCTCATCGTGTGCTTGTCAGTATGCCAAGGTCAACATGCAACCCACTGCACATTACACCTCAGTACTTGCCTATAGAAGGTAAGTGTTAGGGTTAGGGGAATGATAAATGGCAGAACTGCGGTGAGGTCTCTTTTATCGTGTCTACAGAGGGAAAGATCAAAAAGGGCTTGAGTCTTAAACAGATGGCAAAGATAGGGGCTGCTTGTGTGGCAAACAATCATTCCTTTTTTAGAAAATTAGGCAAAAGTGGATCAAGAAATAAACAGTAATTGGTGCAAAAACAAGAAACACGGAAAAATTTGCTGCTCCCAAACTGTCAATAACTCTCTCAGTTTTGATCAGAAACACATGCAACTCTTTTTTTCTCGTGCCGACAGTAAATCTCAGTGAGGATTTAATTATAGGATCTGTCCAATGAAAGTCTCTTCTCAAAGCTATGTGCAAATTCTAGCCAGTCATTCTATCTGTATGGGTGACACAAGAAAATGGGAGCAGTTTGATGTCATTCAAAATCTGAATTCAAAAAGACAATTTTCATCACACATATTCCCATTTGATAGAATGTGCCAGCTCTTTTGCTTGTCTGGTTCTCTTGCACTGCTGCTGAGTCAGGATGGAAAACAAAAAAAACCCAACTTCTTACACAAACTGATCTCACTTTTCACCACAGAGGAAGAGAAATGGCTTGCTCATGACTTGGCAATGAAGGGCTTACTCTTAGGCCTTGGCATGTATCACTGACCATTGCAGCATAATAAGACTGAAAAATCGTGTTCAACCGGACTAAGCCTGGGAAAAATATGTGATTCATACAAGTGGTTATGTGCAGTATTAGTATTTTCCATGTAAGCTTGGAAGGACGGGAAATTTGCTTCCAGGCGCCAATGACAATAGACCTCTCTCGTCTGTGGGTAGAGCTTCCAGAGGGCCAAACCCACAACTGACACATTATATTAGCCTATCAGTCTAACGCAACACAAGAACAGTAATAAGCACACTGTTTAACACATAAAGTTTCCAAATCAACTTCAGTCAGAGAAAATTAATTGCACTGATCATGAGATTTATAGACAGATAGCATTTTTTAACATTAAACTAGCAATAAGCTTAGTGGGAATATGATTATAATCTTCTGATATGTACTAAAGGAATCTATGCTTCCTCTTAGACTGTAGTAGGCTGAGCTTTTTGTGCCTCATATATGTATTTACGAGTAAGGCCAGGAGGGGTTTCACACTGAACTGAAGTCTCTGTCAGAGTAATGGTCATTTAATGGGCTTTATAGTAGCTCTGCACTGCAGTAAGGTCCCATAGATCACAAACACTGTCATTGCCATAAGGCTACATTAATAACTGAGAAGTATGTTGAGAGAAAACTTTACCGGCCTACCCATCTTGCCCTTCTTCCCATGAACACCAGGAATTCCCTACGAACAGGAAAGAAATGGATAAGAAGAAGAGTACATCATTTCAAAACCTGGACAACATTCAGCAATAAGACTCAATCTATTGGGCGGTGTGTAGTTTTGATGCTCCTCACAAGAACAAAATTATTGACTGAAAGCAGAGAACACCATTTCTTGAAACTTTACCAACTGTGGGGGGGGGTAGGGGATAAAATATTCAAATTCCATCCTTCAGCTTGGTATCAGCAGATGACAAAACAATCTCAAAGGGTCCATTTAACAGCTGATCTGTAGTTTGCTATATTATTACATCATGATCCTCAGAAGTGTTCAGGAGAAAGTTGAAATCTGAACTTCTGATAAACAGAAGAGCTATAAAATGGATCATGAGGTGAGGTTATTTCATCAGATAAGACATTTGCAGCTCAACTTATTGGATACAAAATTGTGCATTCATTGTTTTTACTCAAGAGTAATGGATAGGTTTGCCTAGTGTGGTCTTAGTGTTTTGATCTAATGCCCTTGTTTTATTCAAGTAAATCTAATCTGGGTCTCATTTCCATTTCATAATTTTTGGGACATAATGCAGCCCAGTGGGTATTCTCTCTCAAAGCCACTAATACTCACTCTCTCGCCATCAGGACCAGGAAAGCCAAAAAGCCCAGGGATGCCAATGTGACCCTGGAGAGATAAATAAAAGATGGAGTAAAGGAACAGATAAGGCGAAGATAGATGGAAAAGCAAAAGGTGGATAAGGGGACATAATGAGACTGAGCAAAGATGCTGGGCATTGTGTAGGACTGTCAATAACACTAACACGTGTCTAAAAATCTTTATAAAGCCTTCAGCTGTGATGGGTCCATCTGCAACAGTGCTCTGCAAGGTTTATGTTACAGTTGAGTGGTCTCGAAGAGCCAAACCTTGAAGCAAGTGTATATGCCCATGGACTGCATGGTGCTGGCTTCCACGATGTAGTCCAAGGGCACATACCCTCACATCAGGGATCTCTGGAGATCTTCGTGCCAAACCTGCTCAGTGGAAAAGTAGAAATAACAATGACATGAAATGAGAAGCTTACATCTGGATGCATTATGCAGCACAGCTATAAAGTTTTATGATCTCTGGCTAGCATTACTAAAAACTGTATTGACTCTAACATACTTTAACTATATGAAGAAAACCATCTGTTACCATTATCGTCGCGTTAACGGGGAAAGATGAGTGGTGTTTATGACACTGGGTGTTTTATACAACCACACTGGTTAGGTAATTAAATTAGCATGATTTTCACAGCTCATTTAAGGAAAGCGAAGGTCCAACAGAGAAGAAACATGCTGCTCTCCCCTGTGGCCATCAGTAGCTGCTACATGAGGGAGCATGACAAAAACAGGAAACATTAAGAAATGGCAAAAGACTTGCAAAGTACCATAGAGAGTCTTACAAAAACACACATCCCAACACCACCACCAAGAAGAACTGCAACATCTACTTACCCTCACCCCTTTTATCCCCATTTTTCCTGCAGGCCCAGGAAAGCCCTAATTGTAATAGATAAAAAAAAAACATATTTCAGTAGTTACAAACAGCTGCATTCATCTGAGATGCCATACAAGTAAATTTATATATTTAAATCGGCTGACTAGTCTACTTAACAATTAGCATCCACCTTTTGGATATTAAATTTTGTATCCTCTTTAAAATTCTGTTTAGCATAAACCCTGACATTTGCAACATTAATGCTTCAGCAGCATTCACATCTGTTTCCCAGAAACACTGTCGTCTAATGCACCAGCACAGAACATGACTCTGCAACTATAAAGATCAACTTTCTGCTCAGGAGAGCTCCCAACAGCAAATTGTAAAGTCTTGACATAAACATATAGCCCTCCTGATTCCCAGCCTACAGATGGTAGGGGGTGCTAAAACCTAATCCACCACACATCTCTAAGTTCATATAGGGGATCAGAGTTTTGGCATAGTCAGTGCAGTAAAGCACAGAGGCAAACACAGAGACCTGTGCCTGAACACTAAGTTATCTTAAACATTCAAGGGTTGTAAATGAGGGAATAGCCAACCAGTTGTTTTTGGAGTTTAAAGCTGAGATAAAATAGATTTCTAATGTGGAGAAACTCTAATACTTCCCAGCTTTGACTTCTTCAGTTAGACTACTCCTAGAAGTGAAGCAAGGGATAATGCTCAGAGTTTTAAAGGACAGGAGAAGCTTTTATTGTGTGTGTGTGTGTGTGTGTGTGTGTGTGTGTGTGTGTGTGTGTGTGTGTGTGTGTGTGTGTGTGTGTGTGTGTGTGTGTGTGTGTGTGTGTGTGTACCTGGGGACATGTGGCATTAGTCACACTTTTATTACCTTTTCTTTCTTCAGGGTATCGCTTACGATAGAAACCCTTTTGACATTTTATTTTCTCACAAGACCAGGGGCATCCATCGCTGAAATTCCACCACAGGTAATTTTTCTTTTCAATCAGCAGCTACACACTTTTCATTCTGAGTTATCAAATTAGGTTTTTTTGTTGAGGCGCCGGTTTCAGAGATTTTTTATAGTTTTGCTACCATCCAGGATTATTACATGTAATTATTTCCTTGCTTAAGAAAACATAAGAATTCAATGCTCCACTGTAGTTCTCAGTATGTTCATCATTCTGACAGCAAGTAAAAATTACAAGATGGAATCTGATTTGTTCAAAAGTCCCAAATCAGCCCTAATTTTTCAAAAAGTTGAAGTCACAATAGAAAAAATGTGCCGGCCTCCATTTATTGTTTTATTTCCACACGTGTGTCTGTGTGTCTATGTGTGTGTGTGTGTGTGTGTGTGTGTGTGTGTGTGTATCCCTGCTCAACCAGTGCCACAACTCTAGATTTACTGCACCTGCCTGCCAGGATAGCCTTTTGCCCCAGGGCTTCCATCATCTCCCCGCTCACCCTGTGGAGACAGAGACAGTAGAGAAATACGTGCTAGAAGAATGCGAGAGACTAAAAAGCAGGAAAAGGAAGGAAAAGAGGATGAGGAAAGGAAATATTCCTAGAATAAGGGCCTCTTTTGTGCACAAATGATTTCTGCTGCAGCCTCGCTGATTGCCGTCCTAGAAACTTAGGAAACAGAGTAATTAAAACTGTAAGCAGACATATTTATGCCGTAATAAACAACAGTCAGTTGGTCCTATAGAGGAATTCAAAACCTCCAAGCTTTTCAATAGAGTCCTATTGTTTAGTCGAGTTGCCTAAGGAAAGAGGCGCCACTACAGACATTGCCACTCTAACCACTCAATTAATCCAACAGTAAGTGCTTTTATAATGTGGTCAAGCTTGCATGCTGTTAAGACTACTGTGAGCACAGCTCTGCATTGGTATGTTTATCCTTATCGACACACTGTATAATGCATGCGTCATCCCTTCATTGTGGTGAGACCAAATGAAATGCATCAATCAGAGAGTAACATTTAATTCTGTAAATATGGGAAAAGAAAATTACTAAATTACTTAATGAAGGAATGCAAATTACAGGCCCTTCATACACTATATTCATTTAAAACTGAGGTTTCTGCATTTTCAGATTCCTGGGAAAACTGGATTAACATGTTAAGACAGGCTAGAAGGATAATGTCATTAAAAACCATAATCAGAGAAACAGCAGTCATTGTTGCAGCCCCCCTTAATATTACACACACTCTAGAATATACTGCAGTCCAGTAAAATGCCACCACTAACCAGAACATCAGAGCTAAAGCTATAATTAACTCCTCGATGGCAGAAACTGCAAAAAGTGCATTACAGAGATTCAAAAGGTGCCCTTTAAAGCTTAACCGTTAATTGGTTTGCATTAGACTGTGCAGGTGCAAAATAAAGCAGACACCATTGGTAAGTAAGAAATATTGCACAACAGAGGGTTAAGATAAAATAATAAGTGTCGAGCTAAGGAAGAGCAAGACATTTTTCCAGAATTACTAAGCTTTATCAAATGGCATATTTAATTACAATTTATTTACAAATATTGCACCAGCACACACACACACACACACACAGCACATGTACACAGCCATAGAAGTGATGTTACACACATTCTTAACTCCAGAGGGCAATACATAAAAAAATATTTCGTTCTTACAATCCTCACTCTTCCCATTGTCCACACTTAGTTAACCTCCAGGTGGAAGTAATAAGTCAATAAGCAGTTTCTAGCTAATAAAAATATGCATGTAAACACATTCACGTGTTGCATTTATGAAAACATATCATTTATAAGTGTTTTAAGAAAAATATATAGTTAACTATTTCACTATCAGCTTAACGTTTGACACAGTTTACATTATCCGAAAAACTTTAAACCTTTTTCTCCTTTATTGTGACACGATGCAATCTTCTAAGAGATATTTCACAGGTTTTAGATTCATGAAGATGGGAAAGGACTAGGGAGGGGAATGATTTAGAGTCTTCAAACTATTTAGCCTACTTGCACCTCTGCCAAAAAACTCCCACTATTTTCCCGCCAAGATTCCCAAATGACTAATATCTAACATTTCTAGTCACCATGTGTAAAGACATAATCACTGCTATTTTTTTTTTTTTTTAATGAACCCGGGTGTGCCTCTTTTACTAGTATTTTTCCTCTGTCACTCTCCCTTTCTCCTGTTTTGTTACTATAAATGGAAAGAAATGCTTAAGCGTTATGGGAACTGTCTCTGTAGACTCTTGGCTCTTTTACTTGGTAAGTAAACATACTGTGACAAACAGCTAACACACGCTGCAGCCATCAGACAGAAACATTTTTTATATTATACATGACAAAAAATATATTATAGAAATGCTATGATAAATGTCACAAGTATAAAAGTAAACGGACTAGGCTCTGAAAAATATTTATATATCAGTTTAACTAAAATCAATATTTGAAAAAATGGACTTTGAATTTAAACCAGTACTAAGTTAATAGGTTAAGCCTCTGTGTCTCCCTTTAACAGGCTCTATGGACCTCTATAAAAAAATAAGTACAGTACATTCCTACTAGAAAATTATATATTTTAATAAAAGCATATTTTTTATAAAAGTGATATAAATGATCACAAAAATGCAATGTCAAATCTAAATCAAGACGTCTAGAACAAAGACTTTTAGGCAGATGAAACCAAAGTGGAGATGTGTCAATGCAGAGCGTCATATATGGTGAAAATCAAACACAGTAAAAGCACAAATGCCTCACCCCAGCTGTCAAACATAGTGGAGGAGGAGTAATGGTTTGGTTCTGTTTTACAGCCACAGGACCTGGGCGCTTTGCAGTGTTTAAGTCAACTATGAACTCCTCTGTATACCAAAACATTCATGAGTCAAAACTGAGACAGCTATCTGACAGCCAAGCTTGGCCAAAATTCCTCCACAAGAAAATAAGTGACTGATTAAGTGATATAGAAGATCATTGCTTCAAAATATTGCAGCTAAAGGTGCTTCTACAGGCTACTGGGTCATGGTTTGTATTTAGTTTTTCACAAAATCTTTCTTTTTTCACATCACAATAACAGACACAATCTCCTTTATTTGGATATTGACGCTATGATCAAACGAGGCGCCTGTTTCATTCTGAAGGATCAAACGGGCTCCTCCATGTAAACACTGTGTGACGGCTAAGAAAACCGAACCTTTTCTCAGTACATGACATTAAACTGTTACCATGCTCCTGTAAAAAATACTCACAGGTTCACCCGGGAGACCAGCAGGACCAGGATATCCTTTTTGTCCCTGTTGACAAAAAAACACAAAAAAAGCAACAAGTTAAAAATTAATACTAATAATTAATACTAAGTAAAATGATTGTGCCATATAATATTCCAGTCACAATTCCACAAGGAAGTTCAGTGTTAAGTGCCTTGGAGCAAAAAGATGGTTTATCTTGGAAGGGAAAAAAGTTAAATGGTCACTCGTCAAATTCAATTAATTTTTTCTTTTCTTTTTATCACCTTGCGTTCAAGAGTGCCTCAGTTAAGATTGCAGGGGTTTAAATTATGCTAGTAGTTTCCAGCTGCCTTAGAGAAAATTTGACTTTGTTTTCCTATAAAAAAGTTCAATAAAATGACTTCATAAAAACCTGGAAGGCTTAGCTTAAAAGGCTCCACAGCACAAGCAAACGTAATAAATGTGAAACTAATAAACCACTTACTGCCTGGTGAACCCTGAATAAGGCATTTCTTTACCATTTCTACACAAGAACAATGACATTTTATTTATTGTTGTGGCACAGCTACTTGGCTTTGGGTTAGTCTAATCATTGCCACCGCCGCACCCTGACAAAACAATTCAGTATCATCTTGCATTAATTAAACCAATAAACCAATTAGGCAGTAATGCGTAAAACCCAAAAGGGTAATTAATGGTCACCTTCATGCCCTGTGATCTCAAATGAGCTTGCCAGCTGGCTACAAAATGTATTAATCTTTTCACAGTCAAGATCTGCAGCAATAAATAAAGACATGAAGTCATCTCTGGGGGGAGAAAAAGTTGATTATCTGAAGTGTAAAGTCATTAGCCACAAGCTGTTTTGGCCTGACAGCAGCAGCACAAATAAACCACAGTCAGACAGAGGCTGAAAAAATTAGTAACTGTGTGTACAGTAAATAAAGTCGACATCAAGAGATCAATGCAAAGCACTCCCGAACCAAACACCAGAGTGTAAAAAGGGACATCAAAATTCTCCTTACACAAACATCCTCTGAGGTATATGGTAGTATCGATGTAAAGGGTCAACTTTAAAGGTTTCTTTACTTAGTTCATGCTGGCTCGGTGAAGGAAAATGCCACTCGATAAAAAAATAATGCAGCTGGGCACATTTTAAAGTTGTAATTTGACTTTTTTGAGCTGACATTCTGTTTTCTGCTGTCTTCTGTGTTTTTGGAGAAAGAGTCTTCATTAGAATTTAAAGTAAAGTGTGTGTTTTTTTTTAATTATTTGTTTGGTTGGCTGTTTTTTTTTCCCGTAATGATTGGCTGTCCAAAGATAGTAAGTATTAATGGACAGCATGAGTCTGGGTTGAAAGTCTGAGAAAGATTGACACTGACAGCCACAGAGCCGATAAGTAAAATCTGGCTGGCAGGTTGACATCTTGAACTGATAAAAAAAGAAAAAGAAAAAAAGAAAAGCCTTGTGCAACATCTTAGAAATGTGAGCTATCCCACAAACCAATTAAACAAAACTAAAGTTTATTATGTCATCGTGGCGTAAGAACTCATCCTTTAAACAAGCAGACAAAGTCATGCATTCATTGAAGTTTGCTTCATGAACATTCATGAGCTGACTTTTACCAACACTCTGTGATTGTGTCTTAGTTCAAAAGGTCCTCACAAAGAAATAAGCACGCTTTCAAGGACAACTGTCTTTCTGAGATTCATATTTTCTGCACAGATCAAAGCCAGATGTCAGCCGATCGGCCACAGTAATTCTCTCAGACACTGTTATATTCACGTTTTGTGAAACTCCTGATTATTTGTCTATTTATCTGCAGACAAGCCACACAGTGCTGAGAGATGGAAATAATTGATAGGATTTTCGAGGGTAGATGAGTCTCCTGCTGGAGCCAAAGCAATGCAGCCACAAAAGAACAAAAGAATGTGTCTGGGCTTTCCAGCACAGCCAATACAGCCGAGTACAGTAAAAATAGGGAAAAGAAATCTGTGCATGCGTGTCGTATGTGGGCTAAACAAAAATTGGACCACTTTCACGGCTCTGTAAATCCATTGTGTGACACAAAATGGCAGAATCCATTGTGCGAGAAAAAAAGATGGCAAGGTATCATTATCTTCATTAGTTCTTCTTGTTCATGAAGAGCAAACAGTTTTAATTAGTGTAACTCACACCAGATCAACCCTACAGCCAACAGGCGAAGCGAAGCAGCAGCACCGTCTCCGCTGCGTGAAGAATAAGTAACAGATTGTACTTGGCAGACAAAAAATACATTGTTCTTTCCATAGATTTTTAATTTTATTATAACAAAAACCTAATCCCACCTGGCAAGCCTTGGGCTTCTTTCTTGGACAAATCAGCAAATAAAGGTAAGAGAATATTTTTATACGGAGCTGCAGAGCAGGAAGTAAAAAATGTGGAGGAGTGCACACCTAATAAAAAGTTTGAGTGTTGTTGCAGTGTGCCATCATCAGAGCTGGCTGTGTAAATGGAACACAGGTTCAGAACCGGTAGTACTCTTTGCAGAGTTTTGGTTTGACACACACATGCATGAGTCTCTTCTTATTTTACAGCGCAAACCACTGATTGACTCCCAGGCAACCTTCCCATTACATCTTTACACATTTCCCACAGCGAGAAAGGCTGTTTCTGGCAGAAAGCCAAGGGACTGAGAAGAAAACTCAGCGAAAACCGTCCATGAAGCGGTGACAGGTCATAGCTTTGCAGGCTGGTTAGACAGACAAAGGAACAACCCTCGAGGTTCATCAGAGGCAGGTGATGGAATTTCAGCGTAATTGTAATACAAAAGTGCACTATAGGGAGTTTTGCCTTACTTAGTACAATCAAAAAAAAAGTCTAAGTCAAGAACAGCTGCAAGCAATGAGGTGTCTCGTGGCTTTCAGGGGAGCCAAGCTGATTGCTTTGTTTTTATTAGCTGGATACAAACTGCATTTTAATACTTTTTAGGGCTGTCAGCAGTTTCTTGCACAGACACGGGCCTTTTAAGTTTAACGTGAACTTGTGTTACCGGAATCTCACCTGACCTTATAACCAGAACAAGAACAGAGGATCTGTTACAGCTATTTAACCTCCGCAAGGATGCTGCTTTCAGCCTACCAAAGATCCACAATTACCATAACTCAGCTGAAAGAATATCAGCTTTTCCCATGACTCCATGTTCCATGACTCAGAAGACGAGGAGAGGCCTTCCTTTTTTTTTCCAGTTGGAGCCTTCCCCACTACTAAACTGAATTGAGGGAAACTGAGCACACCAGATGGTTTTTCACAGTCAGCCCTGTCTGATTGCATAACAAACTGCTGGCGCTCCCGCCAAAGCATTATTGCACTCATATTATTGGGTCCCAAGTGAGAACACGGCTGTGTGTATGTGCATGCGTCTCAATGAGAACAAAAGTTGCTTATAAGGGGTTTCTCAGATTGTGTAACAGCCATTTTTAATTAGCATTCTTCAGGCATCCGATTCCTGACCTTTCTCTGACCTTTTACTGTACCGATGTAGCTTTTACTTCTTTCTATCTTCACCAGAGTATAAATTTGAGAGCTGCCCACAAGAGGAGCAGTGTGATCACATACTGTCAAGTGCAATTTAAAAGAAGCTTTGTCTGTGGATTTTCTTCCATAAGCTTTTATGACTTTGTTTACTGCTGCAGCAGCCCATCGGGTAACTCATCTCTAACGCTCTCTGCCAAGTTTCCTTTCTTCTGTCTCATTTTATCCAGACTGAAAGCTGTGTGTAACCTGTAAACACTTCAAACTATTTCAACACCATATTAATTCAATTCTTTATTTAGATTCACTGCTGCTAAGTAGGCAGTGCAGGTCGCCTCATTGAAAAATTCCATATGAATATAATACATCTGGATTTCAGTCTGTGGATCCTACAGTGTTTCTGAGATTTATTCTTACTGAATCTGGAGGAAGCTTTGGAAATTAGAGGGAAGAAGTGTCCGTGAGGTCTGCTGGTTACTGGAATGAGCCATAGCTGGAGAAGGCAAGTAAACATTTTTCTAACATTAGCTGCTGTTGTTAGGAATGAAGAATTAGGTGAAACCCTGGCAAGGACAACCTCCAAACCTAATCAACATTTCTCATTGACACATTTCCAAAGATTTCAGGCTCTTTAATCATTAAAGAGCGAGGCTAGTGACATTCTACGTTTTTCTTAATATTAAGAAACTCAATGAAAAGACTTAGCTAGAAGTCGCGTAGACAGGCTTCATTCCTACAGTGCTGCAGTTATGTAAAACTATTATTGTAAAACAAATTCTATGCAAAAGTACGATCAGATTTACCATTTTATTTGTACACTGTGCATAGTAAGAAATCCAGACAAGTGCCAGACCACTTGAGATGTGCAATTACTGTGAGGGGCTTGGGAAAAGGCCAAAGATAAAATGAACAAGGCCACTGAGAAAACACTCTGCTAACCGTCACTCTCTGTCAGGATAACCCAGCGCAGTGGTATCCAAAGAACGTTAAATAATGCTGATTGCGAACAAGACCAGATCACAGCGCTAACCCACATTCATAAGTTGTCCTACTTTTTTAGAAGTACTGCTCTCCAGAGTGAATGACATAACAACCGAGGAAACCATGTAAAACTTTTCACCCGGCAATCTTTATTTTCCCCTCAGATGCCTTCATTATATTTTAGGCCTGCGACACAGATGATGTAACAGGCCTGGTATTCAAATATTTCATTTTCCAAACCAGTGGGGAGCTAGAACACAGGTATGCTCCTTGACTTCTGCATTATGTTAGGCTGTTTTCCAAACAAGAACTCAAACATTCATGTTTGGCTGAAAGCCCCACACAGACCGACAGATTCCACCTTCAAAGGCAAGAGAGCTAAAGAGTGTTCATTTGATTTACGGATCCTCGTTATACAGGACTGAGTCAGTCCTTCATTCTTGATGTGTCTGATTTATGTGTGAAAACACTGTCAGAAAGGAGAAAGAATGGACAGAAACCAAGAATTTGAACTTTCATGGAAGAGAATCAGCAAACTGTGATGGCAATTAATTACTTCCTGGCAGATTTACAAACAAATACATACACAGTTTCAGTTTGTGAGCCAAAGCAGCCGTTTTACCTTTCGTCCGTCTTGGCCAGGCAGCCCAGGGGGGCCCGTGACACCAGGTTCTCCCTAAAATGGCAAATGAGGACACATTCAGTTTATCGACATATTTACATGCCTATGTCTGCGGATAATCCAACAGATTTAAGGAAGGAAATGTGATAATGTGTATACTTTTTGTCCTTTTGGGGATTGACCAGGGGACAGTCCAGGATCTCCTTTTTGTCCCTAGAACATAAAAAAGAGAAAGCATTAATTTTTCATGACGAGTACAACATGTTCTAGTCTGCCAGAGCTTTTTATTGCACAAATTTCAACACTGATCCTCACAAGGTGCAGAGAACTTTGAATTTTATTTTTTGGTTTATATAATCAAAGAGTAACAAGTTCATTAAATTGTTGGTGGTTGTATTTACGCAACTGTGCAGTCCATTTATGCCCTCCTGTGACTCAGTTTACATCAAGCTAGGGAGAAGCAATGGGGAGTGACATTCTTCTCCCTTTTCGGGCAGTGGGAATCCTGTCAGTGCGGCCTGAGTCAGCATTCAGTGTTCAATTTTAATAGTGAAAGAACTGCCATGTAATTTGTGTAACCATGTCCAAGTGGAAGCACAGTATAGCATTTCCTGTGTTAGTGGTTATCATAGTGGTAATCAGGTGATGTGATAAAGCACCCAAACGGTACAGCTATAATCAACGAGGTGATTGAAAATGCTGTAACACATTACATTTGACTCCAAGTGTGGAAAGTGTGGAAATAAATCATCCTCTTTTATGACGCACATTGCAGCTTGCAACCAAAGCCTGTTTTCAAAGAAAGTAAACTTCTTATAGCAAATAGCAACAGCACATTAGCATATGAGCATAGATGGAAAGTCATGCATAGTTTTAAAAGAACACTTTTCATTTTTGTACTGGATAATTCCCCCCTTCACAGCATATCGGCCCATTTAAACTTGCATGTTTGTGTCAGTTACCACTTGGCACTGAATAACCTCTTGCAGTTTCTCCAGACTGATTTCTTTATAGTGCAGGGAGCAACACGCATATACAAACACTGTCTTTTCACTCTCCTTGAACTAGATTATCTGAAGGGTTTAAGGGTTGGAAAAAGATGTGGAATTAGTTAATAACTTCTGCAAGCTCAAGACCTTAATAAGCACTTTTACCTTCTGCTGATTTATCCATTTTCTATTCCTTCCTTTTCATTTTTTAAGCCTAATGGTCAGGTACTTACAGTAGCGAGTAAGTGAAAATATTTTTGATTCAATTTATCATAATTACATCTAAATATACAAACAAACAAAAAAACAGCATAGCGTGCTTTCATTTGACTGGCTCGGTTTTTCTAAGTGCAGCGAACGGGGCCAAATCAGACAGTCTGCAGTTTGACGGTTAAGTGCAAATGAGTCAAAATGAACCAGCTCAGGTTTTCTGTTCCAGATAACGCATATTTACTAAATAAGACCTAACAAAAATATAATAGGACTTTTTTTTCTCACAGTTATAGCAGGCCAAACCAAGATATGAGTTTTGGAAAACGCTGTAATTGGATGCATTCAAATGGATTAGGTACGGACGTGAAGTATGGGCAATTTCCGTTTTATTCCAACAAAGTTAAACAAGGAGATCCTTTTATGATAGCAGCCTGACAATTGAAATCAGCTGAAGAGCAGGCTGGTGTCAAGTACATGCAAATGATTGAGACAGAGAAACTTAAAACTGCTGTTCTCTTTTGAAGGGAAACAAATGGCTTTTCAAAGTGGTAGAAGGAGCCAAAAGGATCTGACCTCCGACATGCAAACTAAGTAAAATCCCAAACAAGCATTGGATGACTAGGAAAAAAAAGAAAGAAATGTCCTCAGTTAGAATATGGAGAATGAAGGAAATGTTTTATGCCACATAAAAAGTTTTGCCATTCATTTCATTTCAGTTATATTATACTATCCTGCCTGACTGCAAGTACTTGTATCCCTGAGGGGTTCTCGTTACAGTTTTGCCGAAGGATAATTATACTTTATTCAGCGCTAGCAAGGCCAACTGATGGTCACACCAAATACTCAAAAACACTCAAGTTTCTCATCCGACTAATATAGCACGGTACACTTCAATAGTTGTAAATATCATTTTTTTGTAAAACCTTCTATTTCATTCCAGTATTGTTTATTAGCTATTAACAATGTAATTGTTGGTGCCAAAAGTGTAGCTTGTATAAAAATGAAACAACAGTGCCAATGTTCAATGTGGTGGATGGAAACATGACACCCAGAGCAGAGGAATTAAATAAAAAAGTCTTACTCTTTTAATGTTGTTTTATTAGATAGACTAACATGAATAATCTTCTAGCATAAGTCATGACAGTCACTACTATTTAAAATGTAGATGTACCTTCATTCCAGGCAGTCCAGGACGACCCGGATTTCCATGGGGGCCTGGAGGACCCTAAAAATCAGAGATTCGTGTGATAAAAGAGGACACAGAGGAAATGTAGTCATTAAAGAAGCAGCAAAAGAAAGAAGTCCTACATGTGTGCTATTCACAGATGTGCAGTTCACAATTTCAATGTGTTGTGAGACATGAGGTCCTCTCTGCTTGAGTATGGGTGCCCTGTGCCTGCTTGTCCAGATATGATTGTGATTTTCCTCACCTTTACACTTTTCCGCTGTTTTCTGCAGTCCCACATCATATTGCGTGGTAACTTTGTGCCACAAACTGTAGGAGTATTAAGACCTATCTCTGCCAAATATTTTATCAAATGCGCCATCTCCTACAAAGCAGGGGATGGTAAAGGAAAAAAGAACGAGGATACAAGTTTTATTTTTCAAGTTGAACTTATTAAAAATTCAAGCAGTCTGCAAAAAGAGAATGTTTGGACTTCCACGACTTCCTGAGGCTTTCAAGTGAAGAGTCTTCAGTTCATCTGCACCACACCTTGTGCGGTGGGGATGAAATGCTGAGCATTGGAAAATCTTCTCCAGCAAAGTTGAAAGCAATGAAACATGTTGAAAAGGCCCTGAACGGGAAGCTACTGTAACTTCAACCAGTTCTTTGAGTTGCAAAGAGTTTCCATGAGTTGTGAAGAGACACATTCCCCCCCAAGCTGGAGGTGAAAGTGAGGGATTGAATTACTCTGAGTAAAATAGACAGGGGCCAAAAGGTGTAAGTGTACGGTTGGGTGATCCAGCCAGTTTCTGTCTCTGTTATTTATCGTGCTGTATTATCACACTGTGGAGAGTCCACAGCCTGGACAGTTCCCCTCAAACTGGCCAGACCTCTCCCCAAGCAGACGCTTGCTGCTGGACATATGGAGACACTTAACAGAAGCTCATCTACAGATTTCCTCCTCCTCTTCTAGTCAGACCATTCTGCCTTTCAGCTCAATATGAAAACGTATGGAAGTCATTAGCTTCAGATAGGAAGCAAGGACGAAAGAGAAACTGAGAAAAAGACAGGTCAGGATAGTGTATTACAAATTACATTCTCACAGTACATAAGGTAAGGAGGCCTAATAATGATGACAAGCTGTTTGGGTGATATCCCAGCAGGGAAAAGAATAATAAGTAGAATGCATACATTTGTCAAAGTGCCTTCACATTATTAATTATTAAAATGAGCCCTGACAAGTGGTCATTTAGAGACCACCAGCACATAACCGCAAGATAATGAATACTAATAAGATATAGAAGCACACAAACACACCTGAGGTCTGCAGATGAAGGGTACCTATGTGCCAGCACTGTGACCAGGTTTATGATGTGGGGCAAGGTTTTTACAGGAGTGGCGCGTGGAGTGCTGCAGTTTTATAGGCCATTAACCCAGAACAGACCTGCTAACGCCTTCTCTGGAGCACAGGGACGGAATTACTAGCTTTTATATGATGCTTATGCAATATAATGTACATTAAAAGATCTTAGCTTATTAATTTTATTGAGTTATGAGCTCGAGTCCTAACTGAGCACTAATTGTTTCCCCAAGATCAGTGGCACGGTCATCAGTACAGCTGGTGTTGTGCAATGACTAATCTGGCCCCAACAACTTAATTTGCAATCATCAAACAGGGTTCTTGTTTCACATTGAAAACAATGGTTTTCAAACAAATTCTATTCAAAGCAAAAAATAAAGAACTGCCAGGTAATATTCAGAGTATGTTTTTTTTGAAAGAAGGAAGTTATAATTTAAGGGGTTTTTGTAACTTCAAAACAATGAAGGTACGTACTACAAGAAAAGGCTTTTGTGTTTCTGTTCAAGGAGTGAAACTATGGAACAAACTGAATATGGAATTAAAGCAATGTCCAAACATAAAACTGTTCAAAAAGAGTTATAAAAATATGATCTTCTCGATCTATAAAGAAAAGGAACATATTTAAATTAAGTGAATGTCTCTATTTAAAAACAAACAAACAAAAAATTCATGATGTGATATTATAGTATATAGTATATCAGAAATCTGTTCACTATTTTTATTACAAATTATATCAGTAAGGAAGCTGACTAAATATTCACTGATAATTTATGGGACAGGGGTGGGATTAAATAAGTGTATACTTCTTCCCACTCCCTTTCAACATGTAAATTAATCAGAATGTTTTTTTGTATGTAATTTGTATAGTATATTTTTTTTCTCTCATTTCTTTTCTAAATGTACTTGTATATTGTTCACATGTTGAAATAAATTACCAATCAATCAATCAATCAATCAATGGTGACCGACTGAGCCTGTCTGTGTGGAGTTGGCATTTTCTTGACATGTCTGTGGTTAGGACTGAATTCTCTTGATGTGACACTGGCATATGGTCAGTGTTTCTGTTGATGTTCAGGATCATTTCATTGGTGATCAACAAACTGTTCAGAATGTCAGTGTCTCTTAACTTGAATGTGTGAAAAATAGCAAATGTAATCTAGCTCTTAGTCATGGCTACATACGGAGCATGTACCCTGCATAATCATAGTCGATTTTGTTGTGATTTGGCGCTATATAAATAAAATTGAATTGAATTGAATTAATCAGTTCCATTGCTTACCCTGCAATTTGTGTCAGAATGTATCAAGCATTCTTCAGGCAATTGTGCAAATATTCTCAGTTTCACAATAACCCAGCATTGCATACTGATTATACGCTGGCAGGTCAGTTTGTTTGCACAAAGCCCTCTTTGATCTTCTCTCAAGCCTGACATTCAGTGCCAGGTGATCTTCGGCACCCTGCCAGGTTTACGGCTGTGTCAAGGAACATGGATGTTTTCACGTGTCAAGAGGTGCTTTAAGGTGGTAGCAGCGGTGAGACTGTCTGCTCGGTCAGACATGGCACCTCGATGTCAGAGAGGTAAAGCCTTAATAGTGCAGGGATATTCCAAACGTTGTAAAGTTTATGATGGGAAAAAGAACTACACTTTCCCGGAAATGCTACACTGTTCACATATTTTCTGCAATAGCAGAGCAGCTTCTTTAATATTGTGTCTCCCTGGAACATTTGGTTTATATCTGACCAGAAAGAAGGTGAAATTTGATCTGCAAAAGATTGGATTGCTCTTTTAACTTGAGAAAATACTTTTACACATTCTTTATTTCCCCATGCCTTTTAATTTCCCATAGGTGACCAGCATCTTATACAGCCAACTGAATCTGCAGTTGCTTACATCCTGCCTTTTCCAAATATCTCTTGCATGAAAGATATAACTCTTGAATTAGTGACGAAAATGTTTCAGACAGAAAATTCTTGAAAAATGGACTAACTGTGGCAACTGTATGATAATTCTGTAAATTTAGCCGTACACAGTGTAGAGACTCATTCGTTTAAATTGGATTCTGCTCTGGTGAGTTTGAATTCAACCAAAACAAAGTCACTAGGCTTCCCAGTCACACTTGGCCTTGTTTCCACACTGAGTCATTCGTTTTTCTACTAAACATTGTTGTTTTAAGTTTAAACTTTTTTGACAAATGGGCACAAAATGGGGCCAAAAAAAGCAACTACGTTTTGAATTACATGGAAATGAACACCAAATAAAAAATACAGCAAACGTCAGTTTTAATCCAAATGTTTATAACGGATTTACTAGATCAGAGTCCACTTGTTAGCTTTCTGCAGGTCATGCGTGTAGCCGTTTGGTATTCCCTCTCTAATCGTGTAAACCAGGACGGTTCATGGAAACGTTGAAAAACCTGAACTGCACCCTCGCAATCTGAGTCAGCGTGGCCTATAGTTGGGTCTCGAGAGCTTGATGATGAATGAGCTCTATAGAGGGTATGGAGTACAACTGGAGAGAGCTACTGAGCTCCAGACAGGGTCTTAAATGCCTTTAATAAGATGGGGACAAAGCCCTCTTTCTTCCTTGTTTAAAGAGATTGGGTTCCACAACCCACCCCTGAGGCCCAACTGCAGGGTGCAGTCTCATAGGCTCCAGTAGGTAGCTGATATGCAAAGTCTTTAGATGCACAAGTGCTCTGCAGGTACACTTTAGTGGCAGGTCAACAAAAAGACCAGTATCACACCACTGAAAATGTTTCCTCTTTCATTCTATCCATGGGTGGTGAAGAAGTAGTTCACAGGTCAGAAACTACACAAACACCCATCAATGACAATGTCTTTGAGAGAAATTATAACAATAAACCTTCCCTTAGGACAAATTATGCCCCGGTGTTCTTTCACTTCTTAAATTTCTTCTGAAAACATGATCTTAAAATAACATCTCCACCTTCTCTATTTGATTCCATCAGTTCTCGAGCTACACTGAGTCTAGAAATTAAAGACATGGCACCAGAAGACTTATACTCATTGGAATACAATAGAACTATTCACTGACATTAACTTAGGACCCATGCCTAATTTAAGTACTGTTAATGTGCTGCAACCTTCATTTTTCTCAGTGTCTATTAAATATCTACATAATGTGATCCATTATATTTTAACCCACATATGTGTAGGTTGTGTTTGCTTGCTCTAAAGCTTTGCAAACGGACCTTGAAAACATAAGGTCAGCTAGATCAAACCCAGAGCCAAAGTGAACTAACAAGTGACTGAAAAGTCTTCTGTGATCCACTGAGCGCTTGATCAAAACACTCAAAAGGTCATGCACATCGGTGAACAGCTAGTGGTGTTATCACCCTATCATTAGAGCATTATAGAGATTTGAGCATGAAAGGAACTGTAGAAGAGCCCAGAAGGGGAAGAAAGAAGAATTGTGGGTATTTGTGGTTAAACTTGTCACTGGTTGGATTGACTGGGAAACGCTCACCCGTGGGCCCCTCTTGCCCGGCTTTCCTGGCAACCCTGGAAGTCCTGGAAGACCCTAAAAGCAAAATATAGAAGTTGTCAGTGTCCGAGTGAAATACAGAGGAGGAAATAGAAGCTGCTGCCTTTTTTGTGTTATTTTAAGAGAGTCTTGAATACTCTTGAATAATAAAAGACAGCAAGTTTGGAGTTTTCAAAGTAAAGAAAAACCTTTAAAAGCCACTCAAGCTCAAGAGTCAATTAGTAAAAACATGTTGAGTTTTTTTGTCCCTTGGTGAAGTTAGCTATAAGTTGCAAAGCACTCGGGCACTGAGACGCTGGCAGGCATGAGGATATCTTGTTAGAAACTAATGTCGCACTCTCCCTCAGCAGCCAATGTTATTTCAGCCCAAAACCACTAAAGTGCATACACTGTAACTCTGAGTCATTGCACTGGTTGGGAGGTCGGCGCTGGTTCCAGTCACAGCCGATCACATTAATTATAAGCATCAGCTAGCTTTGAAACAATTTCATACATGGATTAGCAAAGTCCTGAAAGGTCAAACTTAATGAGGGGTCAATCTGAGGAACCTGAGTTTGCTTGAAATGTTAGGATTGTTACTTACTTTCCCATTGTTCAAGCAGTTTAAAGTGGAAAAGAAAAAATAGACCTAAAACAGCCCGAGGCAGTCCTGCTGAAATTGGGCTACTGTAATAATGTCAGATGTATGGAGCACTTTGGTCTGTCTCAGCCAAGACCACAAGCTATAATTCTACTATTTCAGCCTCCGTACACTCTGGAAATCCAAATGTCTTTCAACAACTTTTAGATTCTTTAGATTGCAACCATCAGGCTGTCCACACATGATAAGTAGACTCAGCTGTAGTCGCTGCTAGGGTCAGTGCCAAGGCAGTACTGGAGCTCATGTTTTCAGAGAAGTCATTAGATTGAAACATGACTAAAATTTTAGTTGTACGCCTCCACCAACCAGTCAAACTGCAGTTTGCAGAAAGGGGGGAATTTGATAAAGTATCACATTAATTCAATCTGTCAAAAAGCTGATTGGTGTAGAAAGGTAAGCAGCAAATATGACAGTAAGCAGTGCTTCAAGTATAATATCACCGCAAAGAAGCAAAAAATCCTAAAACATGGCAGCACAGAAGGGCCAAACAGTCACCACCAATTTGACCTTCTGAGAACAAAATTACATCATGTAACATTTGTCACCATTAGTGTATGTATCTTAAAAGTGGTGTCAGTGTCACAGGCTGGGTCTCCGACCCAGCACTCTGAGTTTTCTTTGTATTTTTTGATATGTTATTAGTTTGTGTTATTTCCTATTTGCCTTTAGTTTAGGCAGTTATTGTTCCTGGGTTTTCTATGTTTTGGGGTTTTCTATTTATTTCATCACGTATTAGGTCTGTTAAGTTGTGTTGTCATTTCCTGTTTTATTCTGACAATGTCATGTGTTCTTTGTTCATTGTATTTAGCTTTCCTCTCCTGGTCCTGTCATTAGGTTTATGTCTGTCAGCTGTTTTCCCCCATGTGTCGCCACTTCCCCTGATCACCTCATGTCTGTATTTAAGCCTTTTGTTTTCTTCATGCCATTGTCAGTTCGTCTGTTTATTCTCACCAGAGTTACAGTCATAGTCATAGTCATAGTCTTAGCCTGTTTATTTTCCACCTCGGTCATAGTTATAGTTTTTGGTCTTAGTACCTTTAGTGTTTTGTTTCTTAGTGTTTTGCCAGCTCAGTGTTTTGTTTCTTAGTGTTTTGCCTGTTTGCTTTGGTCTCTTGGTTCATTTCCTGCCGTCATCGCAATAAAGGTTCACTTTTCTGTTAATCATTACTATTCCTCGACAGTCAGCATTCTCCAAAAACCACATAATAATTTGTTTAAAAACCCCCAAAACAAAACAAACAATAATAAACTATCCAAATGTCTCCAACTTCCTCCTAAACATCCAGCTTAGCTCATGGCTAGCAACTGAATCGTTAATTACAACATCAGACAAATATTATGACCCATTCACTCACGTTCCCTAATCGCTATCATATGTTCCTCGATTAAGCGAAATTATTTATCTCTTACACTTGGAGCAGCGCATGTCATTAACTCCCCCGGCCACCCTCGCATTCTGTGCCACTCGAGAGAGAGACTGCTGCTGGCGCTGTAGAATTTTTTTCCCCCTCACAATCAATTAATCATTTGACAATTGAATATCCAATCTAATTTATATTCCGTTATATAATTAGAATATTAATTGATAGCCATTCTTAATGTGCTCCCATGGTGACAGATACTGCCATTCCATCAGATAGCGCTGTCATACCAGAGTGAAACCCTTGCCATCAGTGCGCTGATGAGGCAATAGCAGACTTCAAGAGTTATACTACTGTTATATTTTAGAGAGACAAAGTCTACATATTTAGGTCGGAGGAGTGTAGATGACAAGTTTTCCAGCCAGGAGATCCGACTCTGTTATCAATCCAGGGCTTTGTTTTCATTAGCCGATTAATTTCGTTTGCACTTAATTTTTTTATTTTGCTTACAACCACTGGTTTGGTTAGGCATCAAGAACTTTTCGTTAGATCGATGGATGGATGTCTTTACCTGAGAATATTACACGATGAAATAAATTATGATATTATTGTATACATCGGTGTTGAAATAATTTCATACAGGGTAACATGAAAAAAAGATCACTTATCTAACTGAAACACTGAACTTTACAATGACATCGGTATTCTCTGTATTGTCTATTTTTTTCTGAAATATATGTATATTTATCTGATTCATGTGAACAAACAATATGTATCTCAATGCTCCAAATGCTTCAAGATCCAAATAGACTCTGGTTCTTCAAAATTAAAACCTTCTTTTATCATCTAATCATCACTTCAGATTAGATTTATACTTTATATTTGAGCCTATCATAACCACATTTTCAAAACAAAGTTCGTGAAACTCTTGTGAGCAGCCCACTTACGTCAGCTGTATCCCAGCAGAGTGGCATCAGAATTTAAAAATAATAATAAATGGCACATAAGATAAGTTAAATTGGACTATAAGCCAAACTCAGCAACTTGTTCAGACAACATAACTAGTAAGAAACACAACAATACAATTGTATTTATTATTGCCCTGTATGCAAGTGTAACATTTATATTATATTATAAGGCCTTCAAATATTTAGTCCCAATAGGTAACTGGGCACAAGTGCTTTATCCCTTTTTACCTTTGACCCTGCTTTAAAAGTATTCGTTCTCTGAGCAGTCCCACTCCCTCCCAAAGGAATCTAACACCTCACTGCCGGCCCTTCCACCAAGACAAACACTGACTGGCAAATGCCGACTGTGAACCTGACTGTTTTCACCATAGCTTTGAAAATAAAAATGAGGTTTGAAAATTATTAGCACTGCTTGCAAGTACTTTATCAAAGTCATGAAATAAAACGATTTAGTGGATTTTTAAAAACTCCCCATCATTAACACAACCAGCACTTCTACAATCAGAACAGTACACGCTGGGTCACTGCCTGATTCACAAAACCACACAATAAAGAGCAGCATCAGTTTTTACATCAGAGCAGGTCTGGAGATCACAGAGTGAACCAGCAAATAAGCCATTATTGAAGCAACAACCTGTTGAACTTATGTGTCACTGTGGTTCAACAAAGGGTTAATAGACTAAGCTAAAATATAACAATACAAAGATAAAAAATAATGCTTGAATTCAAACACAGCAACACCAGAAATGTACTCATCTAATCGTTTTACAGTTATTTCAACACAGACATTCACGGATTTCAGCAAAATGTTTGTGTTGTGTTTGTTTAGAGCTGACACACTTACCGGCGGTCCTGGTTCGCCCTTTAGTCCAGGTGATCCAGCGAGTGCAGAGAATTGGGTCGGTTCCAGGTCAAATGTTTGAAAGCCATCTGTTGCAGCTGGAGTGACTGGAGTGAGCGAGGTGGGCTTGACATCCAGCACGCTGGTCACCTTTGGCTCGGGTTTCTTTGGAGCTACTGTGGTTAGCTGCTTTTTATTATAAAAGTAGGCGTTTGAAGGAGACCCCTGCGTGGAAGCAGCTGTACTTTGGAGAGCCGGCTTCATCTCTGATGATCTGGTAAAAACAGGTAAGTGTATACTTTTTCCAGAAGGTTGCGGTGAGTTGGTATCTGCCTGCTTTGTGTTTTTTATGGCGTGTGAGGTTGGTTTGGGGTTCGGTGGAGTCATGTTGATCCCAGGAGATGTTGTAACAGACTGAGTTGGAAATCTAGATGGGCTTTCAAGCCCTGGGTGAACTGTTGGAGAAACGGACACAGCACCAGGTTTTGGAGTACTCATTGCCATATACACAGACATCACGGAGTTGGTTGAAGGAAGAACTGTAGTCCTCATGTTTTCCTCAGTGAAGGCCAAATTAGGTGTCCGAGCCTTTTTGGATATCTCCGTCAAAGAGAGAGGAGTTATGTGAGTGACAGTAACGTTTGGGTCTGTGGAAAATAGAGGTAGCAGTGGTGGAAATACAGGCCGATAAGTGTCAGCTTCTCTGCATTGTTTCTTAATGTAATCACAATAGTTATGAGCTGCCTCGGCTGAGGGATAAATGTCAAACTGACAGATGGCACCTTCAAATGGCACCGAGCTGTGGTCCATTCTGCCCAGCAGGAAGGAGCCCTCTGGATCCAGAGTCTCCTGTTTTCTAGAATGCAAATCTGCATGTATGCTTTTCTTACCACAAGATGTGTGTAAGAACACTTGTTGGCCTCGAATATCCAAAGCCAGACTGTGCCACTGGCCATTGTAGACATCGTAGTCAAAACTTACAGAGCTCTGCTGTCCTACGTGTACAAGGATCTTCCCTGGTACAAACTGCACTCCGAGCTGAACTTTTCTTTTCTTTGACAGAGCTGAGAAAAGGAAAGCGTTGTTGATGCGATGAACAGATAGGCTAAGGATAAGGGAGAGATTGGAGGGGTTGTAAGAAGAGGGTATAACAGTGTGCAGAGGTGCCTGGATGCGTGCCCTCTCAGTGAGGATAACGCCTGACTTGAAGGGGATGATGCCATGATGGATGGATCGAGAGCTTGAAGATGGGGAGCTGCCAGTCCTTCGCCCAGTAAGTCCAAGCTGCTGCAAGACATCTACATCTTTAAGGAAACAAGAAAGAAACATTAGCGGACAGCTAATTCTGTGTGCAATTAATAAGCTAATTAAATTTACACAAGAATCTGATTATTAGCATCCTACTCAAATGCAATCTGTATTCAAGTAAAAACAAAAGTGCAATAATATAAATGATCATCTATTAAGATGTGAATTCCCGTCATGGCATCGTAAGTTTAAAGTCCAACTAATGGAAAAACCTGAGGCAAAGACAATTTTAAAAGACTGCATAAAATTTCCAATATATGGTCACACTTCCATATTTGCTTTTGGGGATTGCTGGAAATTGTGTGATCGTTACATCAGGCTTAATTGGAACAATTTCAGGGTAAGGAGGCTGAACGAGTCCCTGGAAAGGAAAGTGGTGGGTTTTTAAGAGGTGCATTAGAAACGGAAATGCTATCTCGCTTTATCTGGAAATGTCTGCTGATTAAAGATGATCGCTCTGACAGGGGCCCAAGCTCATGAAAACACACTGCTGTATTTTCTGCGGGTTTTAATTGCTACTTGCTTCTCAAGGGAGGAAAATGTGGGTAACAGTGATCCATTACATTGCACCTAATTGGATCCACACCTTTGTGCTAAAGTTTAATTAAATCCACATTTCATTGTAGCAAGAGACGGGTGCTTTTTTTCTAAAGAACTCTTTGCGATAAACGTACACTCTTGGGAAAGTGTCCCATTTCTCTTGTGACCAGGAGGCAGAGCTACCAACCTTCCGATTACTAGATGACCTCATCTACTGATCGGAAGGTTGGTGGTTCAATCGATGGCTGCTCCTGTCTGCATCCCAAATATCCCTGGGCAAGAAACTAACGCCAATGTATTGGAGTGTTAGAAGACTGTGTTAGATGTGTGAATGATGCAACCAGTACAAAGCACTTTGAGTGCTCAAGTAGAAAAGCGCTACATAAAAACCAGTCCATTTATCACCTATTAGAATAGAATATCGAGTCAGAAACATTCTTTCAATGAACCAATACCATTATAACCTATATTTAACCAAAATTTAAATAGAGAAAAAGCTGAAATATTATACATTTAGTAACACTGCTTGTCCCAAACCACAAACCGAGACCCATTAAAGTAACAGCATCAAGGTTGTCTCAGTTATTTATTCTTTTAACTTCGATGTTGCATTTGAAAAAATAACATTTACTCATCTTTAGAAGTCAAACATCAAGCACATCGTTACTTCGGGCAGTCAGGTCAAGACATTAAAGTCAGCTCACAATCTCAGCACATCAACGGGTCTCTTATCATTAGTTCTTCCTCCCCATTATCATCAAGTGCTTGTTTATATGATCAGACCATAATACTGCAGGATCTTTATGATATAAACCAGCGTGTGATGAACAAAACTGAGTAGATTTGGATCTCAATACCCACATTATAGCTCAGCTCACACCATTCTACACATTAAACTGGCAAATCTCAGCTACACTATTTAAACTATGTCAATCCCAACTTACCTGTTTCATGCCAGGCCTGACTTCATGGATTAGCCTTTTCTTTTGACTATAAATATAATGGACTGAACTCTTCAAATCAAAACAGACTCACTTCACATTATTATATTATTTTCTATTATTAGCCATAAATTTAGGTAATCAGTGATTCTAAATATAGGTTTTTTTTTTCTGTTTAAATTAGTAGGGCTGAAAAATCTCAAACCAATCAGCGCATGCTAAATATATATTATGTATTAATCTTCTCTGTACGTTTCCCCATCTTCTTAGACTAAAAGCTCACATAGAAATTGTAAATACCCATTCTTTTTCACTTAGCAAATATAAATCGCTAAGTGATCAATTCTGGCTCAGCAGAAGAAAAACAAGTATAGACACGAGTCCCGCTAGGAGGTGGGAAATCCAGCTCAGTATGTGCAGGCAGCGGGAGGTCAGCTCGACTGAAAAATTCACACATGGAAAAGACACATCAAACAGTAAGTGAAACAAGAACAAAAGCCTTCTTCAGTCAAATTTCTTATATAGAACTGATTTGAATTGTTAATATGGTATGAGGAAAGCAAAATTGTTCTTTCATTGTGTGATGTACTTTCAGGGCTTACACTGCATATTTAAATCTAAGCGGGTAGGCGGGCTGCCTCTGGCTTTTTGTGGCCTCCTGATGAGCTGAAAAAATAATAACTGAGAACTGAGTCTGACACATCCTGGAGACACGCATAGTTAAAGTACAAGTGTATCAGACAACAAAAACTTTTCACAGAAAGCAGGGGAAGATTAATATGTTTCCACTATTAGTATGCTGCTAATGTAGATTCTGTATTTTCTGCAACAGCTTGACAGCAAAAATATTCTAGCAGAGACAAAAAATGTCTATTTTATAGATACCATCAAGAAAAGCAACAACACTGAATAACAAATCATGTCTCTTTACATTTATGTGATGTGATCAAAAAGTTCTGAGAACAGGTACGTAAAAATCCTTACATTATTTCAATTTAGACAATCTCCAGCTCAAGGTCATCTTCTCTGCCATCACCAGATGGTTTTCACCACGACTGCTATTTTTAGATCATTCTCAGGAAGTGGTGCTCTGACCACTTATACTGTGTGCTGTACATTTTCACCAAAGACCTAAAGCCTGCATTGAGAGGCAACATCAACTTCTGTTTAAACCTTACCTAAATTTCACATGACTATTGTTTGTGATGAGATCTGGGTCTCCAGCTACGAGCAGTTTTCCATTGAAGAGTCCACAGTTTCCAAGCCCAGAGGTAGCGTGTCATATGTGAAATGTTCTGCATTTCTCTCAACATTTTTCAGTTTACGCACAGAAAATTAATTCCTCGGGGTGAGAGTGTCAACAGGGAGTGCTACAGTAACATCCTGAGGCATCCGAGGGAGCGTTTATAGGAAACCGTCCTAATTGTGACACATGCCAGTGTAGCATCTGGCGCCTGCTCAGAGCACTTTGAAAACGGAGGAGTTTTTTCGTGACATAAACAATCTTTGCTCAAGTCCTCAACCACTCACCAGATTTCCCTTCATGGATCTTTGTCCATTTTCTAAAAATAACAGTCAGGCTAGTGGTTTGCCATTTCGACACACTGGAGGAGATCCATTGGGGGTTGGAGCCTATCCCAGCTGTCATCGCGTGACAGACAGGATACACTGCACAGGCTGTACGGAAACAGACAACCATTCATATTCATACTTATAGCCAGTTTAGAATTTCTAATTACCTAACCCACACATGTCTTTGGACAGTGGGAAGAGGCCGGAATACCTGGAGAACCCATGCAAGCTTTGAAAACTCCTCACAGAAAGGCTCTTTCTGGCTGGTGGCTAAACACAGCAGTCACTAAAAACTGTCCATGTGTGCAAGAGAAGATGTCTTTTGATGTGAGAATTACCAAACACAAATATGGTAAGACAGTTCTCAGAACCTTTTGGTCAAAACTTGTAGGATGACTACAAAAAAACCAAAAACCATAGCCTGTTTTTGAAGAACCAGAACGTCAGTGACGTAGTAGCTCAACATGCTTACAATCACAATCCATCACAGTTCACAGGTCATTGTTCAGAAATTGACGCATGTGACCACGACCACAACCTTGGGTACAGTTTTGGTGAATACGTGCAAGACGATTTGTGGAAGTCTCACTAAAATCTGATGCTTAGTAAGAGAAAAAGTGATCCTTGCAAAAATGGTAAAGTATCCTTAAAGACAAATATGTCTATTGCCATGCAGTACTGTAAGAGGACTAATTTGTGCGTGAATGGTCAGATGGGCATGGATGCCTCGTTAACGCATGAGGCCAACAATCCTTTTGGTCATATGAGCTAAAAATTAATGTGTTTTAAGAACTTCAAGTACAAGAAGGGTTTTGTTTTCACTAAATTTCTCATCTGAGAGAAGCTTGTTGGCCTTTGATGAGGCACAATAATCCATCTACTGGGCAGTGTATATTACCAGTGGTTTAGCTGGCCATGGCTAAACTTTTACTATTCCATATTAAAAACTGTGGGAGGTTCTGCACCCAGAATGTATGCTTTTTTATTTACTATCATGATTATTATTGAAAACAGTCTTAGGCTTCTTTCCTAACTGACTTCATAACAGAAGTACATGTAGTTGCTCAGTCAGTTTCACTAAGGTTTGCTGGTTCAGTGTCTGGCACTGACAGATTGGCTGTCATCTAGAAGATGGTTGGTATTACATCAACACATACATAACGAACTCCCATATCTACTCTGGGATTACTGCACTCTGGCTGACCTCAATCGGGAACACTTCTGAAAAAAACACACAGGCTGCTGATATATGTGTAACTGTAGGAACTAAACTTCAAGGCCTGTGCACACTGACAGTGAAGATTTCTTCTGGTGTTTGATGTCAAAATGTAGAAAACAATGCAGACTAAAAGCTGTAGAATAACAAAATCTGGACTGTGAAGTACAGGCAACAACATCCAAACATGCATAGACATTTCATATCTGCAGGACTGCTCCATGTGATCTATTTGCAAATGATCCAAACAATCTGCCGGGTTGTGTAACAGCAAAACTATTTTTCTATTTTAGCCTTTTGCAAGCACAAAATTGTGCTTTGTTAGGATCTGACAGTGTGCAAATTAACACATATAAAATACTAGGTCTCTAGACACTCAGTCATCACAGGAGGGAAATATCATCTGATGCATGCAGAGTTTCAGATAAAACTGCCAGAAACTGCTATCAGGGAACACAGTGGCTTACGTTATCAAATGACATCGAGAAACTGGGATGAGTGCCGATTGAATAAAAATCTGGCGGATTTTTGATTGACAGCAGACTCAGACAACAAGCTGATAATGGCCTCTCAGATGTGTAACAGCAAGCTAACTGCAGCAGACATCGATGCACAGCTGAGTGTGAGTCACAATATGAAAGTGCGAAAGTACTTCAAGCAGACAAGACTCTGCAAAGTGTGGCTGATAGGTCAGGTAACACTTTAATTAAGTTATCAAAGAGGGGGTATGAGGTTTGCTGAGCTTTAGAGGCTTAGAAACAAAAAAATGAACTCCTGCAGAATGAAAGAGGTCCACAGGTTCATCTTTTTTCCAACAAAATAAATGTCTGAACCACATCTGATTGCACATTATTAGAATACCTGTTTTTGTGTGCGACATTTGAGTTACCAGTTCAGTTTTCGCTGTAACAGAGACGTTAGCAATGAAACCAAACCACTTTAAAATTGGTTTAGTAAAGTCAGCAAGTTATAAGTATTTAAACCTCCTGCTTCTATGAACATATATTAGAAGATGTGGCTGTCCCACATTCGACCACAACTTAATATGGTTTCCAGCGAAGAGTAAACACAATGAATCAGTCTGTGTAGTTGGCAGACTGCACTGCTCATAAAGGTAAAGCTGAGCAGGATTTATGCTATTCACAAATAAACAGTGGTAAACTGACAAATGTTTGCACAATAACAAGTCCATGTTAGGGCCACATACTTACCCAGCCTTCTACAGCTCATTAGTTTATTTCAATTTTCTTTTTCTCAGTGGTTTTAAAGCATATTTGTGACACCACATGCTCAGAAATACATTGAATGAAAATGTATAACAGACATTTACCCACCTTTGCTTTAAAGTTTCTTACCTTGTGCTTGTGTTAGCCTTAGAGAGCAGGTACAACAGAGTAAAGTCCAAAGAATCAGAACTCTCCTAAATACAAAGACAAAAGGAAACATGTCAGATGTTAGAGGTTTGTGTAATTTTTGTGCTTTACAATTAACTCAGCTTTCAGGTGCACTTCAATCACATTTCATAAAAAAAACTTATAAATTCCTTAAAAATGTCATCTGAGCCCTTAATGTATCTCTTTCACATTCTTGCTTAGTCCAATTTAATGCAAAATGTTATGTGAAATAATTTGCAGGATACATTACCAGTTTAAGTAAGCAAAGTGACATACTAAGTTAGCAGCAGCAGCAGCAGCAGCCCTTGCTTTTTCAAACAGTCTAACATCTGCTTCAAGAGAGCAAGCTCTGGCTTATCTTGCTGCCTGACCAGATAAGCTACTGCCCAGCAGAGGCAGGTAAGTGCTCCCATAAGGCCACCTCTGACAATCTTTAAAAAAGATGCACCACATCACCTTAAAACCCACAATGCCAAGCGAAAGATAGACAAATGCTTTGGGGAAAAAAAGTGTTTCACATGTCAGTGTTTTATCGCTAACATCTGACTTTTATCTGAGGCAAACTGCAGCCTAGCCGAGCACTTTTGGACTGTGGGTTTTAAAAGGGGTTTCATCTAAACCCAGCAGTGAGAAAAAGCTGCTTTTCTCAGCCTACACAGGGACGTGTAATCATTCAACTAGATTTAGATCAATTCTGTTTTCACAGGCCAACAGTGCCACTTAATATCCAACATCAAGCAGCACACGGCAAATTTTACACCATTGATTTTTCTGTGACATTTATATGTCAAGACAAGTGATAAAAGAGATGCTGATTACTCATATGGAGCTGCTCTAAAGGTGCTGAATTATCTCAAATGGGTGTGAATTTCAGCTGTCTCTATGATAATATCAGGTTTTCACGCATCACATCATTTGGGCTTTAAATGCAGCAGACGAATCTGGGTGAATGTGGTACAAGTGCTGCTTGAAGTGGCACACACTTAGTGACAAGTGCTATAATTAAAGCATTTTCAGGAATTCTTACATTTGCGGTTCTTCTCCAAAGAGCCACAAAACCACTGGTCAGCCACTGGCACAATGAATGCTGGTTTGAGCTTCAGAAAGTTTTAGTCCTTCCACCTTCACTGTAATCTCGCTAAACTGACAGCAGCAGCAGAAACTGTATGTGCCACTTGTGACCAAGCCTCCTGTATGTCCTGCAGATTTTATGTGATGCAACATCTGGACTTTTATAGGACATCTCCTCCCATTGTGTCAGCCAGGCCAACCAGCTGAGTAAGATGCACAGCAGGGAGGAGAGAAAAGGAAGAGGAGGAAGAGGAGGAGTGTCTCCTCCTCTCATACATTTCCCTTAAATCAGTCCCAGATCGTTTGGCAGCTCATTCAGATACAAGCTGCAAAGGCAGAACTTGTAGAACAGCACAGCAGACTACACTGGCTTTCACTGAACTGATGTTAAGAGCAGAGAAAATAGTTTCCACATGCTTATCTCTGCAAGCCATTAATTACACCACCTGTTCTGCACGATTTCTCAAACAAATACCTCTAAAAGCTCAAGTCATTTGTCTTAGTAACCCAAGAAATGCTGTCACAAGTTTTTTCAAACAACTACTGTAAAACATACTGCTTGTATCAGTGCTGCTAGACATCAACATCTTTCTCGAAAGGACATGGATTCGGGGGAACCCGAAAAAAAAAAAGAAATCCCTCTTTAATTCAGAAAAGTGAGAAAGAAAAGTGCTCATTTATGCACTTCTGAATATGTCGACTCACCCCCCGACTCCAGTGGTTTTCAGTTTGGAGTACGGGGCATTATCCGGCTCCATAGCGGTTACTTCATTCTTTCTTGGGAGTTTTTTCTACAGTCCAGAGGAGGCAGATAAAGTTTTTCCATCCCAGGTGTTCCTTGAAGAGTCGCGCGTAGAGTAAAAAAGTGCAAGACAGCAAAAATAAAACAGTGAAACGATGCGGGATTAACCAGCAGTGAAAAAGCTTCTTTTTGCCATTGTCTTGCCTCTAATTCTTTGAGTCTCCTTCCAGAAGATAACAGCAATGTGATTTTTTTAAGGAAAAGAAAAGACGCTCCACAGAGCTTCACCTGTGCGCTTCCGATATTTCTTTCCGTCTTTCCGTTAGAGTCTCGTCCAGCTTTCCCGGGGAATCAATGCAGGACAAGATGTAGAAGCCCAGCGGTGTGTGTATGTGTGTGTCGACTTCCCAAAATGAAAGTTTATTGTGGACTGAGGGAAATCTTGAGAAGCGGGAGAGGGGGGACAACACCTCCCTCTGTCGCCCTCAGCTGAAATCCAAGGGAAGCAAATCTGGAGCTACACGCGGTTTTCAGGCGCTCCTTCAGCAAAAGGTGTGTCATTTCAGAAAGCAGCAGCCTGTCAGTGTGCACGTGTGTCTGTGTACTGCCGATCAAATCACTGAAAATCGTGTAGTTTTCGGGATGTGCTAGAAACAATCACATCTGCAGCATCTGCTGGGCCATAGCAACCATTTTAGAAACAGATGGTCAGCCCTCTGTAGAAATATGGTGACCAGACATAAAAACAAAGCTCTAAAACAGATCCTGCTTGTTAGTTTTGGCTTTGATCAGTTAAGGATAATTGATGATTGAGATGTTTCCACTTATGACGTGGATAATGGTGCTCACTGTCATATCTTGCTGGAGTTAAAGGAGCGTTGTAAATGTTAATAATAAAGGTTAATTCATTCTGATCTAAGCACTGTTTTACTTAGCGAAAAGATTCTGTGGGTTTATTATCAGAAAGATTTGATTAGTAAAGGGGTTTTTTTAGCACCTGGAAGCTCCAGTTATACTCACCATGCTCCTACAACATCAGTTTGCCACAAATCTGCTAAGAGTACAGGGATATAAAGCAACTAACAACCTGGAGTATTTTTGTTTAGAAATCTAACTAATCACATAGCATCCACAACAAGTCAGCTGCATGCTAAAGGTGGTGGATGTGCATTCACCCCTCCAGAACTTGATCTACTTCTAAACTGTTTTTGCAGTTTTGGCATAGCGACCTCACCGCTTTACTACTTCATGGCAACTGTGGGGCTGAGAAATGAAGAACAAGCAGAAGTTCAACTACTGCACTTCCTCTTGTGGTTAAGGTTGGCTCAGCAATCTCCACAGATTCTCATGTTAAAATGTCCAACTTTATAGCAGAATTGTCTCTGTAGGTAGTTTCTACCAGATGTGCAGGGTGTGGCCATGTTATAAGTGTGCCAACACAGGCACACAGGTTTTGATCTCACAAATGACAATGTTTGCTATCAGTGAATTTCAGTTTTTTATTAGTCTGTTACTGTTAGCCTACTAAATAGCAAACATCTGTGCAACTTACTAGTCGTGCTTTCAAGCATTTAGTGATAACCCAGAACTCTACCATGTTGGGTCAGTCTTTGCTTCAAAAATGCCAACATGACAACAGGTCCTCCAGCTACTTTCTAGTTATTAATTTGCCAAATTCCAGCAAAAGCAACACTGATGAACTGCAAAAACTACTAAAACTGCTCTGCACCTTTCTGTGTGTGCGTTCTCAGTTGTTCTGCACTTCTGCTGATATTGAAAGTATACCTCTGTTCATTTATGTCAGCAAATAATATTATTGGCCAAACCTGCATGTCACAAAAACCTGAAACTGTTGCAATTTACACATTTTTAGAGTCAGAAACCCCCAGGAATTTGAATTAGGGTTTTTTCCATCTACATAATCAGTTGAGGTGAAGCAAAACCACATGAAAGTACTTTTGTGGACTCACCCCCAATCCACTTGCGCTCTATGAAAATATTTAACTTCTTGTGAAACGTGTGACCGAACTTTTTCAGAGTAATCTGTCTGACATTTGAAAATTTGCAGTGTAAACACTCCTGCTGTTTGTGCTTCGCAACTACTCTGTCTGTGTCAAGTTCCATCAAACTCCAACCGAACCCCAGCAAAAGCGAGGAACACATTTCCGCTTTGACAAATGAACAATTAATTTAATCAAGTGAAATTTAAACCATTAAACCAGCTTTTTGTGACAGCCCCCTTTAACCCCCTGCCTCTTCACTGTTCACTTCCGTTCTCACCATTATAACAGGGTTGCAGGGCTGCACTGATTCCAATTTGTGCATGTATGTGTGTATGTGCATGCGTACTGTCGTGTGCTGCGAAATTCCTCTGCCAAATAAAGTCCTCATTGACCCGCCTTCAACAAACACGCTATGACAGTGTCCAGGGGAGACCCAACAGAGCACCAATTCAGCCGTCTGCAACTGGATCTCTTCTCCTCGCACAGAGTCCCCACACAGTTCGTCCTCTCATGACCAGGAAGGAAGGGAGCTCACCACCTTGAAAGAGCACTTCCCATGTACCTGTCTCAGCATCGCCGGATGTGAGCTTTTGTTACCACACGTTTTAGTTTACAGACAAGGAGAGCTATGTCCTGTGGAAGAGCCTAGGGGAAGATCTTCAATCTGGAGTGTAAAGTTTCATGGGGTTTGTAATGATTATTGCAGCAGCCTATGCAAGTGATTCTCAAATTGTTGCCCAGGAACTGCCAAGGGGTTCTTAGATGCATGCCTGTTTATCTTCTTGCCAAGAGTTAAATGAGAAGAAGAAGAAGCAGATGGTTACTTTTTAGCTCAGCTTAGCATTAAAATATAAACCAGGTAACATGTCTATTTAAGTGCAACAGATCTGCCAGTTTGCTGTTTTTGCAATTCAGCTTTTGTGTAAGAGAATAAAGCGTTTTACAGAACGAGCTTCAGAGCTTTATTTTGTCTTTAGACAAACTGTATATGAAAGATGGACGTAATTTATAGGTCTTTTTTCTCACTTCGACTGTCTCAGTGCTTTTTATACAGGCATCATTTAGAGCTCGCTTTACAGCCCTGCTGCCCGGATTTTAACTGGCACCAAGAAGTATGAGCACATTACTGCAGTACTGGCAAACTGACACTGGCTGCCTGTTAAGTTCCATATTGATTTCAAAATTTTGGTAATCACTGTTAAAACATTAAATGACTTTGCTCAAGAGTCCATGAAGGACTTATTAACACCCCTGCGTGCCTGGGTGTTTACTGTCATCAGTGACTTTTTATTCCGAGTTCTCGGCTAATAACAAACAAAGGTTAGCAGGCTTTTGCGATGTTGTGGTCTTAAGATATGTGGTATTTTTTATCCATCTTTATTTTTTTTTTATTTTTGATTTTGTTCAGTTTTTACATTTTCGCCTACCTTTTGTGAATTTTCCTTTTCTTTTTTTTCAGAGATCCTGCCTATTGATAGGCCTAAAATTGTTTTTCAGTATCTAAGTTAAGATAATTGCCAGCGATAGTTTCATATTGCTGTCAGGGCACGAGCCTCTCCACACATCTAAAAGAAAGCTAATTATTTTAATTAGTAATTCCCTAAATTAATTGTCCTAAATTTTAAGGTAATTCCTAGCAAAACCTTTTATTTTACTTTCATATTATCAACAATCAAAACTAATGGCGTATGTATTTTCCATCCTCGCTGCACTCAGACCCAAACCTATTTATGCTTCCTGAAAAAAATAATTATATATTTAAATCATTTACACTCTAAATGATTTTCTAGATCAGCTGGGCCCTTTAGGTTTTAGCCAGGGCCCATTTGTCCAATAAAATACACATTTTTTGTGTAAGGGAGTGTTCTTCAGTAATAGCTTTCCTATGTAACACAGGCAGTAAAATGTTATGTGTCGTAGATATTTGAAGTCTTTCCAGATATGGTTCCTTTGGGCACATAAAGGTTTGTGGTCTGATGCATGTTGGTGGTCCTTGACATGAAGAAGTTTGAGAGCTCTTTTCAGTTTGGCCTCTGGGATTTAAATTTCTGCTTTTCTACCTGACAGCAGTTTCAGAAGAGTCGTCTTCCAATCCAAGCAAATACTTTCCTGCATACTCGCAGTTCAGGCCAAAAGCTTGTTTTAGTGGAAAGCATGAATTAGCTTTGATGGAAAAGCTGCAGGATTTTCTATGAGTATTTTAATAGCATATTCTCTTCTTCACAGGACCCAAGTGAGAAGTTCTGTGTGTGTGTGTGGAAAATTGGTGGATTTTCCTGCCGACAGTGTCGTTGTAACTAGCATTGCAATTAGCATAGAAGGCAAATTTGTTCAACTGAGTGCTAATTAGTTATAAGCAACAGTTCAGTTTGCACAGTTTAAGATTTATGGTGATATGTTCAATTAAATTTGGATTCAATTTGAGTAAAAACATAAACGGGATATTTTTGGATATTCTGTTCTATTTTTATAACAAACCTTAAAATATGAGCTTAACACATGGCACATCTTTTCATTTCATGCTCTAGAGATGGAAACGCTTGTCTGATAAACACAGACTCTTTTGTTTTACTCTCATGTCTTGGGGAAATGGGGCCAGCTGAATGCAGCAGACTCTGCTCAGGCACAGCTGGATCCAATAAGAGGATGCCCTGGTGTTCTGTTTACCCATTCCATATATTACAACAGGAAATTTGGGGAGGAAAAGAGTGATATAATAGTATCAAATACTACTATATTCATTTCATTTCCCTACTAACAATTCTGCTTTTTCCCCTCAACTACAAAAAGAATGATAACATCTGAAAGCACACTGTTTTGATGTTCAGCCCAGAAATACTTTGTACTTTGTTCTACTATAACAATAGTATATTATGTTAGTTCTAGGCTATAGTCTGTTGTCTGTGCGCATGTAAAGACTACTGCACACCAAATCTACCTAGCTGTACCTGAACTTAAACTTTACAGTTTAGTCTCACGGCTCTTGCCTTAAATATTCCTACAGAAGGCAGCTGTGGGAATATTAACTTTACAGACTGGTAAAGTTAAGAACTAGCTTTCAACAGTGTGGATCATTTTGTAGTAACTTTTTTTTCTCAGGCATTTGTGGAAACAAAGTGAGACAGAATATTGGACTGAAATTTGTCAATGGTGACAGAAAAGGGAAAATAAAGTTAATAATATTGCTCCACTGAGTTGTTTCAGTTTGTTAATATTTAACATTTTCAAGTATATTGGCAGTTTTCTCAGTTTTCCTTTTAATGTTATTGTGCTACGTCACACAAACAGTTATTGAATGCAGGTTTAAAAAAAAATACACATTATTTGCGGCATGCATACATATAACCTTTTTTCCCCTCTACACTCCGGCATAATACAATGCACCAGTCATCTGGTTCATCCTGATATGCTGCACCAGTTCATGTATCGGCCATCTTTGCTACTTTTTTAGAATATATTATAAGTGAGTGCACTGAACGCAATAATGCAGTGATAGGGTAACTCAAGATTTTAACCCTCTTTAACAGTGTAATAATAATAATTTGAAGTTGTGCTAGAACACAAAGACTGAATCTGTCTGAAGGCCACATTAGATGTGGTAATTATTGCCAATTCCTTACCCCGTGGAGCTGCAGAAAGACAGACGCTGCTGCCAAGTCAGAGGCATTGTTGTGGTGACATTTGAGTGGGGGATCAAACCGCTGATGAATAATCCATATTGAAAAGCTGCTCTTTCTGCCAAATGTCAAACAGCAGCAGGAGCAATTGTTCAAGGAGCGGACTCTAAAACTCTTCATTCAGCATCCTCATAATACTGTGTCACACAGTGTACTAGTAAAGGTGGCGATGCAGCGTGTGCAAAACAAACAGTGGTTTAATAACTGAGGTTTCAAAGGATTTCCTCACTCACTAGATTGCTCATTTTCTAAACCAGTCCTGTCATAATATGCCACACACTACGTTTGACTGTCAGTAGAAGTACTAACAGTTTACTTTCCTGCAGCTTTGTATTCATCGTCATCACAGCTTCACAGCTCGTCTGTGAATTGCTCTTCCGTCATGGATTGCACCCTGTGATGATCTCTGATCTCTGCAGCTCTACAGAACATGTCACAAGTCCAGAAACCCTCATTTTTATCTTGTGCTTTGAATGTGCAGCAAGAATGAGCCAACATCAGCTTCCTGCTCCCCTTCTGTTTACTGCAACAGATGAAAAGAGAGCAGAGTATTCTGTAAAGACGAGGGCTTAGCTGATTTGTTTTGCATTGTCATGAATTGGCAAACTGACTCTTTATAATTAGCCTGCCGCAAAGCCAAGCAATGTTTCAGGGCTTGCAGCCTGTCTCCAGTCCCCATAAAGAAATATTTGAAATGAACAAAAAGCAGCTTCCATCTGGTAGAGATTCACAACTTGGACTGTGTAGCTGAAACAAATTGTTGTATCCCTGTGGTCAGCATAGATCTGGCATATAGAACAGATGCTCAACCACCCCCAGGCTTCCATAAAAACACACAACACCTCTACACCTCTGCGCATCCATTCCCTCATGTCATACAGTGACTCACACTGTTATGGTGGAATAGATGCAGGTGGATTCAGTCTCCCCCAGCATGCTTTAGTGCTGGAAATAATACAATATGGTATTTTAGCTTTTTAAAAGATTAAAAAAATACATGAAGAATCACATCGAAATGGGGCAGGTGCAGGACCTAACACAAACAGGCAACAAAAGAAGAACATCAGTGTCTTGCACAGTGCTGGGTTCTGGTTTTCCATATATACTGCATGACAAAGAATGTAAAGATCTGAGCTGCCCTATTCTTCACAGTAATTCACACTGCAGATATGGAATAGTTTGGAATGTGATTTTTGCCTTCTCCTTGCATAAGCTGCTTTCTCTGCCAACTGCTAACAAGTACACAAGCTCAGCCTGTTGATTAAAGATTAGGAGGTTTCACTCTTCTTTTCATATCCTGGATTTTCATTCATTCAAATCTTAACACTTTTCTGTGACCAGTGCAAGAATTAACTTGAAGTTTGAATCCACCTGTGCGTATCCGTGGGGCAAAATTACAAAGACATCAAAAGTTAATGGCTCTGGAAACAGACACTGACCATTTATACACTGTAAGTGGAAATAAATTGCATCACCCTGCCCTAAAGAATGTCTGAATCACTGAACTTCCCATGAGGATAGGTAACTATTGTTCACTTCATTTGTTTTGTTTTTGCCCTAAGTCAGAGACAAGAAACTCGATTCTGAAGACTTTCCATTATCCAATTCCCCACAGCACAGTCTCGCTTATTTGAAACCTTACTCCTGTGTAACAGTGTATCAGCAGCACCTACGTATGCTACTTTCAGCTGTGTAAGAGCGATTCTTTGTTTTTCAAGGATTTAGGTAGTTCATCCATTAGCAGTATCTGCAAATGTGACGAATGATGTGTTTGATTTGATTATACCTTGACTTTAAAACAACAGTGGACATCACAGCACTTCCAAGACCTTATGTGACTGTACAGCAGCAAGTGATACTGCTCAGTAATCTACAAAGGCCTGAAAGGGGGAACTGTTTCTTTAGCCAACCTGTAAATTCCTAACAGATTGAGCTTCTGGTTGAAGGCCTTGTTTTTGGAAAAGCAGCTGAAAGAAGCTTGTAACACTGCAGGATTTCTTTCAGGCTAAATACATTAGCAGATGGACAATGGGGTCAGTGATCCGAGGTTTACTTGTAACAGAGAAGCACAAAGTCCTTATCGAAGGAGTCTGTGAATTACAGTGTGACTCGTGTTTGCCAGCTTATGCTTAGCCAAGCGTTATGGTGTACCACTTTGTTCTGTATTGAATCTACTGCAAACGTGGCTGTTAATATCTTAGAATATCAGCAGTCAAAACTAAAAAGAAACACGGGCTTATTTTAGCTGTGATAACATCCCTCTGCAGGACTAAGAATTGACCTGACAAATCATGACACCCCAATTTAGACATCTTTATTCTAAATGTACAAACACCACAAACAGAAGCTTATTCAGTGTGGTACGGCAACGCCGGATAACGTCTGCAGATGTAATCTTCAGGAACACCAGTCTCATTTATCTGTCATCCGCTTGGGGATTCGAGGAGCGCCTTTATCGGGGTTCCGCAGAAAGGAATTCGCAGAGACTGCAGATGAAATATGGACGGGTTATTTTCAACAGAATCACTACTGGCAGCCTTGAGAGGAGGAGATAATTACCACTTTGACAAGCTTTGATCACAGGTACAGTTATGCTCAGAATGTCTATGTGGATAGAACAATGAGATGATGGCCCTGAAATCCAGATGAGTGTGGCCTAGTTTTGCTTCTTAGATTATGAATAGAAGTACTGTCTAGCGCATGAAGATGCAAGAACTAACAAAATAGGGGTAGTTGATGTGGCATAGTTGACTGTCCATAACTCTTTTGATTTGTAGAAGTGGAGAAGAGCTACTGCAATGCTCTGGGGGAAAATGTTGTGGGTAAGTCATCCACTTGTAAATACTGTGGGTGGAATGAATCACTGTGGTTTCTTTTTTGTCCGAAGGCAGCAAATTATTCAATAGAATGACAGATGGATCAACGAGCCTGGAGTCTTGCTGGAGTCGATTTTAGCGAAGTAGGTGTGGAGTCACGAGGGGTAACACTGGTGGGAAGTAGGGAAAAAAAATCAAGATGAAGATGTAACCTTGGCATACAGAAATAAGGTTCAGTTCATTGATATCTCTTTGAAAATGCATCCAGACCAAAGTAAACATGCCTCCCACACTACCTGCCAGAACTAAACTGAGATGCAGTGTTTCTTAGCAGGGCCACCCAGGTATAGGAAGGAAGAGCTCTTTTTGTTTGTGTGTGTTTGATGGTCAAACAAGTCAAATGAGTCAGGTTTTGCCTCTCTGACCTCCGGAATGTAAACAACAAACCTTATGAGTTTTCAAGTCAGTGTTTTGTTTATGTTACATAGTTTTTCAGGGTTTGCGAATGTATTCTTCCACCCCTGCAGGACTCATTTATATTTTACCTCCTCCTGTATCCTGCTCATTAGTCCTGCACTGATGTTGTTCTCCTGGAGGCTCAGATGCCTCAGTGGAAACTGTGTCCTGCAAAGCAAAGCCCCCATGATGTCATTTCCTCCCACATCGCTGATGCAGTTCTTGTCTAAATCCACCTGCTGCAAACTCATGTTCTCTTTCAGCATGTCAGCCAGCAGCCTGACCCCGGGGTCACCCAAGTTATTTTCGTCTAGGATGATCTGAGTCAGTGAGCTGTTTCCTTTTAAGCTGTCAAAAAGTTCCTTCCAAGCTGCCAGATCGGCACCGCTGGTCTGTGCTAGCCCTAAATACTGAAGATAGGAATGGGATCTCATATATGATGCTAACACTTTCACCCCATCACTGTTCAAACCATTTCCTCCAATATCCAGCTCTAAAAGTGTAAAAAGCCTGAAAGAGCTCCATCCAGAGGGCAGCTGAGGTAGCATATTGTGTTCTGATGGGAAAAGCATAGCCTGTTGGATAGCAGCAGCTGCTCTTGCTGTTTGTTCCTGCAGCTCAGCTATTCCGTTCAACAGGGTCAGCACTCCATGGTCACGCAGTTTGTTCCCAAACAAGCTGTAGAGAGAGAAAATAGAGGTTACTGTGGAGATTTATTTTTGAGCCTCCATGAACCGCTCACTTGAAAATGTAGCTGTGTGCACCCTGATATTAAGTTTTCTCTCATGTGACATCTAAGTTCAGGCAGAAAGCCTTTTTTTTTTTTTTTTTTACACCGGATGACACTGGATGACACAAATGGTGGATTTTGTGTGTGTGTGTGTGTGTGTGTGTGTGTGTGTGTGTGTGTGTGTGTGTGTGTGTGTATTTTTGTTTTGCAGTAAAATGGAATCTGCAGAAAACTAATTTGTTACATCTTTTCCTGTTGAGGGGTTGATGTATTTGGTATGTTAAATGCAGATTTAAGGCTTTTGAATAACTGAAGAACTGAACTGGTGCATTTGGGAATAATGCTGAAATATATTCATGTGTTTTCACAGGTAAATTATTTTTAAGCCCTTACAGGAATATCTTTGCCTCTATTCCCCTTTAAGAGATGAAGATACACTTTTCATTGGCTGTATTAGAAATAGTCTGCCAGCTGAAAATCTCATCTCATTTGTTTAATCTGTAAAAAGTGAAGTCTCAGAATAATTACGCAGAGTCACAAGCTTGACTGTCGCCAACAAAGGCCTTCTAGAAATAGAGGGGCCGGTCTTTCTCACCACTCTGCCGCTGTCTCGATAATTTGCCTTCACTTACCGCTTGTTTGTGGGTCTCTATGCTTTAAGTTTTGGCTTCAGTAAATAAAAACAATCAAAAATCAGTTGACTGACTTGATGATTAAAAAATATCCAATATTTCTTTGCCTTTAAAAACTCTTGGGTCACCTTTGCTGTTTGTTTTATTGTTTGCACTGTGAAGCATCAGTCCTTCAGCTGTGCAGCAACTGTGTTCTTTACTTGGTTTTAAGCAGTGAAGTTGTTTTTCTAACCAAGGGAAGAATGCTTCCATCATTCCCTTTGGTTGTCTTCTGTGGTTTAAAACATATTTTGGTCTTGCTGTTATCGACAGTGTTTTCCTGTAAGAATGGGCGAGATTTCTAAATTGTTTTTGCTATCATAGCCTAAAGATGGGCTCTCTCACTTGCAAGGACATCTCTTTAGACCTCGTGTGGAGAATTCCACTGGAAAGTACCAAATACAACTTCATCATCTCCAGACTTTTATCTGCCTAATGCATCACAATAATAATAAGGAAACCAATTCAATATAAGCTGCTGAAAATGGGGGACTGTGTATAAAAATGGCTGAAATTCCCACACAGTTAATGTGATACTTATATATCCATTACTTTGGTTGCTGTGTTTCTTGGATTTGCTGCATTTTTATACTATCTCTTCAGTTCCGTTCATATTCCTGTCTCTCTCTTTTTAAAAAAAGTGATATTCAAATGCTTTTAGATGGGGGCATGTTTTCTGAATTCTAATGTTATTCTTTGTCAGATTTTGATAAGACACAACTCAGTGGAGCGTAGGACTTACTGCAGGCCTTTGACCTGGGGCTTCACTCTCAGAACGTCCAGCAGAATGTGAGCACCGTAGGGGCCAATGAGGTTGAGGTTGAGATTGAGTAGTGTGACTTCAGACAGACTGCTTTTTAGTGACCCCGCCAGGCTCAACAGAAGGTCATCTGTGAGGTCCGTGTTCCTCAGAACCAGCTGCTCCACCTCATCAGACATGCTCAGCACTGTCATCATGGCATGAAGCTACATTTACAAACCAGGAGAAAGTCACAGAAAACTGTAAGTCCCTCTAAAACGACAGTGCGGGAAATGAAACTGTTATAATGCAGTGTCGCTATACTGTTATCCATAAGAACAGTTTCTTACTGTGAAACTAGAGCACTGTGCTGTGTGGAATATATATTTTATATCTGTGAATTCTTCTTTTCTGTAATCTTGTTGTAGAGTGGTGCAGAATGCGCGAGCACAGAATTGCAAAGATATGATACAGACAAAAACATATTACATTTAACTTCTAAGTTACCTCAATTACAAGAGAAGCAGCTGTTATAAAATACAGAAATCACATTTGCACAAGTGCAGATTATTATTTTGTCCTTCATACAGAAATGCATTTTGCATCTGAGCCCTGAGAGGAATATTAACATTAAGCATTTACTGTTTGTAAATGTGCGCAACAGCACACAATGTGAGATGTGTTGTCGGGTGGGAAAGAGATGTGGGGGAGACAGGTGCTGGAGGTTTTCTAAACACAGACAAGATGAGAGTCCGGAGACATATGGTCTGGCTGTCCGGCCACGTCTACTTTGCCATTTTGCTAGACCTTGAGGAATTTTTCAGGAACTGTTGGAAGCTTTTTCATCATGATCGGTATGACCGAGTGAAATGCCTGCCTGCCCCAGATAAAACTCAGCGACCATTTGAACAACTCGTCTTTGTATTCAAAGCCCAAATAATAGAATAAATCCTCTGAATTCATCCAAATGAAATAAAATCAACATTTTATCTGCCAAATCAGTGTTACATGCCTAAGACATATTGCCACCTTTCTGTTATCAGGGTAGATTTTACATGTTGGACAAGTTCCTCAGGGGGGACGTTTGTGCTTAAAAGCTAAAAATATGAAGCAGTAATTAAAAGAGAAAATGGTGGCACTCAATAAAAGCCTGTGTTTCTCTCTGTGTAAACACTACATTATTTAGTGAATAGCTGGAACATGGTAATATAGTCAGAGTGTGGAAAAACATGAACAACCTTAAAGCTAGTTGAGAAGTGGGACAATGGAACGTGCATTACTTTAATGGGCAAATTGTTTTTTAATGTTGACATTTCATTATATTATTTGGCAGATACAATTCCTGCTCTGACAAAAACACAGAATGGAAGAATCTGCTTGAATCGAGGCTTTTGGCAGTGATTTAATGCCAGGAAAGCTTCTGGCAAAAACACAGTTTCACCACAGTAATTTGTGTTATACACACACCTGTGCCTGCAGGTCTTGCTCTCTAACGGACTCTTCCGTGCCAGCGCTCTGATTAACCATGTGCTCTTCTTCCTCTGGCTTTCCATCATGCTGCAGAATGGTGTCACTTTCTGCACTGAGCTCCACATCTGAGCGTTGAGCTTTGGGGCCCGATGACAGCCTCTTCTGGAGCCGGCACCTCTCCAGGACTTGGCATACAGAAAGAAAATTAAACAACTCAGGTGCAATAAAACCAACTGTCCTGAAGCCAAGTGCATGCAGTGATATTGATATCCGCGGTTAATTTGAAAATGTAAATAATAAAATCTAAAATTCAGTTTGTGCCTCTGTTTGAGCAATAGAGAAAGCAGATCAGCTAAAATTTATGCACACAGGCATGTGTGTATCTGCATAACCTCTCCCACACGTCATCCGTCTTCCTTTAAGCAGACATTTCTCAATGCATCACTTTCTTGCAAATTCAACCTTTTTCTGCTTAAGTGTATTATGTAAATCAGTTACAGCTCTCCAGGGGGATTCCACTTTGGTCCTACTGTGCTGCGGTTTCTTTACTCACTGTTTGCCTTGAACCAGTGATGTTTGCTTGGGCCTTGCTTCAACGCAGCACTCATTTCCACACATTCTTCATAGAAGTCCTTCAGCTTTTCCCCATCTCTGTTTTTCCCATTTGATCCAAGGCCCTTCTGTTTCTCTCTGTTCTGCTTCGTCAGTGCTTCCTCATCCTGCAATGAATCTTTAAAAAGAAACACTCTTTTTCTTTTCTGTTTTCTTTCTCTGCAAAGAATATTAAATGGAGATACCACAGGCAGAAGGCTTGAAGGTCATCCGTATCTCCCCTTGAAAGGCCAGAAGATTCTATTTTCCACTATTTTTCCATCTTGTCTTACAGGAATCAAACCAGATAAAAATTAAAATTTGCATACCGGGAAATTTGCTTATCATGTTCGATGGCGGCTGCCCCGTATGCAGGATTGTGACAGGGCTGGTTGTTCTGTCCTGCTCTTGTCTGGCAGACAATGCCTTGTCTTCAAATTTTTCCATCACTGTTGACCTCGTTGAGCTCTTGCCGTCTTGTCTCTCTTCTCCTCTGTCATTTCCAGCTGTCTTGCCTTTGCTCTCCTTCTGATTAGTTTGACCCTTGCGTCGTTTCTTTTTGGAAGTCTCTTTAATTCCAGCTACAGGAAGGTCTTCGCTGTCTGTTGATCCTCTGCTGCCCTCCTTGGTGTGTTTTCTTGTCCTCCTCACTGATTTCTTCACAGGTTTGGCTGGGATAAATAGAGGGGATGATGGACATGACTCGATGACGCCTGCTTTGGAAACATTAGAGACAAAATGAGAAGGAAAAAATGCTTTGTGAGACATCTTGTCTTTAAAGTAGTTGATCAAAAGCAAGGACTGGGCCTGATATCAAAAAATGTTGATGAAAAGCTTTAGGAAGTAATGGAAAATTGAGACCCTCATTTCCAGGCTTAGTACCATTGCCAGTGCTCTGCTCGAGAGAAAGATTTAAGTTCTCCTTTGCGCCGTTGTTCAGCTGCTGGCTAGAGCTGTATTTGGTTCGGAGACTTGTGCATCTGAAAGGGATGGAAATGTGCTTTCATTATATTCTACCTACTGTACCAACATCACCCCCTGATCTTGTAAAATATGCTTCCTTTTTCCTCAGTGTCCACCCACAACACATTATATCTGCAAAACAATGGATTTACCCAACATGTTTTGACATTTGGTATTAAATTCTCATTTTTCTGCCAGTGCCATGCTGTCTGTCTCTCAGAGGATGTAATCTTACCTGTAGCAGGGTATCCCACCAGCCAGCCAAGTCAATCTGAAGCAGCTCTTCCTGCCCTGCTGGAAGCCAGGAGTGTAGCGGTACTCACAGCAGGAACTGATCCTGGTCACCATGATGCCATTGACATAAAAGGAAGCACTGAATGGGTAACCTCTATGTCTCTGAGACAAAAACTGGAACTGCTCTGAAAGATACAAGCAGCACAAATATTAAGATTGTAGATATTGTTTGATCTTTTTAGAAGGTAGTCTTGTTTGGCTTTTCTTGCTGCAGGTCATCACATTTGGTAATGGTTTCTTATGCATTTGTCTTGTGTTACAAACGGCTTGTGGTCCACAAAAACAGTGGCCAGGTGTTCTGCACTTCCTGCAGTCTCATGTGTCACACAAAACCCTCCTGCAACACACAGCTCACATATTCTCTCTCTCTCTCTCTCTCTCTCTCTCTCTCTCTCTCTCTCTCTCTCTCTCTCTTGCACACACACACACACACACACACACACACACACACACACACACACACACACGGAGCAAAACCCACAAAAAGACTTGGGGCCAAAACACTAGTCATAATTGATAGCATCACTGGTTGCATTTGGAGATTGAAATCACTTTTATGATTTTAATCAAATTTTACTTTATCTTTGCTTATTGTCATCATGTGGTGATGTTTGGCAGTGCTTCTATCTTTAGTTAAACACTGTGTTCAATCTTTTGCTGCCTCAACTGGTTTAGTTTAAAAGTAGGCCTAAAAAGCACAGAGTTACAGCGCTAGTCTACCTCAAAATCACTCTGCAGATTCTTCTTCCTCTGGCCTGTAGCGTTATTTATTCATCTAAATTGCTTTGGATTGAGTTGCCCAGTTTTTGGTGACATTGGCTGTAGAGATACAGTATCAGACTTCTGTTAAAAATCTTGGATCCAGACAGAACTCACCTTGTGGTGCTCAAAGTGCCAAAAAATACATTTGAGATGTTTACCAGCAATGTGTTGTTTCAGAAATTATGATTCAATAAAAACAAACAAACACAAAAAACATTAACTTTGGTGTGAGCAGTTTCATTCAGGAACTCTTTTCTCTTTTTTTTCAACTATGTCCTCTAACCAAACCAAAGGAAGTAATGTGGCTAGCTAATGTTACAACGCAGACAAGAAGACACCAGAGTCAACAGAAGTTCTTAGAAGACACCATCAATGTTAATGTTGTTTGCTTTGTTGTGCACAAGCTTTTTGTTGGGGCTAGACCATAGGCTTCCCTCAGCTCAGTGGGATTGGCAGGTGTAGTTCAGTGGAAGGAAAATAGTTCTCTGCATGCTATATCTCCAAAACTGAGTGACTCACACTGAAACTATCTAGATGGATAAATGGAACCAAGGTCAGAAAGACAACATGTTTATTTGATTTTAGAATGAACCTCCACTTTGACAGCACTGGAAACATACCACATCCTGGTTGGCTTTTGCAACTCCCATTTGGGAATAGTAACATTAACTTAGAAAGAGACCCTTTTTAGGTGCAATCAAGAGATGCAATACTCAAAACAGGACGCAGATCCAAGTGCAATTTATGTTGCAGTTCCAGCCATTGATTGGTGTCTCAAAATATCTTTAAAAAAACAGATATGTCAGACAGTACAAAAAAGGCTATTTTTTCATTTTATACTATCTATTTCATTTTATTCTGCTTAGTCAATTCAAAGACAGTGGGAGGTGGAGTCTATCCCACCAACAATAGAGCGAGAGGCAGGGTAAACCTTGAACAAGTTGCCATAATCACTATTTAAAATGAACTTAACTGGAAACAAAACATTATGTCAAAATGTTAGATATAACTAAATCTGTATGTAATGTCACTGCACTCTTGCCATCAAAATCACATATCACTGTATATAAAGTGTAAAACCAATGCAATAATAGTCACGACATATCTCATTGACTTTGTGGGATCGACTGTTTGGATTGTGCTTCTGTGTATTGTCTGCTCCTTTGTTTTATTCCTACCAAGGATTTTGTAAACACATCACACATGCAGTCTGAAGCAGAAATCCATAACCTCTTTCTTGCCTGACTTTGAGATTCCTTCCCTGGAGTGATGCTTGTACAGTGTATATCAACATGTACCGACTGCAAAGATGAAATAACTTGTCTTGTCTATTGACGTTTTTTATGCGATGACAGTGCATCAGGTCACACATCAGCTTTTTATTGGTGTTCGGCTGAAATTCTGCCTCAGGGCAGTGTTCTCATCATTCTCATTAAAATGTTGCTTTGATGAGGAATTAAGCTTGTGGCAGTGGACACTTTAATGCCACTGATTTCTTTCTCTTACTTTGACCCCCTTAATGGCAGAAAACACCTTAAAATCTGCAAAAGGGAGTCAAATATAAAGAAATATAAAAAACGAATTTCTGAATCATTGTTGGCCATTCAAACGATACGGTTTCAGCTTTAGCAGTTCCTACCGCCTGGAGTTACGAGGCCTTTGAAGACACAAATATTCTCTCCTCCATTGACTTGCTGGAGTACTTTCAGTTCATCCTGAGTTGACCCAAGCCCCAGATTCCGATGTCTTTGTCCAAGGTAGGTCATTGTCACAGTGACATTGGATTTCTTTGCCTCTTTTTGTGCCTTAAGGCTGCTCTGATAAGAAGAGGGCAGAACGTGCACAGTGTAAGAAGAAGGGTTTAAAACATGTTTGAATTTGTTTTTGTTGCAAGCAAAATATCAGCCTACCTGTTTTGCTGTGCGACCTCCTGTTTTCTGAGAAGCCACTGAGGAGAAGGATCCTCTTCGTTTGTCATATAGGTAAGGGCACGACTGACTCAGACTGCCTCTGATTGAGTTCAGGCTTGAAGCCTTAGCTGTGATGGCTGGGAGATAAACATCACCTTTTCCAGGTCTGCTAGAATGGGCTCCAGGCTCAGTCAGCTACATGAGACGATCAGAATCAGAATACTTTATTAATCCCTAATGAAATGATTTGGTTACAGTTGCTCCAAGACAATAAGAACAGTAACAGACTGAACTAAATTAAATAATGCAATTTATTACAAAGTTACAAATTATAAGAATACAAGATACATGCAACATTTCAAAGAACAGTTTAAAAAGAATACTTTATTTTTTCATAGCTCATCAATGTTATCGAAAGAAATTATTTACAGTTACACTACATTCTGCTTCTCTACATATATTGGTAGCCACAGATATCTATGGCAGCAAAACATAAATAAACAAAAAAATAAATAAATAAAAATAAATAAAATACAAGGTGTTGTAAATTTTCTGTGTCTCCCTCTCCCAGTCTGTTTGTATTACTGTCATTCCCACCTATGATAGTGTAGCTGGCATTGTTTTCACTCTGTGGCTCTGTGTCTGTATCAGTTAAAATATGGTCCTGGAGACACCTACTGGAACTACCTCAAGGTCTGTTTTGAACACTTTCACATGTCTGTCTGCCTGTCGTTGCCATGCAACTGCATCACAACTGTGTTTGATAAGACATCAAACTTTAACTGAGGTTAAAAATAAATAAATAAGTTTGACGACAGGTATTGCCTGACCAATGAGTATTACTTACTCATGTAATAATAATGACATGTTAATAGGCATTGCACACAGGCATAGTAGTCAGTGCTGCTGCCAAGGAACATAAAAACATGTTAAGGTGCTTCTTCTGCATCATGGTTCTTGTTAAACAGCTGGAGTTGCTTCGTGGGAGCCCAGGGCTGCTGTCTGCTGCTGCAGCTGATAGTTAAGTTTGGCAGAGAACACATTTCACTGCGGGGATCAAACAAAGTAATGCTTTACTTATTCTTTTTTTTTTCTTTTTAAATTCTGAATGACTTTTGAATAGACAAAAGGAACAAACTATTTAGTAGTTATAGTGTAGGAAATGACCTATTTGGTAAAATTTCAGTCCTGATGATTGCCTCTTTGATCATTTTTCACCTTTAAATCTTAAAATTTGAATTAACTCAAGACTGAAATGCTGCTACATCCACTGTAATAAGCAGGTCTGTTATATGATGGGTATCATACCAACACTCTTCTTATATATTTTTTGTGTGATTTCGTATGCAATCCATGTATATATTTACTCACCAGACACTTTATCGGGTATAGTTTTTCAGTTGCTTGTTAATGTGAATATCTAATACCAACAACATGACAGCAGCTCACTGCATTTTGGCTTATAGATATGGTCAAGATCAGCGGTTCCCAACCTTTTTTGCGCCACGGACCGGTTTATGCCCGACAATATTTTCACAGACCAGCCTTTAAGGTGTCGCGGATAAATACAACAAAATAAAACTAGTACCAGTACCGAAAAAAAGAGGATTTATTCATAACACACGTGAAAAGAGCCAGGAAAACCGAGTTAACGATAAAAACGATAACAAAATAACGCTGAAAACCGATAAAAACCCTGAAAACCATACATTTCACACCTGAGCCTCAATTCTCGCGGCCCGGTACCAAACGACTCACGGACCGGTACTGGTCCGAGGCCCGGGGATTGCGGACCGCAGGTCAAGATGACCTGCTGGAATTCAAACTGAGCATCAAAATGAGTGAAAAAAAGTTATTTAAGTGACTTTAAACATTGTGTGATTGTTGGAGAATGGCCCTATTAAGGTAAATATATGAAGGGAGCAGCAGTTTGCTAGGTAAAGGTGCCTTCTTGACAGAGGTGAGAGCAGAATAACCAGGCTGCTTTGAGCTGATAGGAAGCCAATAATAGCTCAAATAACTCTTGTTAAAATCATGGTTTGTAGAAGAGCATCTCTGAATGTACAACACGTCAAACCTTGAAGCAGCAGCAGAAAATCACCCTGGGTGACACACCTGTCAACTAAGAACCAGAGATTAAGGCTATAATTTGAACAGGTTGACCCAAATTGAGCAATAGAAGATTGGAAAACTTTTGCCTGGTCTGATGAATCTGCAGCAACTGTTTGATGTGTCATGTCAGCACGGACCAAAAGCTGTGAGGAAAGTTTCCAGCACCATTTTAGTCCGACAAAAATTAAGGCAGTTCTGAAGACAAAAGTGAGTCCATCCTAATACTACAGTGATCCACCTATAAATAAAAAGGCTGGTGAGTATATTCTTTTTTTGTCTTATTTTTGAGTTTTGTAATTTTTTAAATTCTCATTTAAATTCACACTCAGTAAATAAACTTTGCAAGTAGAGATCTCAGAGTTTACCTGGTCATAATTCTTAAGCAAAATAATAAAATTATATGTTAGGTTCCTGAAGTTTGCATGCGTCATGTGTTGGGAAAAAGGGACTTGTTACTAATTTCATCAAATTAGCATGCTGTTCAAGATTTTTCCGACCTTGTAGATCTCCACAGTGTCTGGATTCTCAAGGAGGAGAAGCTTGCTTTTTGCTCTAATCAGACTGGCAATGGAATGGATCATTTTAGCATCTCTAGGCTGAGCTGGGATCTGTTTAAAAAATATTCAGAAAAGGAGAACGTTCAGATGCAATGTCAGCCATGGATCAGAAACATGCCCATAGAATGACTCACAGGAGTGTCTCTGTCTCCTCCGTGAACTCCTCTGTAAAAGAGATCCTGAAGAAGAGTCTTGCTGTTCCGTCTGATTCTTCTCATCGACTCCATTCTTCCAGCAACACGTGTTTTTGAATATATACCGTCAAAGGTTTTCTTCCACCTTTTATAGTTCGTAAGAGGAAAAAGTGTGACTATCACAAGTTAAAGTAGACACCTGGAACACTGTAAACACTTTGTGGTAAAATAATAATGAGGTAAAGGTACTGCTAATCATTCTTCAGCCAGGCTGTTGACAATGGTGCTTTTATTTCTATAATCACTAATTTTACAATATTACCTTCAGGGTATAAATCAAAGATGTGGGTAGAGATTCAAAGGTCTGTGATCATGGTAATGTATTCCTATTATTACCTTCCTGAGCTGTACTGTTATGGCTCCCTAAAGGTGGTATTATGAAGTTTTTTGTGTGAGACAATTAAATGAAAACCTGGGTGGAAGCAACAGAAAAGCTCTATAATTTTCACAGTGAGTAGGATGTATATTATAGTTTAGTCAGGAAAAGATTATATAAGGTCCTCGGGTGAGAGTCTGCAGAAACAACTGTACGGGGACCTTCTCTTTTCATTTAAGTTGTAAGGTCACTGTGATCCTGCAGCTCAGTGAATAAATCGAGGCAGTCTTTGCTGGAAGTCCATTCCCCATCTCAGCACCTAATGTGTTTTAAAAAATAATACAAATATGATAAATCTAAAACTAAGAAGGCACATCTTAATTCACTAATAAGCTTTCTTTTTTCTTTTACAGCCTACCGATGAATTTCAGTATCTGTAATCTAATCGCGTCATCCGCAGCCATGTCATCTGCTGTGCTGAGTGCTTCTGGGAGAGGAGGTAGCAGGCACGCAGCCATCCCCCTGAGATTAGTAGCCTGCGTATGCATGAATGCGCCCCAGCCTCCAAGACTAAAGAAATTGGTCTAAAGAAGTGTTTCTTTTTGGCAGTCTGGTTTATTGTCTAAATGGCTATTCTTAATGGCCCATATGTTTTGTTTTAAGCCTTTAATATAGCTAGAACTGAGAAATACATATACAAACAAGAAGCTTGTTTACTTCTTGTTTGCATATGTAAATAGATAGATGACAGTGTGATGTAGCATCTGCAGATGTTTAACCTATGTGCTGTCTAATCTGATCAGATATTGTAGTTTTGAGGGCCATTTAAAAAAAATATAAAACTGAAAGAAACAACATCTTACTGAAAAATGCTCCACTATAAATAAAACATCTTTATTTAGGGTTTTACTAGTACTATATGTATGCAGTACTAACAAGATATTAAATCATGTTTAGCATTTTTACTTGTATTGTAGTAATAATAAATTCATTATACATTACTAAATATATTAGTCTAGAAGTATTCATAGCTAATTCCTAACACTATATTTACATTTATTTTTAATTCTTTTTTTTAGGTTTACCTCTTAATAATTATTATGATGTGTTTAAAATCTTTCTTCTTTCCTCACTCACCAATTTTTCTCATAAACCCAGAGAGGATAGAGAATCTTACCTGTTGTCTTGTCCACGTATGAAGCTGAATATGTGTTTGCACCTGGTGATGTGATATGTCCACAGCTGCTGATCTCCTGTTCTCTGCTCTCTTCACAAAGCCAGTGACACCTGAGCAGCCGACGCCTTTGGCACATAGTCCCCGTCACCTGACATTGGTACCTCATATATCATTAATCGCCTCTGACCTTTGCTTTTCGCATTGACTGCCTGTGCTATTGTTTAAGTCTTTTCTTTTCTTTTCTTTTCTTTTTTTACCAACCAATTAGAAAATGTAAATTGAGGAGACTGAACACAGATTCATAACCGTGAATCACTGTCACGGACCCAGTTCCAGGGATTCGGGGTCCGTGAGCAGTGTGGACTACTATTGTAGTTATTATTATTATTATTATTATTATTATTATTATTATCATTATTGTGGTTGTTGTTATTATGGTTGTGTCTGCTGTCCTGTTTTTCCGTGTTGGTGTACTGTCAGGTGTTTAGGGGTGTGTGCTTGTGTATGTGAGGGTGCGGTCGTGGCAGGCACTTTTAGGCCTGGTGGGTGTGGCCCTGCCAGCTGACCGGTCCCACCCAGGAATCCACACACACCTGGCGCCGATCAAGCCTCGTCAGAGGAGCTTCAAAACAGTGTGGCTGAGAGCTCCTCGACGCTGGATCGTTGAGTGACTTCCCGTCAGTCTTAAGTGTATTGTGCAAGGTTAGTGCAAGTCTACTGTTAGGTTTTGTACTCACGGCTGCCTTTGGTATGCGTGTTTCCTCAGGAGGAATTGTGGCGACCAGGAGGCAGCACACGGAGAGTACACAGGGAACGGAGACAGAGCACGGAGCACGGGATAAAGGAGAAGACACGGAACGGGAGTTGGGATCGCACGGGGGGATTTATTGTTGTTCGGATTGTCACCACTGTAAATAAACACTGTTGCACTGTAGAGTCCTGCATTTTGGGTCCTCCTTTCCCCACATCCCCACGGTCTGCCAGCGAGACCGTGACAATCACTGCCACTGATTTCAAAAAAACATTTCCACAATTTGTCATGAGCAATTTTTAACAAATTTGCTGCAAACAAAAATGAAGTATGTTACCACAAATGCTCCATCCCGCATCAACTAGTGAAACTAGGTGATCTCTTCATTACACGTTCTGCACTTGGCATTCTTTGAAAAAGGGCTGCACTTGTGTTTTTTAGCAAATGCAGTCTGGTTCTTGCACAGAGACCTCCGGGGTGGAAGGGGATAGAATGATTGTTACAGCAACTTTTACTGGAATAGGATTTTAATCAAACTTCTCGGCAACTTTTTTTTAAAAATTTTCTGTACTTGTACTTAAAAAAACAATTAGCAAAGAAAAAGGAAGTGATGATAAACCGCAAACATGATAGAGCTCAAAACATAACCAACACACATATCAGCTTATTCTGGAGCTTGTAACCAAATTACATGGTTCATTAGCAGCGGCACCAGCTGTCATAAAGAGCAATGTGAACTCAGTAAGCATCACTCATTCGCAACAATTTTAACAAAAATGGACAAAATTTCAAAAGAAAATAATAAATTGCTTCAGAACGAAATTGTGATTATTCAAATGTCACATCACCTATTATTAAATCTGTCTTAAACGATTGTGAAGGTGCCCAAATGAGCAGTGAATAGTCATCCTTGCCATGAAGTCTTTTCAGTAGAAGTGTTCATTACATACTTTTTATTACACATTAATTCCCAAAGTATTCATTACAATTCACTTTAAGCTTATATAAGGCTTTGTGAGGCAGTCTGATAATCAGTGAAAGTGATCTTTCAGACTTCCACCCTTTCACTGGAATAGGATATCAGTCCTTTTTGCCCGTTTGTACTATAGATAAGGTTTTTGGAGCAACAAGGAATATGGTGATAAAAGACCCAGCTTTGCAAGATGCTCACTTAATTTTTAAACTCAGTCTGCATTAGCCTCAAATTACCTTCAGATAAACTTTTTTGTGTATTTTTTCACTGAATCAAAGGCTACAGACTTTATCCACTTACAGTTAAGACACAGCAGACTCATTAGAAACAGATCTTTAAGACACTGGTGTTGCCAAGAGGAATAATTTCAGCAAGTAAAAATAATATTTCAATGTTTGTTGTTGTTTCAAAGCACATTAAAAAAAGAAAAAAAAAGAAAAATTATTATTTAAATCAACACATTCTGGTTTATTAGTGCCATTTAAGTTATAAATGTTAGCAGTGGCTTAAGAAACATACTAATGAAATATGAAGGGTTGTGTGAGACAGTCACACATGTGAACATCATCTATCCAGATGTAAAGCACAATTAAAAATTAACTGAAATTTAAAAGTTTTGTCAGAGACCTTCTACATGTATGTCTCCTTTCATCAGTTCACCAGAGACTGTAGGCATTCCCATCATGCACTGTTATTGTTATATAACAGTCATTTTCCTGATGTTTGCCCATAAAGACCTGCTCATTCTCTCGTCATCTCTGCTCTGTGAGATGTCTGAATGGTTGCACTGTGCGCACGCCTCAGCTCTCTCAAAAAGCCCGATCTGCCAAGCGAACACTGGCTCCACGCAGTTTCTTATGTGCCGTGGCACATTCAAAGGGCCCCCGGAGGCCACCAGGCTCCGTCTGCCTGCTGGATCCATTACATTCATAAACTGATAGGAGGTCTGAGCGTATTTGGCTTGGCAGTCCAGCATTTGCTTCCTGCCATGTTCACTGAAGCAATGTGTCAGTTTATTGTGGGTTCGCCGCACACCTCCGCCCTCCAGCATCCACGATGTGATGCATTATGTGAGTGGTGCTCTGCAGAGGGAGTAATTTGTCACTTTTTTTCTGCTCAGCACCTTTTGAGAGTCAAGATTTGTAAAAGTCATCAGTGGTCAGTGTGGAAATATAAGTTGCCGCTGTGAATACGTTGAAGTGAGGCCAAATTGATTGCTGATGTTGGCGTTCATAAGCTGTGTTAGAGCCATACATCACTGCATTTTATATACAGCTTATGTAATATCCTGCTGTCAGGGGACAGGTTGCATTACTCAATATTTATTCTGCTTCTCTTCGTGAGAACCAAAGAGCTAGAATATATTTAATTTCCCTCTTGTATACTTCCTCTTGTATATTTTGTGACTATATAAAGATGCAGAGGCATAAAACAGAGGATGTTGTTGACCTAAGTGCCCCTACGTTTTGCACTTTGCATGCATGGAATGACCTCCATAAGTATCAACAAAAAAACAAACAAGCATATAATGCACTGTCTTTTTGCACTTTTTCTGAATTTAGAGTTTAGAGCTCCACTGATGATTCCCCTCATTTCTCATTTGCAGATTAGTGATTTTGACAGTCAGTATTTTAAAGAAATCAGTTTCAAAGCAAGCATTTTGCTTATAATTCCTGACGAATATTCTTTATCAAACAATAATTGTTACTTTTTGTAGTTCGTTGGCCTTTCACACAATATTTCCAGGTACATGTGGAAGTTATAGAAGTACCCCTGTTGGGAAATGACTGTTCTACAGATTAAGAAGGAAAGACTATGACCAGAAAGTTGTGGTTCATTCTCTAGAACAGCAGGACATATTGGGTTGGTAAGTGAAGGACCAGTATTTCCCTGCCTCATTACCACCACTGAGGTGCCTTTCAGCTTTAGGTCCCAGCGGAGTGACTGGGTCTGCTCAGTGGCCAATAGTTTCACTGGACAGATTCCAAGTCACAATGGTGTGTATCTGTGCATGAACTGATCTTTCCCCAAAATGGAAAGAACGGCACTCAGTAATACTGTAAAAGATTTTTGTTTAAAGTAGGTATCTTCATTTGGTTCCAGAAGTCAAACTAACCCAGTGCCCCCCTTTCAAAACAACAGGGTGTTTGTATCATGTGAATTTGGCAAATATGGGTTAGAGAGTTGCAAAAGCCTTATCTTGAATAAATTGACTAGTGTGGCTGTGTGTATTACCAAAAAAAGGTAAGGTAAATCAAGAAATGCTGCATTAAGCATTTCTGCACTTTCTGAGTGTTTTTACAGACAGAAAGTGCATTGTCCCCGGTTTATTTCCATAAATAAACTGCCAAATTACTTTCAATTGAATTGAATAAAAGCATAAACATAAAACAAAGATATATCTAAGGAACGATATCTAACAAAATCTAATGATAAACTTCATCTAGCCATCAAACATCTCGGTCATTGAAGTTTCCAGATGGAAAGTTGGTCTGGAGAGAAATTGAGCTAGGTTGGGAAGTCAAGGCCTAGTATTTGTTTTTTGTTTTAATGAGTTTTGAAATTCAGAAGTTAGCTATATTTTCTTTTTTTTTATTGAACATAAATCATTTTTAATTAATTCGATCAACAAAACCTGAAATATTCTGGTGTGTAGCTGCAGGCTAGTTAATTTGGAAATGTTTAAGTTTGACAGTTTAATCTCAAAAGCCTGGGGCATGTAGTGTTTATGCGCAGAGTTTATTTTGTGATTTACTCATTTATCTTGTGATACTCTTTAAAATGCTTGCACAGCTCTTTAAATCAGACTTATATAAGGCTGTGGTGTCTTGTAACTCAGTGCTGAATGGGTCAAACGTTATGCATGAAAAAATAACAAAGCTTCCTTTGTTCATTTGTCTTAATTTTCTCTTGATACACATTCTTTTGTTTTTTTAATGAAGGACACATTGCGACAGGAGACTTCCAACAATCTTTGTTATTAATCATAATTTACACAATTCTCAATAATTGTTTATGAAGAAACGTTGGTTCGTTCATCTTAATGTTTCAAATTTGCAGTCGTGGCTCTCAGAGCGTCTTCCTTTGACATATGTGTTAGTTGTGCAATTTGTTTTGGGACAGTAGACTTTGATTTTATATGTTAGAAAACACATTTACGTATTGAGCCGAGTAAGAAACAAACATCAGCTTCCATAATGTCATGTCAGTGTTTTACCACTTGAGGGCGCAAGAAGACCACATCACCCCCTACGCTGCCATTATTGTTTATGGGAAAAAGAGGGCTGGCAGCTCTGTTTGAGGCTCCCTCAGTGGTCTGTTGTTCCTTTGTGGCTAATTACCTCCTTCTTTCTGAACTGCTGCGTCATCTGTTCCTGCTGACAGAAAAAAAAAACGAAGTTATGGCTGATTACTGTGTCCCCTATTCTTACAGTTTCCACAAAACACTGGAGCTGAAGCTCGCTCTGCTGTTGTCGCCAGGCAGTCTGAAATGAAACAGTTTGCTGTCTGTTTGTAATCCTGCATCAAATTTCACTTGATGGTTAAACGAATTTACTACCATTAAACAGCAGTAGTGTACAGTAGATCACACAGAGGGATGATCGGAAAGAAAATTACCAGAGTGGAGAAGCAGCACTTATTGCACACTATGCTTATCGCACACTCACTGATTTCAGGCTGCAGGAATTAACCCCGCCATGCCAGAGCAGAGACATATACATACAAATATATCCACATTGCTTTTTCCAGTGTTGCAGGGGTCGTTTGCTGACAGGTGACCTCTATCCCGTAAACTCTTGGTATGGCATGAGTGTGTTATAACACACATATGTACAGACAATTATTAAGGACTCAGCAAAGTGATGATTTTATAATGGATTAATTGTGTTGCAACTATCAGTATAGTTGATTTCTGACAAGTAAAACCTGCTACATTTGACAAGCGCTGCACTGGATTTAGCAACACATCTATAACCATTAACCATCAGAGTTTCAACAGCATTCTGAGGTAGGCTTGGACACTGAGTCCACATGGACTAGTTCCACACCTCCACTGCTGAGGCGGTTGCACAGAGCAGCAGCTGCATAGTGTTCGGTGGCAATCCCCAAACCAATAAAAACACTTCAACTAGTTTTTATCATTGATACACAGATTTTTCGCTTTTTACATGGTCACCTTCATCAATCACCTATAGGATGAGCGTCTCAGGAATTTCTGTCTACAACAATAATGATTGAGCCTCTATTACAGAGTTTCAAAATGGGACCTTATGTGATACCACCCATCCGGGATCCTAACTTAACACAACATCTATGTACTGTGTCAGTGAATGGCACGAGTGGCCTGTCCCATCTGTGCAGAGCAGCAGGGGTGCCAGAGCTGGTCCCAGCTGGAAACTAGCATAGCCATGTGGCAAGCTGGCATCTTCTTGACAGGGACATGGAGCAGACCACACGTAAGAGCCCTGCTAGAAAAAAATTGAAATAATGTAACCTTAATGTTGCCAAATAAAATCAATGTTATGCTCCATTATTCAATCAACATTATAAACACCTTGAAAGGAAGGAACGATTTCAATTTTCTGTCTGCTCTGTGGGAAGTTGTTGTATGAAAGCTCTAATGGCATTGTGGTCACTAGAGTTCTCTTACATTTTGATTCAAATTTTGACAGTTTCGAACAGTTGAAAACTCACTGATAACAATAAAATAAAATAATAATTGATTCATGAGGTTTGAGTATGTTTTATAATAGATTTGTATTTTTAAAGTCTACAGTTAGACCTTCTGGCTCTACAACAATGTCATTTCCTTTTTCTCACTTGTTACTTAGCAAATTCGAAGCTTCTCAGAAAAATGCAGCCTGCAGATTGTAATCAGCTACTTGAACAAACAACCTTTGGGGACAATTTTTATGGATAGATAATCACCTTTTAAAGGATGAGGATTCTGGGTGTGAACCTGGGTGCACCGTGCATCTGTGTCTTTTTCTTTGTGAATGTGTTTGTGCCTGTCAGTAAACTAAATGTGTTAGTTTTAGGAAACTGGTCATGTCCGTGGTATTGCTGAGATAGAATCTCCCCAAACAACAATGTGTGGATATGGAGAAAAGGCTTTATATTATTTGTCCTTTGTAATAGTTTGTCTTGTATGTATGCTGTCCTTATCTCTTCAGAAACCTTATCATTGAGTTTTACCATTTGTGACATGCGCAAAACCTTTACTGATCAATCCACATGTGGATTTGAGGTCATTATATGCTTAATTGTCTCTGTTATTCAATTTTACTACTGTTTTTGCCTCCTTACATCAGCAATATGCATGTGTCTGGGATAATGTGCTGTAGATAAAACTGAATTACCAATCAAAAACACCAACAACAGCAACAATAACACCAGCACCAAGGAAGTATGCAAGAAATAGATTTTATTGTACTTAAATGCAAATCTGAGTTGGAATTCCAGTAGTGCTGCAACACTGCATTACTTCCATCCAGTACAGAATGGCTCAGTGATTATGTTACTGCTGTGCATTTGACCTTAGTTTCCAAGATACCTGAGAAGCCACTATGGTACAACTTACTATCCAATGGCACAAGAGGACAAGTACAAAGAGGTACCACGAGTACAATGATTATATCAGGTTAGTCAGGATCAGACAACTGGTGCTTTGCTTTCAGTAAATGTCTGAAAGCACTACACAGTACAGAAGAAACATCCCTTGGGGAGAGCTGTTCGTGCAGTTTTGTATAGCAACACAGAGCCTCTATTTAGCTACGAATGTTCCTCTCTGTTGGGCAACAGATTGTCAGCCACATCACAACCATTATCTTCCCTTGTAATGTAGTATGAATAAAAATCTTTTGAAGTACTGTATCCCGCCTCTGCAGACATCCACCATGATGTATTCTGTTTCCTGTGTTCTATGCATCACTTTAAAACCCTCTCGTCGTTTTCGTTCCCATACTGTATGTAATGACTGGCTTTAACAACAAATGATTCAGCATCATGGGAATTCAGTCGAATCTCTTGTAGTCAGTCATACACATCCAGGAAATTGTAAATGTGATCTGTTGAAGTGCTGCCTTGTGCATTTTCAGTCATGGCCACCAAAAACCATAAGTAGTTGCTACCAGGGTGGCCTTGGTTTTAAAATGAGGAGATGAGGCTCACACAATCAATAACCTCTTTTAAATCACTTTCTAAACACATTTTTTTCAGCCTTGCTTTTATATGATTCCATTATGCATCATATTTGACTTTTTGGGTATTTCTGTTTTCTTGATTTAATATGTCTATCTATCTATCCTATCTATCTATCTATCTATCTATCTATCTATCTATCTATCTATCTATCTATCTATCTATCTATCTATCTATCTGAGGTAATCGATTGCATCTGCACCAAAGCAACATTTAAGCTGCACATTCTGAGTGTAAGTTTCTATGAAAACTTCTATAATGTAATATATACAGTGTTGTTAGAGCACATTGCCATTTGTTATTTGTTTTTGTTTTTTGGAAAATAAACATTTGAAGGAGAATTTATATTACAGTTTTTCTTAGTGGCTTTGGTGCTTTTCCCACATCACTATTAACATTTGCACAGCAGTTAGTGTATTTCTCAAAACATTTGATGCGAACGGCAAAACCTAGTGGATAACCTGCAAAAGCAGGTCACTTGCTCAAAATCGATAATACATTCCTCAAAAGGAAGTATTGATGTCAATGAAACTGTCAGTGTCATCAAAATGAAAAGTCTTGACACCATCTTGATGAACAAGATAATCAAATGGCTTTGTCACGTTTTCATTCTGACAGTGTACACTATTCTCTCAGTGTCTTCAATGCAAAAAAAGGTCAGAACTCGGTGACACTACCTGAAAATGCTCAAGACAGCACTATCCACTTTTTGCACAGCCATGTACAGTAAAATCTACAGTAAAATTAGACATTCCTGTAGTTGTGGAAGTAAGTGAGTACAAGACACTGAATACGTATGTTTCACATTTTTACTGTGTAGGATGTTTATAATTCTACAACATTGTGCAAAAGGAAAATACTCTACAGTCACGTATTTAGAATAAACATGAGAAACACCCTTTTGGTAGAGCTGTGCACAAATGTGAACAATATAACAGTACAATGTAACAATGTAACTGAACTAACGTAAATCATTCTGGCACATTCAGACGTTCCTGTCTGTCTGGCCACATATTCTCATCTACATCACAACGGATATCATCCCTTGCAATGCAGCGAGGAAAGTATCTCCTGGAGTGGCGAATCCACCCTCTGCATGGCTCTGCTGTGATGTCGTCACATGCTGCATCCATGGCTGCTAGCAGGGCCATTTGTGCATGTGAATGCCGGTCATAAACCTTCCACCTCCAGGCAGGCAAAAACTCCTGTATCGGATTAAGGAATGGCGAGTAGGGAGGAAGATATTCAACAGGTATTCTGTCATGTGCTGCAAACCACTGTCTGACCAGATGTGAGTAGTGAAAAGGGACATTATCCCACACAACAACATACTTGTTGAGTTGACCTCCACCCCTCTCATTCTCAGGGACTATGGCATGAGAGAAATTGTTCAATTTCGGGGACAGGAAAAAATAATGAAAAAAAGGTATAACATTTGCTTGACAGCATTTGAAAACTAATTCACCAATTTTGTAATGACTCAAGCAATGAAATAAAGACTTATTTGTTTATATGTTTTATTGGGAACAACTATTTAGCATCCAAAAGTGTAGTTCATTTTGACTGACATGACATAAGCGAATGATAATGTTGTCGATGGCAGAGAATTGCACGAAAGCAACTGATACATGTCCAAGAGCATTTGCAATTTGTTCAGAGGAAGGAGAAATTGCTACTACGATGTGCACAAATGACTAAATGTTGTGGAGGTTGCACTAATGGTTTTGAGAATTTTCATTTTGATCTGAGAAAAGCACCAAAGCGACTGAGAAAAACTGTAAAGGTGAGAGGATCTACAACCCCCCCCCCCCCCAAAAAAAAACCATGCGTTCGACCGAGCTATTGGATGATACAGTTAGTACCAGTGTGCATGATTCAACAATACAATTTCCTTTATTATGTCATTAGAGAGTGTAACGTCAGCTGAAAGAAACACTTGCTCAGAAACTTGTGCAGTTTTATAATGGTGTGTGGGCTGGATATAAGCCTCTTGTGAGACTTGTCTGAGAATTCAATAAAGATGAGAATCTGATTACTAAGCCGTGTGTTTTCAGGAACCAGTGACCTCCTGCTTCTGGTTTGTCGTGCAGCAGTAGGTCTGCCCACACTCAGCTGTAAATTGCCTGTCTGGTGGCTGTGTGTTGAAGAACTGATTCAATGATGGTAATTTTGCATGTTAATAACAGAATATTTACAGGAAATATAATTAGTATATTTATGGTAATATAGTAAGAGGGTTATGATTCGGTTAGGAGGTTCAAAGAGTGAAACATGTCACGGTTGGCTTTATTGTTGCACTATATTTTAGTTGCTCAGGTTTTATTGCATTGTGAGGAAATTTTTGCTGTTGGCGTTTTTAATTTTTTTAAGATATTTGTGGAAACATGTTCTTCACGTCAATAAATTACTGTAAAATCAAAAGAGCTATATACCATATCACTATGAGGACTTCATCTGGGAATGTCATTCCGTGCTGCACATCCTAATATTTATTGCATTCCTTTACATACTGAAGGATTGTATAACGACTTGTATGGTGGATAAACTGTGTAGTTTAAAATTATTCCATCAAAGTCAGCTGTGCATTAGAGTGTAAGAGCATGTGGCCTTTTGCATATTTTTGTAGGTGATTAATTTATTAGTATTTTCTATATTTTTGCACACAGAAGATGGCATTGTTCAAAATAAAGATTTTTAAGTTTTCAAAATGTCAGATTTTGTATTGTATTGGGCTCTAGGACCTACTGTCTTCATAAGTGTAGACTTTTCTGCTGGGTATTGGGTGCTACACCATAAATGTAATATACTCACTAATTTCAAAATCCTGGTTATGGTTTATAGTGTTTTAGGCTATAGTGCTTATAGTATCAATATTCCCTTTGGTTGGGAAAAATTTGGGTCTGGTTTAGTTCCTCCTGAAAAAGTTGGTTATTTGCGAGTTATAATCTCCATCTGAGTTAGAGAGATGTAAAATTGCTCTGGAAAAGAGATTAAAACAGCAAATTTCACTATTAATAGATGTGGTTGACTTTGCATAACTTCTCACAGAGGCAGCAAGTCAAAAATGGTTTGTTAGAAATACTTTACATTATCTAAACATACAACATAGTGAAAACATTAAAGGAGCCAATATAAAGGCGAAACGCACAGTAGTGTTGATGAGTAATAGTTTGGGATCCTTTGCATGGCCTCTATATTACTTTTAAAGTCAGCTACACCATTTTTAACAACAGAAAAAACACTGGCATCACTAAAACCTCTGAACATCATATTTGGTACGTTGATCATGTACTTCTCACCTCTTGGTTCATCGTGTATCACTAATGTCTTTGAAGAACGGCTCTGTTTCATCGGGATTGGAAATGTTTTTCTTGTCTATGTTAACCACACCATTTTCAGGAGTTTGTGTGGGATGATTATACAATGACTCAGTGGCTGCTCCCCCTTCAGCTACAGTAATACTAATCTTACCCGTCTAGACTGCCAGTTTTTGAGTCGGCACAGCAGTAGAGTTTTCATTTTTCCTCTCCAACTGCTTCAAAGTTGAGGTTACGTCAGAAAAGCTATATATATCATCCAGCCACTGCTGTGAATCGAAATGCTATGTTAAGGTTGAGGTTCAATTATATCGGTATGCTGCTGCATGCTTTGTGATTGTAACAGGAATGACGGTCCGACCACATAGTTCGTACATTCAGCACTTTATTTCCGGTTGCTGTTCCCTTTAAACCCCGGCTGCAGATTTCCAACACCTCAGGTGAGGCACGATGAGCTGATGGAGCTCCGGTGTGTCTCAGCCTCCCATGCAGCCGCGCCCAAGCCACACCCTGCCACAGTGGTTATCAAATTTGACTCTGGAAACAGTTGTAGGAAGATGTTTCATTTGCTGGCTGTTTAACATGTGGATTGTCTTACATTTTAGAAGTGATCAGTAAAATAAATGTTTAAATAGGGATCACCTTCCGTTATGAATCTGTTTTAAATTCCTTATCTGAAGGATTTCCCTTTAACCAACAAATGGTCTTATTTGGTGCATTATTACCTACAGAAGGTTCTGAGATTTATCAACTGAACGATTAAATGGTAAGCTCTTAAGACTGACTTAAGGAAACAATTTATGTGTAAAATAGTCTGGGATGTGCTTGCTTACCAAAGTTCAAAGAGAATTGAGTCATATCACTAAGGCTTCCAATACTCTGACATTTGAGATTTACAGAGCCCATGGAGAAATCTTTTATCTCGTGTTCAGAAGTCATTTACCTCATGGGGACAAGTTGTTTTTTTTTATTTCACATCCTAGTACTTCAGGGTAGAGATTAATATGAATACTGCAATTTTAAAATGCTAAATTCATTCACTAAACCCCCAAAATGCAGCAGATGCATAAACAATATAGCAGTTTTAAAATAATGTGATAATAATTCATTTTATTTGTACATGTTGATTTTAATTATAAAGTCACTGGGTAGCTGAGAGTAATTTTTTCCCATTGATTCCAGATCGTGTACTGAATGCTTGAACTGGATAAGATTGTAAAAAAGCTTAGTTCATATATTGCAAAAAAAAAAAAAAAAACCTCGCGTTTTCCTTTGTAAATAAAAATATATTTTCCCCTGTCTCCTAAGCATAAAAATGTATTATAGTTTTAAAATGTAATGCTGCTGGAAGTTGAATAGATATCTAGTTTTGGCTAGTGACTGAAGTCATCCATGAAACATCTTGATTTCTCTCTGACTACTTGAGCAGGGTTTAAAAAGCAACTGATATATTCAGTAATTCACATGCCTAGATATTATTCATCCAAGTCAAAGAAGAAATGCCCTACATGCCTTACATAGAAATCTGTTTATGAGAAGATAGCTTGTCAGTATTTATTTTTCCCTTACAGACTTCAATAAATCCCTGACCTCCTGAAAATACTGGATTTTATTTTACAGCTGAATCACTCAAGAGGCCCTAGGGTGATGAGAGCAGCCCAGATACTGAGGTCACTGAGTGGCCAAATCAAATCTGCCAGTAGAGTGCACGGGTGTCACTGCTGAATCTGGAAGGAAACTACAGACAATTAGAGAGATCAGTTGTCTATCTTATACCCAAAGACTTTCGACTCATTTATTCTGCAGGTCTCGCTGACGGGCAGACGACTACAATTTAGCCTGGTGTAACTGTCTGTTTGTCTATCTGTGAAGTAAAGGTGAAGTGCGTTTATTACCAGATCTCATAAAACAAATATTAATCTTTAGAAACAATATAATGTGTAGTGTAATGTGTAGTTAAGACACAATTTGGCAGTCAGCCCTGGAAAAAGGACCACAAGGAGGTAACAGAATAGTCATTTTTACATCAGAATTTGCATTTTACCGACTTTCCTTGACCAACAAATAATGAATCATTAAAACATCCGAGCGGTTCCTGCTGAGCAAAGAAATAGAGATTTGTGATGTGTGTTTAATTGTTATAATTTTTATAACCCAATAATTGATTAATTAGAAAACAAATTTTGCATCTAGAATTTGTACCTATACATACATATCTTCTACTTTCATTAGATAAGAAATCTAACATATACAACACCTTCATGGGCCACAGAAACCCTGCATGACTTTAAGTTATGAGGCAATCAAGTCCATCTGAACTTAAAATTGAGCACACGTCAGCAATTTCCTATTAAAGGAGGAGTCTGGGGTTTCACGGATGGCAGAATGAATCACTTGGGGAAGTTATATAGGGATTTGTGGAGCAACTGAGGGAAGGCAGGTTTTAGCACTTGAAATGTCTTACAGTTCAGAAAGCTATTGCAATACAAAGAAGACACATTGCAGGAATCAGAAATGTGTTTACAGATAAAGCACATAAGGTTGTTGCTTTCAGGCAGATTCACAAGTCTGACTACAGATACTAAAAGATTAAAACAAAAAATAACAGTAGGATAATGAACAAACTTCCAGCTCTCAATCTAGGTTTTTGAGTCTTTTGGCTGGAAAGATTTGCAGTAGCGAAACAAGAGGGGACATAATGTCTGAACATCACATGTCTTGTTTTGCATAATGCAATACAGGAAGATGTATAAAAACTTGTTTTTGTTAATTATTGGCAGTAGTTGGGAGAAAGTTATGAGTACACAGTCACTGTAATTTGTCCATGTCTGCTTTATCGCTTCATGTCACAAAGCAGCCCTACAGGAGCAAGAGGCCCGCCATATGCTGGTTTGTTGGTCAAAGAAGGGTTATTCTGCCATCATGGCATGTCAACTCCCCTCACTCTGCAGAGACAACTCAGCAAATGCATTCCAAAACATGTCCTCAACAGCATGTTTATGGGTCAGTTGATGCATCACAATTTGAGAGTTTAAAGAGTTCAGGAAAAGAACAGATTTTCTTTTTATTGCAACACTCAAATACAATATTGAACTGAAGAAATGTTATTATGAGATTGTATTATGGAAAGTGTACCTGCAGGACCAAGATTTTATTTATGCTTGCAGTCCTCTGCTTCCCTAAATATATATCATCTCAGGCACACAGCTCTGGCTGTCAGCACAGCAGCTCCACTCACCAATTGTTCAAACCTAATGTTTGCAAGGAGCAGCCAATTAAACTCAATTTTTGGCTTAGGTAGTATGGCTTTACAGGGAAAGGAGCTAAAACAGTCTGATAAATCTGATAAATAATTGTTATTGTAAATTGTGGGTTATTCACAGCTACTCTGCTAATGCCATTCTTCCAGAGTTGCTTCATCCGGTGTTTTGATAATGGTGTTAGAGAGCACTGTCCTACTCCCATAGGTGTTAGATTCAAGAAGAAAAACATGGGGCTGGAATGTCATAATAGGTCCACTCTTAGTAAACAGCTTTCGAAGGAGTCTGCAATCCTCATTAAATGAATGCATCTGTTCACTCTCTCACAAGACCAATTAATGCTGGATCTTGCAGTTTCAGTACCATACTGTTGTGAGACTGCTGTGGTCACTTTATTGTAATTGCTGTAGTCTGTCCTGGGCAGGCTTTTTGGTTAATAATTAATGGATGCCTGGTTAAATGGCAAATAGATCAAACTATTTTTCAGCATTTTTGTACTCTAACTTAGCACTCAAAGTGTTTTTAGTACATATTCAACCATTCACACATACACTATTCAGAGGAGCACTCGTCACACAGTTACTGCAGATGTTTCAGCTGCACATCCAGGTCCTAGTCTACCACACCCCAAAGGTGCTTTGTTAGATTGAGATCTGGTATCTGTAGAAACCATTTGAGTACAGTGAATTCATTGTCAGGTAACCAAGCCTAGCTCAGATATGAGCAATAGAGAGCTAACTGAAACCATACTGGTGTGGATTAACAAGGTCTGCGTCAGGTTGCAAGGAACCAGGTCACTGATGAGAAGAGGGCTATTTGAACACGAAGGCATATGTGGGAGAACAGGGCACTGTTGGAATGCTACTACCAAGTAACTCCAGCGGAAGGGGTTACACAGGGAGGATGTGGGACCTATGAAATACCCAGCATCTAGACTGACAGCAAAACAATTAGTAGCTCAGTGTTTCAACACTTGGATGAAACAGCTGCTATCACAACTGGAGATCAATGAGGTATAACACAAATACTGCGACAAGTGGGAGCTGGGATTGGGTACCAAGCCCTAAGTATGACTGAAGGTGCGCTGATTGCCAGAGCAGCTGACCTGAGAGATAGGATCGTGGCAAAGGTGGAAACCTGGTCCCTCCATGGCCAATTACCAAGACTATGTGAAGTACCCTCTGAAAGTCTACTAGAAGATGTGGATGCAGCATTACAGAAGATCCCTACTGCAACCATCACCGAGACTACACCATGGCAGCAGTGAACCAGAGGTGCTTGGCTATAAGATGAACAGCCACAAGTAGCAGTGTCCTCCATGGAGAAGGAAACTAGTGGCCAAAATCAAGGTAGCTCAGAGGGAAGTTAGCCAACTTTTGGAGTTGCATAAAAGGTGCAATGAAGAAAGGGGTGCCTAAGAAGTACAGACACCTGCCCATACCTGAAACTTTGGAAACTGCCAAGCAAAGACTCACAGCCTTGACCAGCTGCTTAAACAGGTATACCAGAGAGATAGAGGCCAGGAGAATAAACCAGCTGTACTACACTGAACCATCCAAGATATACTGTCGGTGGCAGGGGAACAATATGAGAACAGCTCCTCCAAGGATGGACACAGCGCAATCCTGGAAGAGCATATGGGAGAAGAAACCCATAATGGTGATGCGAAGTGGTTAGTGGATCTAAGAGCGCACCACAGCAACCTCCCTGAACAGGGTCCAGTATCCATCACAGTGGCCAGCTGCCAGCATTCCATGAGCATCTGGCAGCACAAACGAACCAGCTGCTAGTAGACAAGAGACACCCAGAATGGCTAATTGAAGGCTGGACTTTCCTGATCCTCAAGGGTGCCCAGAAGGGACTGGTCCCATCCAAGTACCAGCCAATAACCTGCCTCAATACCACATGGAAGTTCCTGTCAGGCATCACTCAGGAACAACCTCTGAGATATATATGCAAATCATGGGGAAGTGAGATGTTTTGATATGTTTTTATACAAGATCTATACTGTGGGTAGGGGAAGATAACCTGCAATGTTACAGGAATGTGGGGAGTTGAGATAGTTTTAAAATGTCTTATGTGTGTACACTGGTCTTATTCTGGCAAATAGTTATATTTAAAAATGACACTCTATGGAATAACTTCAAAACTTCTCCCCTGGTATTAACACTTAAAGCCCTTTAACACAAAGGATTTGTCACTGTGAGCATTTCACGCCATCTTCTGAGCAGATTGAGTTTTCATTTTCCAGTTAAACTGCTGACTTCATGAGAGGCTTTAACTGAAATGGGTTATTTTCATTTAGGCTAATTTTGTGGAACAAGATGATTCAACCTGCATTTCATTACCTCGCACAAGCAATCACAGCAAGGAAAGGTGAAAGGAAGCATGCTCGAGCTGGCAGCGACAATCTGAAGTCAGCTCTTAATAAGTACCAGCTGCCTGGCTCTAACAGAGAATTCCTCCCAGCTCGAGCTGATGAATGAAGTCGTGTAATGTAATATAGGTGTCATGTGGAGACATCAAAGTCGGTGAGTTGTGGACCAACTGCTGGCAGTAGGCTATGGGGTGCTGATGCTTTTTCATTAAGCCAAGGCTGGCAAAAGATGGTGTAAGTATATACGGTCCAAACATCTATATATTGAAAGACCTCTGTCCTATTGTTGATGTAACTTTCTTTGACCAAGAATATAGCATTGTGAAACTTGAATTTAAGTTAGACTTCATGGTTGTTTTGACAAATATAGCAGCAGGCTTGTAGATAAGTCAAACGCTGAGGGTACAAAACTTACAGGGCAAGACATTCTTCTCAAATTATGCTTAAGGTCAGTGTCGTATTTGTCAATTTATGACCGCATTCCCGCATGAATTCCTCCAAGGGTGGTCAGATTTCCTGGATATGATGGTTTGCCTCTCTCTTTGACTTCTCAGTAGAATAATTTCCCATTAGTTTGTGTAATACAGTCAATCTAATTTGTTTTCACTTTTATCTCAGGGGATACTTGGATCCACAAGTTTAATGTTCCTTTCTTTACAAAACCATCCCATTTCTCTGGACTGTGTTTGGGTTTGTGTGTTTCCTCCCAGTCAAACGAACCAACCTAACACAACTATTACCTTATAACTTGCATTCTCTTCATGACACATTACAATAAACTGTAAATTGTGGTGGATCTTGAGTGAGACAAGCTGCTACATCACTGACCTTGTGTTTTTATTTTTACCCAACCTGAATCTGGTAATCTTAAAACTTAACATCATTAGCCATACACTTATTTTAAAGTACTGCTTAAACTGTAGATCAATGTTTCATATTAAATAAAAAGAAAGGCAACTGCTTTAAACTGCATAACTGTGTATGCTGTAGAACTAATGGGAGAATGAGAGATTTGTATTTATTTGCCGTTGTTGTTGTTGATAGTATTCGACAGAAGAGGTCAGTATTAAGGCAGAAATTTGATGCAGGTGCCTAAAAAAAAGTAAAATCAAATTGTAATTATAAAATCTTATTAGTGAGCGATGGACTGCCCCAAATTCTTGTTTTATAGGATTTTCTCCATCTCCTGATGTTTCTGGGGTATTTATTTCTCATAGGCCCAGAAAGTCCAAAATAAGCTATTTCACTCACACACACAGTTTCTTCAAATATCTCAAAGGAGCTGGCCAATTTCCCAGTTCCCACAGTTAGCCATTTCTTAAATGGATGCCAGCCAACTGACCCAATAATAATCATCCCAGCAGGCTCTTGACAACAGTATGGGGAAGACCTGCTCCAGAGTGATCAACTCTCTATGCATTGATCCTGCTAGCTCTTTTTTTTTTTTTTGCCCCTTAGCCGACTGCACCTAATCTCTGAAGGGTGTTTACATCGCTGTGCTGACATTTCAGGGGAATATCAAATGTCCCACTCAAGCAAAATTTTGCCAATTAGGAGAAAATATTGTTCTGTAGGATGTGGGTTTTCAACTAAGAGTCTTGAATACAGAGAAAACAATTTTAATAGCCTTCCTGTGGAGAGGAAACACTTTGACAGATGTTTGCACAGATGCCCACACAACTAAAACGTTTTCACTCAGTGCGAACGTGTGTGTGTTTGTGTGTGTCTGTGTGCAAAAGCTAATGTATGAGAGTAGTATACTACTCTAATTAAACTAATACTTTATCTTCATTTTGAAGTATCTCTCTGGTAACTATTCTTATTTGCACTGTCATTTTATGCTACTGAGGCTAATAAGAAATTGTGGCTATATAAAGGGGAAAACAGTATTTGGCTATTGTAGTAAATGGGCAATTTGACTAATTCTGTCTGTTGCAAGACCCTCCTAAAGGATAGAAATGAACCAAAAGTGACATTCCCACACTGCCCCATGAACAGTGTAGAATGGTTTTCTATTTTTATTTGTGTGTAAGCTTGAAAAACTTTAAAAGTAGCACAAAGCACAAAGATTGCAAATACTTTTTTTTTTTTTTTTTAAAGCTGAGTTTCTATGAAAGCATCTCTCTGTGACTTGTCTTCTCAAAATGTTATTGCCAGCAGCTGATATTATCTTCCTCCAACACTTTGACATCCCACTCTTTGATTTCCATCCTGGCAGGTACAATCCAGACACAGACAGCTGGAGTACAGATGTAGCACCCTTGAACAACCCCCAGAGTGCAGTGTGTCTGGTGGCAATGGACAGATATCTGTATGCCATTGGAGGACATGATGGCATTACTTTCATAAGTACTGTAGAGAGGTACTTTAGCACAAGTGCAAACTAAAGGTCAATATCTTACAAAATGAACTGTCATTCCACTTTGTGCAGACTGTAAACAAATGAGACTGTTTTAAAGAGCTCTCACTGAAATGAAAGGTCTCTCTTTAGAGTTTGCAAATAAAATAAATATGTATCTTCCATTCCTAACACAGTCTTCTAATGTGTTTAGTTTACTGTCCATGTATGAAACTTGTTTGTGCTATGAAAAAAAAATCTATAAATGTAGCTAAAACTAATCTAATCATTTTCTTATTTACCTGACATTTCACATTAATTTGATGACAAGCTGAAGAGGCTGACTCAGAGGAAGGAACAAAGAATTCAAGCTGCACAAAAATATCAATGACAGACAGATCACTTGCTAAAATGATAACCTTTGTTTCGTTGTTATAAATATGATCCAAAAATGAACAAATGGACCAAGCAGGTACCGGTGCTGACAAGAAGAACCAGAGCTGTGGCTGCTGTGCTGGAAGGTAACCTGTATATAATGGGAGGGAGTGATGGTGAAAGGACTCAGGTGTGCGATGCTATTGAAAAAGACTATCTTTGTCCTAAACCTCACAGATACTGATTACATCAACAGGATAAAAGGCTGAAATCGAATATTATGCCTAACTTCAATAAGGAAAATCTGTAATCACTCACCTGCATTCATCCCTGGCTGTTTGGCTAGTAGTCGATTCTTTACGTCACTTCCACTCACCCACATTCTCAAACTCAATACTGACATCATTACTGTAGTCCAATCATCTTCTTACGTGCCTCGTTTGAGTCAATCTGCTTACATTAAATCTCAGTACTCCTCTGTTAGTCTCCCTTTTAGATTCTGATTCATGCAGCTCACTTCCTCCCCACCTCAGTCAGAGCCTCCAGCTTCATCTTCACCAGCATCCAAACCCTGGAGTCACTTAAGTCCTTGATGATGGTTATCAGACTCTAATTGGCTAATAGATTTTCCTGTCTAATAATTTTTCTAACACAATAAATCATGTTCAATTCTCCCACATGATTTCTCCTTGTTGAATTAACAATTATTCACTATGAATTAATGTGAGCTAATCATAATAATAATAAAAAAATGTCTTTCATAAGACAGACTTTTTTTTCACCCACCGTGCTAACCTGCAACCATCCACATTTGGGCAGTTGGAAGCAACAAATACCCAGCATTTTGCTTTGCTTTTATATGAAGATTTTTTTTTAAACTAAAAGAATAATAAATAAATAAATAAATAAATAAATAAAAGCTGAAAAATAGTATGTGTTAATATAGGAAAGCTATACTCACAAAAAATATTTTGTGCCCTGTTTGTGACCCGACCTCTTTCTACCCTCAAAAACTGAACTTGCCTGCTTTTGGACATAGGAGAATTTAAGAAACACTTATTGTGTATCTTGACCCCTTTAATTCCATGTATCCCACATTACCACAAGACACACACATGCATACACACTTACAGGCAACCGCTTCAACCTTGCCAAAGATAAACACGGGTCACTTGTTCCTAACTATTTTTGTCTGTGAGAAGTGCACATCGGTGCAATTCCCACAACCATTTTTTGGTTCCCATCAAGTTCTTGGACATAATCTTGGCTTGGAATATCCAACATGTTTTTTTTTACAAACTGAAAAATGTACGTATATTACAGGAAACACTTTTAGCTTATTGTGTAGAGTAGATTAGTAAAGCCTGTGTTATAGGTCTTAAACCCAGGGCTTAGTGTTTCTCTGCGGGTTCAACACTTGTTTTTAAGATTGCCTCTTTTTGCATATTAGTGCAGTTCACATTTTCCTTTGGCATTTATTATTTCCCCTGTCTGCAGTCTAGTTCATCTTCTTGGTTATGTAATATTTAGTTATCCCTTTCTATTTCCCCTGTCTTCCCCTGTGTTCCCATGCCTTCTGTCAAGTCTTTGTCTGTTAATGATGCCATGTTTAGTTACTTCCTGTTTTATTCTGCTAGTAGCCACTCTGTTTGGCTTTGCTTTCTTTGTTTTGTGTTCCCAACAAGTGTCAGCTGTGTTCCCTGGTGTGTCCTGTCTCTCTAATTACTTGGTGTGTATTTATTGTCTGAGTCTCCCTCTGTTGTTTGTTGTATCCTTCCCTCATGGCAGTTTGTTTACCTCCTCCAAGGGTCCTCATTTATTTTTCCTTATGTGCTGCTCTGCATTTCTTTTTCTTAAGTTCCAGCAATAAAACTGAGTTTTTGAGTTAATTTCTGCCTCCTGAATCCTGCATCTAGGTCCACACTCTGCCTGCCACACAGTCGTTCCCATGACAACCTGGGCATTTTTCTACATAAACACTCCCAACCTGTAGTGCTACACACATGGTGTATGTGGTTGTGCATTAAATAGTATACATGGCCTCCCCTCACTTGTGCTATCTTCTAAATGTTCCCCAGTGTAGCGGTACAACCCTGCAGATGGAACCTGGTCGATATGCGCGCACATGCTGAGGCACAGAGAGAGCGCTGGTTGTGCTGTGTACCTGAGACACCTCTACATGGCCGGGGGCAAAGATGAGCTCAAGCTGGAGCTCCATGCAGCTGCAAAGGTTCAATTGTGACACCATGAGGTTGATGCCTGTGAAACACATGAGGAGTGAGAGGGTAGATCGGTACAACAGACATAAACTGTTCTCTCTAAAAAAAAAACTTCTGGCCATATTTGCATACGAATGATAAAAATGGAAAATATGGAGCGAGGAAATATGAGTGACATGAATGAGAGAGGACCACATGATTTTTCTTTTGTTTTATTGTTTAATAATTTACACTGCAATAAAGGGTTCTTACTGAAAACATTTTCTAGCATGCTTTCACTGGATTGTGATGGTGCTGATGATTAAAATGAATTCATTATAAAGTTAGAGGACCCAAATGTAGGATGCTAGACGAGTAAGAAAGTTTAAAAAAAAAAGTATAAAATTGAGTAAGAGAGCATGAGTGAAGCTAATCAGGGCAGGGAATGCAAACATACAAAATTGAAACAAGACAAATGCACAACAAAACAAGGAGATTCAGGAGACGTTGGGGAAAGAACGGTCAGGGTTTGAAAAAATAAATCAGGAATCAAAACTAAACAAATCCAGCACTGATAACAGTATAATGTTTTCAGTGCTCACCATCTCCGTTTCATATATTGGCATACCAGCTTTTGGCAGCTAAACAAAACACTAAGTGTCACTTAGCAGTTATGTGTCACAAACTTAGTTTGGCTGGATGATGGCATTTTCACACTATGGGCATAAAAGTATCTATCAAATTTGAGCCAAACCAACTATATTCTAAAATATTTGACTGAACATATTTGAGTGAAACATCTGTCATTGTACTCTGGTACAATGTGAAAAGTCTACACAGATTTATTTTACAAATGTAAAGCAGCACACTCGCAGGTCACTTTGTTAGGCACACATTTTCAACTGCTGAGTAACATAAATTCTGTTCGGCCAATCAGAGGTTTGGGGGAAGTGTTAGAATGATTGGAGGTGATTTAAGTGACCTTAAAGTGGCCAAGATTCGCTTTGCATTCACTTAGTGGCTTTTGAGCCACATGAGCTCAAGAAACACTGAGGTGCCAAAGTCTGAGTATTTCCCTCCATATCTTACAACACTACCACTGCTGATCCACTGGGATTTTCCCACACAAACATCTCTAGGGTTTACAGAGAGTAGCCTGAAAAAGAGAAAATATCCAGTGAGTGGCAGTTCTCTGAGTGCAAATGCCTAATTGTTCCCAGAGGGAGAATGGCCAAACTGCCTCCAGCTGACAGGAAGGAAGCAATAAGTCAACAAACCACTTTTTAAAATGAAAATATGCAAAGTAATAAATATGATAGCCTTATAAATAAATATATAGAAAACCATTTTTTTCTGGCACACTTTGGATCCCTTAGTACCACCTGAGCAATATTTAAACATCATAGCCTGCCTAACTATTGTTACTGACCATGTCTATCTCTTTATGACCACAGTGTACCCATCTTCTGATGGCTGCTTCTAGCAGGATAACGCACTATGTCACAAAACTCAAATTATTTCAAACTGCCTTCTTCAACATGACAACGATTCACAATTGATTTCACAATGATTTCACAACTGGCCTCCACAGTCACCAGATCTCAGTCCAACAGAGCACTTTTTGGGATGTGGTGGAACAGATTTGTAGTGCAGCTGACACATCTGCAGCAACTACGTGATGCTGTTATGTCAACATGGACGAAGATATCTGAGTAATGTTTCCAACACCTTGTGGAATCTATGCCACAAAAACCTGAAGCAGTTCTAAACGCAAAAGAAAGACTAATCCAGAAGTGTAATGTAAGTGTAAATAAATGCTAAATCTTTCCAGTAACTGTTGAGATTATTTACTTTTGATGAGAATGGCACCTTAATGACACAATTTCAAACATTGGACTTTGAGTTTCAGAAAGTTTTTTCTACTCTTGACTCTGTATGATATCAGTGAGATCAGATGTCCATAAACAGTCACGCTGGTCTGGTTTTGACAGCAATCCTACCGACATCTTGTTTAAACCTTCTGTATGTGACAGGTAATCATTTGGGAGAAAGTTTGCATGAAAGGGGTGGACTTAAAGAGATAGAGAATAAAATGGCTTGTTTCCCACAGTGGAAACAAGGCGCAGTATAAGATAAATGAGGATACTTCAAGAAAACACTTGGAATAGTTTTCAGCACTGAAACAAAGACTTGGTTCTTCGTAACATAATCTGAAATCCTGGGATCAACAAAGTATATATATGTCTTTCTCTATCTTACTTGTGTATTTTCAGATATCTCTTGTAGTCTTCAGTGGTGCACTGCTGGCTGTAGGAGGATCTGATGGTTTCACCCATCTGAAAACAACAGCAGTTTACAGCCATGAAAACAACACATGGAGGTAAGAGGAGAACTGAATTTGTGACAAAACTAATACAAAATGATTGCTACAAGCATCAAATGATGCCATAAGCCCTGACATAATTTTGTTTTGATTCCCTGTTAATTACATTTGCAGGAAACATGAAAGCCATAATGTAAACAAGCTATGAACTGAATCACTATTCAATGACATCAATTAGTAGTAGAGAGCTATAAAGAGGAAATGTATTTACATTTAAACATCATGAAGGGCACAGCAGGCCACGAATGCATTAGCATAAAACATTAAATATGTTGTATAAGATATATTGATACAATACATTATATTAATATTTTCCCGGAGGATTATTGTTTACACTTTGTTGGTAATATGGGAGAAGGATTAACTAATCAAAATAATTTTATGTTTAACTGGATTGTTCGAATCATTTATGTTTAGTAAATGTAATTACACTGGATGTGGCAGGTTCAGATAATGGTGTTAAAGGGAAAAATACAGACTCTTACTTTGGTAAAAATCAAGACACAAAAAAGAGGAGAGATGTCTCTTCCAAAATTAGTTAAAATTCAATGTAACATTACATCGATTAATGTTAAAGAAAGTGTATGCAGGATGAAAATATTATAAGCGAGACAAATATATAGTCTCTTTGTGATTCATGCACTGTGCTCATGTATGGCTCCTATATATTATATATGCCTTCAGGCTGCAAGCTGAATCTGGGTGCTTCACTGTCTGAGCATGTTTCCCTTTCCATCTGTTTTTAGACACTTTGGAAGCATGAAGAGTAAGCATCCAGGTGGGAGAGTGGCTGCGCTGTGCTGAGACTCAACAATACTCATATTATATGAGCAGGACAGAAGTGTTAGAGAAAAATAGCCTAATGGATAGGCTCAGGGACACATTGCAATATGGTTCAAGTAAAGGCAGTAGAATAAATGAATAATGGAGGAGTTCGCTACAAAATGAGACATAGCTGCATTAGTACATGGTGACAGCTAACTAAAATTAAAGCACATCACATGCTACCCAGTTTTGATCTTTTATGTCTGTTGTCTAGAAATTATAAACAGATGAAACTGTAGAAAGCAGATTTCAAGAATAGGTTAACTTTTGGATTGACAGACTTAAAATGTAGATTTTATACAATTCTGAAAAAGAAAAAGCAATCAAGTAAAAATGAGACAATCACAAAATGCTCATAATATGAAAAAGTGAATCAGTGTTTCAAGGGATAGCACCATTTAAGATGATTTCATTTTAACTCATGAGCTTGCTAATTAAATATTAATGTGGAGTAACAGGTGTTAGTCATGGATAAATCATAGCTAAGGCACGGATTTGGAGGTAAAAACATAGAAAGCGCATATTGTTAGTCTTACAGTGAGGCATGGTTCATGTGAAGTGTGTTAAAAGTAACCAATCACAGCTCCTTTCTGAGTTATTTCAATAAGCTGGAGACATCTTTGAAATTTATGTAGACGTTAATCATATCACTGAATTTTTGCAAGTGGCTCAGTCTATTCAAAGTATGCGGGAAATGACTGTAAATGACCCACAGCAGTGACTGTAAATAAAGTGCTTCACCATATTTAATCATTGAGCTTGTGTAAACATCCACTGATAGGAAGGGTGCCTGCTGCGGTGTAAACCAACAAAATCAGACAAATCAAGTGGAGAAGAAAATCTGTGGGAATCAAGATCCTTAGCGAGACTAGTGAGTGAGTGAGTGAGTGAGTGAGTGAGTGAGATCTGACTGCTGGCATGGGAAAGCATAAGAGGCTGTGTGGGCTTTAAAACGATGACGCTCAGAGCTCTTTCCCCTGGAGAATAATGGGCTGAAATGTGGAGAGGCTCAGCACAAGGAACACACACAGAGTAGCGCGGCTTTTCCACAGACACACAGGAACCAGCGGTGTCTCCCCAGTCGTGCCACTGTGCACACAGAATGAATATTTTCTTCAATGTGAGGGGGACAGTTGTGAGGCAAATAGCAGAGGACAGAGCAGCTGTTGCAGGTATGGTTTAACAGAAATACATATATACATTTATGTATGTAATTTTTCCCTGTGTGTTGTAGGAAGATATTGCAAGTGTAAGTTGCCAAGACTCTACACGTGCTGTGTATATGCTCCATAAAATGTTGCTGGATATTGATAATTATAAGGATCAACAAATAACTTAATAATTTTGGGGACTGTTGTGATGTTTTGGTCTTTTCCTGACCAGTATGCAGCTAAGAGTAAAGCTCCCCCCACATGCAATTTATTGTGTGGTAGTGGAAATATAATAGTAGAAGAATAGTTGCACTTTAATGCACTTTTTTTCTCCAAACAAACGTGTTTGGATATATAGGTACATCTGTCACTACCCATTAAATACCACTTCTTAAAAATAAATAAATAAGAGCCAGTCTTTTGCCTTGACATAACTTTGAAAGAATTCTGCGCTGTCATGATTTGGGGTGGGAATAACCGTGACAGCGCAGAACTGCAGAATCTATTATTAGGTGTTTTTTTTTTTTCATTTCACTAAAAGCTCTTTTTAAATTAGAAATTTCCTGTCAGCATTAAACGCTTCAGTTTCCTCGGCAGACGACGAATTATTCCAAGGTTGTCCGGTAGGTGGCGAGGCACCGGTGGTGACTTCAGGTTAGGAAATCAGCGCCCCTCACCCGCTGTGTCCTGGGAAGCAAGGATGAGGATGATGATGTTGTCCGGACAGCGTGGAAACCCGGTGGACAGCGCGCTTACTTGATGTGTTACTTCATATGCGTAAGCAGACGTTACATGGCAGGAGACAACAGCGAAGAGAAGCTGTACTTTGAGTGATTCCGAGGGCAAGGGTTGTTATATAACAGCAGCTGACAACGGTTACAGGGGACTGCGAGCTAATTAAAAAGACGAGCGCAAGTTTATCGTTAACTTAACGTCCGTCCTCCTTCCGCCACGAAATGTAGTTCGGCAACAGTGGCAAACAAAGTTGTTGCTAAGCGACAAGGAAGTCAGTCGGTTGTTTTTTGTTTGTTTTTTTTCGCCCATGAATATTTACGTTTAATGTCAGGTGTGCCATAATCGCGTACATGTGATAATGATAATGGCAGGAAGTTAGCAAGTCAGGCTTCGCGCTTTGCCGTCAGGAGACCCTTCTTTGGGTTGATGGGATTTAACTAAACCCCCAAAGCTCACTGTTGGATCCCTTTTCTTCCCACCTCTGATCACAGGAGCTAACTTCCACCCCACAACTCTTGCAATTGTCACTTTCCAGTGATGACATAGCTTTCGCGGGTACTCGTTGTTGGGAAGCATCCTGTGTCGCACACGCAGTGCAGTATGGAGAGCGAATGGAGATTATCTAAATCAAACCTAAGTTTACGATGCTGGGACCTCGGCCAGAAACGGGAGCACAGCCAGGTAAACGAAGTTAACAGGAAATCACAGGGTACAGATGCACCTATGTGTTTTAACGCGTATTAGTTCAGCGAATATCATCAAGTTTATTGTAAAGCTTTGGTGGCAGATGCTGTACCGTGAAGTAAGATTATTATTATTTTCTCTGTTATTTATATTGTGTTGCCATAACATCTGTGGTGGACGTAAATGCAGATGTTTTGGTTGTCATGAAAATATCATGACTGCATTTCTGCGTTATGTATGTCTGTATTAATTGTATCTGTATTAAAGCTGAACCCTTGGTAATTGCAGTGAGGATGGGCTGATTCGCTGTGGTGGAGAGCATTTTTCTGCCATTGTTCATCACTGCAAATCAATACAGTTATCAGCTTTATATTGATGCTCAGTGGGCTCTTCCAGGATTCCATTACCTTCATTCATAGGGGCCACTGAATGCCTTGATTGAGTCAGAAAATAATGTGAGTTTGCTTTAGAATAGCATCATCAGCTGGGGAAATCTTGGTGTCCTGCCTCTCTGTGGAGGTTAAAAACGTTTGAAGAGTCAATTCCGATGGCTCAATCATCCAACACCTTAATAAGTAACCCGCCCCCATTTTTCCACTAATTAAAAGTTTTGTTGTCACTAACAAACTTTTTTCAAATGTGGAATTTTGATAAATATGTTTCACAGATGATGGTTTTAATCACAGATTTCCTTTTTTTTGCTTGCAGACTGTGCTGAGCATTATGTCTAGATATTGGTCTCTGCATTGAAATCTGAAAGGCAGTTAGTCTCATCTGACCTTTTGAAATACATAATTCTGAAGAAGACGATTGCAGATTTTTACAGCCATTGTAAGTCGAATTTGATTCTTTTTAGTCTTCTTCTCGCCCTGGTTCCCGTTATTTATTTAAAGACGAGTTTTATGCCTTCCCTGCACATGCTTTTCCTCGCTCCATCTGCTCTTTTTGGTCTGAATCCACGACATTCGCTCCATTAAAAGGAGACACTCTCTTACCGCAAGCGACTCTTTTTCCCTTTTATTGTGGTCACTTTGCCTCCTCCATTAAGTGAGCTCTCAGAGGTCACAGGCTCTGTATTTTTTTTTTCTTTTATACTGTATGGGGACGTGCTAATTTTACTTGCACAGCTGAATGTACAGTTCTCTGTCTCTTTTATCTTGTCATGTAGTTCTTCTTAACTTCTGATGTCTCCTAAAGTAAAGAACACATTGAGAGTACTATATTCTTTATTCTTCTGCATTCACCTCCTTTTGTTTCTGGTTTTGGCTTTCTTTCCTCTCCACCGTACTCGCGGTCATAACCCATCTCTCTTTTCTCTGTCTGCCCTTCTGGGGGACTGTGCCTTCACTGTTAATAAGGGAGATCATGTTTCTGGTTGCTATTAGCCCACTCAAGATTGCCCACACCGTAGTATGAAAACCACAGACACACACTTAGCTCTGTATTACCCACTTATTTTCCCTCTGTAGACAGTTTAGCAATAAACCAAAGGCACATCAACAGAAAGTCTAGGTTTATCTTTTAGCTGGAAATGTAAAAAAATGTCATGGAAGTGCAGACACGGATGCCCATCTTGTTCAACCAGACAGATGAAGCTTTGGTATATTGAACCTACACTGTATGTATTTAAGAACGGTCTTTGTCCTGTTTCTGAAATGACCTTCCATCTGTTTGTTTTGCTTCATGGGCAGAAAAAAATGTGCTAACAGCATCTTGACAAGGGAATCCCTCCTCACTATTGCAAAGATTAAAATGTACACTAGGGTGCCTTTAATAAACACATGCAGATAGTAGCTGATTAACCCACTTGCTGCTTTCCACTTTATGAAAAGATGCAATATAAAAAAGTTAAGCACCATCGAGTGGAGATGTTGGAGAGGGACAACTCGGTAATATCAAACTGTACCCTTGCATAAATGTGTTGGTGTAATCCTGCTCTATGTAAAAACCAGAAAGTTTGAGAGTGCGCACTGATCTTTGCGTGTAAGCTGTGAAACAGGCAGTGGATGTGATCGACCTCTTTCAAAAGGTCGTAAGAGGAGAGTTTTTATAAGTGTTGTTTAATCTCTCTTTTCCCTTTTCTCTCTCTCTCGCTCTCGCTCTCATTCATCATTGATGTCCCCCTGTAAGAGCCAGTGATGAACCCTCCACGCCGATCGTCGAGTTCCCTCGGTGACAGGTAACTTCCTGAAGAACTTCCCTACATGTGTTACTGTGTGACAAGGTGGAAACGCATGCAATAATTAGCCACAATATTTGAAAAAAAAACAGCTGCTTAATTTTGTGTAAATGCACATTGTTCTTTGAAAATGGTCTTTACCTGTAGTGTGCCTCCACTACTACTGCTCCATAGATTGCCTTATCAAAATGTAATCTGAATTTTCAAGTTGCTCTTTGCATTCCTTGAGTCATTTTGGAGCTTGAAATGAAAGTGTTTGGGCAAAAGCTTTAAGTGTTGAGTTACCAGCTCATGGAGACTTGCTTCATTTGCAGGCTACATTCATAAATTTGATGGGATTTAAATACAGTCAGCCAAACAGAAAACTAGACAATTTATTACATAAAGCACCACCACAACCACAATAACCTTGAGCTCTAGTCCATGACTTGAATTAGCAGAGCAGAAGCCTTGGAGAGAAGTGCTGACTACAGCTTGCATCCACCTGTTAGTTGCCATAAATTAAAGTTTTGTTTTAAAAAGTAAAATAATAAATGACAATAGGTGCAAGAGAAATGAAAAATGAAAAACATTTTACTTCAGCTTATTTATTTGCACCAATCTCATTTAATCTCAGTGTGAGTCATTAGGCTACTGCATAGTGCTGACATTTAAAGCTGCATTAGTTACTTCTAGTTCCTCCTTTTCCTTGAAACATATTGCATGTGGAGCTGGTGAGAGAGAGCTGATGTGAAGTAGTATTAATCAAGGTAATGGCGTCATGTAGTATTACACTAAGTGTAATATACACTTCTCAGCAATTGTTGCAACAAACCATCATCCTTCTGGCTTCATTTCTAATGTCTGGATTTTAACTGTTGACATTCTGGTTGCAGTAGTTTTTAATTTGACCGTCGTTTTATGTGACCAGGGAAATGTTTATTGGGGATGGACCAATAAGGCCGCAGCTGCAGCAATAATGTATATTGTAAAATGTAAATAGGTTGCATATTCATATGTCGTTCCCTTTCTTTTTGAATAATGCATGTATGCATGTTTGTATGTTTCCTTTAATACAATAATACATAATACAAGATGTTTGTGAAATAAGTCAGTTGCATCAAGTCACATGGTTTAGATTATTATCCATGTCAGGATTTAGGCTTAAAATAGGGTCTGTGTGCCCATTGCAAACCATTTCTGCTTAAGCTGTTTTCTCAGCTGTGTTAGCAGCACAAGAGCTTAATAGCTGGTCAAGAATCTTCATTGTCATTATCAGTGTGCTCAGTGTGTCATCCTCATAAATGCATGTCGTGTTTACTTGGGATTTCATGGAATGGATAATGGGCCTTTTCTGTTTGCTGTGGTTTCCTTTTTGTCCCATGTGAATAAATTGGCATGTGAGCATTACAGTAAAATGTTTGTCATTGTTTCCCCGAGCAACCACCTTTGTGATTGCAGACAAGTGCATTATACAACCATAACTTTCCTCACATATGTTTTAAAACTTTGTAATATGCTTTTTCAATTAGAGCCAGCCTCTAAATTAACAGCGTCACGTACACTTTTGTTGTGTCTGTTCTCAGCTGAATACGTTGTTTTAAAATGTCACCGTTGTATTAGCAGACAGGTTGCTGAGCAGATTCTGCTGTCTTTCTCGTCATGCAGGCCATCCACTGAGACCGTGCAGAAAAACAACAGCAGCAACTCTGGTGTTATTCTGGACATCTCAGCTCTCAAGATGGCCGATGTGGATTCAGGGGTGCCTCCGCTCCCACCTCGTTACCGATTCAGGGACTTGCTGCTGGGGGACCAGACATTTCAGAATGATGACAGGTAGCACGAAAAGCTCTCTTTAAGTTTGTGTGTGTGACATGTGAGAGACTGCCCAGGAATATTGTGGATCTTTTTTGTACAATAACAACAACAGAGAACCTGAAATCTTGCAGTCTTTATTAAGAAGAAGTCTCTCCTAGAGTAAATGACAATAAATTGAGCAAACTGATACTACTTTGGCCAGAATTCTACTGAAATAAGAAAATCACATAAAATAGAATTAGCTGAAAATTCTACTTGTAACAGCTGTAACGAGATTTGTGTTTTTCAGGGTATAGCTGGATTAAGTATATATATATATTTTTTTTTATTTACCCTTGACTGGCGCTACAGTCACCAGAGTGCTGTAGTGTTTGGGAGTACAGTTATCGCTGCGGTTGGAGAGGCAGACCAACAGATGCTGTTTGCTACCCAAGAGGGGAAAAATTAGCCTCAGGCATGGCTGAGTGCTGTGGAGCTCTCCGTGGTGCTGAAATGAAGGCATCTCACTAAAGGATCAGCAGTCCATTGTATACTGGCTTGCAAAGAGGAAACTGGCAGCCAAAGCTTTGTATGGTGGACTTACTTTTGATTTGTCAGAGATTTGTGTGTTAAAATGAACTTTCACTATTTCAACTTGTGAGACTTTATATGAAGGCTTCCATAACGTTTTATCCTCAATGCACTGCGGCTCAGTGATGTTGAAGTTCCTGCTGTAGGTGAATCCAGTTCCTAATCCAGTTCCCCGTTCTACACTATGGAGAAGTATGGAGACGACACCCCCCCCACACACACACACACACACACACACACACACACACACACACTGCTTTGTTATATTTCCTAGTTGAGAAGGGAAGTGATATTAGTTTTCTAGTTTTCACAGCTTTCCTGTTAAAAACAACAGGAAAAAGGAGCAGAACCATTGAAGCTTCCAAAAGACGTGTGGTTGTGTTCTCAGTATTTTGTTCTGTTGCATTTGATCCATTTGAGTTCGAGAAAAAGACTTATGAATACTGGTGGTTATAAGCAAAGACTAAAACCAGACGCTTTGCCTACAATGTTATCTCACAAGGTGTCCAAACACTCTCAGACAATGAGTGAAAATTGCTTAAAGAAACAGGAATGACAGGGGACTTAAGAAGCTTTTTTTGCTAGGCTACAGCAGATGCTGTATCTGAAAACACACTAAATGGCATGACCCTAGTGGTATCTGGAGGTGTCTGACATTCTGCCAGTTCATACTGCAGTTGCCTGGACAAATCAGATGGAGCTGAAGGTGGCAATCACATCTAGCCGGCAATTATGGACAGTGTTTACGTGGGTGAACACGACCTCTCATGGTGTATTCACATAATAAAAATGTGCACCCCTAACATCCAACAAAAGGCAGAGGAGGAGTACAACTGATAGCTTAAATCAGAAACATTTTTTCAGAACTTACCATTAAGTCCTATAATTTCACTCACTTCTCTCCAAGCCCACTCCTTTTCTCCCTATCTTTGTCTAGAAGTGCAGTTGAATCAGACAGCTCCAGCTGCCCACAAACACAGTCAATAAATTAGTTCTCAATTTCTCATTGTCAGCATCAGGATAATCCCAGCTCTAAGGGACATACTGAGAAGCAAATTTTCTTCCAAAGTTAAAATATTGTAATTCCTGCAAGATGCTGATTTCCCTTGATTTGTATATCAATTTGCTTTGCTGCATAAACTCTGTCTGAAATCTGGCCACAAAGAAACTTTGCTTTGCTTAGTGTAATCACAGCATAACAACTGTTGACAGAAAACAAAGCTCTCCCTATCAATGTAGAGGGGCAGTTGCTGCGCAGATACTGATTATGATTAACACTTCATTTTGAGTAATGTTCAAAGTAAAAAGATAGATGTTTATCTTGCCCTAAGGTCCAAAGACTTGGACAGTTTGTCACTAGAGAGTCTGTGCTGCTATTTAAATGAAGTAAAGTTACAATGTGTTTTTTGTTTTTTTCTGGGTTTTTTTGTCAGTACTGTTTGATTTCTGAGGTTTATACGATTTCAATAACTGATGTTTGCTCACAATGAGCCAGACCAAGTCTTAATTAATGAATTGGAATAGATAACTTGCAAATGCTTTGGTATACCACTACCTATCATTTTATTTCTTTGTTCATCTGCCTAGTGTCACTGGGGATCCTATCAGTTAAACGCCATCACTATGTTTTTAGAGAGAAATGCAAGGCATGTGTCTACAGATAACATTTAGAGCAGCAGAAAAATACACAATCCCCACAACCCACCCCCACAACCCACCCCCCACTACACGCACACATGTTTATTGTTCCTGTGTGCTTTCCCAGAGTGCGCAAAGGTTTCCCTTTTACTGCATTAGCCATTTAATGTTGACAAACAAGTCGTTTGAGTGAAAGTGAGATAATGCACAACTTGTGTATAATATATCTCGCTGTATGTTTAACAGTGGAAATGCATGGAAAATATACATGGCAATATAGTCATTAGGTAACATATCTCTTATCTTTTGTCCCGTATGGGTTCTGTGTCATGTATCTTAAGACTGTTCCCCTGCAAATGAATGTTTTGCTGAACATTATTGAATTGCAGAAGGTAATTAGAGCTTGTTGCTTAGCTACCAGCACATGTATGCCTTAGTGTGTGTGTACATATGCATGCACATTCTTGGTGTTTCCACAGAGCCACGTAATTCACAAATCCTGCCAAGAAAAACAGAGGATAACCAAATCCAAACAACAGCTGTAAAATACATAGATACACATGTACATATACACAGGAAATCAATAGGAAAAGCACCAAAAAGTACACTGCTATTGATACTGTCTTATGCCAGTGCAGAGTAATCCCTATTTTCTGATCTCTGGAGTGGAAATTCAAACAGATGATGTCACTTTGCCTTGGGGACATGCTTTTTCTAGCTTGATGATCTTCTGCATGCTCATGGGTTGAGATGTTGACTATTTCCTGTGCTGAACCTTTGTGAAGTCTGAAGCCTGAAAACAAATTACCTCCCAGAGGGAGGAATCAGCACCTTGCTGCCCTGATGACCTTCTGTATCTGTTTTTCTTTCATTTGTCATGATGTGCTTTTAGAGTTAAAGGCAGTGGGTTGCAGAGATAACGCACCAAATAAAGATACATCATTAAGGGAGTCCACCAAGGCACCGGGTTATCAGAAGCACATAAAAGGGGAGGGGGCAGTTTGTTGCAAAGTGAATGAAATATTAATAAAATAATGGCGATAAGGCCATTCACTGCTTATGGCCTTATCGCCAAAAACAAAACATATTAGTAATCTGTTTCGTTTTTGTGTTATCTTCTACAGTGATTACTATCTTGCAAACCATTCTAAGTTTTAATCCACAAAAATGGCTTTTTGGTTAGACGGTGTTCTCTCATGCATGTAGAGTTATTGCTACTCACTTTTATTGGCATAATTTAGATGAGATTGCTCAACTTGCTCATGTTTACTGGAACCTGCTTTGTTGTAGTCGTGTTTTAGATTTGCAAAGGACTGGGGGGAGACAAAAGCCAAATACTAAAACCGTACTTTTTTTGTGCCTGGATGTGAACTCATTTATTGTGGAGAAGTGCCCGAGTGTCACTGTGAATGTATTCTTTGCTGTTTTTCTGTTTGTACGCAAATGCAAATTGTTCAATGTGCGACGGTGCAACAGTATTAAGCCCTTCTGTGCTGTCTATGTAAGTGTTTCCCTTTATTTCCACTCATCTCTGTGTCTGTAGTGTGGATGTGGGCGTACAGTGTAGATGCCTGTGTGGGGAGGAGGGGGGTAATCTCCCTCCTGGGCTGTCATTATCTCCAGGGTTGGGTTTCAGAGGGCCATAATGACGACTTGGTTGTGTGGGCGCTGAAGAGCAGCATTCACACTGAAGTCGAGCAATTTGTGTGTGTGTGTGTGTGTGTGTGCATGCACTAAACAGGTGTTCGTGTATGTGCCCTGAGTGTGGGCACGCTGGTGTATGGACCTGTCAATGTCTGATTATATATCTGAGTGTGTGTACGTGGGTTTATTCCTCAGTCTGTCAGCCAGCTAACCTCAATCAAAGTCAGAAATGGAAACAGCCCACCAAATTCATGTACAAATGCCAATAGAGTTAAAAACAGAGCAGAAGAAAATTAGTTGAATCTGTCTTATCTCTGTGGTCTTTTTTGTGTTTTTGTGTTTTTTTTCTTCTGGCCTCTTATCAAGGCAGGGTCCCCTGGGTGTGAAGCTGACAGGGTGAGTGTTAATCGGTCACCTTATCAACTCGACACATCCTTGTGAGTCAAATAGAGCCACTTGCAGTGGTGATCTAATACTGACTTGTGATCTGCTGTCAAGGAACAGCTGGTCTCAGATTAGACTCATTCATTCATATTGCCATTTATAATTCTGAATTATTTCATAAACCTCAGTTGTTAGATTTTTCCAAGACACCAGGCTGTATGTTTCTGGTCAATCAAAAATGTCATGTTTTGTGAAGTGGAGTTGGACACACTTTGACTCAACATGGTTTTGTTTTGACCATATAAATACTGCAAAACCAAACTCCATGCAGAATTACACATCCTGAGACAATAATTGTGCACTGATACTGGCAGCAGCTGTTTGTTTGCACTGATTCTGTGGCAGAAGTGGCTATTGGGATTTGATGCCTGAATGATTTCAATCGGACCGAGTTTAGGAGGAGGATAAGATACAGAACAAAGCGAAAGGGGAATATGATGAGCAGAAGGAGCACAAAAACTCAAAGGAAGGGAACGTGTTGGAACGAGTAAATGGGATGGAGGAAAGAAGAAGGACAAAGGACCAGAGGGAAAGTGATGAGTCAAACTGTAAAGATGAGGATGGATTGGTCCAGCTAGATATAATCAGATAATACCAGGTGCAACGTGCACACAATGATGCCTTTTGTTAGTGAACAACTTGAATGCCATTTAAATGCATGCAGCAAATTCATTTCATCATATATAGGGGGCAGAAATGGAAAAACTTGTATAAAGACATCAGTATAAGGACATTTGTCACTTATTATCTTATGTAACAAGCACACACAGAGAAGTTTTTGTTGTACATTTACATTTGATGCAAAGTTACTGATGTTGACTTTTTCTTTTAAATAAAACAGCTAATGCTTTATGCTTAATATTTGCAAATAATTATGACTTGTTTTTTAAAGAAGCCAAACAGAAAGTGATATATGGTTATATTTGACTTGATCTAGCTATACCCTGAAAAACACACAGCTAGTCACAACTTTTACAAGCAAACCCTAAGTGAAGTACCATCTGTAGGTCTACTAGAAGATGTGAATGCAGCATTGCAGACAATCCTTACTGTGACCATCAATGAAACCAACCAGCTGATCTACACCACAGCTCCTGTGATTTCTGAGATGCTTGGCTATAAGATGAACAGCCAGTAGATAAGATGAACAGTGCCGTCCATGGAGAAAGAGACTAGAGGCCAAGATCAAGATAGCACGGGGGGATGTTAGCCAACTATCGGAGCTGCAGAAAAGTGCGATAAAGAAACACCAAGCTGCCCGTTACCTGAAGACTGCCAGACAAAGACTCACAGCTTTCATCAGCTGGTTGAAGAGGTTTACTAGAGAGGTAAGAGAAGTGTACTCTCAGTGGAAGGGGAATAATATGAGAACAGCCCCGCCAATGCTGGACAAGGAGCAATAATGGTTGCGGATATGGAAGAAGGACAGCAATGCTTAGTGTCTAGTAGACTCCGAGAAGGGACCCATTCAACTACCGGCCGCTATAACCTGCCTTACTATCACATGGAAGTTCCTGTCAGGCATCATAGCGGCTAAGAAGAACAGGCACATGGCTCAATACATTAGCTGGGCACAAAAAGGAATTAGCAGTGTACCAGAGCGGGAAAACACCAGCTATTTGTAGACAGAGCTGTTGCCCAAGACTGCAAGATCAAGCTCACCAACCTGTGCACTGCCTGATTAAATACAAGAAAGCCTATGACTCAATGCCTCAAACATGGATCCTGGAAAGCCTAGTATACAAGATCAACAGGACCCTAAGAGCTTTTATTTGTTTACATGTGTATATTAAACAAAATACATTTTTGTACTTTGCATTCCTCTCCAGGACATATACCAAGATTTGTTGATTGGTCTTTGCATAAAAAACTTATGTAGTACCTATAGCTACAGGCAAGGACATAAAATGCAGCTGTACAATATGTGGGCGATGATAAACAAGTCTAATTATTCACTGCAGGAGCCTCTATACACTGACTGTAGCTTGAATAATTGAAGAATGAGGGAACAAAGTCTGGACTTTTTAGGATCCTTGGATATTCGGTCATCACGTTGTAACCACAGTGATAAAAAAATAAGTTACTTCATAGTATAATAGTATAAATAAAATTAGTATAAATTAGTATACATTAAATGTAATGTCACAGAATATCACCATGTGACTCATTTATTCACTAAATATATTCCTTAACTCTACTGACATGTAACTCTGTAGTTGAATCATGTATACATCACCTACTTTGTCTCAAGTGTGTTTACAATTCCTTTAGTCTGGTCTGTTTATTGGTTTTCTGTCTTAAATCTCAGCATTTCAGTAATAGTGTTCTATAACAGTTTCCTTCTTGAACATTTCCAGGGGTACTCACTGGTTTCTGCCACCACAAAGTGTTTATGACTACAGTGACCTGACTCAAACTGCTGTATGTATGTCAAAACACTGTATATGAAGTCTCATTTCCTCCACTAGTTTTTCATTTGATTATATGTAGCTAATAAGCAGTTACATATAGCAGCATTTTCCAAATTTTTGTTGATAGCAACAAATGACAGCTGTCGTTTCATTTGCTGTGGCAAGCATTGTAATTAAGCTATCGCCTGTTTGTGTCCCTAGTTTCCATGCTGTCCAAATTATTAGTATGTAATGATAAAGGAGAAACGGCAACTTGAATACCATGAGACATTTTGCATCGCCAATTTCGACCTGATGACTTCCAGACGTCATCTCACTTAAAAGTCTGATGTGCTTCAAAATGTGTGTGTGTGTGTGTTGTTACTGGTGACATGTGCATTTCCGCTTAGCAAACAGAGCTTGAAATTAAGACCATAGGTGGCATTAGTCATTGCAATCAGCGCAGAGTGGGTAGGCGACACTTAAGGACGGCAGACTTGTTCTCATTAGCTGCGGAGTGGCTGTGTTTTTCTTGACATGCTGTGAGTTTAAGAGTTGTTGTTATTGTCACAATGAAGTGCAGAACCCAAGCATGTTGTCCAATTTCTGTCTATTTTGAGACAAGTTTCTCTAAGGATTTGTTCAGCCAGTGAGCGGAAATGGTGGAAATGAGTCTGTCGAAGCGTTGCATTGCTAAAAAGCCCAATTTGTAGGGAGCTCTGTTTCGACGATTTCTAGCCAGATTTATTTCCCATCAGCGCAGTGGAGGTATTAGTGAAAATGACACGACCTGCTTAAGCAGAAAGGAATGAGCATGCAGCTCTCATAAAAGGTTTTATTAGTCTTTATATGAAATCATTTGGAACATCACAGTGTCTGAGTGCATAGTCTCAGAGGGATAGCTCAAGTGGGACGTGCAATTAGAGAAAGACTGCAAAGGGAGAATTATTGAAGGTGGTGCTTGAGAAGAATTAAGATTTCATTTACCCCCTCAGAATTTGTTTCTCTTCTGGGCCACTGCATCTTTGAGCCTTGAAATCTCTGGTGCATTTGCCATTTAGCTCTCGTGCTTTGTCTTGCCAACTTAATTAGCATCAGTGGACTTGGCTTGTCAGACTTTAATAAGCAAAAGCAATGATGGAAGTACTTGGTTGAGCTTGTAAACATAGACCAGGGAGCTCCGGTATTGAGGATGCAAGTACAGCTCCACATAGTGGATTATTTAGCAATGGCCAACCACATTTCTACCCACTAGTTCAAAGGGTCTAGCAAAACTGCAAAACCTAAATACTAAAACTGGCTTTGAATTTGAAAGCGTTCCCATGTTTTTCTTAAATGTTACAACAACTGCTTTTTCCCTTGAGTATAATAAGCTTTAACACTAATTATCACTTATAAATCTATCTTAAGTTGCTGTTGTATAGCTGTGTTGTAGGGTGATTTCATGTGTGCTGCTGTGATTATCTGGTTCTCCTGCCTAAAGGCAATCAGGTAAATGTTTTATAATCAATAAAGCTGCTATGGTTCACTGATCATGAATGTGCAGCAGTATTTTAGGAAAGAGCCCAGTGGCAGCCCTTTCAAGTAATTCATCTGCCTGCCAATCACCTGATGACTTTTTCATCTCCTGTCTACAGCACCTCACATCATAGCATTATAGCAATTTTCTCTGTTCCTTTATATTCAGTCTGTCCTGGATTCACTTTCCTGTCTTGTACATGAGTGTTAATGTAGCAGCATTGCTTGCTCATGAGCAGACATGTGCTGTGTTAGTAAACTGTTGACATAGAAGTTCTGTGGTATAAGCTTCTGAAATCTGCAATTGATGTGTGATGGTCTTAAAGGCTAAATAAGATAAAGTGGTGCACTTTCTTGTTTTAACAGATTTTCTTTTTCAAACTGTGCAAACTATTAACTAAACTGTGTGTTAATTTAAATGCATCATTAAAGTTCTTTATGCTTGTATGTTCCTTCAGGTTGTTTACACTGAGTGATCAGTACTATATAGACTGAACAGTAATTTTATTGTAAGTGAAATGAAAATTGCAGGTATGTTTTTGAATTATTACATGATTCAGCTGTTCATTTAGTAAACGAGTATCTAGGTAAACTAACTGGAGTATATAGTGGATGCTTTCATGTAAGGCAAATGAAGAGAACCGTGCCACTCATTTTTGGTACAGCGTCATGCTGGGAGCAGCTGTTTTATTCATGGAACTGTCGATTTGTTTGCCATTAATGTGGCTTAACGAAAGTGCCAGAAAAGGTTTCAAACGTATTTATATCGGGGGGAAAATATTCAGGAGTTTACCGAGATGGTTGTGGTGTAAATACATGTTGCACAAACTGAAGTAGTGTTTCTTATTACTTTAGCGAGTTTTCTCTGTTCATAAATAACTTAACAGCTCAACTGACATTTTGAAGAGTTGATGGCGTGTTTCTTCTAATTATTATTATTATGGATGAATCAAGCGCTCTGGCATACTCATTCTACTCAAGTAAAGTTCCACAGTCATCTTCATTTTTGGAAGAGAACATAAGGTTATGACTGATAAATGGTTGTTGAACCTTTTCCGCACCAAACAGCCTCTGGCAAGTTTGCAGTTAGCAAGCAGTAGGATCCCCGTTTGCAGTGCTCAGATGCATGTGTACACTCTTGTGTGTAAGCCTGCCAGTGGAATTGGCTAGACTTCTTCCTCCTCTTTGGCTATACTGAGCACAGGGAGACAGCTCACCCACAGCAGTGCTAGCTCACTGCGTTAATATGTTTTGACAGAGGAAGCATTATCACAGCTCTCAACTCTCATCTGCAGCACGAAGCACGATGCTGAGGCGACCCCAGTGATCACGGAGATTTAAAGGGAGACTTATTACACTTATTGCACATCACAGAGGATCTCTCCTGGACGTACAACACCACAGCACTGGCCAAGAAATCACAGCAGCGTCTCTTCTTTCTCCGCAAACTAAGAAGAGCAGGAGCACCAGCCCCCATCATGCACACTTTCTACAGAGGCACCATCGAGAGCATCCTGTCGAGCTGCATCACTGTGTGGTTTGGAGCCTGCAATGCGTCCTGTCATAGAACCCTCCAACGCATAGTGAGAGCTGCAGAGAGGATCATTGGTGTCTCTCTCCCCTCCCTCCAGGACATTTACAGCACCCGTCTCACTAATAAAGCCCTTTGCATAGCGGCTGATCCCACGCACCCAATGCAAAGCTTCTTCAAGCTGCTGCCGTCGGGGAGGAGACTGCGGAGTCTCCAGGCCAGGACCAGCAGGCTGAAGGACAGCTTCATCCATCAGGCTGTCAGGAAGCTTAACTCCCTCCCGATTCTGCCCCCTCTCCCCTCTCTCCTCCACGGTCTCACTGAACTCTGTCACACACACACACACACACACACACTCTCTGACTCACTCACTGGCCTGCACCAGTTACCAGTCACTTTGTGGAGCATTGAACTGCCATTACCTCATAAGACTTTGTTGTTATACTATCTCATACCGTACATTACCAAATCTCCATTTGCACTATTTGCCTATTTGCACTACTCTGCCTGGTTTGCACTCAATGTCATTTACCCTTATATTGTATATTGTATAGCTTTCTTGTTATATGTAAAATTGTATTATATTTATTTAATTTTTTTACTTTAAAATATTTTACTTGCATTTTTAATCACTCTTATATTTAAATGTTCATTTTCTATTTTATCTAGGGATTGAGAGTAACAAAGTTTCTATTCTCTGTATGTCCTGTACATGTGGCAGAATTGACAATAAAGTTGACTTTGACTTGACTTTGACTTTGATTAGGCCCACCAGCAGCTTTGGTTCAGTCTAACAAGCTTCTACCACTTTCAAAACATTAAGTGCAAATAAATGTTGCTGTCAGGTGACTGCTTTTTAAAAAAAAAATCCCACTATATCAGTGTCCATTTCTAAACAAATAAATTAGCTGCAGTTGTGCATCCAGCTATACAGCTCAACAGTGACAGCAGTAGCGCTATGGCACAGCATGATGTTGCATACATCAGCTCTGCCCCCAAAACCCTGTTTCTTTTTTAAAAGAAATGTCTTTTTCCTTTCATCTTCGCAGCTGGAAGTTACTCATCTTGCATAATTGTGTTTAGTTCTTCTGCCAAGCATTTCTAAGTGGAAGGCTGTGCCAGCTATAGCCAACCAGCAGGCTTCACTCCTCTCTTAACATGTTTGTTATATCCCTGCATTGTGCTACCCACTAATGTAATTAATGCAAATATCCAGTGTGAACAATGGCACTCGTTCGACTTCTTTTGTGCTTCATTAAATCTCGTTTTTAACCCTGAGTTGGGTCTGGGCTTCACCTGAAGTAACTGCAAGGGTTGAACAGCTCGTTCAAAGATGTTCGTTACTGCAGCCTCACATGAGATAAAACCCAGGACTATACTGCCATCTGTGTGGTTAGATATACTGTAAAATACATGAAAGCGCTCTCTCTCTCTCTCTCTCTCTCTCTCTCTGCTACACTGTCTGCAATCCTCTATTTCACCACTAAGTGTCTCTGTGCTCAAATCTGTACATTTCTTCCTGCTACTCGTGAACTCATTTACAATCCACTGTCTGGTTTTATGCCACATACATTGTTGCTTTTCTCTTTCCATTAACTGTCATTTTATGCTTCGGACTGTTTCCTTATGGTCAGCTATTACCTTTCCAGCACTTTGGATCACAAACACAGTCTTGGCGAGAGTATGTGTCACATGATACAACATGATTCATTTATCAGTTTACAGTTTGAAATGCAGCACCGCGCTGCTTGACAAATATTTATACAGAGATAAATGACTTTAGTACACGGAGACAGCATTATTGTCTATGATTTTACGAGTATGCACACATTGATTTTTAGAGAACATGAGCCTGTTAAAAGGTACTGGGTAATATCAACAAGTGTTCCTCGAATTTTATTGACCCTGTTTCCCACTAAAGCTTGGTAAAATGCAATAAAGTATAAGACTACCGTAAACTGCAGCCTTCAAAATAGAGTTTAATCAGCATGTTTTTAGAACAGTGCAATATGAAAAAGAACATAAACTAATCCAGCGATCAATCCTACCTTCGGAAAAAGGGCTGTTGTAAAAGGTTGGTTTCATTTGTACTTAAATCCAAACTGACTGTATGCTATAGTTACAGATGGGATTGTTAAGGTAGTTGTGTAGATCCCACTAAAACTGAAGACGTAACCGTTCAGTCATCCACAAGCCAGCCTCTCTAATCCCCAGGGTACTTTAAGCAGATAATTTAAAATGTTTCCTGCAGGTTGAACTGAGATCAGCATCTGCATCACAAATGGAGTGTGTAATGTGTTTTGTAAATGCATTACCAATGGGAGTTCAGCATGTATGGCTGCTTTGGCTAAATTAGGAATAAACCACACTGTAAACACATAACCAACAATAGGTCTGTGAGCTTGTAATCATGAACAGAAGATGAGGAATGTAACTATTCTAGATTAATGCCTAAAGAATCTTTTCAGTGAGCAAGACAGTTTTTATTAGATGACATAAATTTGAATTATAAATAAAATGTGAAAAATCTGGCAATCAGACTTGGGTTTTTGATGACAACATCCATACTGGACAGAGTTTAAATATATTTGCAAGGCTACTTACCTGTTTTTACCTGTCCTGTTTTAGTCTAAAGGCCACTTTTGAGGTGACTACCAATGAAGTTAGTTTTTGTATACATCGCTTTGTATCAGCTGTGGTTGTTTAAGAAGTGTTTTACAAGTAAAATTGGTATGGTGTGGTATGGAAATTCAGGATAAAGTAATTGAGCAGATAAATCAAAAGAGGTAAACTATTGCAGAATACCTTCACATCTTTAATCCCTGGTTCAGTATGTGTTAAGCAGTTTACATACAAAATGATCAGTGGCTGCAACGTTGGTTTCCCTTTGAATGACTTAATATGTACATTATGGGTCCTTTATCTCTGACTAACTGAGAGAGCCCTCCTTCCGTTACAAGACTTGAAAAAAACCCAAAGGACATATAATTCGGGGTTAAATTCATGTTTACATGTTGAGTTTTATTCTAACAGTTCAGGCTTCTTAAAAACACTTTTTAATTAATATTTTTCTTTAAAAAATGACTTTGTAAAATCAATTCCTATTTTTTTGTCATTTACAACTTTAAACTCTGGTGGTTTCTTTTTCATCACCTGCACACTCTCACACTAATATCATGTCAACTCCAGGTGTCCCGTGTTCCCATGCAAACCAGCACGATCATGCCTGAAGTGTTTGCCTATCCACCTGCTCATTTGTATGTGGTTTTTCGTCACTCCTGCCTGCAGCTACTGAAAGGATAGCACTTCTAAAGCTTCCAGTGAAGTTGAGATGAGGACAGCTTGATTTATTTTCAGCACTGTTTTTAATCATTAAAACGGTTTCAATAAGGTGTAGGCGCATCTAAATCTTCAGCTCGTTTTAGCTGACTGGACGATTTACTGCGGGACAGGACTGAAGAAGAATGAAGGGCACGTTGGCCTGATCAAAAGTAATCGGCGGTCATTAAATTTGAGCATCTTGGTTATGTAACATGCTGGGAAGCCCGGTTGGTCGAGCTCTTGACGCTACACCGTGACGACGTGAGGATCTCACAGACGCGCACGGGGACCTCTTATCTCCATCAGGGATGGAGGTAGATTCGATTAACAGGAGACAAGTTCATGCTTCTCTCAGTGTGTCTGAGGACCCCGTGATGCGACAGGGAGAGAGACAGTCTTCGTCCTCCTTCGTGCACCACCAGTGAGACCGGGATGCGGTTTTCCGGCGGTGTCGGTCGCTAACTGAGCCCATTTTGACACCAGGAGGAAAAAAACATATTGGCCGTTATCTGCTGGAGGTAACACTTGGGAAGCATGGCAGGCGCAAAGCTGACGCCCTCTCCCTCGGAGATCGACCCAGACGTCAAGACCGATGTGCAGAAAACACCAGAGCCCACCTGGGTCAATCCCTCCACCCCTCTCCGGACCATCGGCTCTTTGGGGAGCGATGTCGACCAAAGGTAGCTGCCGCAGATCCGCACCAAAGGCGCATGTTTCTAAATGCAGCTCGCTTGCACACACGCAGCATCCTCACGGTAATACGGTGTTGCAAGCGACCGGCACATCAAGTCTTCCTAATAACTTGGCTGGTAATTAACAGTAGTCGTAATCAATATTTCATTACCATTAAAGCTGTCCGCCTGTAAACTGACATTTCCCACAAATTTACAGCGTAGTGTGGGAACTACGGTAGTTACGCATCGGGTCCTACAGGCTATATTTTCCCATTGGGATTAAACATTAAGGCAACCAGTACGACTCTTTGAGTCACTTTCACGACAGATGGCTGAATGATCGCAAACATTTCTGTCGTGAGTCATTTTGCTCCAGGCATCAATGGGATTCATTTAATGACTGCAGTGTATGGGATTACATAATTCAGTGGATGCTGCATTCCCATTACAATTTTATGAATCTGAGAGTTTGCGTGGGGTAGGAGTAGTCTTTTGCAGGTTGCATGAGCTAAGTTTTTTTAATATTATTAATGCATATATATTAGATTGATAGATGAAATAAAAATGCAAACCACAGGAGAGCTCCTCACATACCCCCTCCCTATATAAAAATACTACATGTTATTTCACAATGTGCGGGCACCAGTCCATAAAATCTGCTTTTACTCTGCTACAATTTGATAGACAAATTAGATGTGGTTCCTGTAACAACTGAGGGATGCATTTTTTTTTCTTTCGGAGACAAAAGAACTCAAGAGCTGCAGAAATGCTGCTGTTCAAGCTAATATTTGCACTGTTATCTGCAGGTTATGAGGTTGGGTTGACTGAAAACAGAGTGTGCTTATTTGGCTGTGCTTCAGAAACTACTGCACAGCCAGTATGCTGGTGGTGCAGTGTGCCCTGTCTCTCAATATTTATAGCACATATTTTTCTTCTCACTTTTTATGTGAAATACTGATATTTATCTGCATGTTTGATCAGATCTGCTGGGATTTAATCTGTTCTGAATGATGGAACATTTGCTGTTGGTTGTGATTTTAATATCCATATTGAGGCTACAAAAGCAACAGAGTGGCATGGGAAATAGCTAAACAACGTGATTACAGGAAGAATGTCAAATGCAGCACATTTGGATCAAAAAATCATAATCCTAAAATAATTGGCTACATTGTTTATTAGAAACTTTAATAAAAACAAAACAAAAACCAACCCCTTTAATTAAATATCGAGGATAGATTAGAAACATTCAGTTTTTACCACAGAATCCACCCTTCACTTTCTCAGCTAAAACCATGGGCAGAATACACACACCTCTGCAAAGCTGCCTCCCCGAGGCAAACGCCTCAACTTTAGCTACTGGATTTTGGATGACAGATCTGGAAGGATGTCAGAGTTTGTTACAGAGTTGGCAGAGATGTCTAAAGCCCTGAGAATTCAGGTGGACATAAATCAGAGTTGAGGCTTGAGCTATCACTAAATGGGAGCCATCTATTGATTCCGTTCAGTTCCAATTATTCATATAGTCCATACTGGTTTCTCAAGAACTTTACCTTGCAAAGTAAAGCTCTCACAACATCACAGGGACAAACCCAGTGATTCATATTGGATTTTTGTCTTCAGTCTTCCTTTTTTCAGTGTTTTTTGTCAAGCTTTATTAGCTGTCAAATCCTAACCGTTATGTTCAAACGGATGTTCAGTGTGGTGAACATGACAGTAGAGCAGATAACAAAACATGTCTACTAAAAATTGCAATTACAGCTGTGATCAAGACAATGAAGACAGAGGTTTAAAGTCCTATATATGCAAACAGGTGAGCTCAGTCATCAGTGCTACCAAAAAAAATAGGAGAAATATACACTAATGAAAACATTATTCACAGATGACACATCAGTACTTGTGATGATGATGATACTGGCAAAGACAGTGAATAATTAGCCAAAATTATAATGTGTGATTTTGACACTGAGGGAGGAGATGAAGCTTTTGAAGTTACTGGTGTCCTGTAGGTGGATATAGTCAAAGTGACAGTTCAGATCCATAAGAGCAATTAAAACCCAACAAAAGCCAGTAAGTCTGTTGGCAGCTGAACACTGTAAGAATAGGTTTAGAGACACTGAACAATATTGACTATTGCTTTATTGCCATCCAAGACTGTTTAAAGGGTTGTCTAGTACACTATCTACAAACGGGTTGGCTGTAAAACCTAATGCATTAATTGGCCAGTTGCCCTGAGCGCGGTCCATCTCCTTTGTTTACAAGGTAGCGAGTTTTGTTGATAAGGGCTTATATCTTAATTGAGGACATAAATTAATAAAAGTTGGCCTTCATTTTCATCCAATCATTACATGACCAGATTTTTGCAGAGATAAAAAAAAGTGTATTAATTTATCCAAGTCACTTGCAGGGTGATGTCTGTAATCTGAGAGCTTTCTGGGTTGTGAAATGTGGTCAGCGGGGATTTCTGTCCAGCGGGCGATTTCTGTCCAGCTGGCTCAGGAATGAAAGGATGCGGAGAGAGTAAAAGAATCAATAATCTGGTCCATCGTATAGCACGGTCTATAGGGAATTCATCTATTTTGGCATAATTTACAACACCTCTATGTTTGTTTATATCGATTCTCTGGCCGTTATTGACATCTTAATATTGCAGGCAGTGAGAGACTAATTAAGTCTTGGAGGATTTTCAATAACAGAGAGAGAAGGATCATCTTTTAAACGCGGGATGTGGTCAGAACTGATAAACACATGCAGATTTATTTTGGCTTCGTCCATCTTCTCCACCACTTTGTCCTCGCAGTGAAAAATGTGTTTGCAAATCGAGCATTTGGTCTGCCTTGCTGAGGCACTATTATGCACTGTATATTCTCACTAAGAATGGACCAGGATATTGCAAAGGATGATTTGAATTTTTTAGGTCAGCTGCGTAAGAACTTGATAAAAGGCAGAGTGACTGATGTGCAGCGTAGGCTTTATCCCATTTGACATTTCAGCAACGCAGAGCCTTCCACGAAGCTCACGTCTGTCAGTCCAGAGGGCTTCTGCTTTTTTAGCCAAGTTAGCAAACTACTTGTGTACTTGTATCCTTGTACACTTAATATTACCTCTTCAGTATTAAAGCATCAAAGTTGACTTTAAATTATTAAATTTGTGCAAAAATGCTGGGCAAGTAGAAGGTTGTTGGTTCAGTTACAGTCAAACAAACAAATCACCATTGATGTTTTGTCAGGGAGGACAACCAGGCTAAATCAAAAATGCAGAGCTAGCTGCTGTGCTGACCCCGTCTGGCAGGGGAGTAGCCGAAAGTAGCTTTTATAGTAGGATTAAGTAGAAAACTCAATACGGCCACAAAACTGCTGTTCGATTAGACCCAATAATCCCAAAGATATAAAAGGGACAAATTCCACAGTATATATGTAATATGTGATAAGGTTTGTCTTTGTGATGTTTATTATTGCATCAGCAGAGATATTATAGGTAATAATTCTTTACTGTACCTGCTCTAAGTAGTAACTTATGCTAAGTAATATTTGACACTGTTGCAAAGCATATAACCTCCCTTCATTCATTTTGTTACTCCAGTTTTCAAGATTTAAAGTGGAAGAATAGTATATATTATATACCAGAATGATACTTTTGCTGTTAGCTTTTTCTGTGAATACAGACAGAAAATGTGATGAGGGAGCAGGGGAATAACATTAGGTAAAGGTAATGGGAGTTGACTTGGGGAAGGTGCGACTAAGGGCATTTTGACCATTTAGTATCTTTACCATCTAAACTTCAGTCTAGGATTACTGTATGAAATGGAGATGCTGCAGTGTGAGTCTCTTGAGTTGCTTCTGGGATGTGTGGAGAACAGTATGGCAAGCTACCAGACTGAAAACTACACTTCCCATTTGCCTTTGTAATTTCTGCAGTCATAAAGTATAAGTGCATGAAGCCCTCCCACATTATCTCTGTAGCTCTCACAGCTGAATGTTACTGGAAAACATACGTTGAAAGTGCTGGTCATGTTGCACATAACTCAGTACCTCCGCTCACACCTTCGCTCCAGATCTGCTCCAAAGAGGTGAGAATCAAGTTGTTCTTTACTGTAATTATTTGATCTTAAGTATACTAAGGCATGACGTTAATGACATAATCTAATAACGTCTGAATTATAATTGAAAACGGGACAGATTAGACTCTGCATGCAGTGTATCTGTTGTAAGCTAGTCTCCATTCATTTTAGCCTCTAAATTGTTTAAGCTCTTAGTAGCCAGATAGCATCTTTATTGACCAGTAAAGTGCTGTGAAATATCCACCAAATCACTAGCGGGATCACAGCAGAGCAGTGATGGTCCTGTTTTTATGTACATTATCTCTTATATAAGCCGACTAATCATTTGCTCATTGGTTTAACTCTGAATTAACATCTCAAACTGCTGAAATGTAGTAATAAGCAATGATAATATACTAATAAAACTGTTAGAAAATTAGTAAAGTGTTGCATTGCAAACCTGGTTCAGTGTGTTTCGTATGGTTCAGAAATTTCCCAAAAATGTCCAGCAGTCCACATTTTTTTTTTTATCTTAAAGTTCTGTGTGTGCTAAATTCTCAAAGTGAATTTACTGAATTGAATCTGTCTTTCAGAAGTGGAAAATGTGATGTTATTAATCATTTAAGGTTGTAGAAATGTTTTTAACATCATTCTAGATTACTTGAAGAAAGAATTGCTTGGTTTCAGGTAGGGCTGCACGATTTTGCGTAAAATGAGAATCACGATTTTTTTGCTTAGAATTGAGATCACGATTCTCTCACGATTTTCTTTTCCAGTATAAATATTTATTGCACTTATTAACTGCACATCAACTTCAGGTGAGACTGAACATAAAAACAATAAATAAACATAAAAACAACAAATGTCTCACATTATGTCGTTGCCGCAAAACGTTGTACTGCTTGAAATTCCATCTCCACCGTTGCTCACGCTGCGTGTATAGAGCAGGTAGTGCAACAATAGAAAAATAGTTGCGGGACGGCACTGTGTAGCGTTTGTCTAGGGTGTTGATCATTTTCCTAAATCCCTCGTTTTGCACAGTGTTGATGGGAGCCATATCTTTGTTCAGGTGATAAGTAATAGCCTCCGTAATTTCTTTGTGCCTGCGGGAGTTCGACGGGTATAGGGAAGCGCTGTATAAGGTTCCCGTTATTGATGTTTGGGTGGTTGACGGGGTTTTTTCCCCTGCCAATTTTAGCAGCCAGCTTCTGTATCACGTGGTATAAGGCTCCGCCCTTGTCATTTGTTGAGCAGGAAGAGTGAGCGCTTGTTTTCATGCAGATTACGTCCCGGATCAAAATGCGGTACAATCGTCGTCTTTTTTTTTTTTTTTTAAATCATTGTCATTTGGAAATGAGATCGCACATAAGTATGAATTGAGATCGCAATTTTCTAACGATTAATCGTGCAGCCCTAGTTTCAGGATATTGAGCCATTAGAAGAAAGTTGCAGATAAATGAGTGTACATGGACACTGATCTTTGGAAATTAGAATGAAACCCATTTTCACTGGCATGTTGGAAGTGAGAGCCATTATTGAGATGGTAAAACGTGCTTGATTAATTACTGAAATGGCAAAGTCCTCCCTTGTGACCTCTCTATTTCCTGAGTGGAATGGACAGTCCATTAGTCCATTTAGAGTTTTGACAATCTTCTCAACGCAAACCTCTCAGCTCTGCAGTCTTTATTTTCAACACATATTCCTCCACCACCTCTTTTTTTATAGGTTTGACTGATATAAAGACCTTGTTCATGTAGAGATTTCAAAGACAATTCAACCCACCCTTTGTCCATTCACTTTTCCCCAAAATTGATATGGAATATTTTTAAATATACTCCAGACACTGAAGCAGCTTACTTACTAGATTAACAGTAAATTCAAATTTTTTTTTGAGTTTTTGGGGGTTATTGGGATATTTTCATAGGTCATAGTGAATATTTAAGGGTGGAGTGGGGGCAGCTGAACATGTGGTGTTACCTGACTGAATATAGTATACATATAGTATGTATACATACCGTTTACAAGAGTTAAAGGAAAGGGCTGTGCTGTGATTTCTTCTATATTTACTTTTACCTCAAGTTCATAAGTACGAAGACAGAATATCACATTTATTTTTCTCTCACACAAAGCTAAGGTATATTTTCTCACTTTAAAACAAAGGAAAGTAATGTCCTAATCCCAAAGTGATACTCTGAATATATACCAAATGAAAGCAGTGTACAAAAGAAGAATCACTGGTATTAAAATGAGAAAAATCTGTGTAATAAAAGTCTGCCCCATGAATGGCCTTTTGACTCAGACAAGACCCCAGACAAGATTTTTTTTTTCCATGAAATTTGTACCTGTGTAATTACTGTGTTCATGTTGTTTCCATTTTTGAATCTGTGACGTTATGTATTACAGTATAAAAGAAAAATCCCATTTAAAAACTCATACGTTTTGATTTGTTGTCAGACAAAAATGCACACTATATTATATAAAATACTACAACTTTCAGCCTCAGTAAGAAGAATGTAAGAAAATAATCGACGTAAGACTACTTCTTCTGCTTCAAATCAAATTGTACATTTAACCTGTGACCCTTTGCGCCTCAGATCTATTCATTTGTTAGTGAGTGAAATTATCTGGGTATGTCTCTGTTTGTCACCTCCCTCAGTGTTACATACTTCCCTTCTTTTAACGGTCATCTCAATATGGCAACTTTGAGACTGACCCTGAGGATGTGTACACTGACTCCCTGTGGTTTGCGTTAAGTGTTCCATCTGTTCTTATGGTTAACTTAATGCTTTTTTATGTCACGTTAACCTCAGATATAACCAGTATCCACTGTAAATGTTTATATTTACTTGCATGTGAAGTTTAATGGTGACTTAATGAAACCTGGTGGAAAAGTCTTGCAGTAAGAAACAGCCACTCAAATATAGTATTTGGTTAACCTGTTTATTTTATATGCCTTAGGTAGAATTCCTTTAGGAATTTCACTAACATATTGTCACATTCCACTTTGGCCTTTCTTGCTGCACAACTGATTTAAAATTCTCTCTGAAGTTTAAATTTGGCTCCATTATAACTAAGATGCAAGTAATGAAACTACATTGCAGTGGCATCCTTTTCTTGCTTTTCATCCTTTCCTTCCCTTTCCTGCTTTCTTGACCCCACTCTCTCCTAACCTGTACCTATCTGTGTCCGTGTGTGCTGCGTCCAGGTATCAGGAGGAGTACAGTATGGACTCAACCAATGCCCAGTAAGTCTCTGGCAGCATCATGCTTGCATGGCATGGATTGTGTCTGCAGTGATAACTGGACTGCGAGCACCAAAGCATATGCATAAAGCACTTTTCACTGGATTTTGCCTACACCATGTGTAAACATAATGCCATTACTGTGATAAGTTGCAAAGTTGGTAGATGATGCAGAAAGGTCATTCTTTGGCTACCTTTTCAACAGTTGTTGTGGAAAAGATGTTTGGTCCATTTATGGAAACTGGCCACATTTGATCATACCACTGTAAATGTTGGAAAGGTAGCTTTCAGTAAAGTAAATGCTGGTGTATTTGTTTTTCAACTGAATGTGCACGCCAGGCTTCACCACTTCAGTGTTGTCAATGTCCATTTGTGGGCTTGAAACATGCAACTGTGTGAGCAAATATGACAGAATTCCTAGAAAAACAAAGAGCTAAATATTGTTGAAATGGGGGCTGAAAACACTAACATGGAAATGATTCATGCCTTACTTACCATATAATGTGCATGTTGGTGAGTTAAAAATCATTGAAATGTTTATCATCTTTTAGACCGACTGAGTTAGATGGTCTTTTTTTTTTTCTTTTTTTTTTTTTACTGCAATACCTTTTGGGAAATTGAGACATTTCAGTGATAACTCAGATTTTGGGTTGTGGCTGTAGGTGATGGATCATCAATAACGTGGTAAAACCTGAATATGGAATCTGTAGAATTCCTTCTCTTCTGTAGGTGGTTTTCCTTTAGCTGTTATGACTATGAGTTATGACTCGAAATGACAAGTGCAAAGTGTAAATGTATACCAGTCAACAACATCATCGAAACCTTTTCTACAGTTTCACATTAAAACAATACATTTTAATGAGATGATCAATGTTATTTGCATCCCCTGTCAGTGGTTATTATTGATGTGACTGACTGGTACAAGTCACATCATCTCTATGCTGCAATTGTTAGTCATGTTGCAATGAAGTGCTGGGTTCTTTCTGTGTGGGGCTGTAGGTGTGAATGTGACCGTGAATGTTGGTTTTGCCCCTGATGTTGCTCCTGATGGCTGGAATAGATTCCATCCATGAATTGGATAAGTGGATGTTAAGAAAATGGATGAATAAATGGGGGGGGAAAGATTTTCCAGCATATATATATTGGTGTTTCAATTATTCAGATCTAAAAGTTTGAATAAACAACAACAAATTTATAGTCAGATTATGGTTTATTTATTGAACTTGTACAGATAGAGGAAGTTTGTAGTGTTTATGGGAGCAGTTGTCTTGTCTTGTCCAACATATGAATAATGTGCAATAGCAGCTATGGTTAACCTGTAGATGTAAACACCTGCCAAACAAACATTGAATTTGTGACACGTTCTGTAACATTATTAATCCTTCAGCAACATTAATGCTCCAACCTTTTACCGACACACCGCAAAAGAAGCTGAAATGTCAAGATCCTCCCTCCTTTGTCAGAAATGACAGGTCATTTGACCTTTAAGGCTGCGGTTTTATTCTTGATTAACCATCCTGTCAGTAAACTGGAAATGGTAATGTCACATACACTAATGACAGTGAATCTGTGTGTGTTTACTCTATCGGTTATCTGTTCATTTATTTGTTTTTTCTGACTGTCTGTGTAACAAATGTATATGTTTAACTTAATTTAATGAAACCACAGTTAACAGAAAACATATTTGATTACTATTCATTTTCCTTTGGCTCTTATTGAAAACGCTTGTTCAAGAAACACTGGTATAACTTGTCAGCAGCAGACCTTTCAGCTGTGGTTGCTAATAGAATACTTTGTACTGCTGTGTAATGCTACTTTGTTGGCTATGCAGTTGGAGGTTGGGTTGAACATTGTGGGTGTGTTGAGCTATACGCATGTGTTAACTAAAAAGTGCTTAATTAAAGGCAGTGCATTTTAACACGGTGTTAAAGGATATGCCTTTTAAACTGTATTCACTGTGGGGTGATTGACCTTGTTTCCGTGGTGCAGCAGTTGCATTACCCTGGCAACACCATGAGGAATCTTGAAGTCATTTTTAACTAGGATATGTCCTTCAGTGCGCATCATCAATATGTAGGACTGCTTTCTTCCATTTGCGCAATATCTCCAAAATTAGAAACATTGTGTCTGAGAGTGAAACTAGAAACTAGTATTACTTCTAGGCTGGACTACTGTAATTCGTTATTATCAGGATGTTCTACCTGTACCTGAAAAGTTTTCGATTGATCCAAAATGCTGCAGCAAGAGTACTGACAGGGATTAGAAAGAGATAGCATATTTCTCCTGTAATGCTTCTCTTCATTAGCTCCCTGTTGAATCCAGAATTAAATTTAAAATCCTGCTCCTTACATACAAGGTCTTAAATAATCAGGCCTCATCTTGTGTTAATGATGTTTTAGTACCATATCACCCCTTTATGGGACAGACTTCTCATTCCTAGAGTATTTAAAAGTAGAATGGGATGCAGAGCCTTCAGTTTTCAGGCCCATCTTCTGTGGAACCAGCTTCTAGTTTGGATTCAGGAGACAGACACTATCTCTAGTTTTAAGATTAGGCTTAAAACGTTCCTTTCTGATAAAGCATATAGTTGGGGTTGGATCAGGTGACCCTGAATCCTCCCTTAGTTATGCTGCAATAGGTCTAGGTTGCTATGAGATTATCATGATGCATTTAGTGTTTTTTCTTTAATTACCTTTTTCACTATGTTGTTTATACATTCTGCATTTCATATTCGTTATTATTAATCTGACCTTGGTTCTGCTGGAGATTTCTTCCTGTTAAAAGGGAGTTTCTCCTTCCCACTGTCACCAAAGCGCTTGATCATAGGTGGTCATATGATGATTATGGTTTTCTCTGTTTCCTTTGTATTATTGTAGGGTCCTTACTTTACAATATAAAACACCTTGAGGCAACTGTTGTTGTGATTTGGCACCATATAAATAAAATTAAATTGAAGTTGACGCAGTGCAGTGGTTACTTAACCATTTCTTTCAATGATTACAATTTAATGAAACATTAAAACAATATTTAACTGCATTTTTATTTGCCTGTGAAACATTTTCATACAATTCTTGCAAAGGAGGGAAATTCATGAAGTTAGTATTTCCTCTACAAAAAGACATTATTAGGGTATTTTGACATTATTTCTTTTTTTTTTTAAATCCAACTCATGAATAACTTATTTTTTTTTACCATTTTATGAATTAGACCCTTCTGTGGTCTTTAACATCACCCCAGTGCCATTATCCAATCTGACAACCTTGTGCTTTTAAGTCTTATCCAGGCACTGAGGTCTCTGCACTTTTTACAGTGCTAAGCCCTAAACTCAGGACCTCTGTAAATCTGGAGTTCATGCACATTCTGATTCTTTCATAGAAAAGGATTATCAAAACTCACACATGGAGGCTAGATCTAAATTATTTCTGCACTTAGAGCACTTGAGCAGTACCCTGTTAAAAACCTCAACATTTTGTACCTTTTCGTTTTCTGCGGACAAAGGAACATCTCTTTTATGTGATGTCGCTTTCGTTTTATGAAACTATTCGACAAACAACATTGCTACAATGCTCTTGAAATATTCAGTCAAGAGGAGGATAAATTTGGTTTTACAAAACCAGCACAGTCAGCACAGCAGGCAGCAATCTTAAAGCTGCACATTTGTGTCAGAACTCCTTAATAAACCGTGAAAGACATATGACAGTTGCTTTGAATAAGCAGCTTTCAGATGCCTATTTAAGGCTTCATTGCACTAACGTTTGCTCATACATTCATAAGTATTAGGAACAAAACCATTCAGTGTAATCTGGGTCCGTCAGCGGTCCACACCACCCACGCTCATGTGCAGCAGCTTACAAGTTGTACATATCCTATAGACAACCAGAAATCACCATCCCTGCCCTTTCATGTTTCCCTTGTCTATCCACTGAACACACAGGTCCTATTAAAGTTAGTGAGGAAGGCTTCCCCTCCAGATGATTATGACACAAACACTTACACATCCTTCTTGAGGATTGTGGATTCAGTGTCCATTTGATAAGCTGCCTTCACAGTTAACACAGTCGCGTCTGAGCTGAAGTCCATATTCTATCTTTGCACTATAATAAGGCTTTGGAAAAGTACCTGCAACAATTGGGAAGTTTTGAGTGCTTTAGAGTGATAGAAGTAGAGAATAACAATGAAGCCACTGCTTTTTATTCGAGGAGTATTTTTAGAAGCCTTGCAGCGTTTATATCAGGAACACTTTAGTGGGAGGTGAATAGGACATTTTCTATTTTCAACTCTTTGCTTTGTCAGAGGGGCAGCAGAGCAAATCCGCCATCAGAAAATCTAAAACTGTATTAAGGCTGTGATGTGAAAGAGGTTTTTTTTTAACACTGTTTACAGGTAAGATGCATCATTAATGGTCTGCATAGTGATTCTGTGGCCTGGTTATCATCAGAAACCTTGAATTAATGGGTCGCTTCACTAAGGCTGCCTGGTTGGTCAGGGATAATCAAACTGATGTGTTACAGATTTGGTTCTTTGCAACTAGTTGCAACTGGCAGACTGCAAACTAAAACATACAAGGCAAGGTTGCTGTTGATTGGGCTCTGCAATAGATGCAGAGCATGAAGCATCTGAGTACCATCTTAGGACTGATATCTGTTGTAGGCTCCTTCTTGAGTGACTATTACGACCCCCATTGTCTTGTTGTGGTGTTTGCCTGTGCTTGATTCTGCAAAACCCTCACACATATTCCATATGGCGCAGAGCATCTGGCGGCTGTTAGACAGAATTTGTTTTTTGTTCGTTCTTTTTTTTTTTTTTTAAATCTAGAATGGGGCTTTGAACAGATCTGTTCTGCTCGTCTGATTATCCCGAGGTCAACAAGCTGTTTGATGTTTATTTACATGGTCTACAAAGCAGTTGTAGTTGTTCAGTGTCTCACATGAGGAGCTCATAAAATTGCAATCCTGTCACAGGCAGCGGTCACTGTAAACAGCATTTGTATTTGTGTTTGTTTGTGTGCCACCTCAATACTATACATATATGTATATATATTAGTGTTGAAGCTCTATATACCGTAAAGAGTTGTTAGTTGAGGACTCAAGGTCATATGATGCATCTATCCTGTGTGCGAACAAAGGGACTGCATCTTCTTAAAGTTATTGTCTGTTGTGAACACTGTGTGACTCCTTGGATATACAGACTACTAATCATCTTACCCTACAGTCATTGGTGGTGGTTGTTTGCAGACTCGAGATGCCAAAGGAAAGAGAGTATGTACTTGAAAGGTATTGCTGTGGGTTCACAGCTCCTGGCAGCCACCTTATGTGTAAGAAGACCTTTTTGTACCCTTGGTCAGAAGTGTTTTATAAGCACGATAAAAGGTAAGGACAGCAAATGTTTATCCTTGTGTATTATGTGGACAGAAATAAGTGTGATGAGAAGTGCTGTAAGGCCATAATTTTGACTGGCTAGTTTAAAAAAAAAAAAAAATCCACAGAGGCAATTCAGTAATTTATAGCTTCTTATTCAAGTCCATTTTTTGCTTTTTCAGTTGTGAAGGACCATAGCTTAGAACTGTATTCTGAATCTTTGTCAGTAAAATATTGTTTATATGGTTCAAATGACTGAAATTATAGAACAAATGCACAGTTTTGAGACTACTGAATGTTGGGTTAAGTCATTTTTAAATATAGTCTCAGGAACTTTATGACATGGAAATTGAGAGCCATATGCAAGACATGTCTGAATGGCATATTGAAGTCCTAGTTGTTGACATATTTCTTGTTGTGTACTTTGTGTAGCAAAGCATATACAAAATCGACTTTTCTTCAATCCAAAATACTTTGATTGATTGATTGATTGATTGGTAATTTATTTCAACATGTGAACAATATACAAGTACATTTAGAAAAGAAATGAGAGAAAAAAAAATATACTATACAAATTACATACAAAAAAACATTCTGATTAATTTACATGTTGAAAGGGAGTGGGAAGAAGTATACACTTATTTAATCCCACCCCTGTCCCATAAATTATCAGTGAATATTTAGTCAGCTTCCTTACTGATATAATTTGTAATAAAAATAGTGAACAGATTTCTGATATACTATATACTATAATATCACATCATGAATTTTTTGTTTGTTTGTTTTTAAATAGAGACATTCACTTAATTTAAATATTTTCCTTTTCTTTATAGATCAAGAAGATCATATTTTTATAACTCTTTTTGAACAGTTTTATGTTTGGACATTGCTTTAATTCCATATTCAGTTTGTTCCATAGTTTCACTCCTTGAACAGAAACACAAAAGCCTTTTCTTGTAGTACGTACCTTCATTGTTTTGAAGTTACAAAAACCCCTTAAATTATAACTTCCTTCTTTCAAAAAAAACATACTCTGAATATTACCTGGCAGTTCTTTATTTTTTGCTTTGAATAGAATTTGTGCTGTTTGGAATTTCACTATATCGTCAATTTTCAATATTTCAGACTGCAAAAATAGTGAGTTTGTATGTTCCCTATAACCTGCATTGTGGATGATTCGAATTGCTTTCTTTTGAAGAGTAAAAAGTGAATGTAATGTGGTTTTATAGTTATTGCCCCAGACCTCTGCACAATAGCTTAAGTATGGTGAAACCAGTGAACAGTAGAGAATATGAAGTGATGTTCTGTCGAATACCTGTTTTGCCTTGTTTAGTACTGCAATGCTTCGTGATACTTTGGAATGAATATATCTTACGTGAGCTCTCCAGTTAAGTTTTTCATCTATTATTACCCCCAGAAATTTATTTTCACTGACTCTTTCAATATCAACACCATTTATTTGAATCTTTGCATTTGTATTTAAACTACTATTTCCAAATAACATAAGTTTAGATTTATTCAAATTTAATGATAATTTGTTTTTATCAAGCCAGAACTTCACTTTACTTATTTCATTAGTCATATCCTCCAATAAATTCTGCAGATCATCACCAGAGCAAAAAATGTTTGTATCGTCAGCAAAGAGAACCATTTTTAATACTTTGGACACTTTACAGATGTCGTTAATGTACAAGTTGAAGAATTTTGGACCCAAAACTGACCCTTGGGGTACACCACAAGCAATGTCCATACATAAGGAGCAACCACCATTTATTTTCACAAACTGCTTTCTGTCACTTAAATAACTCCGGACCCAATCTAAAACTACCCCTCTGACACCATAACGTTCCAGTTTTCTTATTAATATATCATGATCTATAGTGTCAAATGCCTTTGTCAAGTCTATGAATAACCCAGCCACATATTGCCTTTTGTCTATGGAATTTGTGATGTATTCTATTGAATCTAATAGTGCCGATGATGTTGATCTGCTTGATCTGAATCCGTACTGACTCTCAGTGAGTAGTTTATGTTTATCTATAAATTTTTCCAGTCTGTTTTTAAACAGTTTTTCAAGAACTTTTGAGAATTGAGGTAGTAAAGAGACAGGCCTGTAGTTTGTGAAATGGTGTTTGTTTCCAGATTTGTATAGAGGTATAACTTTTGCTATTTTCATTCTGTCTGGAAATCGACCAGTTTGAAATGATAAATTACAGATGTATGTAAATGGTTTTATAATAGCCTCAATGACTCTTTTAACCACTATCATATCAATATCATTACAATCCAAAGATTTGTGATTTTTACATTTTTTGACAATTTCAAGAACTTCATTTTCATCAACGGCTGTGAGAAACATAGAATATGGATTTCTGTCAATCAGTGTATCGGGTTTTTCCTGTGCTTTCCCAGGATGAGTGATTGTTCTTGCTAAATTTGGTCCAGCAGTTACAAAGAATTCATTGAGACTATTTGCCACAACATCCATATTGTATTCTTCATGGTCATTACAAATGAAATACTTGGGATAGTTCTTTTGTCCAGTCCCACATTTTATAACACTGTTCAGGATTTCCCATAATCTTTTATTATTATTTCTATTTATATCTAATTGCTTCTTATAGTATTCCTTTTTACTAAATCTAAGTATATTAGTTAACCTATTTTTATATCTTTTGTATCTGATTTCAGCATCTTTAGTTCTCGTTCTTAAGAACTCTCTGTATAGAGCATTTTTCTTTATACATGCATTTTGCAGACCTTTTGTTATCCATGGACAGTCCATATATTTCTGTTTCCTACTATATTGCTTTATTGGACAGTTGGTATTGTACAGTAATGTAAATATTCTAAGGAATTTATTATAAGCACTATTAACGTCCTGTTCCTGATATACTTCACCCCAGTTTTCCTTCAATAAATCTTTTTTAAATGCATTCATTCTTTCTTCTGTTCTTACTCGTCTGTACTCTTTTTTACTGTCCATTTTATTGATCTTGTAATTCCTATCATAGATTGTAAAAATTGGAAGATGGTCACTTATGTCGTTAATCAGGAGTCCACTTACAGTCTTATTTTCAATGTCATTTGCAAAAATGTTGTCTATGAGAGTTGCACAATGTGATGTAATCCTGGTAGGTCTAGTAATTTTAGGGAATAGATTCATACAGTGCATTGTGTTTATAAATTCCTCAGTGGTTTTATGTTTATTTGGGTTTAGCAAATCAATATTGAAGTCTCCACAAATGAAAACTTTTTTGCGAGCTATTTCAATAAATGTTTCTTCTATCCAGTCTTTAAATGTCTCAATACTACTACCTGGAGCTCTGTATATACAGCTAATGATTACATTTTTACTTTTTTCTTTACAAATTTCAACTGTAATACATTCTAGTACATTATCAATCACCATCGTCATCTTTTCCACCACATTAAATTTCAAGGATTTGTCCACATACAAGGCCACTCCTCCTCCTTTGTTTCGCCTAGTTATAAATGTGAATTCATAACCCTCCAGTTCAAAGTCTGTTCCTTTTTCCATATTGATCCAAGTTTCTGATAAGGCAATGACACTAAATGGATGTGAAAACTGGTTAAGATATTCTTTGATATGACTAAAATTAGCATAGAGACTTCTACAGTTAAAGTGGATAATTGATAATTTATTCTCAGTTTTAATCCTCTGATTGTAGTCTTTATTTGTATAGTAGCAGCAATTGTTATTGTTAGATGAGAAAAAGTTGTTGTCTGGATCTATTTCATATTCCAAGTCGTGTGTATTGTGATCCATATAGTTAAATGTTTTCAGTTCCAATTGATCATATTCTGCAACTGTCTGACTGATGCAGCTGATTCTTCCAGATGTATCTGAGTTCTTCCTTCCAGTGTGTGTCATAAGTGAGTGTGTGGTTGTCTGTTACCTTGTTTGCCGTCCAGATCGTGTTGCTCACTGATATTTTTCGAGATCCGCCATATTTTTAATGGTCAGAACTTTGGCTTCCTCTGGTGATCCGTTTAGTTTAATGAATATTTTGCAGTTCGTCGTCCAAGTGCCTTGGATTTTTCCCAGCTTCTTAAGGTGTCGCGCTTTTTTGGCTATTTCAGCGTTGTGTTTGGTTAGATGTTCATTGATAAAGACATTAGATCCTTTTAATTTTCTTCCTTGTTTCAGCAGCGTAATCTTGTGCTTTCGATTTACAAACCTTAATATAATAGCCGGTATGTTGCCGTTCCTCCTGGGAAGAGGGTGGCATGCTTCGACAGAGTTACAGTCCAGGGCAATCCCTTTGGACCGCAGGAAAGCAGCCACCTGTTGTTCCGTGGAGCTAATGTCAAGCTCTCCAGGTTCCTCGTTGCTGTCAGCGGTCACCGCCTGAGCGTATGACCGGGGTTTAATATGGAGCCCAGTGATGATGACGTCGTTTATCCTGGAGTATTGTTCCAGGTCAGCGACCTTACTTTCCAGGTATGCAATCTTTTTATCTTTTTCGGCATTTTGGATGCGGAGGAGCTTTACCTCCTCCACAATTTCAATGATATTTTTCTGCTGCAACCTGATAGTAGAAATTTCCTCCATTATGAAGTCAAGGGACTTTTTAATGTCCTCGACTTCCTCAGCTGTCGGTGTCCTCTTCGGCCCCATTTTATCTGGTTACCCTGGTAGCAGGTTCGGTCAGCTGATTCCTCAGTCAGCTGTTAGCCTGGTAACGCGTTGGCTAGCCTTACTTTATAATGTCCCCCCAAACTACAGTTTCTTCTCTTACTTAAATAACTGAAAATGCTCTGCTACTAGAAAGAGGTATAAATACTTACATGAAAATCTGATCTATACACCCACCTTTACCTGGCATGTTTGAGCTTACCAAACAAAAGCAGCTGCAACAGATTTATATAACACATCAGATTACAGTTACTTACATCATTTTCCAGTATATTTATACATTCACCAGATAACATGACATCGACCCTTTTCTCCCTTTTCACTCATCTCCATCTTTGGATATCTTTACCTTTAACCACTTTGCCTCCATTAGCCTCCTTAAAATGTCCATGTTCAGCTGGGTGAAGGTGATTTAAGTGTCTGATTAGGTTTATTGTTAGGAAGTTTTTATGATGGTCCCTCCATGATTTTCTTTGGTGAAGTTTGCTTTCCCTCCAAGTGAGGAGCTTCCATGCTAAAGACATGTTTTTTTGTGGATGTGAATATGCGTGACAATTTATATGCACCACAGGACACATGTTGTACATGCATGAAGCAGGCCGGCTCAAAATCAGAAATACCCAAAGCCAAGATTGCTGGAAATTGGCCTTTTCCGGTCCCTTGCTGGTCGATTGCTGTGTCTGTAGTATTTTACAGAAACATAAAACTTAAATAATCAAGTAACCTAGAATTAAAACTTTGCGGCCTTTTCATTTGTAAAGTAGCTACTCTCTGTAAAGAATGTATTCGATTTGCTGCTGGGCTTTTTTTTCTGTTAAATGAGTAATTCCCAAAGTGTTCAGTTAAGTATTAATGTACTCAGTTTGTGTTTTCCTTTAGTCGTGTCTTAAATCAAGATTTAAGTTTTATAAATAAGTAATCAGTCTGTAAATCCACAAATTTTATTTTTCCTTACAACAATGGTTGGCTTAGGTTTTGCTCTGTTCACATTTGTCCATGTGCTTATAGGCAACAGGGTAAATAAAAGGCCCTAGTAACTTTCATTCAACTTTATAAGTTCTTTTACAGCTTCTTAGGTGACCGATACCAGTGAGTGAGATATGTGTGTGATGGAGTCTGTATGGATGGGGATTTGGAGATGATGGCTTCTACATGTGTGTCGGTGTGTGCATTTGGCTCCGTCTGTCTCTGACTAATTCCTCGTGCAAGGAAAGCATGCCACACAGACACGTGAGTGAACATTTCCTGCACTGAAAACTGTCTCTATGGCAATACGGAAGGAGGAGAGAGGGGATTAGCTGGGAAATGGCTCATATCATGTTCTTTCTCCTACCTACACTCTTTATCTACACACACATAGTCCCTTTGGAGTAGGCTGCTGTAATTGCCCCTTAGCTCGCTTCTCTCCTCCCTTGTCTTTTCGCACCCTGTATTCATCTTGTCAGACAAGGTGGAAAGCTGCAAGGGTCCCTGCTGTGACTGTAAGACCATTATTACTTTCCCTTCATGTTCTTTACTGACAACAAGCTCTGTATATTACTGAAATGGGCAATAGGCCTGGCTCATTACCTTCAATTGTCTAACCTACCCACAGTTCTGTAGCTACGTCATCATTCATGCTTAAGTGATTGTTTGGTCCATTATGTCTGCTCAAATCTTTAATAGCTTTGCATGTGTCATAGTAGGTGTGACCACTTAAAAAGCATTGCTAAAGTGCTATAGTTTTTAATAGGGAGATAATTGTCAATTATTAATGGAAGCTTTTTTTTGGTGCTGTTTATAAAGCGGGCTCTCCACTTGTATTCTCTCTTATTTATGTGAAGAAATAAGGCTAGACTCCAGAGGTACTGATTGTCTCTCAAATTGTAAACAAGGTTTCAGAGTGCTGAATGTGTTGGCACTCTTAAAAGTCGCAAATAAATATTACAAATTTTATGAAATGTTTAGAAATATTAAGCAATCAGAAATGATTCAGTCCTATTTTGCCCTTTTCACAGAACAAATTAGTCAATTTGAATAAATATCTCACTAAAGTAATTAAAAAAATACTTTAAAACAAAGTATTTCTCTGAATGTGGAGAAGTTTCGCAGTCGCTGTCGAGAGATTGTCAGTATATTTACATAAATCTTCATTAATGACTGCAGATGCTGTACGTTTGAATTTCAAGTTAGATGTGAATGTACTTGTGCTCAATATTGTTATTGTACATGGCAGACAGTAAATGCTGGGTAACAGAATTAGTGAAAATAATATACAGCTTATTCTAAGTCTGTATAGATTTGCATGTGATCTGCTGGCTGGAGTTTACTGGAAAAAAACTCAATTCTGTTGACAAGAAGTGAAAAATCACAATAAAATGAAACGTACGAAACATGAAGACTTCTGGGAAATGTCACCATATTGTTACTGTTTTCTTCTATGCTTAACCTTTCTGCATTGCCCCCACAGGGTTCAGGTAGAGTTCTATGTGAACGAAAACACCTTCAAGGAGAGGCTAAAGCTTTTCTTCATCAAAAACCAAAGGTCAAGTAAGTAACCATAAACTATGCTATCTTTTAGAGTGAAAATGGTAAGCGGCTTGCTACTGCTAGATACTTTCTGAGCCAAATGAATAATAAGTGCATAATAAAGGAAATGACAGCCAATGATGACATATTTCCACTTTGTGTCTCAGTTGGGGCTTTCATTATTACATTAGCTGCCTCATTGTTGGGGTTTTAGGTGTTCAAGCTGTGACCCAGCGTGGACAGAAGAATATGGCTCATTTGTGGAGAGATGAGGCAGAGCTGCAGTGTTTTTCTCATTAGGACATGCCACATTGTCTCTAAAGAAGACACTGGCATGACTCAGCAGTTTGGTGCACTGTGTCTGGAAGCTGTTCATTTGCATGTAGTTATAAAAATGTACACTATGGGAACTCTCCCATATATAGTTGGACATGTTGTTACCGGGTCTGTGACGCTGGCTCTGCTTTCGTTCGCTCAGCTTGTTGTTGTCACTAGGCAGCCATAGTCTTTGACATAAAACAGCAGGTTTTAATGAAAATGTCACATCGTGCTGCGGGGGTCTTCTGCTCCATTTGTTGTTTGTTTGTCTGCCCTGTTTCAAACCTTTTTAACACTGACGCAGGCTTCATCGCAAGGGGTCGTGTCACTAGGGATTAGCTAACTCACTGGCTGGATGACTGACTGGCTAGCTGACACTGCTAGATTTAAAAAAGCTTCTGTCATCTTCTGTCAGGCTTTAGTTTTTATGTGTATTATTTAGTGTTGTATGTAGCAGGTTGTATGTGAGTTTATCAGTACACTTATGTCCACAAAAAAAACCTTGTGACTTCATAAACATTATTATCACCCATTGTCATGTTTAGGCTGTGTGCAGGCAGGAGAGGACCCAAACGCAAGCTCACGGGAAAACAGGACTGAACTCAAAATACAGCTTTATTGCTGACGGAAGTTAAGGCGATACAAGATAATATGGAACTAAACTGGGACGCATAAAGGAACTGACTCACAAGGAAACACACGGCGGAGCACACAGTCATGAGGGAGATTGCGACACTGACACAGAGAAACACAGGGCTTAAATACACTGGGAAATAACGAGGGGAATGAGACACAGAAGGGGAGCACAGCTGGGAGAAATCGGACATAACGAGACCCAAGGGAAGCGAAACTCAATACATTCACGTAGGACACAGACCTTCAAAGTAAAACAGGAAATGTAACATAGACGCAGACTTGACTAGGGGAGACAGAGCAACTAAGAAACACAGAGAAAAATAACAGGGAGACACAGAGGGCGGCTAACTAAATATTCAGAAAACTAAAGAGAATACAAGAAAGTCAAACTAAGACACTAGACTAAAGAATAAACTGGGGCAACAAAGAGAACTAAGATCATAATACAAAAACTCAGAGACATAAGAAACTCAAAACACTGGGTCACCAACCCAGGACCGTGACACCCATGGCTATTTCTATGCAAGCCCACCAGGCATTCATACTGCTTTGTAATGCTTCTGCACATTGTTAGGATACAAAAGTGCTAGTGTTATTTTTGTGTTCTTCTTGAAGGATTTGAAGGATGTGCGTCATGGAAAATCAGGTGTGCCAGGCTGCTGTAGAGGCATGGAAATATAATAGTTATGGTTCAGGGGTAAAAGCATTTTATGCACCCAAACGACCACAATTTGAGCAGTAGCAGTTCGCTATGATGAAGAGAATTTGCTGGATTTGTTGTTGACAGCAGTCTCTGTTTGAACTTCAGACTGCAGACAAAGTGTACACAAAAAAGAGTGGAAAAAAGTCAACACAGAGCTTTAAGTCTGAGCCTGTGAATAATGTGAAAAGATGTAAGCAAGCTCCTCTTTAAGTCACTCAATTTAAGCTCCAGCTTTTTTTGTTGTTGCTCCACAGGCCTGAGGATCCGCTTGTTCAACTTCTCACTGAAGATTCTCACCTGTGCCCTCTACATATTAAGAGTCAGCTTGGAAGATCTGAAGGAGAAAAATGGGAGCCCATGGTGAGAGTGAGACTCTACCTCTCCCTATTCAATCACTGTTCCTATTCCACTTGTACATAGTAATTCTTTTTTATTAAAAATCAAAAATGGAGGATAAATAAAAGCTAGAAAAGAAGAAAGAGGAAAAGGGTGATAGTCATGTCATCACAGGGTAAGTAAATGTTAAAGCAGTCCTTCCAGATACTCAAACTCTACCGCACAAAAAACATTAAAGCTGAGATAAAATGAGTGAGATAAAAACAAAGCCATGTATGTGTAATGTTACTTTATTAGTCCATCACTCCCTCTGTTATCTGGCTTCACAGAGCCCAATATCAGCTGTCACAACCAAAGTCTGTTATTAACAGGTCTGCACATTAGGAAAAGTGTATTTACAGCATTTTAATCTAGCAATTCCAAACAATTTCCAAAATATTTTTTTTTTGTTTTCCATTGTAGAAAACGGTAAATGTAAGTGACTGCAGCGTGATGGCTTAGCGCTTAGCTCTGTTTCCTCATAGAGGATCCTTGTTTCAGTGGCTGGTAGGGCCCATCTGTGTGCAGTTGCCTCTGGGGACTCACAGATAAACATGTTAGGTTAGTGCTGCCTGTACTGGACTATAACAGACTGGCCAATAAGATTCTTCATCTCGAGGGTTTCACTGAAGGTTGTCAGGAGAGCATAAAGCATAAAGGATACAGTACCATGAAGTATTTGCCACTTCCCAATTTCAGCGAAAAAAACAAAGAAATCAGGGAAAGGGCAAATGCTTTTTCTCGACACTGTAAGTATATGTGAAATATTCAGTTTTTTACTTTCACAACAGTTATTTATTTTATAGTGATTATATAATTTTACTCATGTTGTGTGCGTGTTTATATGAACAATGTGAAAAAGTTGCTCATCCTATGCAGTTATGTGGATGTTTGACTCCCAGTAGACGTGTTTCCTCCCATTCAGACGTTCAAACTGTTACTCTGTGTTTATCTTTTCCTTACTCCTGTCCGTAATACAGTGCAATGAATCGAAGCAATGGTTGGAATGATACATCAGAGCCACCACAAATCAAATGGTATGTTCATGTTAACATGGCACTCCATAGTAAAATTAGTGGTGCACAATAGTAAGGTTGATAATAAATGCAGATGCAGTGAAGTGTGAGTAAAAGTTTCACATTGTTTGTGACAGGGAACGCATTTTCTGGGTGAACAGACGAGAGTCTGTGTGGGCAATACAGGTGAGCATAATACCGTTTCTGTGTGCATAAATCAAATTCCATTCCATGAACTCAGTCTCAATGCATAATTCAGCCCAGAAACACCACAAGCCATTTATTAGAACAAAACACTGCAGAGTATGGACGTTCCCCGCTGAAGGCCGAGAAGAGTCTGCATTTGCAGGGTTCATTTATCTCTCTCCCCTTTGCTCCAGGTGACAGTGGCCTTAATCAGTTTTTTGGAGACTATGCTTATCACATATCTCAGCTACAAGGTAAGAGACTGACTCACACTACAAATTTTATCTTTTTAATTCTTATTGTCCTCTTGCAGCTTCTTGATCTAAGTCCAACGCTTTGTTTCCTGTCTTGCGAACCAACAGCTTTCACTTTCCAGCCTCATTTACATTCCCCAAAGACAGCCCCATCACAGAGCCAGCAGTCTTTGCTGCAAATTTTCAACTCAGACATCTAGCACACTGTCTCAGAAAGAAGTTGAGATAAAGGCTCTACAGAGCTTAAAGTGCTGTTTGTGTTTTGTCTACAAACACGTGACAGAAAGATGCATCACAAGTGTATTTAGGTCTGATTTGCGAGCCTTGCAAACCTTAGCATTGATTCTAAAGTCGCTGGAACTCTACCAAAAGATTTAAATATCATTTTTCTCAAAGTTATTCCCTCGTGTGGTGTTTTGATGATTTTGGAGGGTGCGATCAAGCACATCCACCTAAAACCTCCCACAGGGGCTCAGCTGAGTGCTCATTTTCATATTGATCAAACCATTAAGTGAGCGCTGGTACCTTATGAGTGGTGATGATATGGTCATTTAAAGTGATCACTCTCATCAGGAAACCATTTTTTTTTATCGTAGGATAACAATGATCACTTATTGTACTGGTTTTTCAGCTAATCTTCTCTCCCCGAACCAGCCGAATGCCACAGAACACAATCAGTTCCCTTCGCTGTAGCTGTCAAGAGTTTAGGTTCAGCTTTCCTTGAATCTGTGAGACATCTGAGTATGCACTTCTTTTCTCAGTCCTTGTGCATGCAAAAGGAGGATTGTGCACATTGCAAGTAAAATATAAAAAATATGTGTTAGTGAAATGCACGGTATATAGAAATACAGAATATCTGATGGCAGACAGAATATTTGAAACATTTTACAATCCACACAAACATATCTTCATAACAGACCATTCAGTTAGCTGTAATAGCTCTTCTCAGATATTTATTGAATTGAGCAGCATCACATACTGTCCATATTTTTTTCTTTACTTTTTAATCTGTTAATGTATTTAGAAATTAAGATTTTAGGAATGAACACACTATTAGTTTGGATTTGAACATCTCCCACAGCTTTCCCTGACTCTGAATCTAAGTTGCACCATTGCTTTCATCTCCTGTTGAGATCCTCAGATGTTTGCATCACAAGTGTAAATTTATAGTGTTCTGCTTCTTGAACATTATACCTTGACAGTGAAAATATATGCAGATATATTTTTACTTATGTTCTCATTCACTGCTATATAATACCAAATGGAATTATAGTGCACAGAGACATTATGTAACACACGTGTAAATGAGCAGAGGCTGCATCATACAGTCGATTATGTAAACCCTTCATTATGAAAAGAGATTTAAGTGGTATATATATATATTAGAACCTTTTTATCTTCACTTTAAACTTTGTATCTTACATTTAACCACAGTAGCTAAGCATAACAGGCAAAAACTACAAACAAGCACATTTGAATGCTTTAAGCACAAAGTCAGGTGTTATATTCAGATACTGACACTAAAATTGTTAATTTCAAAGAACCATCTCCTCTCAACAAAGATTTTAGACGTTAGCACAGAAAGTTGTTGTTGTTTTTCCTACATGGTGTTGTTTTATGTTGATGTCCTCCATCTACCGAAGGCAGACCCCTGCAGCAGATTCATTAAATTGTATCCCATTAATTTCCTTTCTAGGGAAACATTTGGGAGCAGATCTTCCAGATTTCCTTCATCCTGGAAATGATCAACACAGTGCCATTTATAATCACAGTGAGTAACTTAATCAGTTCGCCTTGTCCACAAAACAAGATCTTCAAATATCAGATATGTACAATTTTGAATTTAATGAGAAACTACCTAATGCATCTAAATTTCTTTATTATTTGTATTGGGGATTGTAACGTCATGTTATATATGAGGTATGTTAACTAAATATCGCTTTACTAATATACTGTATATTTTCACCCTGTCTCTTTCTTTTCTTCTTTAAGATTTTCTGGCATCGATTAAGAGACATATTCGTCCCTGTGTTTCTTAACTGCTGGCTAGCCAAAGGTGCTCTGGAGAATATGATTGTAAGTTTTTTGCCAATGTAAATAAAGTGTGTGTTGCATCTTACACACTAAAGCTTGATTGTACTAGAGAGAATAAACAAAACTGTATGTTTTCTTTATTACTATGGGCTTTGAGGTTAAATTATCTGCCCTCTAGCAGCCATATTAGAGCTCATGAGTAGCATTGTGTAAGTGCTCAGTGGGTTGATACAATGTAACAAAACAGAATTTAATTGACTAGGCTAATTCATTTCTTTCTGGTTAGCTGACACTCTCTTTTTGTCGACACTGATATGTGCACAAAACAACATATCTTTTTGAAGCTACATTTATCTGTGTATTAGCAGTAACAGTGGTTACTTTGATAAATTAGCCTGCTGTCTAATTAGCTGGCTACAAAGCTAACACAAGCCATGTTATTCATGTTTAGCTGACGTATTTAGGAGAAAACAAAAGACGTGTTTTTTTAATCGAACAGCAGACTTTCATATTCACGCTGCAGTAGGCTTTCAGACATACTGTGTTTTCTCACTAGAAGCTAGCATAAGGAATAAGCCAGAACTTTTTCTTTCTTTTAGAATTGACTGCATGTTCTTGAGGCTAGTGCACGGCATGCACGGCAGGTATCGTGGCCTTACACTCATTGGTCCACTTTATTAGAAATACCTGTTCACTTTCTCATTTATACAAATTTCTAATCAGCCAATCACACAGGGTAGGTGTGAAAATATCCAGTGACCATTAGTGACCATTAGTAAATGCCCTGTTGATACCAGAAGTCATAGTAGAATGGTCAGACTGCTTGAGCAGTTAGTAAGGCAGCAGTAACTCAATCAGCCACTTGCTACAACCAACGAATGCAGAAGAGCATCTTTGAGCAAAACTAACTTTGAAGCAGACAAGCTACTGCAGCTGAGAACCACACCAGGTGCCACACCGAGGGAACTGAGGCTACTGAAGCTACAAAACTGAGTAAAAGAAGACTGGAAGAAACATTACTAAGTCTGAGTGTCAATATTAGTGGTTCAGGCTGCTGCTGGTGGTGTAATGGTGTGGGAAATACTTTTTTGCACACTTTGGGCCCCTTATCACTTATTGCTCATCACGTGATTCCTTTATGACTACCATATACCCATCTTCCTGTGGCTGTTTCCAGCAGGATAACACACCATCTCACAAAGCTCAAATAATCTCCAACTGGTTTCTTGAACATCACAATAAGCTCATTGTACTCAAATGGCCTCCATAGTTCCCAGAGATTGCCATCATGGATGTGGAGCCAACAAATCTGCAGCAACTATGAGTTGCCATCGTGTCAATATGGACAAAAATCTCTGAGTAATATTTCAAACACATTGTGGAATCTATTTCGTAGAGAATAAAGGTAGTTCTGAGGGCACAGAGGTTTCAACCCAGTACAAGCAAGGTGTACCTAACAAAGTGGATAATGAGTGTATATTGTTTAAAGTTGCAAGTAAAGCAGTATATGTTTAGAGTACTACCCAATATCAAGAGCAAGTCGAGCCAAAGCAAAAAGTACAAGTGTGGGCACGGCGAAGTTTAATAAAACACAGAGTTCACAGAAATCTGGTGTTGTAGTATTAGTGTTGCCCAGAAGGGTTTAACAGGTACATGAAATTCAAAGAAATTCCATTGGATCCACCTGGTGCAGTGTGTGCTCTTGCTGTGATTCAGATGAGACAGAGTAAGAGCTACATGCCAAGACGGTAGGTGGCAGATGGTTGAATCTGTGGCCAGGGGGGTGGTGGCAGGCAGAACATGCTAACAAGGTGCAAGTGAAAATGAGTCGTGAGCTGCCACGTTGGAAGATGGACAGTATGCTAATATAGGAGTATAAAAAAAATCTTCCAAAGAGGAAAGGGCACTCGTTTTGGTGTAGTTTGTGTGTTAGTAAAATAATGGACTACAGTTACGTAAGAGATCTGAGCTTTGATTAATTAAATTAAATGATTTTAATTTGGTTTGGAAGGTATTTGTACGTGTGATGCAGATGCCCTTTTAATAATTTGTTTTGCAAATATATTTTGGTCCAGTTGTCCTTGAGAAATTGTTTATTTTTGCTATCACAATTGGAAAATGTGATAGGCCATATTTCTCAATCAGCGGTATGACTAATGCACTGAACCTCTTTTCTTGTGTCCAGAATGATTTCCATCGTGCCATCCAAAGGACCCACTCTGCCATGTTTAATCAGGTGTTCATCCTCATCTGCACCTTACTGTGTCTGGTTTTCACCGGGTGAGTCAGCCTCTGTTCTCGCTGTTAGTCACTGAAGTGCATCTCTGACCGCTGGGGCAAAATCTGTTCTCTGAACCTTGTACCACGTAACCCCAAAAACATCGTCTCACAGTTGGTGGTCTGCATGGCTTATTATCTGGTAGAAGCAATATTTGTTGTAGAAACGAAAACTGGAAAAAGCAAAACATGTAGCTATTCAAAGATCTGTTGAAAGCAGGCATTGTGAGCTACGGTTGGTTATTGGTTAATGTTTTTTAAGAGGTAGTATCCATGAAAGAGATATGTATTTGCTACTGTTGTTGGAAAAAGAAATGCTTATAAAAATGCACTGATGATCAGCGTCAGAGTAAACAGACCTACAAACACTGTTATTGTATTGATAACCTTGGTGTCACTTTAAATGCCATACTGAGGAGAAGCCCACGTTGGGCTGACCTTTGGGCCTTTGTTCTTGGTCAAATTGAATTGTAATATCCAGTCTAGACATGACTATATTACCATAGTGAAAGAGATTGCCTTAGTAGAATATATCCCCATTCATATGTTATATTTTAATTATCTTTACCCGTAGGACATTTGTCTGGTGTCATTGTATGATTCCTCGTTTTTATGCAGGGCTTGTGGGATCCAGCATCTAGAGAGAGCTGGGAAGAACTTGACCTTATTTGACTCGTTCTATTTCTGCATCGTTACTTTCTCCACCGTGGGCTACGGGGACGTCACGCCACAAATCTGGCCCTCCCAGCTGCTGGTGGTCATTCTCATCTGTGTTGCCCTGGTGGTCCTGCCGCTACAGGTACCGACTCTGTGCTAAATTAAAAACCAGCGATTCGCAAAGTGCAGTGAAGGGTTGCGGTTTGTTGTAAGCCTTGTGTTAGGTCTTAATCATAAGGAATTCTTTAATATTCTGCAGTCAGTGATGACCTTTGTGTGGGTATCATCAGATATTAAATGACATTTTCATGCTGGCCTGCAGCTCGTAAAAGTCTAATTTGGTCCTTCGCTTCTGTGACATTTTTTTGGCTGCAGAAGAAGTTTGCAAGTGCCAGTCAAAATCCTGGCTCACATTTGCTGCATCATTAGTCCACATATATACTGTGTTATTTATATTTAAAGACTGCGAACAGGTTCATCCCTTCACATGTCTCAAAAAGTTTCTGTCCCTGTGGAGCAAATGGAGTGAGAAGTGGAGATGAACTCCCACTGCTGCCAAATTACTCCAATAGTAGTTTTCACTCCATCTGTGTCCAGACAGAAAATCTATCTCATTTTTTATTATTTATTTCATTCTTGCTGCTTTTGACGTCACTCCACCTTTGCTGTCATTGTGTCAGTTTGAAGAACTAGCATACCTGTGGATGGAGAGCCAGAAGTTGGGGGGGAACTATAGTCGACATCGGGCGCAGACAGAGAAGCACGTGGTGCTGTGTGTCAGCTCGCTGAAGATAGACCTGTTGATGGATTTCCTCAACGAGTTCTACGCTCATCCCAGATTACAGGTACAATGAAAAGACCAAATGATATGTTAATATGCTGCTATTTTGCTTATTTCCACTGTTTCCACTATATCTTCTATATTTCTATTGCATGCTTTAATCATGAGCATGAGACATGAGACCGGTTGTGTAATTAGCTAAGTCAGTAGTACACAGTGACTATTCAATATAAAATAAGGCAAAACCTTTCAACTTGCCAGCCTAAGAATCAGCTGATTTTTCGCTCAGCCCGTGGAAGGACAGATGAACTGTATGTATTGTTTTCATAAGTCAGAGGAATCACTACTCCTCCTGCAGTATTTGGTAGAACTTAGTGAAACCTCCGTGCAATGATATCCTAATAGGTCTTCACCTAAACTGTGCTCAAGGTCATATTTGTCATTCTCAGTGGATTTTAATTGTTATTAATTGGTCCAGTACAGCTGACCAATGACAAGAAGACTTCACTGTCACTGTACTTCACACATACAGCACAACACAGTAACACAATAAGCTGTGCACGTTGATGAATATTGAGCTGGATAAGCTACCATGCCACTAAGATACTGGTTTATATTATAACTTTTTATATTATAATATTTTTGTACTTTATTGGATGTTTTACTGTGAAAAAGTTGCAGCTTTTTTGTTTTATATCATTTTTTTCCCTCAACATTTGGTATCAAGAAAAAAAGAGCACTTTGCCTGTGGATCTTGACATTGGAATGGGTGTAAAGTTGATTTGGTTGCAGTTGTCAGAGCTAAAATGTGTTCATCAGTCATGAAAAATGTATGTTACTTTCTCCTGTACCAATGAATTTATGAGGGTTTAAAAATACTGGGGGAAAAAATCAAAGGTCAGCTCATGCCTGTGTACTTCAAGGGGCTGTAACTCTTTGTAGGATGAAGGTAAATGTTTTGCATGGCTTTATTATATATACACTTTGGACTGACTGACTCACTTTTTATAGATTTATCCAGGGTTTTTGTATTTCATGTTTGTTTTGGGGTTTTTTTGTAGATTTTAATTTTCTTGTTTTTTTCTCTCTTTCTCTAGGACTATTATGTGGTGATTTTGTGCCCGACAGAGATAGACATTCAAGTTCGTCGAATTCTCCAGATCCCCCTGTGGTCCCAGAGGGTTATCTACTTGCAAGGATCTGCTCTCAAAGACCAGGACCTGATGAGGGCCAAGTGAGTAAACGCATAACATGCACATATTAAGACCAACACCTAAAAACAAAGCTCTTGTGCGTTATCTTTCTGAAAGGTTCAGATTTCAGTAGAGCTGAATCTGATTGGTTTTATTCTTTTTATTTTCTGGATACGACTTGGAATGTAATTTAAAGTGTTGCTTCTCAACTGGCAATGCAAAGCCATTGAAGTGCAGTTAGAGGGTGAGATACTTACAAATCAGCTTGGCTGGCCTCTGCTTTCACTTCAGTGTAATGCAGTTTTACTCCACATCGATCATCTCCTCACTTCAAAGAGCAAACTCTGCACAGAAGCAGCGAGAGAGATTGTGACCTGTCAGTTTTGTTTTCGTCAATCAAACCCATTACTGCACAACCGCGGCATTCGTATCTCGTAGCTCGGCTGCAGATGTTGAATTACAGCCCTATATCCTTTTCTTTGAAAAGTCTTAAGTTTGTCCAGAAGTTCACTCCTCTTTTCCAAGATGCCCTCTTTAATGTGCAGCTGTTCAGGTGCTGTGTCATTTCATATGCACCGATATGTGACCACACAGCCAGCTTACCTTCAAATGACTAACCTCTATCGAGAACATGCAGAGGGTTGGTGTGACAGAAGAGGATGCTAGGAAGGGTGAGGTGGAAGCAGATAAAAAAAAAGGAAGAAGCAGCTCCTGTGTTGCAAGCACTGCATTCTGATACGGTAGTGTTTTCAGAGATCAATTGGGCTTTTAACCTTTTGAGCCTTTGTAATGGCATATTAACGCTCATCTATGCCTGGCTTTAATTTAATGCACTGATCTGTTAAAATGAGGTGTTTCACACCTGGTTGAATGACCTCTTTCCTGCCTTTCTATCTCTCTTTTGTGTGTCTCTTCCAATCTGTCAGGATGGACGATGCTGAGGCCTGCTTCATCCTGAGCAGCAGGAACGAAGTCGACCGAACGGCAGCTGTGAGTCTCATCCTAAACTGTGTCATGATAATGATTATTTCAAATAAGCAGTTTCCCTTTACACCCTATTTCCCTTTGATATTTGCCAGGGAAGTTGTAGATGAAAATGAGCCACTGGACAAGTGAAATAACACAATTTTGCTCCCTCACAGGATCACCAGACTATTTTGAGGGCATGGGCTGCAAAAGACTTTGCTCCAAACTGCCCTCTCTACGTACAGATTCTCAAACCAGAAAATAAATTTCATGTTAAGTTTGCTGGTGAGTGTGCAAAGAATTCATAGCTTCTGAAAAACAGTAATTTGGCATGTTGTTGAGACACAGGCCAGACTTTTTCTTAATTTTGCAATTATTCCTTTTCAATTAGATCATGTAGTTTGTGAAGAGGAGTTCAAGTACGCTATGTTGGCACTCAACTGTGTGTGTCCAGCCACGTCCACTTTAATTACGCTGTTGGTTCACACCTCCAGAGGACAGTGAGTATCCGCCAACATTTATTTGCAGTTATTATTCTTTCCCCTTTTCATTTTTTTCTTTTTTTTTTTTTTTACAATTTTTTAAAAATACATTTAATTTACTTATTAGTGCAGCACGATGATGCAGTGGTTAGCACTGCTGCCTGATTATTTTGGGAAACCTGTTATTAGACTAGATTTTCCAGTCCTGCAAACAGGAGGACGTTTTTGGTTCCTTTGGATAAAGTCTAATTTCAACACCTGCTTCTTTTCATTTTCCTACACTAAACCAACCATATTTGGTATTTTTCCAGTAAGTATGTGTTACTGTAACACAAATTACCCGGATAAAGTAACAATTATTTGGCAGTTAAACTAAATCTGCATGTATGGGTAGTATTATACTTAAGGAAACAAGTAATGGAAGCCCTGTGTAGTTTTTTTAAGTGTCTGTGAGTTCTGTAATTGCTCTAGAAGACATAGTTTGTTGTAGCCTGTGGACATTGTTTTTGGATTTCAAGCTAATAAGACCTATAAAAACCATATTTTTACTCCTTAAGAATTTACTCAACAAATGTCTGTGTTTCTGCCTACATAGCAACTCAGCTTCTCTGAAAGGTTTCTATTCAGTAAAATTTCTAATCTTCGCTTTGACTAAAGAGTTGAATATTTGTGGAGAGATTAAATCTCTCTTTGGGATTAATTTGAGAGGAGGATGACTGTGTGTTCTGCACACAGTCTTTACAGTTACACAGACTGCACTCGGTACAATCTCACTACTCTACTGTCACCGCTGCCTCGACTTGTCACTGTCGAGTCAGTGAACATTACACTTTTTTCTTGTCAGGCCATAAATCTGGCTGGTTTTTTTTTTTCACATTCTGTTCAGTCCGCAGGAGACACACATCCATTTTCATTTCCATTATGGAAACTGGCCCCAGTTTGTGCCTTAGACAAGATGACAGAAGACTTAATTTGTGCCAGGTTTCAAATATAATTATGATGTACACAATCTGTCTTACATCAATGACCCTAAAGCCTGTTGTGTCCTGATATTGTTTGTGACTAGAGTTGAGGAGGCTGGAGAAAACAGGGTGAGAAAAGGTCATGAAAGGTTTGATTTATCAGTACCGAGAGACAAATAAAGTGCAATTTGATTTAAATGTCTTCTTTCTCTGACATTCAAATTGGTTCTGCGCCAGAGTTTAAGATCACAGTCTAAAATATAGTAAGAATGTAGCATGTAGCAAAAAGACTATGGGACACGAAACATCAGAATGAATTGTTCTGTTAATACAAATTCAGGGAGGGGCAGTTATCACCGGAGCAGTGGCAGAGGACATATGGACGCTGCTCTGGAAACGAGGTCTACCACATCCGCTTGTGTGACAGCAAGTTTTTTGGGGAGTACGACGGAAAGAGTTTCACCTATGCTTCCTTCCACGCCCACAAGAAGTTAGTACATTTTCTTCTAGCTCAGTAGAGTAAGATCCTTTCACATTAGAGTAACATCTCTGAGAGCAAAAACCATGTTTGTGTCATTTTGATTTCAATCGTCAGGTATGGCGTGTGTTTGATTGGAGTTAAAAGAGAGGACAACAAAAGCATCCTCCTGAACCCCGGACCTCGCCACATCATGGCTGCCACCGATACCTGCTACTACATCAACATCACCAAGGAAGAGAACTCTGCTTTCATCTTCAAGCAAGAGGAGAAGCACAAGGGCCTGCCTGTCTCCGGGCTCTATGACGCCCCCTCAAGGCTACCTGTGCACAGCATCATCGCCAGCATGGGTAAGACTGAAAGCCACAGGCAGGAATAAATGATGTTTACAAAAAGCGCAGCTGATAAAGAAAGCAGAGAAAATAGGAAGATGGGAGGGTTCTGTTTGTGTGCTTACTAGGCTCACTATCTGATGGCTGAAACGGTTTCCATAGAAGAAGAGAAAATGGATGCTTTGTTGGTGGTTTACTCTAAATTGCACTCACACTGGGCCTTTCTGAATGCTTAGGGCTGCCTTGCTGATGCTTTATGCTTTCACTGACTGTTAAGCATGATTTTTTTTTTTTTTTACTTTGTTGGCTGACATTGTTGTGTTGTGCTTTTTTTTTAACCTGTGAAAGTTGATCAGGCCACTTCATTTGGTAAGTTTGTGCATGAGGCATCAATTTTCTATTATTCACACATTTTATTTGGAATCATTTGCACAATAACACCTCACACTTAGCCTAAAAATGTTTCAACAGAATGATATATGTATAGTACATATATCAAATCTGATATTGTGCATATATCTTTGCCACATATCTTGTACAACTCTGTATCCAAATAAGTTAGGGTGCTTTAAGTAACAACACTCTGCAAATATTAGCCTTTTTTAATTGATCAATTTGTTCTCTTTGTACATTTTTTAATAAACACAAGCTTTGAATAACGCTAATGCCAATATTTGCATTCTGTTTTAATCACCTTTCTTCGTCACAGCATCCTAACTAGTTGGAAACAATTGTGCTTGATATAACTGATCTATCTATTTTTCATATTTATGATATGATGTATATCATACATCATAGGGATATATTTACTGACAGATATGCTAAGTCATTACTATATGCATGCTTTTCATGGTAGATGGTAGCTTTGTGTTTCAGAAAGCAATACATTTTCTCCTCAAGGTCAAACTTCTGAGACTCAAGAGAGTAGTAGGAATATTACAGGCCAAGATAATGAAAAGTCTCAATATATACATAAAGCTATTTCTATATAGCTTTACAGTTGTGATAATATAACCCAACATGATTTCCAGGCACCGTAGCCATTGACCTGCAGCATCCCGATCCTCCTGAGGAAACCGGCAAACTTGCCCTCCCAACAGAGAATGGAGCTGGAAGCCGCCGACCGAGCATCGCCCCCGTTCTGGAAATCGCTGACTCCTCCTCCATCCTGCCCTGCGACCTCCTCAGTGACCAGTCAGAGGATGAGACCAACCAATCAGATGAGGAAGGCTCTGTAGGTTCAGAGTAAGTTTTTTTTTTTTTTAAACTGAAATGTGCCCGTGGTATCCTTTGCTCTGTGCTTGATTGATCTCACCTCCCCTTCTCTTCTTTGTCTCTCAGCTGTTGTAGGATCAAAGATGGATGAGTTTGAAATAGGCATGTAATCAGTGTGTCGTGATGCTATTAGATGTGAAGTACTAGTGATGAATGTGTACAATCATGTCAGTGAGGATAGCACTTTTTCTCAAGTGAGGTTCTTGTATGGTGTCCCTGTATTGATTGCTGCTCTTAGCGCTCATTTATCAGTTAGCCAGGCAGAGTCACCCTGAAAGGGTTTTAGCACGTCAGATGTAGGCCAAGGCCCATGTGCTTTATTTTCTCCGTCTATGCGGTTTCTTAAAAGTGAGATAAGTTCAGGATAGATTAGGTACTGATCCCTCAGCCCATGAAAACCAACAGCTGTTAGACCCAGACAATGGTGAGTTTCATAAAGGTGGACCTAACATGGTCCTTCTGACCTGTGTGCCTCCATTACTGCACCCGTTGACGCTTCAGTAGTTTTTCTTTTTTAAGAGTTGTCAGTGCCGCATAGAAGAAAATTCAAGGTCCCACAGTGCCATCGTGTGGTGATCAGTAGGTTTACATCTATGATCAGCTGGAATTTCTTTTATTGGCAAACTAGAGGGCATCGTGAAACTCATTAGGATAATTGCAGCTGACCCATTACAAATCAAGGAGCACAGAACCAAACGGACACACAATCAAGACTTGATTAAAAATAAATAAACTTTGTAATGGAATTAGTCCTTCAGGCTTATAAACATCTGTAATTATAGTAAAGCAGCTGCAGAATCTAATAACAAACTGAAAAGAAGAAACATTAAACTGGTGATAATTCACTTAGTTTATATCATAAAGTAGTGATGAAAGAAGGAAGAGGGAGTTGGTGATGCTTACAGAAATTTTGTAACAGTAGAAGCCTCTTCAGAATCTCCTTAAATAAAGTTAAAAATTAACAGTCGCATAATATCCTAAAATATGTCACCGCTGATATTTGCCTGATATTTCTTTAAAGCTTTAAAGGTGAGTTCTTTGAGTGTTTAAGTGTTTTTTTCTGTTTCTTTTCCACAAGCTTTGTGAAGGGCTATCCCCCCAACTCACCCTACATCGGCAGCTCTCCAACCCTGTGCCACCTCCTACCACAGAAAGCTCCGTTCTGCTGCCTTCGCCTCGACAAGGTAAGACTCAATGAAAACTCACAGTACAAAATCAACGCTTTTTTTAAACATCTGTTTTATCGTCGTGGTAAGTAACTGCCCTGTGGTTTGTTTCCTAAACGCACAGGAATACTAGACCTTGACTAAATTTCTGTTGAATTGTCTGTCTCCATCCAGGGCTGCACACATAACAGCTTCGAGGATGCCAAGGCATACGGCTTCAAGAATAAGCTGATTATAGTGTCTGCAGAGACGGCCGGAAATGGTCTCTACAACTTCATCGTCCCTCTGCGGGCTTATTATCGGCCCAGAAAAGAACTCAACCCCATAGTGCTGCTACTGGACTACCCGTAAGACTGTTCAGTCTAACATCCAACACATCCAGACCAGCGTTTATTAGATTTCCTGACAGTGATGCGAAAGCCTAAAGCTTTTCAATATCACAAGAATTTGAGAGTCTTATAAAACTTGTTTTTTTGTGTGCTTTTTAAGAATAGTTGATGATGATATAACCAATGAAGGAGGCCCTCTCTTTGTTACATGGATGTCAGTGTTACTGCACAGTGTTGATGAGACTGGTTTATCATTATTGCGGTGCATGGACTTCTCTATAGGATCATTATTTTAGCAGTTTCAGATGTTACAGGCAGCAGATTATGGTGCAGGCATGAAAATGACAGCAATATAATATCTCTATAAGGGCTTGCTTATTATACCTGGAAGGATATACTTGTTAACCTAGCCCCAACATTGAGAAAAAGCTGTGTACTGTATATGATTAAGTTCACCAAACAGAGAACTGGAGTGAATTTCAGGATTTACAAAAAAAATTATGTTTGCAATTTAAGAAATTCAGTCAATCAGTGGATGACAAAAGATGAAATTATATATATTTTTTTATCTCTGTTTCTTTTTTCTCTGCATTATTCATAGACGTCTGCACTGTTTGTATGTTAGGGCATGTATATTTTTGTGCATGCATGTTGCAGTGGTCCATTTTTTCTGCTCTAACCCACTGCGGGCTTCATTAACTTTGACCTCATTTCTGCAGTTTGCTGAAACAGATGAACGATAAAAACACAGGGCCAGGAAAACAAAGTGGCCCCCTCAGGAATTTAAATGTCAGGCAGTTTTTTATAAATCCTCCAAATGCATTGAACAATTTATTTCTCTCTTAATCCATAATGAATTCAAACAAATCTTTCCTGCCCTCATCAACAGGCAGATTTCAGGAAATTACTTGTACAGTTTCGTAATCTGTCACTGGGGTTTACAAAGATAATTAGTGTGGGATGCTCAATTCATGTTTCCCGTTTCCCGCAGGCCAGACAACCATTTCTTAGAGGCCATTTGCTGCTTTCCAATGGTTTACTTCATGGCCGGCACAATTGATAAGTAAGTGTTTATATTATAAAAGAAAACGCACTCGGTTAATCACCTAGCTTAATGTATGAAATAATTTTTCATCCAGCCAGCAGAAGTACAGCTCCAGGACATCTTGGACATCACAGTTACACAACAACTTAAATGCACTGTAATCTTTAATGGCTCTTGAACACATTTGCTGCTGATTTGATTTTGTGTTTTATAGGCACATTTGAATCAAATGTAGCAGTTTGATTGCAAACTATATAATACATTTTTAAATCATTTTAATCTTTTCTGTGTTACCTGAGGAAGAAGACAAAGATGCTTGTCAGTGACGTTCAAACGTGCATCTTGCAGCTGTTACTTGCAGATTTTTGAGCTGGAACAAAGCAAGCACTCAGTGTTTGACTGAAGCAGGGAAAGCAAGTGGTAGTTAGTTTGAACCTAGTGATTTAAAAACTTCACTAATGTGTAATTAAGCTGTCAAGAAAAAATGGCTTCTTTGCAAACAAAAATGAATGAACAATGTAAAGAGGGAGTCACCATAGCATTATAGTCTAAACATTAACAAAAATAATAGCTTTATGGCGACAACTGTACATTGAAACCTAACTTTTAGTTCTGCAAATATGATTCTTTTAGTTGAGTCATGGAAAAAAAACAAATGGAAAACATGCAGTTGAAGATGTGCTGCGTTTATTCAGTCCCGTAAACCAAAGGCGTGTACTACGAAGCTGGATTTGTAACTCTGGTTTTCAGTTTCATGAAGGTAGTTCACCTCTTACTGGTGTGCATCACCATGGTAACTTATACTGAAGATCTAACCTGCTTCGGGGCAGGTTGTACTCGAGACGAGAGCAACAGGCACGAAAGTCCCGCCAACTGACCAATCAGCTCTCTGGAAAATATTCTTAGAAGCAACTTAAGTTTTTAAATGTTGACTGCAAACAGTTTTACAATAATTATTCTAAAAACTTAAATTTATAAAAAACAGGAGACCTGTTTCTTGAACTTGTATCAAATTGTTTATAACCACATTCGACTTCTGTTTTTAGATTTCTTTCTTTTCATTAATCGCCATGTTGCCGCAGCTAAAAGAATAAAAACTCAAACTTTACTATGCACATCTACATATTATTTAATGAAATAACAGTAAGAATCTCAGCTTCCTCCATGTCTTAAAGTGCTGACTATGTAATGCTGCTTACAGTCAGCATTTTTGTTGGTTTTGCTTTCTGGGTTTATGGCTAGACTTTATTAATATACTTACCATCACTAAAAGCATATTTGTAGAAGCACGTTTCTTACTAAACTACTCAATAGTGTTTTCCCGTTAGATGCTCACACCACTAATTTGTCTGCTGCAGCTGTGTTGCTTTCAGCCAGCATTGTGTGTTTAACCTCCAAAATTACCAGTAGACTCGTCCATCAGACGGTCAGGCCTGTCAGATGCTGCCAGTGCCGGTCGTCTCATGTGAACATACGAATAACTAGATGGTTAAACCCCAGTTTAATCTATCGAGTTGATAAAACCTTTCATGCAACTACTTTGTCTAGTTCTTGATGTTAGATGTAGGGTAAGCCAGACAACAGAAATATATCCTGGGTATGTTGAATGTGCTTGGTAGTGCACGTCAATTCTGACAAAAAATAAATATATTTAGTAACCACTAACCTCTATCTAAAACTTGTTTTTGCAGTCCAGCTCATTATAATTTATTCATGCATAAAAATCCACTTAGTAAACTCCTCACCTTCTTGGTCGATGCAGATTTGGACATCATAAATCCAATTTCTGTCTAAAAGAGGCAACATTAAAATGTTTAAAATGAGAGAAATGTGCCATAAAAAAATCAGCTCAATTTGAATTTGATGGGAGCAACACATCTCAAAAATGTTGGAACAGGGCCGTGTTTACCTCTATGTTGCATCTGCTCAGTCTGTAAAACTCTATGTAACTCTGTGTAGCCTGTAAAACCTGTATGTAACATTCTGCATTGATAGTGGCATTAAAGATATGCATGCTGACAATTGCATGTGTACTAATGTGCACCACACTACATAGAGACGTGCATATTTTTGAATGGAGCTCTGATAACAAGCAGAATGGTCCCTCTGCTCTTTAGTTCAGAGGACGCAGCATCCATGTTTGCATCACAGAGGTTTAACCTGGTGAACTATTTTAACAGACAAAGATTTCTGGAAGTGTTCCTGAGGCCATGCAGGCATCTCCATGACAGCCGCCTGAGGGTCCGAAGACCACGAACATCCATTATTAATTTTTGCTGTTTTGATGATATTATGTACTGTAGATGATGAGATATTCACAGGAACATATTGAGAAACATTATTATGAAATATTTCCTAAATTTATAAGCACTGTTTTTTGCAGATTAGTGAACCTCTACCCTTTACTATTCCACAATGCTCTTTTTTTTAAATATATATCAAATCATGTTACCGATCTGTTGCCAGTTAACCTAATTAGTTGCAAAATGTTCTTCCAGCTGTTTCTCTCATTCACACTTTTTTGAAAGGTGTTGCTTTCTTCAAATTCAAACTTGACTAATATTTTTCATGAAATAGGAAAATGTCTCAGTTCACACATTTGTTTTATATGTTTTATATATTCTTTAGTGAATACAATGTGGGTTTATCAGATTTGCAAGTCATTGAATTCTGTTTTTAAATTTTACATGATTCCAACTTTTTTGGAGTTGGGGTTGTATTTACTATATTACTCTTATATTTACCGTTTTCTAACATGTCATAACCTATTAATCACTGCTGCTTTCTGAATGGGACAGCTTGGACAACCTGCTGCAGTGTGGTATCATCTATGCTGACAACTTGGTCGTTGTGGACAAGGAGAGCACTATGAGTGCTGAGGAAGACTACATGGCAGATGCCAAGACCATCGTCAATGTCCAGACAATGTTCAGGTAACATAGAGCGTGCTTTAAAAACTCAAAGGTGTCCTCCCACCAGTCTCAATTGTTCTCACTCCCCCACTCATCTTATTGATCCAGGAACAAGTTCATTAAGTTCATCTCAGCTTCTCTCCTCTTTGTGCGCTTGGCCTCTGTCTTTCTCACTTTGCAGAGAAAAAGGTTCATGATTTTATGTATTTTGTGCCTCTGTTGGGGAAGAGGTGTCATGCTTGTTGATTACTGTACTAAAGCATTTTTCACAGAGACAGCTGTCGTTGAGAACATGTTGGAGTTCTCGTTAGCTCTTGTTAACATGCCCACGTCTAACAAAACCAGAGTACGGCAATCGCACTTAACACAGTGAATTTTGGGGAGTCTAATGTTTTTGACCACAGTATAGATCGCCTTGTGCGAGCTCACCCTTGTTATGTATGAGTCAAGATTCTGGTTTTGGCCCAAGTGTGCACCAGATTCACTTAATTAATGTCTTCGTCTGTTCTTACTGCAAAGCCAAAGAGCAAATATAAGCTTTTAGAGGGGGTTTACAGAAAGGCAGAGCTCATCTCAAAGACAAACTACAGCTGCCAAAGCTGTGAAACTGCTCATTTATTTAGCAACTAAAATTAAAAGCATTTATCACTGCCACACCATGTCTCTCTCAACACAAAGCATTTTGTCTTTCCACTGACATCCCTCTCACTTTATTTCCTCCACACTCAGGTTGTTCCCCAGTCTCAGCATCATCACTGAGCTCACGCATCCATCCAACATGAGGTTCATGCAGTTCAGAGCCAAGGACTGCTACTCACTCGCACTCTCCAAACTGGAAAAGGTGAGTGTTTCGTGTTCAGTGTCTTTGACTTAGATCGTTTTATTTTCTGGACAATCGAAAAATATCTCAGTATCCCAAAGAGAAGTGTAAGCACTTTGGGTTGTGCATTATAACTTGCAGCCTATGAAGTCTTCTTTTTTTTTTTTTTTTTTTTTTTTACCTTTTTGCACTGTATAAACTCATCTGGCCAATTTTTGTGTACACTTTGCTAGTTTTAAGTTGGACCCAATTTGCTTTCAGAACTGCTGTAATTCTTCGTGGCATAGATTCACACAGCTGCTACAGATTTGGCTGCACATCCATGATGACAATTTCCTGTTCTACCACATCCCAAAGGTGCTGTATTGGATTGAGATCTGGTGGCTGTGGAAGTCATTTGAGTACAGTGAAGTCTTTGCCTTGTTTGAGATAATTTGAGCTTTGTGACATGGTGTGTCCATGTTCTGGAAGCAACTGTCAGAACATGGTTACGCTGTGGTCATAAAGGGATGGGCATGGTCAGCAACGATACAGCAGGCTATGGCTTTTAAATGATGCTCAGCTGGTACTAAAGTGCCAAAGTGTCCCAAAAAATATCCTTCACACCATTATACCACCACACCAGTCTGATATGATATGCAAAGCAGGTGGATCTATGCATTTATGTTCTTTACACCCATTTTCTGAGCACACCATCACCATTGCAACAGAAAACCAGACTAATCAGACCAGGCAGTGTTTTTTTCAATATGCTTTTTTTTGGTTTAGCTTCACCACAAATCTGTTCTTAACTGTCGATAGGGGCACAAGGTGCTGCTGTAGCCCATCATCTTCACATTTTGTTGTGTTGTGCATTCAGAGAAGCTTTTCTGCATACCTTGGTTGTAACAACTGGTCATTTGAGTTACTGTTACTGTTGCCTTCCTATGAAGCAGCGTGGCCATCCTCCTCTGAATTTTGGTATCAATGAGCCATTTTTCTCTTTTTCAGATTATTCTATATAAACCCTAGAGATGGTTGTGCAGGAAAATCCCAGTAGATCAGCAGTTTCTGAAATATTCAGACCAAACTATCTGGTAGCAATACCCACACCACATTTAAAGTCACCTTTCTTCCCCATTCTGCTGCTCAGTTTGAATTTTAGCAGGTCTCTTGACCATGTCTACATGCCTAAAATCACTGAGTGTTGCTGCTTCAATCAGCCGAATAGATTTTTGTGTTAACAGTTAGTTTAACAGCTGTACTAAACAACATGGTCGGGTGAGTTTATATGACATTTAAAGAGTTAGCTTACTTTCCAGGAAATCAAATAAACCCATTAATAATTTTTGTCACACTTCAGGCCTCTTGTGAATGAATGCATTTGTTTAATGCAGTTAAATCATCATTACTAACAGATAAAGCTTGTATGTATCCCCACTCTTTCTTAAATCTTTTTTTGGCTCCTTTTTTTTGTTTGTATTTTGTTTTTTGCTTCCAGATAGAGCGTGATAAGGGCTCCAACCTGGCTTTCATGTTCCGGCTGCCGTTTGCTGCAGGCAGAGTGTTCAGTATCAGCATGCTGGATACACTACTTTACCAGGTGGGATAACAGACTTTGAACTAGTTCGTTATGAAATAGTTAAATATAGACCTGTCTGTCAGCGATTTCATCCTTAGAATTTGTGCTGCACTAGTTCCTCTGTCTGAAAGTTGTGTCTAAAAAGGTAACGGCTGTTACATCAGTATTTCCTAGTAAGGTGCAGTTTATTGTCTAAAGTAAATGTGGTTTTTTTTTTACGTGTTTAAGCCTCAAATGAATATCCTACAAAAGAACATTTGTGCCATTAAATATTAATGAGCATAATGCACAGGATAAAATAATTTATTGCAGGTGTTATAAAGAAAACTTCCCCTCAGAGCAATTGCAAAATGTGTTTGCAAAAGCTTTTAAACTTATTTTTTTAAACCACAGTCATTTGTCAAGGACTACATGATTGCCATCATCAGGCTTCTCCTTGGTCTGGACACCACGCCTGGTTCTGGGTACCTATGTGCTGTATGTGGAAATTTACTTTTGCATCTTACCAAGTGATTTGTGCATTTTAGTAATTTCATCTGTGATGTGCAGCAACTTTATCGTCAATCTCTCACTTCAGATGAAGATCACAGAGGAGGACCTGTGGATCAGGACCTACGGCAGACTCTTCCAGAAACTTTGCTCCTCCAGCGCTGAGATTCCCATCGGGATCTACCGGACCGAGTCGCATATGTTCTCAACCTCAGAGGCAAGTTCACTTTGATCAGATACTCAGTATCTGAGTCCTGGTCTTGGATTTGGTGTCAGCTTTTGCCTGTGGTTTGAATTCAGCTACCATCTATTAATCATTCCCTCCTTTAGTTTTTGCTTGAGTCCTTCTCCTTTGATACTCTTGCTTATTCTTCAGCTTGTATGTCCTATTCCCTAAATTGCCTTTCCTTTGTTTGAGGCTGCACATTTACCATTCATTTCTTAATACAGATACATTCCAGCTGACAGAAATTCATGTCAAGCAATGAAATTAGATTTATATTTTTGACTGACTCTCACATACTGCTATTAATACAGTTATAAATAAATAAAATATTAAATACAGCATATGTAAGCTTCCATATGCTGATGTTTAAGGCTTCGAACATTTGTTTGCTCTGAATGCCCTCATCTTTCATTGCATCTCTTTTTGTTTGGATGTTTGTCTGTCCTTGTATTCCAGTGCAGGGACAGTAATGCACAGGTAAGGTCCAAACAGGCTTGATTCTGTTTATTACGTCAGCTGACTCCTTTTTGCTTAAAGCAGGCAAAGTAAAAAAAATAAAAAATACCTTACTGGTATTTTTTTTTTTTAATATCAAAAGTTTGTTTGCTTCTTATTCTTATAGTGCACGCTTTCCTCACAGAATCCAGCATTCACATTTCCATCTTACCATTCCAGTCTCAGGTGTCCATCAACGTGGAGCAGGGTGAGGAGCACCGTGATCGTGGAGGATCCTGGAAGGAGAAGACGGGCTACAGAAACTCCACCACGAGTGACCAATCGGAGCACCCGCTGCTAAGGAAGAAGAGCATGCAGTGGGCTCGGCGGCTGAGCAGGAAGAACGTCAAACCGTCGACCAGAGCGGAGCGCATCTCACAGCAGAGACTGAATCTGTATCGGCGCTCCGAGCGACAGGAGCTGTCCGAGCTGGTCAAGAATCGCATGAAGCACCTGGGCCTCCCCACTGTGGGATACGGTGAGTGGAACAGCTGATGTTATGATATATGAGGATATATTGATGCTTTAGGTTGAAAGATATTACTCAGTATAGCTTATTGTATAGGACTAGATACAGTTCAGCTGCTCTAATCAGTTATTTTAATTAATGATTGTATTTCTTTGTATTTAATTTGTAAATATTAGTCATAATGTCCCAGAAAATGAATAATAATGCTAATTATAATGTTTGTTGCAGATTGGAGTCTCAGTTCTGTAAACATGACTTTGAGGTCACAGAAGCTTTGGATGCAGAAATCCTGTAACTGGTTGAGTTAAATCGCAGTGAGTGAAGCCTAAGAAAAGTCAAAGAAGGAAACCTTTAGTTCAGAAGTCACAGACATTCAAGTCCACACAGCATAGTAGTGTGAATCCAGCTATAAAGATCTGATTAAAGTCATATAAACTGAAAGCCCAATTTCTGAGAGAGGGTTTTTTGAAGGGTGCGGTATGTAAGCATCTTATTCTAAAAGGATGCTACTAGCCAGCTAACCCTGTCCATCTCGTCTCCCAGTTTCTGCTAGCTGCTCAGGTGTGGTGGTTCTTGATGTCATTAAGTGGCTGCTCATAGTCCTTGTTGCTAAGAACTGGGGGACCTGAACCCTGTGGATAACTGATTTATGATGTTGCCACAAAAGCACCCTGGCTATTTGGCACAAGAGACTAATCAGGCCAGGCCTGTGCTCTTATTATTCAAAATATTTATAGCCCCCTGAGAACCAGCCTATTCATTTATGTCCTCTGTAATGGATGTTTGTTTTGGCGTCTATATCTTTTGACTTATTTGAGCTACTTACGACGCTTTTTCTAGTAGTGAAAATGTTGAAAATGTCACCCCAGATGGATCTCTTTAGGCTGCTTGTTTTTTAATGATCCAAAAACCAAAGATTATACTACAGAGAATTTTAGAAGCTGGGACAGGCTAAAGATTTTATTTTTGTATTGTTCCTGAACACTGTAATCTGCTCAGATCAAGAATAGCATGTGACTGATTTCATGCCACAGGCAGTTACACATACAGTGCCTTTGTTATCACTGCCTTATGTGAGGAACTCCCATGAGTTCCTTGATTAAACACGGGTACCATTACTACATACAGCTGCAGAATGAGTTCTTGCATTTGTTTGAGAACACTTGTTGCCTTTCCTCAGTTGCCTACTCTGTTACCACCTGTTGGTTTTACTGGGCTTTGCTCTGATGCGTAATAATAATGATATTGACCATCTCAAAGTCTCAAAGTCACATATCTATGCACCACCACAAATTTCATTGTCACTGTGTTATCAGTTTAAATCGAGATATAATAAACTGGCCCTGTTAGCCTTAATAAGATTGCACGTACTGAATCAATGGGCCGTAGCATCAGCTGCAAAAGTACTTTCTGAGCCTGGTGGTGAAGTATATTCATGAGCTTAAATTTTAGAAGCAAGGACACTCTAGAGTCTGATAAGTTCAGGTTTCAGGATCAAGTTCATGAGATTCTTTTGCTTCACTAATTGATGCTTCTCTCAGCTGGTTAAATTATTTCTGCAGTGCAAGCAGCTGTGTTTGAGAAAGTTATTTAACCCTCCGATCTGTATTCCAGTCATTTTTGTTTTCTTTTACCTCATCTCATTTCCCATGAACACATAGTAATGTGAGGCTTGTTAGTACAGATCATCGACATCGCACTGCATCGTCACTGACCTTCAGAAAACCTCATTTTCTCACATCACTTTCACACCCATCAAACTCCTCTTCCGTGTGTCATAACTCAGACGCACACCACCTCGCAGTCATGATCATACCATCATGTGGATGTGAACACATCACGCATGAGGATGCAGGAGCACGAACCTCGTCTCAGTTGCATTCAAGACTGCAATTACAGAGTGAAATTGCCTGCATTCTTTTCAGTTCACTTTTTCTTTCGTTTTTGCCTCCTCCCAGCTTCACGGCTCAAAACAAAAAAGCAGAATCATGCTCCAGATGTGTTGTAATGTGTCAATTAAATACGTTTCAGGAAGAACTCCTGAAGTTCAAGATCTTCTAAAGAACCATGAATGTCAGTGAGGATTTCTGCAGCAGGATGTGACAGATTAATAATTTGGAAGTGATTCTGTGCACACACTGATGCATGGCCTCTTTGCATTGCTCTCACACTTTTAAGAGTTTTTTTGATTGTTGTTTTCTTTTTTTTGAATCTGCAGATGCTTTTGCTGCCTGCCTGATATTTTTTTTGTTTCTTGTTCTTGTTTTTTTTTTTAACCTCCTTTCTCTGCCTCTTCTGTCTTCCTTCCCCTTTTGGCTTGTAGAGGATGTTTCTAATCTCACTGCGAGCGATGTCATGAATCGAGTAAATCTAGGATATTTGCAAGGTAATTTGTGTGCTGTTTATAACTCATTTGCAACATGTGAGTGATTACGTCCACCTTGTGGAGAAAGGAATTTGTCCTTTCGCCAGCATCCAATGAAGAATAGCATTTGCCCACCAAAAAGAATGCTTAACTGTAGATGTTATCTTATCTCTTTAGTTATATAATCTGTTTTATTTGACGTATAACTTGAGTACAAATGAATACATTAGGACGTTGAAGTTAACAGTGACTGCCGTTGCTTAGAGTTGCAGGCCATTTCAGAGCACCCGTATTCAGAGGGGACCAGGCTGTCAGGTTAGCTGGTTGATCACAGTACTGCAACTTTACTGCATGAGTGTGAGTGTGCGTGTGTTTTTTATGTGAGTGTGTCCCCTGCCAGAGTCAGCAGTAGGTCAGCAGCAAGTCTCTCACTCTACTCTCTCCCTCTCTTTTTCGATCTCTATCTGGTCTTTCTGCACTGTGTTCCTGTGAGGTGACGTCCCAAATGGCTAGAGTACTGCAGGGCATCAGAGTATGGCTTAAAGAGTGGAGCGGAGTGCATTATGTCTGTGGATGGAAGGATAGATTGTATTCTATAAATGTATAAAAGACGACGAGTGTCGGAGGTGGTCTGATGTAGAAAGTAAACATGTTGGAGGAAGCGGGGCTCTTTTCCTCCTCCATGTCTGTTACTTTCACATGTCAGTGCACCTCAGAGTGTATTAACTTTATGCCATGGCCACTTCCCCAAAGAAGTCAAGTTTGAGCTGATTGTAGTCAGTTTGAGCTCTTTTTACCTCTCAGCGTTTTTGCTCTGGTAATATATCTTGTGGTTCTGTACTCCTGCACACTGGAGTGCTCTCAATTTTATTTAAAGAGCAACTTAACATTCACCAAAAATATTGCTTTTTTTAGCGACTTCCAGTGGTTTAACTTCTCGCTTTAGTGTAGTTATGGAAAATGTGCACGCCAAGAGCACTGTGTGGAAAGAATAAATATAGAGGGAGGAAATAAAAATCAGAATATAAAGGCGGGTGATACTGAAAGACTGCAACACTCTGCTGGCAGGGTGGAACAAAATTATTCCAAAGATATTTTCCTTCACTGCCGTAACAGTGAAAGTCTTACAGCGGTGTTCGATTGGGTTGAGTTCTGGTGACTGTAAGGATGATAACATATGTTTCACACACAGACTCGCTATAATGTGGACATTATGCTAGTGGCTCTTAAAAGCAAAGCCAGCAAGGATGTGTCATCTCAGTATTAGCAGGGGGCAACTCCTCTGGCTCCAGAAAGAAATCTGATTGTAGAAGTCTGTAGGAAATGACCCAAGTGCTCTCTGGTGACTTCAGAAAATGCTTTTCTAATGAGTTTACAGTCGTAATCGATGGTTCCAAGTCTTATTTAACTCAGCACATGTAAATTATGGCCCCCATTAGAGCCTGAAAGGGCAATAAAACCAGGGTATGCTTTCAGACAGGCCTGCCTCATGATTGGAAAATCTCTTTTGAATGTGGAGCGTCCTTTAGTTTCTAATTTTATTTTTAATACACAGTCTGTGGATTGACAACATTTTCATACTTATAAAAGTGCTTTGTGGTCATCTTGTTTGAGGCCAGCTTTTGAACCATAAAGATAAAGGTGCTCCCTCAGAACAAATGATAACGCACGGCATAAAAGAGGATCGAACAGGATTCGGTTCTTTTCCTGTAATTTGTTTCACACGTTTGAGCTAAAAATCGAAGGTTTCTAAATTAGAACAAGACCAATCTGTAGTTATTTTAGTGCCACAATAACTAAATGACTACATCCTAAATTGCTACATTAAAAACTAGGATTTTGATTAATGGGAAAAAACACTGACCCTAATAAATGGGAATAATAGGAACGCAAGCAAAAAGAGACCAACTTAAACGCTGACCAGTCCAGAATCATGTTTCCAGAGTTGGATAATTACCAGTGTCAGTATATTAAATATAATATTTAAATATTCACACTTCCGTAGCATGAATAAGGCAGGGGTCTAGATCATCTTTATTTGTTGCTTTGGGGGATTTTAAGCTGTTGATTCCAAATTAGTAGCATTAATAGGAGCAAAACTGTTTAAAAAAAGTATACCCTCTAACATGAGCAAAAGTAAGCATTGTTATAACTATAGTTATGCTGGATTACAGAGCCACAACAATAAATCCTTTGCTTTTCTTCAGCTGGTTACCAATTATATATCTGCCGCCATGGTATAACCCATATTTAATACACTGAGTAGTCTGCAGTAACGATGTGTGGATGAAGGGCGAACAGAGAATTACCGTAACTGTAAAGTGTACCTGAATAGATGAATAGATGAAGCAGCAGGTTGACCTCTTCCACTCTCACACTCCCAATGTGCTTTGCTTCACTCTGTTTGGTTTGAGTCGCTCTGCGTTTGGTCCAGTCTGACGGATGCTGGAGCATGTTCCTCTCTGTCTGTGTGTATGTCACATGTCAGTCGGGGGGAGGCTGGGTTGTGGTGGTGGTTGGGGGGGGGTGGGAGGCTGAGTGTCGTCAGTTAGCATGGCAACCTGCCGCCTTAGCAGCCTGTTGGTCCCGTGTGGAATGCGCAGGACGTAAAAGGAATGCGACTTAGATCGATCTGTTGCGTAGCTGGGGACGCTGTCTGCATGCTGGCTCCGTTCTGAAGCTGCGCATGGGGTGCCATTTCAGTCAGCAGGCAGCATGTGGGCCTCCCCTTATTCCACAAAGTGCCCTGTCAGTAACGGTTAGACCTTCTCTCTCTTTCACCCCGCCTGGCTTTATAAAGGGCCACAAGCAGGTGGGTTTGTCACGGAGACACACGTGCCCTCCTTTTCCTTCCTCCGCCCATCACACGACACAAGTAGGAGACACTGCCGGAGTGCAATCACCACACATGCATGCAGACATGATTAACACACACACACACACACACACATAATATGACTCATCTGGAAAAATAAAGGTTAAACTCTCATAGGTTTCCTCTCATAAAATCTAAACTCTTCATAGTGCAGAACAATTTCCTTGGCCTAACTGTGTTGTTGAAGCAATAAAAGATGTTTGTTACAACTGTTAATGTTTTTAGTGTTTATAACAGGATGTAAAGGACTGAATGGGGGAATTTAGCAATTTATGAGTATCTTTAAGTGGTTGATTTGAAAACGAATTAAAATGCTTTTCAAATAAAAATAATAAGATTTTCTAAATCAGTTTAATATTTTGTGAAATATTAAATTTTCTAACAGTAATTTATAATCACATGGTTGATTTATTGTTCAATTAGCTTGTTGCAGACTGGAAGAATTGTTTAACTATTAAAGTGAATCCGTCCTCGTCCCCAGTTGTCAACGTCTGGTACTTCCCCTGCAGTACTCATCAGAATCTAATCAAACTTGCACACACTGATCGCTTAATGGGTCCTCACCCAAACTGTGATCAAGGTTGAGGTAACATTGGTCGTTTTACGTGCAGCAACCTGTGAATTGTTATGAATCTTGAGCCTACGTCATTTACATCCTGGTTAAGGAACTAGTTAAAGGTAGAGAATATATGCAGGATTGATTTCTTCTACAAGAAATTGGTGAATATGGCAAACTGGACTCTAAAGGCTTTCAAAACTCTTTTGCTAGTCAAATTTTATTATACATCTTTAAAATATACAAACCATAAGAACTTTGAATACTGTGTAAAATGTTTAAAAAAGGAAGAACTGAATGATGAGCCCAGATCAGTCACCCATTGAAAACATTTTGCATTAATGATAAAGAAATAGAATAAAAGACATCCTGTATAAATTGATTATGTGAAAACATTTACATTTAAAAACTGCGACTGTCCTCCACTCACAGAGTTTGTATAAGTGTGGTAAAGCTGCCCCTGCTCCAGCTATTTAAAATGACCGTGTAAAAATGTCAGATTCTGGAGTTTGTATGTTCTTTTTTCTAATCCCATTTAAATACAGGCTTTACATTACTTAATGACAGGCTTTATTCATGCTAAATGTGTTTAATAAGATCATTTGTTTCCTCATATTAAGATTTAAATGATCATTAGCAGTTGTAACAAGGAACCCTCAAATTATTCCCGCAGTTATTTGCCTCCGATTTTTTGCACCACTTGCTCGTTAAGTTTTACTTTACTTTTGTCCTGACTGAAAGGCTGAAAACAAGGCAGTGTCATATTTTAAATGGATAAAAGGCTCATTTCCTGGTTGATGTTCTGTATAATGGAGGGGGACGAGAGAGGGCTCCAGAGCAGCACTGAAGGCCATCTCTGTCTGTTTCTACAGATGAGATGAACGACCACCAGAACACGCTGTCCTACGTCCTCATCAATCCTCCTCCTGACACCATGCTGGAGCTCAACGACATTGTGTAAGGACCTCTCTCTTTTATCCTCTACACTTTACTTTGTTAACACCTTTGTGTTTTATCTGTGTGTTGTTAGTTACAGTCAGACTAAATTACAATCTAAACCATTATGTTTTTTAGACTGGTCAGCCAACACTAATGGTACTTAAATGTAAATTAAACTGAGTAATAAATTACTGAATAGTTGACATGTGGAGCTCAGCTATGATATACACAAATCAAAATCTTATATATTGTTATTAAAGCCTGGAAATTATAATATGGTATCCATCCTCATATGTCAAAGCATTAACCAATATTAAATATCACCTTATTACCACTTACTGCCACAAGTCATAATATAAATATTAGAATATAAATATATTAAAATATTAGGGGTGCAACGATACACAAAATTCACGGTTCGGTTCGGTTCGATACTTTGGTGTCACGGTTCGATATTTTTTTGATACAAAAAAAATGTTCATGCCTTTTTAATTTGTCATTTATTAAAATTAGAAATATATATTTTAACTCAAAAGTACAGTTTTTAAATTTAATGAAACAAAAGTAATTTAAAAAATAAATCTGATTGAGGAATCACTCATCTTTGGAAAAGAGAGTTTATTACAGAGAAATGGCTCTTTCCAAAATAAAAGCTATACTATACGCTTCTTCTGGGCTATATTCTCAGCAGCATATTGTAGCGGGTCAGGGCTGTTCGGGTTCTGTTTGTACAGTTATGTTTTGTTTATGTTGCCATAGTGACGGGTGACGCCCTCTCGCTGCGCCGGTGTGTCCTTCCGGGGTCAGAGGGCGCCCTGTGTGTTGTTCTTGTTGTTGCTGTGCGGTTGCCGCGTTGAGCAGTTAGCTAGCGGCAGTGTTCTTCTGCAGATGTCAATAAACGGCTGTGCTCCCTGGCTAGCTCACGGGAAGCAAGACCAAACGACACCTCCGTCTCCTCCTTGTCTGAGCTCGCCACATTGGTGTCAGAAGTGGGATGATGGTGGCACCCCATGTTCTGACCCGAGTGACTTTTCCCCCGCCGGTCGTGACCGGCCGGTGCGCCAAAAGAAGGCACCTGGACATTTGCAAAGTGAAAGCAAAAAACAAGCGCAAATTCAAACGCGATTTCAATATGTCACATATTGACAGTGGCTCACCGATGCCAATGACATAATTACCCAGCTACATTTCCGAAAGAATGCAAAAGCATTGACATATATTTTTCTTCCTACAATAGCCCGACGGGCAGGGCAGAGATAGCCCGACTGGAAAAATCGCTAGCCCCCATCGGGCTAGCGATTTTGCAAGCCCTGTGTTACAGGCATGGCCCTTTAAGGATGAAGCCTGATGGGAAATGTATTCGGGATGTGTGTAGCGGGACTGCCTGGTGTGTGTGTGTGTGTGTGTGTGTGAAGAGAGAGAGCGGAGAAGGGGAAAAAGTAACGGTTAGCTACAGAAGAGACGAAAAGAAAATAAATAAAAGGAATATAATAACTCCCTCGACAGCCAGAGTTGTGTCGGCGATGCTCGCTGTGAGTAAACTGTTTCAGCCCACTGTACGCGGTGTTCGTGCCTTAGAGAAGAAATAAAGTTCGGTGAAGCAGTTTCCTACGCCTCCTTCGATCTTTTTGCTAGCGGAGTTGACCTGTATAGTAAGCTGTTGCCGGCTACGAGTCAGTTACGGAACCTTCAAGTAACTGCCAGAGGTTTCCTTACTACGGTTCGGGGCCGCGGATCTGGCGCGGTAACACCTGTATCTGATTGAGGAATCACTCATCTTTGGAAAAGAGAGTTTATTACAGAGAAATGGCTCTTTCCAAAATAAAAGCTATAATATACGCTTCTTCTGGGCTATATTCTCAGCAGCATATTGTAGCGGGTCAGGGCTGTTCGGGGTTCTGTTTGTACAGTTATGTTTTGTTTATGTTGCCATAGTGACGGGTGACGCCCTCTCGCTGCGCCGGTGTGTCCTTCCGGGGTCAGAGGGCGCCTTGTGTGTTGTTCTTGTTGTTGTTGCTGTGCGGTTGCGGCGCTGAGCAGTTAGCTAGCGGCAGTGTTCTTCTGCAGATGTCAATAAACGGCTGTGCTCCCTGGCTAGCTCACGGGAAGCAAGACCAAACGACACCTCCGTCTCCTCCTTGTCTGAGCTCGCCACATTGGTGTCAGAAGTGGGATGATGGTGGCACCCCATGTTCTGACCCGAGTGACTTTTCCCCCGCCGGTCGTGACCGGCCGGTGCGCCAAAAGAAGGCACCTGGACATTTGCAGGACTTTGTGTGGGGTAATGGGGTCGTCGGGGACGACTGACCCCTTAGGTGGGGGCTATGTAGGGGGTCAGGGCTGTTCGGGGTTCTGTTTGTACAGTTATGTTTTGTTTATGTTGCCATAGTGACGGGTGACGCCTTCTCGCTGCGACGGTGTGTCCTTCCGGGGTCAGAGGGCGCTCTGTGTGTTGTTGTTGCTGTGCGGTTGCGGCGCTGAGCAGTTAGCTAGCGGCAGTGTTCTTCTGCAGATGTCAATAAACGGCTGTGCTCCCTGGCTAGCTCACGGGAAGCAAGACCAAACGACACCTCCGTCTCCTCCTTGTCTGAGCTCGCCACATTGGTGTCAGAAGTGGGATGATGGTGGCACCCCATGTTCTGACCCGAGTGACTTTTCCCCCGCCGGTCGTGACCGGCCGGTGCGCCAAAAGAAGGCACCTGGACATTTGCAGGACTTTGTGTGGGGTAATGGGGTCGTCGGGGACGACTGACCCCTTAGGTGGGGGCTATGTAGCGGGTCAGGGCTGTTCGGGGTTCTGTTTGTACAGTTATGTTTTGTTTATGTTGCCATAGTGACGGGTGACGCCTTCTCGCTGCGACGGTGTGTCCTTCCGGGGTCAGAGGGCGCTCTGTGTGTTGTTGTTGCTGTGCGGTTGCGGCGCTGAGCAGTTAGCTAGCGGCAGTGTTCTTCTGCAGATGTCAATAAACGGCTGTGCTCCCTGGCTAGCTCACGGGAAGCAAGACCAAACGATACCTCCGTCTCCTCCTTGTCTGAGCTCGCCACAATATTAAACATATCAGGTCCCCATAAGGAGAATCATGTGCTAACGGCTGTCTAAATGACTCGGGTAAAGTTTGTAGCATGCATGCTTGTTGTTTTTGTCTGCTTCCACTTGTCTTTGCACTAGGATGATGTCGGTGTAAATGTGCAGTCATATTCGTTGTGTTCCCACTAGTGCTGTCAGCATTAATCTCCTTGAAATGACGTTAACGCCACAACATGGCAAATCTCCGTTAACGAGCTACCCCTGCATGGGGCTAGACGGCCAACACGTTAACGAGCTAACTGCGCTAACACACTAGTTCCCACCCATGTAATTGAGCATTGCGTGGCACATCCAACATACTGTTTTACTTTAGTCCATGACGCGCTTAGCTTCAGGGTCATACGTCACATGAAAACCAAAATAATTCCAAAAGCCAGATCTGAATGAGGGTGGGGGAGGTTCAATTTGCCATGTTGCAAGGAGAGCTTAACTTCTGTCTCGCTAACTTGCCCTGCGCTCTTCCTTCTGACAATGCTGTCTGTGTTGAACGCTCAGTGGATCTGCGCTGACAGTGCAGCCTAGGCGGAGTAGTCGAACGCAGATTCACTGAGCGCTCAACACAGACAGCATCGTCAGAAGGAAAGTTGATAAAATAAATTACAAATTTTGTATTGTTCATACATATGCGTACCGAACCGAAAGCACTGTATCGAACGGTTCAATATCGATACGAGTATCGTTGCACCCCTATAAAATATATAGTATCAGAATACAAATATATTGTAATGCACAGATATTGCAATTTTATTGCTAGTAGGTTATTATTTTGTAACCAGCACATTGTTTTACTATATTTACCCCGGGTTTCTTGAATGTTATTACCCATCCATCCATCCATCTTCTTCCTCTTAACTGGGGCCGGGTAGTGGGGGCAGCAGCCTAAGCACAGAAGCCCAGACCTTCCTCTCCCCAGCCACCACCTCCTCCAGCTTGTCCGGGGGAACACCAAGGCGTTCCCAGGCCAGCTGAGAGATATAATCTCTCCAGCGTGTCCTGGGTCTGCCCCGGGGCCTCCTCCCAGTGGGACATGCCCGGGACACCTCACCAAGGAGGCATCCTTATCAAATCCCCAAACCACCTCAGCTGGCTCCTTTCGATGTGGAGGAGCAGCAGCTCAATCTGACCCCTCCTGGATGGCCGAACTTCTTACCCTGTCTCTAAGGGAGAGGCCAGCCACCCTTCGGAGGAAGCCCATTTCTTTCGCTTGTAACCGCAGTTTCGTTCTTTCGGTCACTACCCACAGCTTGTGACCATAGGTGATTGTAGGGACGTAGATCAACTGGTAAATTGAGGGCTTTGCTTTTACACTCAGCTCTCTCTTCACCACAACAGACCGGTGCAGCGTCTACATCACTGCAGCTGCAGCACCAAACCGTCTGTAGATCTCCCGCTCCTTTCTCCCGTCAGTCGTGAACAAGATCCCAAGATACTTAAACTCCTCCACTTGTTGTTACCCAATAACATAATTTCAATGTAATATCACTCAGCTATAACAACTATTGATACAAAATTATTATTTGGATACACTTACAACTTCAGTGGGGTAATTAAAAGGGAATGTTACTATGTTATTACTGAGCTGTAACAAATTGTTACTTTGTTATCTGATCTGGGGGAAAAGGACAAATTATAAGTTTATTCAACTTAGTATTTACAGTCATCCTGTATATCCAGACATGCAGCTTGCAAACAGCTACAAACAATGACTTCACACTGTTTCGTAAATATATCTTTTGCAGGAGAACTGCAGGAAAAGTCTGGTATTATGTGAAATATTCCATTTATAACACCTTTCATGTAAACTCCAGCTGTGTCGCAAAGCGTCACCCTTTTTGATGTGTGAATCGATGCCTGCAGCACACGCGCACAGGTAACGGTTAACACCTCGAGCAGAGAACCAGCAGGGTGTGTGGATCTTAACAGGCGGTGATATAACTGGCATGTTAACTGGCTAACACTAAAAAGTATAGCTATTCTGAAACAGTCAACAACGTAACACGAATATTAATTAATACGAGGCATCAGTAAAGTTCCTTAATAATACTGGTGTCACCTTGTTAAGCGTGACTGCTTCAGAATTATTTCTAGCCTCATAAGAAAGGCAAGTAAAAAATGGCTGAAATGAAGTCTAGTTGTTATTTAACTTGCAAAGGCTTAACTTCAAACTGCGCACTGAACTTCCACTTTTGAAGCCTCGCCGCCACAGACTCCAGGGTCGAGCTTATGTAATTATAATGAGCAGCCAGAAGGGACAGCTGGCAAATCATTCTGCTTTTGAGTAATGCACCAATCAGACACAACATTATAACCACTGACAGGCGAAGGGAATTGCATATCGCTACAGTGCCACCTGTTAGGGTTGAGATATATTTGGCAGCAAGTGAACTGTCAGCTGTTTTTGGCAATGTGGATCTGAGGGACTGACATGATCCAGCTTGAGGTGGCTATATGACTGTGTCACAGCCTGTGAACATGGTGGGTCTTACTGGGCTACATTATTAAAAAGTTCAGTGCAGGCCGTGACAGAAAGAGGGCAGGCTGTTGCCACACTACAGAGCTGGTCATGTCGACCCCTGTCCACAGGGGAGGCATTGGAAGAAGGCGGCCTGGCCCCATGAGTAATGTTATCAGAAAAAGCAAAAGGATTTACTGTTTAAAAAGGCAGCCTGAATGAAGCAAGTCCTTGCATTTATGTGGGTGTTACTTCAACCTCTGCCTAAACATAGTTGCAGACCATTTGTATCTGCTGATCGTAGCGGGCTCTTTGAAACAGCTACAAATATTATATGAAGGACCCTGGTTTTAAAGAAGCTGTGTGCACACAATACCTAATGTTAATGTTGGAGCTGATTGGTGTAGTTAATAATTTAACTGTTAGAACCAAACTAGGATTTTAAAGTTTCAATTAATTTGCACTCATCCATACTACAAGTTAATACACTACCCTGTAACTGTCCACTGATTGAGATCATGACAGTGCTTTAATAATAGAACTGTTCCAGTATTTAAGATCTCATCTGTTATTTATTTGAGATCTCTCTATATTTTTTGTTTCATAGACCTTTATTATATTGTTTTCAACTTGATAGTAACTAAGTAAATCACCTGGTAATAATAATTAAATTGTTGCTACTGTAGACAGTAGTATAAAAAATACAACATGTGTTTGATCACGCCAGATGTCCTTCCTGACAGAAACACCAGCTGATTCCTGTCATCTCCTGGGATAAAACCAGGGCTCATTCTCTTGTTAGGTAAATGTGTAAACCATTACACTGTGGAGCCACTCTGGAGACTCAGTAAGAAAGGAAGGTGAACAGTGCAAACCTCTTGAGTAATATTTAGCAAGTACATGGTTGGAAAGTTACTCTCACAGTAAGTTTTAGACTAATTAACAGCTTAATTTAGTGATAATGCTCAACTTTCCTAGAGGTGAAACCCCCGGCTGCCATATTTAAATGCCAGATGTTTACATGTAAGTACTCGTTTGGGAGTCCAAGTCTGTAACTGCTCCATGCTGGCAGATAATGTCAGTTTTTGTCTTTGCAGGTATATAATCCGCTCAGACCCACTGGCGCACGTGCCGGAGGACTCGCAGGTGGGACCGGCTCGTTGTAGCAGGAACCAGCAAGACTTTGGCACAGAGACCAGAGATGAGACTCACCTCTGAAACCCACCCACGCCCCCAGAGTCCTCTACACACCCTGACCCTTAACCTCTGAAAGCCGGCCTGGGCCCACTGAGCTAGTTTGTCTCACACAGATAAAGGCTCCTATCGGGCCGAGATCAGCTGTCCATAGTGAATGTGCATTAAGTGCGTCTCAGCTCGAGACCAGAAACGATCAACATCTTAAAAATTCACCCCTGAGAGATCTCCTGTTTCCCTACCGAGCTGCTATAGAAAGATGCATGAAGAGTGCCTCGTCATCACCTGCCATTCAAACACACGCAAACACACATCACCCACGAAAACAATCTGAAACTGAGAACCCTCCTCCGAAAAAAAAGGACGGCGAGAGTAGAGCTTAAACAGAATATCTTCACCGTCACTTCGTTCACCAAGCAGTGCGGTTGACCTCATACCATGACCTCCTCTGTGCTTGTTTCTACCTGAATTTACAAAAGAACAGAAACCTGGGGCAACTACACCCTCCTTCACATCTAAACGATCATGTCATCTAAAGACGAGGGTAAATGCTTTGAATTTCTTCTTTTTTAGGCATTTAACCTAAAATTACACTACCTGTGCACTTCTCTTTACTTATTTATTTTAGCTTAATTCAAATTTTAAAACTTTGTTAGACAGGTTTTTTATTTACTTACAAGCACAACCTTTTTTTCTGTAAATATACACACTGCCGTGCTACTTTTATCAGCCAGGTTTGCGGTATATTTCTGGAAATGACTTTGTTGTGATCATTGCTAGAAAGTACATTTATTCCTAATTTATTTCATTAAGTTTTCCAAGTCATGTCTGCTCTACTGTATGTGCCATTCTGTTTACACTATTGCTTTGTGAATATCGTTGAATTATTTATAACTTTTGTGCCATTCTGCATCTTTTTAGTATGGAGCCTGTCAGCAGCAGTACAGGTGGAAATAAAACGTTCGTTATTCCTTGTTTTACTGCAGTGGGTGCACAAAATGTTAATTCATGTTCTTAAAGAAAATGCAGAAGTGCCAAAATCTGCAGTTTCGTAGGTCATCTCCATCAGTGAGTCAGTCCCCATAGACTTGCATGCCTGTCGGGGTTTCCCAACGTCAGCTATGAAATGTACATATTTAAAGCCTTTAATAATCAGGGTGTGACAGTACTCAACAATTAGTTGCTGAACTGAACTACAATGTTTGTGCTGCTGGTGCCATTTAAAGCATTTCTGACGTAATATTATTTGACATAAAAATATATATGGCCTGCTGTGCAGCTGATTGTACAGTCTGACAATTTTGTGCTTAAATTTTGGTGTACCTAATTTTTTTTTATTAGTAAGTAACTTATCAGTACTAATCAGAAGTTATTTTAGTTTCGACTTTCAGCCCTACGGTTTATGGACCCAGCTTGCTAACCAAGCTAGCTGCAGAACATCCTCCCAATAAGAGCTAAACATAGTGAGCTTGGCCCTGCACAGTGCTTGTTATCACAGCAGCACTATCCTTCTTATCACATGCTCATTATTTAGGAAAAGTCTGTAGGCTAGTTTTTTAATATACGCACACAAATTACATCTCATGTCAGATCACATTTTGTGCATTCAGTTTAGTAAAACATGGCATCCCCGCCGCCGCCTGCCAACGACAAGCTCTGTACATCTGTGACATCAGTGTTTATTATTACAGGAGCTGACCCAAACATCTGCAGCAGCAAAAGGAAAACTGTTCATCAAAAAAAGGAACAATTTTCTAAATTTAGCATTTAGAAACTAATGTTAACAACACAAGCCTTTTTGCTGCTGTACTTATTACAACTCAGTATTTATCTGAAGTATTATAAGCTGCATTTTTAATTTTATATTTAAGTGCTATTTATCGTTGAATAGGATAGAATGAGAAAATTCTTTTTTTTTCTGGACTACTAGTTTTAACAAGTTAATTTTTAACTGTCAATTGTCTCCGTCACTCAGTACATATCATGGTCACTTTGTAAGGTACACCTGTTCAACTGCTTGTTAATGAAGATAACTGATCAGCCAATCACATGGTGAGAATAGAGTGCATTTAGGAATGGATGCCTGTTTGAGACAACCTACAATTCAAACCGTGCATCAGAATGGGGAAGAAAGGTGATTTAAGTGACGCGGGAACAGGGTAACCTACATCATTTGAAAATTCACGGTGAAAATCTTTGGATTATTGCGTACATAAAGATGCAAAATGTGACTACTTAGCTGTAGAATTTAGAGAGAGTATTTAGATTACCCAATTATCTAGCAAAATAAGATGCTCAATTAAAAAAATCACCACTTGCACTAAAATCAAATCATAAAATGTTTAAATGACTTTCAGTTATCAGTGCCACAATGGATCTGTTGTGGTAAAAATTGGAGAATTGATATCTCTCTAACTGCTATTTCACTCGGTCACTTGAAAATAAAGATCCTCATCTTTTGCTAAATGCTATCAGATGCATCATCGTTAACTGTAATTAATATCAACAGCAGTCAGGCTCCAGTGTTTTCAACTTGAATTCATTTGATTGTTGTCGGGGTTTTTTTGTTTGTTTGGTTTTTGTTTTTATGATCATATCTGGTGATGAGTTGCAGTGCGACCGGTAGCAGAATAGTTTTGCACAGATATCGACAGGCACAGTCAAGTCTGTTTCTATCCTGTAAATTTACTGTATTTCCAAATTTATTTTGGAACGAGCTGAAAAGCAAAATGCGCTCCTTTCTGAACCGTACGGGCACATTGTGTATGAAACAATATTTAATCTTGATTTATCTTCTTTCAGCTGTACATTTGGTTTGCTCAGTGTATATAAAACCTTAATGTACTCATTGTTTGCCAGTTTGTTATTTTGTGTGACGAAACGTGAAACTGTTGGACTTGAACTATTTTTGCACTATGCTCTACGGGAATGCGTAGAGCATAACAGCACCCCTTTAATATGAATCTGCAGAACACGGCGGACAGTATTCAACCGTTCCCATGAAGCAGAAAAAAGCGTGATGTGCAGTAAATTATCATGCATCTGTTGGTTTGGTTTACCCTGTGAATGTTTACAAAACTTGATTCGATACTTAATTTTTCATTTGTCAAAGAAATATCCAGTGACGATTTGAGAAATCAAAGTGTTTTCTCTCACTGAGATGTGCCATTTTTTCCCTTGTTTGTTCTGAAGAAAATATAGGATAGGCTTTTTCATGCTTATTACTGTAGGCATATTTGTTCCGCTGAAATGTACTGTTGATCTTTGTTCATTGGCCCCTCTGAAGTGTCAGTTTACAGGGCAGGGAGGTGAGGAGTGAAAGCGTGAGTGACTGCGATGGAGGATGCAATCAGTGTGCTGATATACTCGCGTAACATCTTCCTAGGTCCTCACTTGTGACAAATCCGAACACTCTAGAAAGGGTTCACTTCACATCTCCTACTGTCCACACTTACAATACCACACGGGGCATGTTAACACGAAAAAAAGAAGCATGTTTTGATATACAGGCTTGCCAAGAACAAGACATTTTGTACGTTGACAGGGACATTTACCGGTAGTCCAATGTCTAGAGAAACCCATAATCGAGTCAACTGCTTGCAAGCTGGAGTCATTATTTGATACTGTGTATTTATATGAATGGAACATGCATGTTGTCTCTGTGTTAACAAAAGCCTACTATATGTATTCTGTTTACCTCCACTTTGTTTTTGAGTCATTGTCCAATTTTTGTACTATTTCTTATGAGAAGTGTTCTTCTCCACATTCATAATATGAACAAATAAATGCTGCATGCAGCCAGAGCGGATGAACCTAACACAAACACGGATGTTTTATTTCATTTATGTGAGGAATGCGGGGATAATGACATATATTTTGTGCCGTATATAGATATGACCCCACCTATATAGGTGGCTGGTATGTTATGTGTGTGAGCTAAAAGACTCTTCTGATGTGTGCCGAGAGTTACCAAACAAAACTTATTTTGTTAACATCTTTTTTTTCGTCAAAACAAAATATGTTGCTAGCTCAAATTAAATATTTTTTCTTTTGCTCTTTTATTTACATTTCCATATTTGTACACATTCAGCAATAAAGTAAGCGATGAAAATTAGCTTCACCCTAAAACGTCTTTATTATTATTATGTATCACATTATAAGTGACACTATCATTTTTTTGGACAAAAAGTATGTATTAAATTAAAGTTGAAACAAGATATTGAAACCATAAACTCAGAAATTTAATAAATCAAGTGAGCAGGGCACACATTGCATAAAAGGAGAGCAAAGTAAAATACAGGGAGGAGAATATTTAAATCAGACATGCAAAATGATTTACTAACGATTGCAACATGCAATTTAGTGCTAATTGCACTGATATTTAACGCTGAAAAAAAGCATGTCTTATCCTTTGAGCTTGATATTGAAATTCACCTCAAAAAGCTTTTTTTTCCAACTCTAATCACAATTATGAGCACTCTTGGGTCTAGTTTAGAAAATCTGGCCTTTAAGTAGACTTCTATGCAATCTGATTTCAAGAGCTGCCCTCTGCTAGCCATTAGAAAGATTGCTGGGTTTTGGAAAATGGGCTAAATTCAGCCAGTCGTCATATTTAACACAAATGCATTAAGAGGCAGAGGCTGGACTGCACTGTGCCAATACAGCAAACTTTCAAGTTACACTTAGTGTAAGAATCAAGTGAGAATTTCATTTTACTTGAAGAGTGATTGGATAGCCATGATGATCTCCTCTGCCAGCTCTCTTCTAACGCCGTTGCTTGTTGGCATGTGTCTGCTTCCACCTCTGTCTGGTCCAACGGCCATTGTTCTGAACGACTTCATGCAGCAGGTTCATGAAGGCGTAGTCGTTCCCAGACAGCAGCGTTTCGTCATCAGGTGATGCACCACCAGAGGGAGCCTTTGAGCTGGACGCCCTGTTTTCTGCCCTCTGCCTGCTGTGCACAGCTCGTTTCGATTCCTTCCTCTGATTGTCCTCCTTGCTGCTCTTGATGTTGTTGTGTGCTGAGCTTTTTCCAGATGTCTGATGTCGATCCTGATGGAGGTTTTCCTGATTCGCATTTTGGTTTTGTGCAGTCGTTTGTGTCACAGTGGTAGTATCACCCACTGCCATCCCTTCTTTCTTCAGGTGTTCCTCTTCAATTGGTTTTAAGGACTGCGAGTGTCTCAGGTCCATGAGAGCCCCCATTTGATTTTTCATAGTTTCATCTTTCTCTTTGTCCCCATCAAAAGTGAAGGGATGGCCTCTATCATTTACAGTCTTCTTTATTTCATCTGAAAACTTCTTTGTTACATTTTGTCTCCAAACAGTCAAGTCATCACCATCCTCCTCATCTTCTGCTTTTCTTTTGCATCTTTCCTGCCACTGAGCTGCAGCGAGGGGCCAGGTAGAGATCCTCTTGATAATTTTGCTGCCTTTTGATCTTAGACCAAGACCTTCAACAGACTCTTCAACAGGAAGTGATTTGTTCTGGTCTGTGCCGATGCTCAGATAAGGTATCATGTCAGTGCTAACAGGAACACATTCAGGGTTTTCATCTAGATTTGTACCAGGATTGGCTGCTTTTTCATTCTCCTTGATCGCGTCTGTGGTGTTTGCGGGATTTTCTGTCTGAAATCCTCCTGCAGCTCCTGTGGCTTCAGTTTCATTCACCAGCTTCTGCTTTCCCTCAGCTGGGTTTTCAGTGACTTTTGCTTGAGCCTCTGTCTCAGTATGCAAAGTCACAGGATCCTTCCCAGATGCACAAAAAGGAGACATGAGGATTACAGCATTTGCTGACTTTGCTCTGATTCCAGTAAAGGATGTTATCCGAGCCATCTCTGCATCCTTATTCTCAGAGGATCTTAGAGAGTCATGACTTGATCTGCTTTCTTCTTCCAGCTGCTTTTTGTCTTCTCTCGAATGCCCGGGTGTCACACTTTTTTTGTTGTGTTTCCTTCGGTGTCGCACAGCCAGGAAACACACCACAAACAGCAGCACACAGAGGACCACTGTAGAGAGGGCCAGGTAAACAGAAAGACTATTTTAGCTACGTATGTATTTTCAATTCAATCAAACAGAAATATACAGTAGAAACATACCAATCACAGCAATGAGCGCACGGACAATGTTGGTATCTGACGGTGGTTGTGATGGAACTGGCCAAAGGAAAAAAAAAAAAAAAACAGCACAGATTTCATGCATTAGTATTTCAGAATTCTGATGACAAACATTTTGAGAAGAATCCAATGTACCTGTCACTCCAGCAGGTTCAGAAGCTGTTGTGGATGAGTTTGTGAGTTCGGCGTGGGGTGAGGCTTCTGTCCTTACCAGAGGTGACGTCTCATAAGATCCTGAGGAGAATAAGAAACAAACTAGAGAGTCCACAATGTTGTAAAATGCAGAATGTTTTCACTTCTTAAAAGCAGCAATTGTGCAAAATGTTTTAACAGTTATATACAGTTCAGGACCGCTGGGCTATGGTCAGATTAATCGTGTTACTCTGGCGCCATCTGCAGGTCAATAACTGACAGAGTTTCAGGATGACTCATACTAAGGGTGTGTGCAGATTTTCCCCAATGCGTTACGGTAGATTCTGTCAAACTGATATAAAATTATTTTTTCATAGCAAAATAATAGACAACAACATAAAACAAAACAAAAAAGTCTTAGGAATATTCGTAATCAGTGATTCAGAGCTATTCTGTGACACAGATTTGATGCTGTCAAAGTTAGAGACCCTCTCTTTGCCTTCCAAACTGCCTTAATTCTTCATCACAAAGATACAGTAAGGTGCTGGAAACATTACTCAGAGATTTTGGTTTATATTGAGATGATGACAAGACCAGATGACTGTGGAGGCTGTTTGAGTCGACATGTTCAAGAAACCAGTCTGAGATGATTTGAGCTTTGTGACATGACTGTCATGCTGCTATAGGAGGAGACATCAGAAGATGGTACATTAAGGGGTTCTACTCTATTTAAACAATGCTCAGTTGGTACTAAGCGGCAAGAGTGTGCCAAGAAAATATCCCCAACACCACTGTACAAGCAGCAGTGGCATGACTCATTGATACAAGGAAGGATGGATCCATGGTTTCATGTTTAGACCCTATCAATCAAATGCTGCAGCAGAAATCAAGATTTATCAGATCAAGCAAAATTTATGTTGGCCAATTTTGGAGAGCAGAATTGTAGCATCAGCTCCCTGTTCTTATTTGACACGAGAACCACCTGATGTGCTTTTCTGCTTCAAGATTTGATGCATTGTGCATTCAGAGATACTCTGACACAAAGAAACAGTCCATGTCTCCTTGCATAAATGCATTGAGTTGCTGCCATGTGATTGGCTGATTAGATATTTGTGTTAATAAGCAGTTGAGCATGTGTACCTAATAATGTGGTCAGTCAGTGGTATGAGTTGTGTGTGTGTGTGTGTGGGGGGGGGGGTTAAACAATAGAAACAAAAGACAGGAAAAGCCACATGTACCAGTGAGAGAGGAGCTTGTGGGTTTGGTTTTGAAAGAAGTTTCTGTCTTTGATGTTGGTCGTGAAGGAGTTTCCACTTTTACTGCAGGAAAAACAGAGACACTGATTGCTAATGTTTTAAAGAGATAAGAGTATTCTTGTCATAATGGTGAATTTCAAACAAAAAAAAGAAGCACATGTACCAGTGGATGCAGGGCTAGGTGTATGTACATAGATAGGCTTAGGGTGGATAGAGGTCTCTAATGATGAAACTGTCACTAGAGAGAACAGCCGAGACATAAATACGCACAAATTTAAAATGTAGAGAATTTCACATTTCTAATAAAAACTGGGAAACGGAAAAAAAAAAAGTACCAGTTTGAGAAGAGTTTATTGTGGATGCATCAGTGGATGAGGCTTTGAAAGAAGTGCCTGAGTTTGAGGTTGGGCGTGATGGAGTGGTTGTCACCACTTTTACTGCAGGTAAAAATAGAAATACTAAGTGCCAGTTAATAGTATGCACACACTGAAATGTAAAGAGTTTCACGAAATTTTATTAGCCACATGTACTGGTGTAAGAGCTTGTTGTGGGTATATCAGTGGGTTTGTGTGAGTTTGATGTTGGTCGTGATGAAGGAGTTTCCACTTTTACTGTAGGAAAAAAAGAGAAAAGCATTGTTTTTGTTTTTAAAAAGGGGTGAAAATATTTCTGTCAGAATTTAGAATTTTTATGAAAAAAAGCAGCACATGTACCAGTGGATGCAGGGCCAGATGCGTGTGCGTAAGTGGGCTTAGGGTGGACAGATGTTTCTAATGATGAATCTGTAACTACAGAGAACAAACCTATGCACAAATTTAAAATGTAAAGAATTTCAAACATCTAACGGAAACTAGGAAAAGAAAAAAAACTTCATGTACCAGTGTGAGAAGAGCTAATTGTGGATGTATCAGTGGATGTGGGTTTAAAAGAAACATCTGAGTTTGACGTTGGACGTGGTGGAGGCGTCCTCACCACTTTTACTGCAGGTAAAAATACAAATACTAAGTGTTGGTTATTTAAGTAAAGATATGTAAATACTCTTGTCAAGTGTTACAAATAAAAAACAACAACTCTGGCACAATTTAAAATGAAAAGCATTTCAAAAAAAGGATTAGCCACATGTACCAGTGTGGGAAGAGCTTATTGGAGGTACATCAGTGGATGAGGCTGCGAAAGAAGTGTCTGATGTTGGGCGTGATGGAGTGGTTGTCACCACTTTAACTGCAGGCAAAAATAGAAATAATAAGTGCCAGTTACTAGTACGCACAAAATGTAAAGAATTTCACAAAATTGATCAGCCACTGTACTGGTGTGGGACGAGCTCATTGTGGCTACATCAGTGGGTTTGTGTGTAACAGAAGTGTCTGAGTTAGATGTTGGTCGTGATGAAGGAGTTTCCACTTTTACTGTAGGAAAAACAGAGAGAAGCATTGCTTTTTTTTTTTTTTTTAAAAGGGGTGGAAATATTTCTGTAAGAATTTTGAATTTTTATGAAAAAAAGCAGCACATGTACCAGTGGATGCAGGGCCAGGTGTGTGTGCATAAGTGGGCTTAGGGTGGACAGATGTTTCTAATGACGGAACTGTCAGTGGAGAGAACACAAGCACGCACAAATTTAAAATGCAAAGAATCTTCAGCATCTAACGGAAACTGGGAAAAGAAAAAAAAGCTTCACGTACCAGTGTGAGAAGAGCTTATAGTGGGTTTGGGTTTGACGGAGGTTTCTGTCTCTGATGTTGGCGATGGAGAGGTCGTCACCACTTTTACTGCAGGTAAAAATGTAGATACTACGTGGCAGTTATGCTTTTAGACTTGTAGACTTTAATAAAAACAAATAATTAGGCAAGAAGAAACAGCTGTACCAGTGGATAAAGGGCCCACTGACGGTGTTCTTGATGGTGATGTCACGCATACCGTTACGTTCCACACCAGCCGACCCCTCAGGGATGGAGGACTCTCACAGGTCACGTCCATCTCGTTTTCCAGCTGAGATCTGCTCTGTAGAGCTGAGGGGAGAAGCGACTTTACATTTCTTTCTTTCTTTTCTTTTTTTTAATAAAACCACATTAATAATGTAGTTTCTCACTTTTCTCAAACCTTTCATAAAGGCGACAAAGTCTTCAGCTTCACACGAACAGTCCCAAGGGTTCCCACCTAATCTGATCTTGGTGGAGGTCAGAGATCTGAAGGCTTGTGGTGAGACCCAAGTCAACTTGTTCTTGGACAAGTCTAACTCATCCAAGGCGGCCTGGGAACTGAAACTATTCTGCTCAATATTCCTGAGCATGTTTTTATTCAGCCTGAGGCTTGTGAGGTTAGCAAACTGTCCGAGCGTGGACTCACTCAAGACTTCAATGTGATTTCCCGTAAGGATGATCTCACTCAGGGCGGCGGGCTCTTTAAACCAGTTTGAATTAATCTGCGACAGATTGTTTAGCTCCAAGCTGAGATACTTAAGATTGGTAAGTGAGCTGAAGGCTTTTTCAGCGATTCTCGTGACACCTGCGTTGTTGATCGTGAGCCTGGTGATAGAAGCGAGGTTCTCACTCTGCAGCACTGTGGAGTTGATCTCTCCGACATCCTTCAGGACCATCAACAGAGATGAGGAACCAGGTTCAAAGTCTAAGTGGGCAGAAGTGTTTTTAGAGGAGTCAAACACAAAGCTGCACATACTTACATTTGCATCCTTTTGCTAAATCAATCTGAATCAACAAATGAGCTCAAAGGAGAAAACATGCAGTGAAACTATAAAATCAAAGCATCCTGCAGATATGCAAACATCTGAAGAGACTATTTTGTTGCCTTTGCTTCCCCCTAGTGGTTGACAAATGTGTGACCAGAGTAAAACTTGCAGCATCTGTTACAAGTCAGCAGGTATCATTAACTGTGGTTTGATCACGTTGAGTATTAAATTGTTAGTAAATTGTAGTAAGATCAATAAGAGAAAATAAAACTTCTTGATCAATCTTTACAGCCTGACAGAACTGAAATCAGACTTGTCCCAATGACCCCAGAAGCCTCAACATCATAGACTCAGTCTGGGACTATAAAGGCACAAAAGACAATGAAATCATCGGAATCCTCCGAAGAACTTAAAAAATATATAATTGTAAAAACTTTGGTCAATGGAAATAAAAAAATTCTGAAAAGTAGAGTTTAGGGGTCATTTTCTTTTTTATATGAAATTCTATTTTTTACTTGTAAAACTACAGGAAATGGTTTTAGCTTTGAATCATTTGATCGGACTGTTTTTTTTAACCAGCGTGAGCAGGTTTTGGTTCATGTGTTTATTCCTACAAGAATGTCTAAATCTATATCTGTGCAGGTCAGCCGAAAGGTTTCTTCTTAAAACCACATTCAGGGAGTCTCAGGTATTTAACCCTTAGTGAGGGCCGTCCCTTTGGCTCATGTGACAGGTCACATGATTAACAGTGGATCAACAACCCTGGGGACCTCCAAGAGACCTGCTCCTACTAAGGGTTAAATATCATGCACTCTCTGCTTGTTGTTTGACAGCTGAAGAAGTTTATTAGACGAGAGGTGAAACATCTTGTCAGAAAAGGCGACTTTAAGGCCAGTTGCGTTTTTTTCAGTATACACATTTGTGTATTAAATTGAATTAAATTAAATGAAGAAGAAATCCATTTTTCTTCTTGGTATGAAGTTAATTGACTTTATTTCCGATATATAAAATGTTGCTGTCTAAGCCTATTTTAAAGGTCACCATTAAAGGTGTAGTAAACAAAATTCCTTACATGTTGGGATGTTGAAGCAGATCGTGATCGTTCCCTCTTTGATACAAGGACGGCTCAGGTGGACAACAGCCAGCAACAAAACACCACCAGCTACAACTGTGTGGATGCAGACCGATCACATTAGTTAAAGCTGAACATTTGATGACTTTCTGTGTGAGCATTAAAACCAGCAGCACTTACCCTTCATGGTGACCTGCTGGATGCAGTTCTTCAGCTCGGACTGTGGAGTGAGAGTTTGCAGATTGTGATGGTCTCGTGATCACCTGAACTAACAGGTGTGAAAAGAAACAGAGTTGCCATGACAGAGAAGAGTCTGCCATGGTTATGGTTGTGCGTTTGAAGGCGCTGTTCCAGTTGGCTGATGAAGCACGAGACAGCTTTTAACAGTGGGGGGGCCTGAAGATGTTTTCACCACTTAAAGGGCTTTTCAGTTGAATACAGCACCAATTCAAAAATGTTTAACTCAAGCACTTTATATTGCAAAGCAAAGATCCCACAATATAAGAGAGAGAAAGCACTAAAGATACCACAACTGTTTGGGGGGGGAGGAAAAGTGAGAGCATAGAAAGATGATGATCAACAACAGATTATGGGAGAACATAGACCAGTGTAACGTTGGCATATAAACATATGGGAGAATATAGGTAGGTTCTCAAGCATGTGATAGTCAATTTTCATTGTGGGCTACATTCGGGTCCATTTTCTTAAATGGGCTGAACCAGTGTAATGTAGTTTAACTGCAAATTTAACCCCTGAGATATCACAATTTCAAGAGGACATGCCTGTTTTCTCTACATCATAAAGAAATGCTGCTGTAGGTAATGAAAGAGACCTGTCAGAAACTAATGTGTAAAATTAAAAAAGGTTGAACTTGAATGTTTTTTGGTTCATGAAGATCTCTCTCTCTCATATCCATCCAAGAGTCTTCTTCAGTCTCAGGTATTTAACACATAGTGATGTTGTCCCTTTGAGGTGATCCTGATGCTCAGTGAGCCTTTATCAATAATGCGAGTCCTATCACGGAGCTCTACAGTTGTTATAAAACTGGCTCTTGGGTGACAGGTGAGACATGTTTTTAAGCCAAACAGTTGCCTTCCTTTCAAGCGCTCAAATACACGTGGGTTCATCCTAGGAAACATCCTTAGTGCATCATGAGAGGACTCCCAGCAAACCGTATTGAACATTTAAAAACATTTTAAGTAGAATTTTAGTAGCAGAGGTTTTGGGTTGTTTGTTTTCTTTAAACTTAGTGAACTCTGAGTTAAGTACTTGATGGGGTTAATATGCTTCCTCGAAGTGTGATGCTGGCTGATCACTCAGGACTTTGTACATGTGTAGAAGGATTTTAAATTGATTTCTATATTTAAGGGGCAGCTAGTGAAGAGAAATGCAAATCTCCCTCTCTCTAGTCCATTTGAATGCGCTTGCTGTGGAGTTTTGAATGGACCTAAGGCTTTTGCTACAACTTCATAACAATGTTGAATAATATTGAATATACATGCCCAAAGGTTCATCCATCCATCACCTCATTCACACCAAAGCAGTGCTCATGCAGAGGCAGTTCTGCTTTGGTGCTTTTTGAGAAGGAGCAAAACCTCTGATCCCTACTGAGCAGAAGTTGGAGTAATTTCTATTAAAAGTGTGGGCTTTATTTGCCAGCCATTAATGAGTTCCTTCTGCTTGCCCCTCTCATGATGTCAGGAAACAAAACCCTCCTGCTGTTTAAACCTGAATCATGTCGAATGAACTAAAGAGATGCATCAAGATAAACACCGATTATTTTTAAAGTGAGGTAAAGTCCAGTTTAAATTAGAAACCTGTCATTCTGGGAACACTTTTTCTGTCTTGTTAGCTTTCATTCATTAATAGGAAAAAGTGTGTTTCAGTGAAAAGATGCAGACTTGCTCCTCGAGAAAAAAAAAAAAAGTGTGACAATTGCAAACAAAAAGTTGTGATGTTTTGTTAATCAACATGGTGTCAAACAGCAGCAACAGAAAGCAGTGAATCTAAATGGATAAATGAAGCCATGAGAAAATCGAAATGAAAAATGTGACTTTTATTTACTTGAAAATTTATTCTGTTTCAGTGCTTCCATTTTAAAATAAATAGATGGCATGGGATCAAAGATAAAAATCAACAAGGATGAAAAGTACATGTGTAACAAAAAAAAAAAAATACGGTGACCAATGCCAGTACAATCTTTTAGGTAACATGAAAATACACTACCGTACAATTAACGATCGACCACCTCTGCCACCCAACCTCCCCAAAAACACCATGCAGCAAGAGAGAAATCAAGTATTCCACAGTTTTTTTTGGAGACAGCAGTAGTATCATGTCAGTGACGGCCCTTCGGCTTTAATTGTCAGTGTTAAATCTTAGCGTTTAGTTTAGTTTCCACAATTATATTCATTATTTTCCCGGAGCGCACAAACAGCAGTCTTATTAATTCTTAGTTTTTATGCCCATTCAAAAGGTAAAATCCCCTCAACAAGCAGAAAGTAAAGTGCTCGTGCAACGCTTGGGGTTGTTCTGGAGGCCAACATATGGTTTCTAAAAAACACACAAAAAAGCACTTTGAGTTTTGAAAAAGACAGAGAGAAGAAGAGAGACGACGTGGCAGTGTTTTGTCAACACCTTGGAGGAATGTTCTTTAATGTTGGTACATAACTGAACCACAGCCCCCCCCCCTCCCTCCCACCAACCACCCCTCCCACACACAGAGACCCTCCCCTCCGTAGTGAATATATCAAATACTGTCATTCGAACAGGTTACAGGGCAGCGCGGAGGTACTCTTCACAACAAGAGTGCGCGAGCCGCTGCTGCGATTTAAGATGGGCAGGCTGACAGAAACACTTGGGGAGGGAAGAAAAGGCTTTGAGGGGAATTACATTGCATGAAATAAGCCGTCGACAAGTGTTCATGAGTGCACCTTTGTACAGGACAGTTTAAGTAGTGTCCAGTGGAGAGAGAAAACACAACTAAGCTCTAAACATCAGAGAATTCCTGTTATGATGAAAAGACATAACATCAGCTTAAACTCTATTCCACATTGCTTAATTGATAAATAAAAAAAATTTTAAAAAAAAGCGCTAAAAAAAACAAAACAAAACATCAAAAAGCATCATTTTGTACCAAAGCCTATCATTCATCCTAAAAATCAAAAAGGATGTTTTGACAAATAAAATTCTTTAAAATGACCATCGTTATTTTTTTGCCTTTTTTCTTTGCAATACACATATCCAGTGCTACACGATCAGCATCTAGTTTAAAAAGCGGCTGAATAAATGGACGATAGTACCACGATGCGTGAAAGGCCAACGGATGTCTGAGGGATACCCAAGGAGCTCCCCCGTGACTAAAGAAGAAGACAGTTCAGAGCAGCAGGTTTTCTGGAGATCCCTGGTGAGGCAAAATTGGTAATGCCAGCCTGATTCGACAGATTCGACAGTCCACACGGGGAGAAACTGTAGTTGTGACAGCAGTGTAGTCCTAAAGGGTTGTACAAAGTTCCCTTGTTTCCGATTTTCTGAAAAGAGCGACATAAACCCCCCCAGCCCACCCCGATGTCCCCACCCCCTTTTGTGTCCAAATTTGTCCAAAAGAAGAGGCATTTCTGGAGAGAAGGAAGGATTTTTAGTGCTGCAGCTGAGCTCTCAACCATGACAGTGCTGAACTAATAAATACTTCATGTAAAAATGAACATCCACCACATATGGGGGGGGGGGAATGCCACATGCTTGAGTCATGGTTGTTGTTGAAAAAAAGGAAGAGAAAAAGTAATCAGGCAGACTCAAAATGAACCTGAACAGATCCCACCGACATCACAGGAAGAAGAAGAAAACTGAGCTGGCATTCCCTCTCACATCGCAAGCACCAGACTCACATCGCAAGCACCAGACACAGACACACGCGCGCGCGCGCGCGCACACACACACACACACACACACACACACACACACACACACACACACACACACACCTCTTTGTTTCTGCCTCGGTCCACCTACAGATGACCGCATGTCCATAGTGGCCTCTCTCCCGTGTAGGTTTCCATCCCGAGCTTTGGGGCGTCATTGCAGTCAGAAAACAAGCAGTGTGAGGATAGGATGAAGTGGATGAAGGTGTGTTTCCAAATCCTGCCTGCTATTTTCCACTTTTCTTTGGCACAGCGCTTCTCTTGGCCTGCCACAGGTGGTTGTGGATGGTCAGGGCGTCCACGCTGACTGACACAGTCTTGGCAGGGATGACGGTAAACTGCTTTCGATCAGAGCTGTACTTATACAGCTTATCAATCATCTTCTTGCTGATGCTCTTGGGTCCGGTGCCCGTCAGCTTTTGTATCTCTTCGGTGTCGGGGAAGTACGAGTAGAGTGCCCGAAACTGGCAACCACCGTCACGAAACAGGATCATGAGGTGGTTGGACTCACACTTCTCCAGCTCCTAGTGGGGTAGGGGAAGGGAGGGGGGTTACAAGGAGATATAACTCCTGGGTAATTTTAAGACAACATTCTTTAAAGACACAACTTTCACCAACTTTTGCATGACGTGCTGTCACTGATTATGAAAAACGAAATTGATCATGCTTCCAAGATAGAAGTGCCAGTGTTACTTTTGTGATCCCAAAAAGAAAACAAAATAGTTTAAGAAAAACGAGTGTATAAATTACATCAAAATATTCATATTCTGAATGCAGGAACCTTTGGATCACTTAATTCCAGAAGATCCCAGAAGTTCATTTAACAAACATCTCAGGTAGTGAACGTGCGTCTAGTACCACAAAAAGTAGATTGCTAAGGACTGAATTGGTCCTTGTAGCCATGTTAAGAATAAGAATAACTTTATTGATCCCAGAGGGAAATTCATACGTCTGACATGGCTCATTTGCTATTTGTATGAGACTAAATAGCCTGATGTCTTCCAGTACTGATGTATTTTTGTTCCATAAAGTGGGCGAGCAGAGTTGTTCAACATGGCTACTAACGTCTTTATTGTGCATCTTTCCATCACTTCCCCCAGCGTGTCCAGTCAGGCTCCAATTACAGAGCCAGCTTTTCTCATTAGTTTGTCCAGTCTTCTTGCATCCTTGTTTCTGATGCTGCCTCCCCAGCCTCAGAATGATAGGAGATTTGCAGCAATTTACTGCAGATGTTAGGAAATCTTAGTATTCTTAACAAAAAGAGGCAACTTTCCCCCTTTTTGTACAGTTCATCTGTATTCAGGGACCAGTCCGGTTTATTACTAGGTGTAAACCTAAGTATTTATATTTTGTTACAACCCCTTTGTCCACCCCACAAACTTTTACAGGCTGGAGAGGGAGCCCTAACCTTCCTAAATCTACTATCTTTTCCTTCGGCAATCGTGGCTGAAGAGTTAGCAGTTCGTCTTGTAATCGGAAGGTTGCCGGTTCGAGCACTGGCTCCGACAGTCTCGGTTGTTGTGTCCTTAGGCAAGACACTTGCAGGCAGAGAGCCCAGTGGCACCAGTGTCCGGCAGCCTCGCCTCTGTCAGTGCGCCCCAGGGCGGCTGTGGCTACAATGTAGCTTGCCATCACCAGTGTGTGAATGTGTGTGTGAATGGGTGGATGACTGAATGTGTAAAGCGCTTTGGGGTCCTTAGGGACCAAGTAAAGCACTATACAAATACAGGCCATTTACCATTTCTTCTTAGAGGTGTTTAATATGAGGTAGTTTTTCTGACTCCAGTCACTGAAGGCGTTTACAAGATCCCTACAGTCAGATTCCCGTCCATTCCTCACACACCAAAAAACAAACAGACAAACAAAACCAAACAAAATCCCACCAGCATCTTTAGAAATACTATACAACATGCTGATACCACCCCACACTAACCTCTAGGATCTGGTTCTTCTGGGGCTCGTTGACTTTGCCAGCCAGGCAGCAGTGAGAGATTGCATTATGGATGATTGGCTTGTTTGACTTGGCACTGGGCTCCTTGAAGAGTTTGGGGCCTACAGAAGAAAAGCCATGAAAATGTAACAGAGGACTAAGTCTGATGACTGCAAATTTAACTACAGCTACGACACCTACAGTAGGTGTCAGTTGCTTCTGACCAATAAAAATCTCCTTAGCATGTTCAGAAAAAAATATAGTGACCAAAACAGCGATATTCACATATCATTTTAAATGTTCCGAGACTGATATATTGATCTCTTTATCACTAATCAATGAATAACTATAAAAGATTTGTAGTCATAGTAAAGACTGATCACAGATCACAGAAAAACTTGCCAGTATATTCAGCCATGGAAGTGATGGAAGAGGCGGTGGAGCCGTTGTCCCAGTCTCTCTCTGCAGCTCGACTGTTCCGACTGCCTGGAAATGACTCCACAGAGTCACAGCTGGACACAATGGCACATGAATGGGTGGATCAATAATCATGACAGAGGGCTTCTTGGGTAACAAAACAATTTGAATATAGACAGCAAATCCTAAACTTGCATAATATAACAAATTCTTACAAACAGTAAACACATGAAAGAAAGAGTCTAGGGAATTTACCGCTGGGAGCCTGCACCTCCAGAGTTTACGCTGTCGGCCTCGTTGGTAGCGGCAGATGCGAGAGACAGATTGGAGCCTGACTGGGCGTTACTCAGTTTGTCAGCTATGTAAAACAAAAGAGACCATTTGAAAAATGTAGGAAAAGTTTGGTTGTTTTTGTTTCCCATTTAAATGTAATTACAATATTTTATCAATACTGAATAATGAGTCCATTACCAGATTCTAAGAAGGTCTTTGTTTCAGTAAAAACCAACACTTTTATAGATGATATAGGGAGAAGAGCTCTTTAGCTTGTTTTTTCCTAGATCTCAGTAGTTTGGGACAAGAGCCATGGTCTAACCATCTCCATACTCCGTTAGAGGGGGCCATCAGGGTCAAGTGACCTAAAGAAATGGTGGGACTTTGCCAAAAAGTACTTTGATGACTCACAGACCACGAGAAACTGTTTCATCATATCTGATGAAATGAATATTGAACTTTCTGATCCAGTTCCAGATATACACATTTATTTGTAACGCTACAATCAAACAAGGTGTAGGCTACATCAGTCCAAAGACATACAGGAGGTGCTAACGTGTATAGAATAAAGCACAAACGTATGGTTAAATGTGGCCTGTAGTCTAAAGTGTTTGGGAAAAGGCCTGCGTGAGCTTAAATGAATCGGCCAATCAGGATGAGAGAAACTTAAAAAAAAAAAAAAGTATGCCCAACTCAAGGTTGTCATTTCTATCAATAGTGTTTTAAATGAGAAAGTTTTATCTGAAAACCTACTGAGTAATTCAGTCTTTTATTTTGAACAAAAGCCCTCCAAAAACCACTCAGCTTCAACCCTTCTGAGTTTTGGTTCTAGACTGTGCATAAAAATGAAATTTTAAAATCAGCCTGAGAACCAAAATGTCTTAATACTCTAAAAATCAAATAATATTAGTGTCATAAACAGTAAGTGTGGAACATATAATTATTAGTAAAAAATAAAAGAAAATAAAAAATAGCCCACAGTCAGTCAATGTACCCCACAGCTCAGCTGGAAAAACAAATGAAGCGCACCATGCTGTGACATTTACAGAAAAACTGATTTTTAGCTAAATGTCAAAGTGGTGATGTAACAGTCTTACCTGTAGAAGAACACTTGGAGAAATTATCGCTGGAGGATTCCTCTCTGAGGACAGACTTGGGTCTGTGCTTCTGCTTCGGTTTGGGAGTTTTGGGCTTCACAAGGCCTTGTTCCTCAAACATCTCTTGTTGCTTCCTCCGCAGATACTCTTGCTTTATCAGCTCTCGCCGTGTCTTCTCCTCCTCTTTACGCAAACGATCCTCCTCGGCTTTCCGCCTAGTGTTGGCACCAAACACTGGAATTTTAGTAATTTTCCTAACAAATAAATTGGAAATCGATGTCAGTGTGAAAATAATGTACCTGGCTTCGTCACGTTTGAGCTCAGATTCGGCCTCTAGTTGTTGTTTACGTAGTCGAGCCTCCTCTGCTTTCTTCTGCTGCTTCAGCAAAAACGCTGCTCTCTTCTTAGCGAGCTCATCCTCCGCTTTCTGCTCATCCTAGAACATGGAAAAATATAATAGAACAATGTATTAAATCTGCAAATAATAACAAATGTGGTTAAACACCAAAACTGAAAACTATGCAATCTGGTTATTTAATAATTAGAATCACTTTTTCCATTTGGCCAAACAAAAACAAGCAAAAGATTACAAATTCAAAGTATAAATACGAATAAATATAATTTGCATTTCAAATATTTTTTTTAATCAGCAAAATATGAAATTATAAAATGTGTGTCAATGTGAAAAACTATTTATGTTAATCATTTATAATTGAAAGAGTGTATTAGGGAATTAATAGACACTTGAGGATGCCTGTTATTTATTTTTACCTTGAAGAAGAAGCCCAGGACTGACTTCTGCTCTCCATCATCTCTCTCTGTTGTTTTGTCCTCAACACCCCCCTCTTCTTCTTCTTCTTCTTCTTCAGGTGCCTTCAGCTCTGACAGATCAACCTCAATGAGGTGGGTTTTGTTGCGTTGCGCCTCATCTGATGGTATATTCTCTTTCCCTGAACCGTCTGAAGAGTTGAGCTCAGACTCTCTGGTGTTGCTGGACAGGCACTCATCAAAGGGCACTTCTGGAGGAGCCAGTGATGTCAGGTCCACTCTGGTCGGCAAGCGAATGTTTGCTTCATCATGAAGTCGGAAGGTGGCACTCCGAACGTGGCCAGATCCTGGCTTGTCAACTGTCTCCACTACTGTGGGGTTTCTGGGACTGTCGGGCTGCTCAGTCCTGGGGGACCTGCCCCCAGCTGAATGCTTTGGGTGTGGCAATGTCTCTGATCCACTCTGGGTGGGTGTGAGGGTCCTGGTGGTCTGGCGGCTCTGCTCCTTGGCCATCTTTAGCTCTGATGGTTTGGATCTGGCGCTTCGGCCAGAGCTTAGTTTGGGGGGTTTCCTGGTTGGAGCGGTGCTAGTGCCAGAAAGATGCTCCACAAAGTGAAAGCCTGCTCCAGTCTTGGAATCTCCGTTTTTGTCGCTGGTTTGAGCAGGAGGTGGAGCTGCACCAGGTGGGGACTGTACATTCTGTTTCATCAACATCTCCTGCTGCAGTGAAAGCTGCATCATTTGTTGCTGGATGCTGCCAATAGCTTCATTTAGCAGGTCGATAGAGCGACTGCACTCATTCAGGTCCAAATCTTCATCCAGATAGAAGCTTCCACCGTTCCCTTTCTTTTCTGCTTCTAAGGCACCAGACGGGGTGGTCTCATCCACTTCCTTCTCCCCTCTCATGGTATCAACACACATATCATCTTTACTTGATGGTCCTTTCTCCCCATTGAGCTCATCTTTAGAGATGTCAGCTTTGAGTGGGTTGGGTAATGTGTCACTCCTTCCTCCACCTTTCTTTACTATATGCAGAAAGGCTGCTTTTCCCAGCTTCTGTCTCTGTCTCGCTGACAGTACTTCCATCTTCTTCTTCTGATGCTCAATGGCACGCCGCTTCTCTTCCAGCTGCATTCTGAGCTGGACCAGTTCAGAAGCCAATACATTTGCACCGCCACTGCCTGTACGAGAGGATCCTCCCAAGGGGGAAGAGGGGCTCTGGTCCCTCTTAATCCTCCATGAGGAAGCCAGGGGGCCACTGCACTCTGATCCATCTGGAGTGGTCCTCTGGGAACTGGAGGCACTGGAGCGCAGGTCATGGTTGCTGCCAAAGCGCTGCTGCTGAGCTTTACGCTCAGCAAAAGAGGTCATGCGCACGCTGCCACTGGCCATGCTGCTGGCCTGGGAGTGTGTGCTGAGACAGGGGCTGGAACGACCGCTGCCACCATTAATATCTTTGTCTTCATGCTCTTTCACATTCATGTCTTCTTGGAGTTTGGCTGATTCTTCTTCCTCCTCGTTGAAGGCTTTCCTGGGCCAGAGTGTTTCTTTAGTGGTTGCGGCTTCATCCAAATCCTCTTCCTCCTGATCCAGGTCCCCTAGGTCACCGTCCTGACCATTGCCAGGCTTTAGTTCTTCAGAATCTGAATGCAAGTAGAAACCCTCAGCTGGGTCCCTGGAGGAAGGTTCCACACTGCTGCTTAGCCTGAGACTTGCCTGACTTTGAACAGGCTCATCTGACAAGCCTTCCTCAGCTGGAGGAGGAAATGTTTGGTTCAGATTGGAGGGAGCTTTCCTGCGAACAGCAGATGTAGATCCATTTTCTCTGCGTAAAGAGCCCCTTCCTGCAGACCGGGACACTTCACCACTCTCCTCCTCCTTGTTTAGGCATACAGACTTCTCTTTAGCCGTTTTGAGCACGGCAGGCATTAGTGGTTCAAGGTAAAAGCTATCTGGTGTCAATTTGGAGTCAGTGGAAGGTTTGGATCCAATTACAGCAGCTGATTGTGTCCCCTCAACCCGTTTGGAGATGGCAGGACCATCGCTCTTGGCTACGGTCACCAGAGTTTCTTCCTCATCCTCCGTATTGACATTAGTCAGAAGGCTGTGGCCGTTGACTCTACGTACTGGAGGACGTGATGGCTGGTGTACAGAAGTCTGGTGTTTGGGAGTGACATTGATGACATTGGATGCCAGGCTGTCCTTACTAATTGAGCGAGCCAGACTAACGCTGTCACCAGAAGCTATGTCTGCATCACTGTCAGTGGCTGAGTGCAACAGATAAGGGCCCATTGTGGACACTGGTCTGCAGAAAGAGATCATGAGAATAACCTCAGCTGTAAAGTCTGTACTATATGCACAATATAAATAGTCCTTACAGAATTTAAAATTTTATTCATTTTTTGCCTTACTTACACAGTTAAGACCTACACTGGTCACATAAACAAGTTAATCACAACTAGCTGTATGAAGAAAGCCTTTTATTTTAGATTAAAAGTGCAATTATTCCAAGTACCTCTGCCTCTTGTCGGGCCATGCTACTACAGAGCCTCTGACTTGTTGTCCGTCCATCTGAGTCAAGGAGTTCGAGCGGTTTCTCAAACCTACCCAGAAATACACAGGTGCAGATTTAAGTCAGCATGACTTAAATCCGAACTATTAAATCCTACTATACAGGTAATGCATGTATGTTTAAAAAAATAAAATCAAGATTCATCTTACCTGCATCGTCTCCTTGTTGCTTTTGTTGTCTCTGTCGCAGGGGCAGAAGTGGGTGTGAAGGACTGAAAGTTGGGCCCCCTTTACTACAACCAAAAATAAGAGACAAGAGGTTGGCAGAAAATTTATGAACAGCTTAGTTTTGTGTGTTTTGGATCTTATCGTACAGACAATAGGACCCAAACCCACTTTAAACCAATCTGATACATCTCATTATATTTTAGCATATTCACTAGAAAAGCCCAGTATTTTACCACATAACAGACAATCAAGGTCCAACAAGCATGCACAAGGTCATCTTAACACAAGTGATCAGACACAGGGTTAGATGTGAAGGACACATGAGAGCGAAACACAGCCACCCCTGCATATCTACCCATCCTTGTGGGTCTATTGTAACTGTTTAGACGACAGGATCATGATGAAGTGGAATGAGAAGGAAAGTGAGAAAAGACTTACAGGGGGTCAGAGTCTTCAGGGTGCAGGAAGTACCTGTTACAGACTTCAGGGCTGCTCTGGTTGTCGGCCATACCAGGACTAGCTAGGAAGCTTCGCTTGGTGGCGTTGGAGATGGGCACTGATGGACGGGCACTCTTGGGATGAGCTATGGCTCGAGCTGAGTAAAGGACAAGGGCAAAGGTCTTGACAACTGACTATTAATGATGAGGATGACTAAACTAGCTGTACTTGGGAAAACAACTGAGCTTTAGTTCTAAGGACACAGAGCACTCTGTAGGGTTGGACCAGAGGTTTTATTTCAAGATACACCAGCGTACCATACAATTTTTGTGACCATGGGTAGGGCTGTTCGATATAACGATATACACCGGATGAAACGTCTATCGTTTCATTTTACGCTATCGTTTGTTTCGTGGTGTCGCAAAATAAACTGTTTACGGCAATATTTTTTCATCGTTTTGATGGTCACTGTAGTGACTATATTAATTTATTAAAGTTCTCTCTTTCTCTTATATTTTATATAACCACATTAAGGACGGACAAGCGCCTGTTTTTATGCGTTGTGGTTAGCAACAACGACGGTAACAGCATCACGTGTCCGCTTGTTTATGTTCCACATAAACCTTTCACAATAAAGCTCAAGATCCTGTTGAGACTTTTCAAAATAAACTGAATCACGTGAAAGAGCAGATTATTTACGGATGAGAATTAAAAAAAGAGCCGCCAGGTGCTAAAAAATAAACCTTAGACTCAAACATTAGAACAGGCTTTTCCCCGCAGCACGCCGTGTAATAAATACTCACAAAGAAAACGGCGGCTGTTACAACTTATGTCTAAAAATGTATAGTTTCATGCATCGGTTAAAACACTCGACTCCAGCTACATGACGCGCAGCGGGAAACACTTCCCGCAAGACGAGCTGCCCGAGATTCACAGAATTTACAGAAAATGATACATTTTTGTGATTTATATCGTTATCGGGACGATAGAATTCTTATATCGGGATATGAGATTTTGGTCATATCGCACAGCCCTAACCATGGGAGACCACGAAACACTACAATGTAATTCACCACATATGCATACTTCCTTCTCTAATAGGCTTTAATAGTTTAATAATCTTCACTTAATCTACTGTAATACTTACGATCTTTAAACTCCTGGAGGTCTCTGGGCTGGACAAACTCTGGCTTTACTGTCTCAAACCACCAAAACAGCTCAGCGATGAACACCATCACATTGTGCTACACAAAGAGCAGATGGCACGTTATAATACTTAAAATTCACTCTGCAGTACAAATATCTGACAGTTTTTTGTACCTTGAGCACAGGCGGTGAATAGAGCATGTCCTCTGTTGTCAGATAGAAACTTTTATTCAGGTACTCATTGGCAAATTCTCTGAGGAGCTGGATGTTGTACAGGCTATCAGCGATAGAAGGGACTTCCTTCAGGCAAATATCTAATCAGGTGCACAGAGAGCAGGTCAGATCAGGACAACTTGATGACATGATGGCTATAAATGTCTCACTGACTGGACAGTGAGAGTAAGTATGAGCAAGTGACAAAAATAGCATCACACAGTTATTAAATTGAGCATGTAAGTAGAGCAAGTCTATTGGCCCCTATAGAAAAATATTATTTGAGAGTGATTTGTGAGATGTAAGTAGTGAACGTGTGTGTGTGTTCGGGAGACAGAGAAAGAAAACACACAGGCAAGAGCATCATACCTTCCAGCTTCATGAGATCGGAGCAGTAGTAATGGACTACAGTGAGCAGTGCAGCTCCATCACAAACATCCCTCATCAGATCTTCCAGCAATGGAAAGAAGGGCAGCTGTCGACCGGAAGCATGTTCCCGACGATACCGTACCTAACCACCAGGGGGAGAGAATCAGGGTTTTATGAGAAGAAAAGCCACAACACACATCCCTGGAACTACCAGTCAAGTGGCACGTCACAAAACATCCTACATGGAGTGACTAATATCACAAATACAAATCTCTTTCACATCACAGTAACATCTGATGTGTAAGTTTTTCTTCCAGTTAATGTTAGAACTAATTTAAGCATCAGATCAAGGTTCTCCCCAGTGGTTTCACAGTAAAATGGCATTTGTAATGAAAGCACCAGTTAAAGGCTTCATTTAAATTGATCAACAGCACGTTTAGTGAAGTCTGTTAAAGATGGTTCCGAATGACAAAAGCCCCAGAGGCACCATGATCACCCAATCGAGGGAGAATCCTTGAGACCTGGTTAACTGTGAGAAGATGAAGGTGAAGGTGTTAAAGAGCAGTGACATGAAGAGCACAGAGTAAAAGATCAGTTTTCCATTGACTTTAATGACAAGCAGACCACCAGCGGTGAAAACCAGTGAAACCAGGTAACACGAACCAGCTGACCCAAATGTCAACAGCTTTAATCACTGGCTCACTTTTTGTGAAACAAGTGTATCATTAATACAGAAATTCAGCCTCCCAAGTCACATTTATTTGAATGCCTACTCTTTGAAGCTGGTAATCATTTCAGGAACTCACTGAGGAAATTGAATAGCAACAAGTTAATTAAATGAAACAGACAAATGCACACCCATTTTAGAAGCTAAAAATGAAATCACATACATCCAGACCTGACAGAAAGCCCAAGTACAATGTACTAACTTGTAGTGCTACATTTACCTCCATGTTAGGAAGAGGTCAACTCTGCAAACTAGAACAGGGAAAACTAGAACTGGAAGGTGATTATTATTATTATTATTATCATCATCATCATCATCATCATCCTCCTATGTGCACATGTGTGTACACATGTCCTGCAAATGCCGCTTAATTTAGTGGGCAAAACTGAAGCTATAACCTTTTCCAGATATAATATTAAATTTCGACTTAGAAGGAGATGACACATAATAAATTCAAGCATAGTTCCACATTTAGTTATACTAACAGCTAGGGCTGTGCGATATGACCAAAATCTCATATCCCGATATAAGAATTCTATCGTCCCAATAACGATATAAATCACAAAAATGTAACATTTTCTGTAAATTCTGTGAATCTCGGGCAGCTCGACTTGCGGGAAGTGTTTCCAGCTGGGTGTAGTGTACCTGGAGTCGAGTGTTTTAACTGATGCGTGAAACTATATATTTTTAGACATAAGTTGTAACGGCCGCCGTTTTCTTCCTATTTTTTAGCACCTGATGGTTCTTTTTTTGCCTCTCATCCGTCAATATTCTGCATACTATTTCACGTGATTCAGTTTATTTTGAAAAGTCTCAACAGGATCTAGAGCTTTATTGCGAAAGGTTTATGTGGAAAATAAACAAGCAGACACGTGATGGTTTTACCGTCGTTGTTGCTAACGGCAACGCATAAAAACAGGCGCTTGTCCGTCCGTAGTGTTGTTATATTAAATATAAGAGAAAGAGAGAACTTTAGGAAATTAATATAGCCACTACAGTGACCATCAAAACGATGAAAAAATATTGCCGTAAACAGTTTATTTTGCGACACCACGAAACAAACGATAGCGTAAAATGAAACGATAGACGTTTTTATATCGTCATCCGATATATATCGTTATATCGAACAGCCCTACTAACAGCCTTCACCAAAACAGCCAACTTTATACTGTATAGCTTTGCCTAATTAATTAAAAATATATTCCATTAGAATTCAGAAAATCCAACATTGCTTGAATTCTCAGAAATATATATAGTTTAAATCCAAATTCAAGTCCAGAGATTCTAGGCACTACTTAGAGTAAATAAAACACAACCAAACAAAAAAAAAATAAAAAAATAAAATAAAATTGTAATCAGCATAAAACAGCTTAAAATGAACTTTAATCTCGCTCATGGAGGGTATTCCACAAAACTATGCTGGGGCAGTTGTTGTCACAAGTCACGGGTGAAACTAACAACCAAACAAGAAGCTGTACTACAGGACACGTTCTACGTTAGTGAGTCTCCTGACTAGGAGGGATCACTGTACCGCTTCGGAGAGTTCCTCTGGCCCCAGCATGCAGTGGGCCAGCTCGTGCATGACATCAGGCTGATACACAGAGCAGAGATACTGTCAGGAGATTGTGGGCATATAGGAAAACAGTGCGTGAGAGCGGAAGAGAGAAACTGGAGGGAGAATGACAAAGCAGATCAGTGAAAGAATGTGGCCAGTAATGGGTCTGCAAAGCAAAGGAGAGGTGTAGGCATGGATTTTTCTCGTATTCTCACTAGGCAAGCAAATACCACACACATCTGCGCACAGAGAATCCACATGGCCTACTTGAGCTTGAAATGAGGTAGCACACACTGCATAGCTTAGAGGAAAAAAAAGTTTGGACACAAAGGTTAGAATAACCTTACACCTTAGTGACATATTTGCCACAAGGGGGGGAAAAAAGAAACAAACTAGCTGTCAGCCTTCTCCCCCCTGCTGACACGCTGGCTACATGTAGCACGTAATGAGCTTGAATGAGCCATGGAGGAGTGTGCGCACACATCAACACAGAACTATGCGTGCAAAGGGCAGAGGGGGAAGAAAATGGGGTTATGGGGCCTGGCATCCAACTTACAGGGACTAGCTTCCAATACCATTTGGAGGGAGACTATCCAGTTTGCAGGGATAAGAGAAGGGGGAAGGAGGGACAGATGAGGAACAGGAGCAGAAAGGTTAACACGTCAGAGGTCAGAGACAAAAGGATTGGATCTGCTTCCAGTTTAAACAGATAAGAGTAGAGGAAGGTCAGAACAACATCAAAACGCCATTAGGGAGAAACATTCATGTGAGCGCTAAGGATGCTGTTGCTGTTTTGAAACAAGTGATTGCTTGACACACCTGGATAAGACATGGAGATTTCTAATAAAGGAACCTATTTTAAGTGGCTTTACCTTTTGATGGCTAGGGGACTCCAGTGGGTGGTGCTTGACTTTGTGCTCCCTTTCTGCAATCTCCCTCATCTTCATGTTTACCTGCAGAAGAAAAAAAAAAGAATAACAAAACAATTATTAGTATGTTTGCATGGAGTCAATAAACCACACTACTGAATGGTAATAGAGGGCTAGGAACCGGTTAGCAACTATCTGGTGACCACTGAATGCAAATGGAAACTGCATATTAAGCTACTGTTTGGAAAATTGTTCCCGTGAGTTGCTGGCTGACAGTGGATGAAATCATTGACAAAGAGGATGTAGCAACAAAAACCTCCTTGTGGATATTTTGATTAGAAATAGAGTTCTATGCTTGCCTGTAGTTTGCTTGAATGACATCTGTAGTGAAATTTGAAGTGTGATGCAAGGCAGAAACAAAACATTCACTTTCAAAATAAAAGCTGCACCCCAGCCTATAACCAAAACATTTCACTTTGAAAGCAACTTGTTTCAGTTTCAGGTATGCGGTGCACTTTTCACAAATTCACAACAGCTTGGTAAGTAATCCGTACAAATGATAGATAACCACGGCAATCTGCTAGGGACAAAACATTTGCAAAGAGGTTGCCATATACATTTTTGCGATAAGTTTCATGCTAATAGTGGCCAGTAACCTTAGAGAAGAGCTTTCTGGATATAGCAGTTAGTTAGTGAGGCATTTGGAGCAAAATTAAACAACTGCCTAGTGAGAAATTGCTAATCAGGTCAGAATTTCCTTGACGAAAACTTGACAATGTTAGAACAAATTGCTTTTCTGAAATTTAATCTAAAAAAAATGTAATCCATTTAAATATTGCGCTAGTAGACTAAAGAACATATTCTTAGTCTCATGAATAAAGAGATTTATATCACAGTTAATATCAGAATAATTAGATTAAAATTTCCAAGATGATAAAAACAAAATGTGCATTCTGGCATGTGGAAAAAATATTTTAGGATTATATCCCCCATCTCCCATAGACTGACAATGTTCTTTCAAAAGACAACTACAACATGAACTTGAGTCTGTGCGTGTAACAGACCTAGACTCCTGTCTATTGGACTATATCCAATCATCAATGACATAAGTGGACCACTTTATTCAGAGCCCCAGGAATAAAGCCAGCTGGATTTTAGAGGATAAAAAGCCTAAACAAGATTTGTTGTGAAAGAGTTTAATAATAATGATGATAATATCCTGCTGTGTGTCTTATCTGGGTCATGAGTGTCTATACCTTGTTGATCCAGAAAACCATAGCATCCTCCAGGTCAAAGGGCAGCTCCTTAGAGGCACTGAAGGTAGAGAAGCGCTTGACAGAGGCCACCACTTTCTCTATGCTGATCATCTCCACTGTGTAAGCCATCATCAGGGCATCGATCATGGGCATGTGAGCACTCTGAGTGAAAGTCAAGAGCAGAGCACATGGCAATTCAATCCTGCTGTATTTTTTTTCAGATTCCAATGCAAACAGGCAGAAATTTTAAAGTTCCCAAAACATAAAACATTACAAAGTGTTAGGTAGATGATTATACAGAACCTAAGCACCTATAGCAGGGTTCTTTTAACATACACTTTTCTAAATTAGCACAATCATCACCGATGCAGCAGAACAAGAGGTATTTTTTTGGTAATCATTTACAGTTTTCAAAGACACTAAAAGCCACAAAACACTCAGTATTTCACTTCTATAAAATATGCAACTGCTTGGAAAGAGGAAAAAAAACTAAATGTTGCAGCCATTAACCTTTTTAATTTTAATGTTCCTTGTCTCATAACACCATATGTTAAATTATCATAAAAACTACATATTAATGCTGGGTGTCATCATTCATTGGCTAATTTCGTCACACCATCCCACAGACACAGGAAAATCTGGATTGGATTGTTTGGGGGGGGGGGGGGGGGGGGGGGGGGGTTGGGTTTTTTGGTAGGGATTTTCTCATCTCAAACTGAGATGAGAAACAGCCCGAGACGCTTCTCGTCTTCCACCCGTCTCCTTTTTGTGTGTTAGTCTTTCTTCGTATCAACTTTGATGTCAAAACTGTTTTATTTATTTATTTTTCTTACTTGAGTCACAGCGAGTGTCTGAGAGGAAACGATATTCAGAACTTCCACTGTTTCCGCTGGAGCGTTGCTGCTTTTTTGTTCGCTTTTTTAACTGTCATCACTTTGGTGGGAACACCTTAGAAAGCCGTCCCTTTTCTGGGATCCTCTCTAGACACAACTGATTCTGTTTCTTCACTTGGACTTTCTCCTTCTTTATTGCCATAGCGCTCCAGGGTTCTCTCACGTCACATAGTTTATCACACTTCAAACATTTCTTTTGGAGCCTTAACAGAGCTTTTCTATATATGCTTTAGTAATCCACAACTCATCTTCCATCCATTCATGCAGCACCTATATTGTTTTAAAAGTTAGTAATGACTAAGCGTCCTACTATTTAACAACCACTAACATCTGTGAATACACAGAATAGACTTATTAAATAATGTTGCTATCCGTGGCTTCAGTGGTACGGCCAGGAGGTTCTTAAACAAGTGTGAAGCTTTAAATAACCACAATGGCTTAATCAAAGCTGAAGTCTCTCAGTCGGCACAGTAGGTGTCCAATGTTAAACCCGCTCTTCAACTCCTAATGCAATCAAGAGGCCCAGCAGGGGCATCCCATCACCCAGCGAGCCGACAGCTGATGCCTAAAAGTCAAAATATTGATCCTCGATGGTCAGAGTGCTAATTAGATCCAATCAAATACCAGGGAATCTTAAATTCCCTTTGGCTAGTGAATCTTTATTTTGTAAAAGTCCACTACTAAGTATTGTTACTTATGTAAAACATCACAGGCAGCACCTGAAACTATAACAAAACTATTACAAAACACATATATAACAACACACACAAGTTTCAAGCAGTGCTTTGTGCAACACACTGCTAGCTTAATCCAATTGGTGATGGAAGTGCACAGAGATTAGGCTTGTTAACATAACAAATGAGAGCTATTCAGAGCTTTCTCCACTGCATGACCTACATGAACACAAACAACACTAAAATACATTTCCAAACAAACTAACATGGTATTGTCTGAGACATGGAAAAGTTAAGAAAACAAAGTAGGGATGACTATTGTGCATACGGGAATCTAAAAACCGCTTAGCTCTGGTAGCTCTTGGTTTCAAAACCAGACTAAAACGTTTTCATGAAAGAAGCCAACTAAAGGGTAGAGCTGACCTAAATACCATTTTGGGGGCTTTTAGGGTTTGTTGAGAATTATTTGCAAACATCTGAATCTTTGAATACTGAGAGAATCATAGAGCGAGGTCTGGGGACGGAGGCAACCACTGTACCTACAACAGTTTTAGGAGCCCTTTTAGTTTTTTGTGGTTCAAATGCTTCCTTGGACACCAATGAACATAACATAACATAACATAATAGGCCGAGGGGTAAAAAACGTAAACATTTGTCGATGGAGTGAGACTTTTGCTCTAATTTGCCAAATCAGGCAGCTCTCTTGGCTGAACCACACTTATTACTTACAACAGCGTAAAGGGTAAGAAAGACAGCCCTTTCATTTTTGTTCTGCATGTGGGGCAGGAAAACCCTGACTAAATTCTCCAAAATTTAAAATGGCTCAAAGTCTTAGCAGGATATAATACTACATATATAATACCCCCCCCCCCAATATTATTCTTTACCCTAACTACACTATAATTAAAGCCCATTGATTCTGAACAAATACATACTGAATTCAATTTAAAACATCCAATGTGGTCAGCAGAAAACAACAACACATATTTAAACTTGACATTAAATAACATCAAAATAGCATATTTAGGATACATGAAAGTGTAAGATGTTCAATCTTTTGTTCTCCTATAACACCACGGCCTTCAACAATGCAGCATGTAGCCCCATGTGGAGCAGGGGCTGCTGGTGCCCCAAGCTCTGTGTGTACACACTGACCATGTGTGCGCACACACTATAGTATAAATTGGTCTACAACAAAGGGTAGCTTCACAGGATTTTTCAAGCCCCAGCTGTTTCCCAAAAAAGAGACAGGCAAGGTGCAGAGGAAGTGTCTGTAGGTGTAGGATCCCCTTCATTTAAACAGACACACAAAGTAGGAAAACACAGGTTGCTATGGAAACACCTTGTCAAGTCAGCAATATGGCAGTGGGGGTTTCAACAGTCTGTCACAGATAAGTGGTGTCCTGTTCAGGATTTTCTGACATCCTCACTTGGCTTTGTGTCTGGCCGCTTACATACCGGCCTGCCTGGATTATTGTATCAGACTGCTGGGAGGAAAAGCAGACGTACATCACTTAGGAGCCAGCCTGCAGAGGAAAGGCCTGCTCTACACCACTGCTGGTTTCCATGGTAACAAAGGGGTAGGAAGCAGGGAGATGTCTAAGAGCAAATGAGGCTGTTGGTGTTCATCCTATCCTGTGTGAAGTGCTCTTAGTTAAAGTGTGACACATCGTATTTCATCACCAAGGGTTCTGCATTCATTCACACGGATCTGCCATGGTGACTCAAGCTGTGCAGATGTGGAATAAATGCAGAGGGCATTTAACCTCATTATGAGGTGATCTGTGAAAATCTTACAAGGATTACACTTGCCTCAAGACAACTAAATGGGTCAACAGGGCAAGTACCCAGTCACCAACATCTTTACCATTTTGCTAAGTAGAAAGCTTGAGAAAGGGAGGACAGCTAGGCTGGATAAGCATTTAAACTGAGCGTTTAGGGAGCTTTTCCAACAGATGGATGAAAATGAAGGTGAGAAAAATACCAGACACAATAAATTCATTTCAACAAGGTATTAACACAAGAGCAAACCTCTTAATGCTAATGCCCCCCACTCTGAGGGAGCACAGAGATCAGTTTATTTAGCAGGATTTCTATTTTTAATGATCCAGCGGAGAGTCATTTTAAAAGTATGTTGCTTTTGCATATGATTGCAGCAGTGATTGGAAAACTGACCAATAACACTTTATGTTAGACACTGAGAACAGGGACCGCCATTCAAATGCAAAAAATGAATAAAAAATAAAAAAATCATAGTGCATCTCTCTTACTCCTTAGTTGCTCACGTCAACTTGAGCTATCACACATTATGTTTGATTTATGTACATTTAATTAAAGTTTACTTGTTAAAATATGTGTCAAAGGGATGTACTACAAATCAAATTCACCATAGCCAGGCTTTTTTGTGTTAGCTGGATCACCAAAACCTAAAACTGCTTTCCTAGATAACGAGTATCGCAGTAGAGGTCATTGACTTTACCTGTTAACCCAGGCTTTCTAATTTAGGATTTGTGTATGGAGTAAGAGTCAAATGACCTCTCAGCAAACAAATACATTACAAATTTTACAGCATGCTTCATTCAGAGGTATTAGAAAGGCCTACCTCAAAAGTTTGCATGTAAGGAATACATTTCTTCCTCAGAGAATATATAAAGTGTTTAGAGGCCACTAAAAAAGCAGCGCATTAAAAATACGTTAATCAAAGCTGATGTTTAACCTCGACACTGAACATACACAAGGCCACAAATTTACTGAATATGAGATAACTGCATCAGTTAGTGTTGGTTATTGACAAAGATTACCTAATGTCAATTTCTGTTTCAAAGACCAGAATTATCTCTAACTTCTATATTTCCAGGTATACTTTAGAATGATTCAAATAAAATTAAAAAACAAAACAATGTAACCAGTGCAAATTATTCATTTATACCAATGGTGGAATTTCATATTTGAAAATGTTTAAACTGGTGCTGCTTCACTCTGCTTTTATCAACACAAGTTGTAGCCATATTATTTAAATAAACATATTTATACGTATTGTCAGTTAAGAAGTGAATGGGGACCTTTGTGTTAAACTAGTGGCCAATTCAATGACCAAAGAGTTGCAGGATTACACTGTGCAGGAGTGCCAATTAAACTGTGATTAAAATTGCAGTGTCTGACACTGTTGCGGGATTTGGCCAAATTATTAATTTGATTATACCCAACTCTGCTTTTGGATAATTCTAAAATAACCAACTTCTTTCAGATTTAGTAACCAAAATATCTACAGTGTTATCAATAACAACCAGTAGAAAAGAGTAAGCTCATCAGTAATAATAATTACTGACAACTAACCTCTGCCTCCTGTTGTATTTACATAAAAAACACACGGTGGTTTATCTGATACTGTGGTATCATCTTTTAACATCACAATGATGTTTATCTTTTAACTTGTGTAAAAAGAGCAAACTGTTAGTAAAGATATGAGTAACCTGTGAGTAGTGGAAAAAGACTCATTACAAAAGCATATATAGTATGAAATAAGTGTTTGTGTTAATTAAATTAACTGTGGCTAAACTCTTTCAAGACAGATTAAGGACAACAACACCTTTGCACAATGAAGGGGGGGAAAAAAAAAAAATAAAAAAAAAAAAATCACACCCACACCTTTCACGGTAACCCCATACACACCTTGCATGCCAGCAGTCAAATGTCACTTATCCATTTGAATAGATATGATGCAGGAAATATTCAAATATTCTGGACACTGTACTAAAAGCAAAGCATGCTTAAAACTCTTTACAAAGTGGATAATGTAAAGAATCTGCAAATGTTTTTGGTTTTATGTGCACTGACAGATGTTTTTAGGTTTGCTGGTATTGCTGGATAATAATAAACGGACTACTAACTTTCACTGAAGAAAGATAATGCATCTGAAGCAGGAAGAGCTCATCCCCTGATAGACAATCTGTGCTGCTGAGATACACTTTGTAATTGCTATTACAGTTTCACGGCCTATATGAGACTGCATGTGTCAGCTGATCAATAAAAGCATTAACATACCAGTATTATAGTACGTTTTAATTTCAAACCCAAGCAGCAGCTACATGTGAAAATAACAAATCAGCTCCCAAACTTATTTTTCCACAAATTCATTCATCACTAACCTGCTAGCCCCTGCCCTTCCAATTTCGTGTTTCCTTACTGGCTTTCAGGAGAGAAGATAGTTTACTTTAGGCTTTGGAGATCTACCACAAGGTGGAGGGCCAATCTAACAAGAACATGCAGCAGGTGGAGGCCTTCCTTACGTACTGCTACACCAGTTTACCATGTGTCAAAGCAGAACCAGTACTACTAACTGTCCATCGACTGGACAGGAGACTCACTAGACAGGCAGGTGACAATATTAGGTGTTATTGCCACAAAATACTGCAAAATTTGAGAGGATTTTGCACTCACCATTTTGATCGGCATACAGGCCAGGTCCCCCTCTGTAACGGGTGTGTCATCACTCTCCACCACATAAATGCCCTTCCTGGACAGAGCTTGGATGACAGACATGTGGGACTGAAGAGACACTGCCTGCTCAGTTTTGAGGATGAGGGCACACACACGGCAGTAAAGCTCACAGGACAGCAGCAGACGAATGACAGGTGGCTTGATGTGTTCCTGGTCATACTGGTCTGTATAGAACGGGTCCCTTAAGTCCTCTGGAATATGGTCTGCAATGGAGAGAGTGTTTGAGGGGGAAGTCAGTGCCCAAAATACAGGAAACATCCTGAAGCAGTATGTGAGGTTAACACTAGATCAAACTATACATGGACTGAAGACATACAAAAAGCTGGTTAAGATAACATACAAAATACTACATAAAAAAGCAGCCACAGCTCTGACTGCCTCATCTACAGGCTACAGTAATGTGACAAAGCCCAGTGCTTTCCATGTAATATTTGTTCCATACCACTATTAGTTTACTTGTAGCAAACATGAACTTTTGTAATTGCAAGTTACAAAGCATTTCCTCAGGAGCGTATCAGGGAAACAGATCCTTGATAAGCCAAGACCTCAGTGAGACTTCTCAGGTGACACTGTGGACCTTCCCCCCCCCGAAACCCACAAAAAAACCCAGTTGACCTACAGAGACAATTCTGTTGCTTTGAATATGAAGTCATTCTCAAAAACAGAAACCACAGCCATATATGGGCATGAGACAAAGCGGCTCTCTCGAGGCATGCACAAACTACATTTTTACTGTAAGGTAAACCAGACACAGGAATAAAATGGGTGTAAAGGCATGTGCAAACCTGTCCAAATTCAAAACAGAACAGGGACATGATTGAAATGACCCTGTTCTGTAAAATCTGTTCTTAACGCTGTCTGAGCCCCAGTAATACGGCATGAGCTGTGTGTGTGTGTGTGTGTGTGTGTGTGTGTGTGTGTGTGTTGTGTTCTTAGCCTCTGCACTGACTGACAGGATAAAGGGAGCCACTCGTCAGCAATCTCCTATTCACAAAAACTGGATGGTGGATAGCTTCTAGCAACTGGTTTAGTGGATGATGAAGTACCAAGCGCAAAAGATGAACTGTAAAAGCAGGCATGGTACATATGTACAGAGCTTTTGAGAAGAATGTAAATTCAATAAAATTTTAAGGAAAAAATAATTCCTTAATAAACAATCGACACAATAGACTTATCATGTATAAAGCTGTAAGTTTAGAAAACATCAGATGCAGGCTTTCTTTTCCAATTTCTTTTCCAATGGTCAAGAATAAGAGAATTTTTGCGGAGATAACCAATATAAATGACTAATTTATTACTATATTGACTGTAAAAAATGTGTGCCTGAATACTGATTCCAAAAAAGAACCCCTACAGACTTGAGGAAATTTTAATTATAATGAGGACTTGATTATTTTACTTAACATCACAGGTTGGGGGTTCCTAAATTGCATCCAAATGCAAAATATTTCTTTTCTACTCTCCTCTCTTGTGATGTTAAATTTGTTTCTGCCCCTCCCTGAGCACACACCCTGACTTCACACAACCTCTCACCGTCTTGTCATTTGGTGATGAAACTTATGAAGTAATTAGGAGCTTTTGTTCTCATGCATCAAATCTGATAATGTAGAAATATGACCAAAAACTTGTATCACAGGGAAGTGGGAAATGCAGCTTTAAAACCTATTTTGAACTTTTTGTCCCAAACCTAGAAAAAATCATTTTGTCTCTAGGTAAAAAGACCCACCGGCCCTGCTAGTTACCTGAGCTCCAGTCAGACCAATCAGAAGCAATAGAAATAAAGCTAAAGAAGCTAAACAGCAATCGCAAGTTATGTTGGTGAATTTCCTCTCTGTTCTTGGCCCCTTCCTAGCTAACATTTTTCAGCATGCTGTTCAATGGTATAATTTTAAAAATAAAACAGTTTGTGCCACAATGTTTGTCCTGTTAGTTGAACATTAGTTGTGAGCTGTTACCTGTTGTCTTGTAGTCATCTATTTGATTCATACAACTATAACAATGAGTAAGAAGGTGGTATAAGTTCATCAGGGCTATGATATAGTGATATAAGGCACTTGAAAGAAAAAACAACAATAGCTGCTGTATTTGTCCACTAATATAGTAGTTTACATATCTGGTATCCTGCCCAGAACATGATGAACATTTGTTGTTGTGTAAAAATAAACTGCAAAGAAGTATTACATTTAAAATCGCAGATTTAATATATTTGCCATCCCGCCCTTATTTCAGTAGCTGCTCAGATCATATCGATCCTGTAATCGGTATTCTGCATGCATCACTGAAACACAGGCCAACATGCTGCCAACCCCCATAAGAAATGAAGACGTCATTGCACAACAATAATCTATTACACCAAACACCCAGCAGTTTTGATCATTCCTAAAGAGCAGTGTTTGAGTATATAAACAAACAGTAACATTGGAGTAACTGTGTGTGAAAACAAAAGGGTCTGGTCAGGGCGAGTCTTCACGTTTGAATACATTCAACAGACACTGATGTCATGTGGCAGCTGCCCCCCTGTGTTCCTATTACCCAGAGCCAGGCTGACAAATTTACTAACTGGGATGGGGTGGAGCTGGAGAACCTGGCCTGGCAACAAGACCCAGCAAAGTCAGCCAACCAGGACCAGGACTATACCATGGTCAGCACAAGCAAACATGGGCAAGAACCAGTACTGTGCATGCAGCCATCACAAGTTCTAACCCTCGCTGGTGTTGTGTCTGGCTGTCTGACACGCATGTTGCCAGCAGCTGTGGCAAACATAGAGGGTAGTAAGGACAGGAGACCATATTGACAAATACAACCTTGTGCAAGGAGGAGGGGAACCAGACAGGTGAAAACAAACTAGATGAAAACTAGATGACCCCAACATCCAAAGATTGTTATACTCTTTACAATGAAATTACATCACAGCTCTTTAGGCTGTTTCTCTCCGTCAGCCAGTGAACAAGCCAAGCAAACAAGAGTACACTGTAGCAAAGACCAGATGAGCCATAGGGTGAAAATAAAATGGCCCTAATTTATTGAGTCCCCATGGGAAAAGGCAATTGTGACTGCAGCTGAGAGTTCCCTCCTTCTGGGCCACCAAAGCACTGGGCTGCTTTACACTTTCCATTGTAACAGAAAAGGATCTCCACCCAAGTTTGTGTGTGGTGCATCATTTTTGTCCTTAGGAAGTGGCTTTTAAGCACCATCTTTCAGACTGCATCGTTAGCCAAGGCCTATGATGACAGACAGCGAAATGACAGAGCAGACTCCTACAAGCCTTGATATGAACTCAGACAAAAGTATGAGCCTTAGTAATGAACCTTAAACAAAGAGGGCTTTAGAGCAAAATGCTGGCCTTAAAAAACAGGCAATGGAGACAATAGTTTTCCATCCATAACCCAGATTACCTTTGAATCCAATCTTGCTGTCATTTGTTTAGAATGAATGCACCACTGGCATTAGGAAATCTGAGTAATGACCACAAATATAAAGAGACCACAAAATACAAAGGAAAGCTTGTAATAAGCCTCTGAAATAATGGTCAGAGACTAAACTGAGCCAGCACACACACACAAAGCAGTGAATGGAGGGATTTATGAATCAGATAGCTGAGGTTTATATTATATATAACCAACTTCAACCACTATGATAAGGAAACACCCTGCAGCACATAAAAAAAGGTAACTAGCAGTCCTTCAAAGATGTCTTTAGTGAACCAACTTGTGAAATGCTGTCAGGCACTGGTGACTAACCAAGCACCAAAAAGTGAAAATCATTTCTGTTGGTAAAACTTTTACCAATCCAATAAAGCTTCTTTGAGAGAAATTAAGGCAACATTCACATATTATAGTTTCTCCTTGGATTTACTGGAGTTAAGTAAGAAAATAGAAAAACTGGACAACATGACTGTAATGTTTCATGACGTGTGTTTGTCTGTCTACAGGACAGGTTTCCAACAAAGGTTTCAATCCAACACTTTTTTTTCCCCACAAGAGACCCAACTACTGGAGCATTCACATTTAACCGTTGAGCCGTTAAAAGATTTCTGATAAAAAGTGGGCTGCATGCTTAGATTAAACACTGATACAAAGTAGAGTCACCAAGCAATGTGGTGCATAGACTGCATGAAAGTCACCACATTTCCAAACTTCCTCAAGCATTAGTAGAAGCACAAAATCATGTATGAGCAACTCGTGTAAGTGTAAAGTGTAGATATCCCCACTGCAACCAGTGGGTCCAGTTTACCTTAAAGTCATCTCTTACTAAAAGGGTTCCATAGCATTTCTGTAACTCTCTCCTGTAAATTCATATATTGGTGAGCTCTCACTTAACTTAAGGGATTTCACATCATACCCACCAAGTTAATGTGGCATAGATTTTCCATGATATAAAAGTGTCATATTTTAATATCAACGGCATAGAAATCTCTTGTGTGCACATTCCCTAGCATGCAAAACAAGACAATCCAGACATGTTAGACAGCCAGACCAGTGTGTCAGGCTTGACAATTTAGTACCTACAGACTAAGCTACATCAACAACCTTTAACCCCAAGCACAACACTATGCGAAATATGCAAGAAACTTGTTTTACTACTTGTGGGGAGGAGAAAAAAAACAAACAAAAAAAAACTGTCAAGTACAACCGAGCTAGGAAGGCACGTGACCAGTCATCAGTTGCAACCAAAACGTAAACAAATCACGCAACTACGTATTACTGGAGCGCTTGCTAGTTTTGCTCCATATGACAGGAAGAGCAAAATGGTGGCTTGAAATCACTCAATTACTGACACGGTTACATAACGAGCGGCCAAGGACATGATGCCAATCCAAATAGTGGTAAAAGTGGGATTACAAAGCTCAACCCAAGACATAACATCCAAGCATTTTTCAGTTTAATTATTATGTGAAAATATTTTTGCAGGCTCCTAAAGAATTACAAGATTAAACCAGTTAAGTTATTGTTATACTTAAGTGTTAAGCAGTATGTTCTACTTTTACTTAAGGTTTCCAGGAAAAATGCTACCTACACTACATTTGTGATCACATTTTACATAGGCTGTGTCACAACTATTGATCTCTATAATACTGGTGCTGCTGCTGTTGGAATCTTGAGGCAACAGATTCACAGGTCTAATTAGGTAGTCTGTCATCAATGACAGTAGTTCATTGGGGAAAAAAAGGGATGGAAAATGTCCTTTGTTTTGTTTGCACCAACAAATTCTACTGTCTGCAAGTTACAATTTTAGATAAAATGTTCAGTATTTTTATTTTGTATCATAAATATCATCACTGCAATTTCTTTGAAACATCGTAATATAATTTAGAGATTGTATCACCCACCCTTAGCTCCAACATGAAAACTTTTTTCTATACAAAACATATTGCAGAAAAGTATGTTTGACGGAGAACTTTAGCACAGAAGAGCAGCTGCAATTCAATTGTTTACAATATCGTCAGAACAGTGCGGTGCACATGCAACAGTTATGTATCAAAGCTCAGCAGACAGTGGTTGACTCAAATGTAGTCTTTGTGAAATAAATTGCAGAAGATTTTATATAACAATGTCTCCATAATTCCTTTTGCCACCTAACATAAAATATGCACATATCGTGAAAGGATATCAACTGTACTAAAGGTAAACAGTAGGACTTTTTTTAAAAGGGTCCTAGTTCCACAACTTCACTAAAACAGATCCTAAAATGCTTACCTTAAATTTCACATAACTCATTTCACCCTTAAAATGTATTCCACTCTTGGAAAAAGCAACCACAGACAAAGCAGGAAAACCTGCCCCTATCTGACAAAGTTACTAATGCCGATACAATCTCAACAGGCAGTGCGAGTGACTGGCAGTGCAGATCAGTATTTTCCATGCTCTGACTACAGTCAAACAGATATAGCCTAATCCTTAGTGCCTGTCACTCAGGCCGATTTGGGCTCATTCTCACTGGCCGCCCTACAAGAATGGAAGGATCTGGTGAGTCAGTATGGGAGTTCGGTTGCCAAGTGCCATGGGGGGGAAACAGTTTTGGCTCAAGAGCACAGACACAAGTATTTCTTCCTCTTGGGTTTTTGCTGTCAAAGTTTCGCTGCTGGAGCGCAACACAATCTGCTGACTATCACTGTAGAGAGCAGTAAACACAATGTGCCAACAACAACATCTGAAGTAACTGTGAGACATGACATTTGTGTAGCATGAATGCAAGTAAAATTACTTACCAATACCGTAGGCTTTGGCAAACAGCCACCGTAGGTTGGCTGCTATTTTTGCTCTGGCGGAGTCATACATCTCCAAAGGTACAACGTCCATTGTGCCTTCTGCAACCCCGGCCAGTTCTACTGTTCTCTTAGTACTGTCCCCGCCAGCACACAAATCAACATCCATCTTTAACCAAAAAAACAAAAAAAAAAAGCACATTGTTAAAGATAAAATTATACAGGACATTATGCTGAGTAAGAGCCAATGCCAAATAATATGATATTAGCCAGGCATGATTTGCCAAGTGACAAATTCCTTTAAAATGACTCATAAGTGATTTTCTGATACATATTTAACTGAAATCTCACTGACTACAATGTTTGTTGCTTATCAACAGAATATGTTGTTTTTTTATTTCCTTCCTTTAGTGACCCATTAGAATTACATGTGGTCATTGAGACACAAGTGTCAAAGAGGCATTTCGCAGTCACTCATGATGTCAAACAGTAGACAATAGACTTGAGATTTCCAAGCAACTATTTCTTAAATCACCTTGAACTGAAGTCATGGTGACTGCAAGAATGAATCTTTATGATCATTATGTACATTTTGACAAGCAGACAGTTGACTGTACTATTGCACAACTGCAAAGCAAAGGATATGATGTTGGTTTAACCTTTGTGATCACAGTAAGTTTACTTGCAACAAGTACATGTAGACAAAAGGAATGTGATCAATCTTTGTCATAGTTTAGAAATTTGATACTCACGTCTACACTGTGCAACACAACTCTAGTAGCAGTTGCCAACTTTAGACAAAATGTATTCCACCTCAAATACAAACTTACAAATTATCAATGTCAGTCAGCCAAGCAGACTTGTGTTTTCTGATTAGTTAGATCAAAATCACAGCAGTTTCACTTTTAACTTCTTTGTCATATAGGTGTTCACCTTTTACTTGGACAACGGTTCGACAGGTTCTGACTGTCTTATCCTGTCAACAGCCTAAAAGGCAATACTAATTACATTAATAGGTTAATAGAAGGATACTGACTAAATTTAGTATGGTTTTGACAGAAAACTAGTGCACACCTGCTTATCACACATGAGTTCTAACGGATTTTTTCCGTTTGTCAGAAATCTAAAGTTCTCTTTGGTCATGAGTTTAAGTTATCGCATTACCTGTAAAAATATTAATAATAATAATAAACAAACCTGTAACAATTTCATTTACATTAACGGCCCACAACAGTACTGTAAACGCTGCAAGGCCATAACTAATGTTAACATACTTTAATACGTTAGCAGGCTAACGTTACGATAACGTTATTAACGGGATCAACCGTTAGCTGAAACAGTAAAGATTTTCTTAACATGTGGTCTACTAAGCGGCCATGCAATGAAACGCAAAGCAGCTAACTATCACCAGCTAACCGCTAGCTTGCTAGTGTGTGCTGTACAGCAGGACCACTCAATGGTCCCATGAATGACGTTAGCTAGCTGGCAAGACATTACCTTGAAAGGTGTGGTGTAAGTCCAAGTCACACTTTCGTTCCGTCGGGTAAACGGTTAACCAAGGACCTGTCTCAATAAACAGGAGCCTGCTATATAGAAAACACACCAGCGGCAGCGACGCATTATAGCCAGCTAATAATGCTAGCTTGGAGGCGAGTCAGTGTGGTCCCCTCCCAACAACAAGAACCGATCCGCGGCCTGTGTGACAACCGCTCCACGGCAGACTTTGGGCCGAAACAACACAGGGAGAAAACGGGAGGCTCACCAGTAAAAAAGTACAGCGTACGCGGGTCTTAAGGCTGGAAATCTACCTCAGTGTTAAACCCTCCATGTTAGATAAAAAATAAGCATACGTTTGGGGCTCGAGCAATGCAGCGAGGATCAGCAGTGTCTTCGCGCTCTGCCCATAGAAATGCAATTATTATCCCAGCCTTCCCAAACGCGCACAATGCGCATGCGTGATTAGCTTCCAGACTATACTCGTAATACTGGAAACTGAAATCCCGCCTTGCATCACAGATGCTTTTTACTATTAATATTACTTTTTAAAAATATCTTATTTTTAACTGGATTCATGCGCACTGCATTTCTGTAACACGACTTCCTAAAGAACCTGTTTAAATAATGTTAATCAATTTTTTTCTCTGATATGTCTATTTAATTAACCCACAAGAACGTCAATTTAATTTCTCTTAAAAACTAATATTTCAACATGCACTTGCGTTAATATATGTATACATTTTTTCTTTTGTACTTTAGTCCTGTTTTGTCCTTGCGGTCTTGACCAATGATGGCATCTAATGGTGAAAGATGGTATAGGAATTTGAAGATTTGGAATGATTTTGTAGAGCTTGCGTAATATCCGTAACTGTTCCTCAAAGTTAAAACTGAAGAAGCACTGTCCTTCACACTTCCCACTTTCATTACATATTTAATATGTATTTATATAACTAATGAAAGAAAGACGCAGTTTTAGCTCCTGGTTCGAAATCTAAAACTGTAAATCATTTCAGAATGTTTATTCATATATCATTTATGGTGGAAATACTCAAAAACTCAAAAGTCAGAGATTTTAAGAAAAACTGAACATGTAGTTGACTCCATGCAGTTTGCATGCCAGCATTACAGGCCACATAATGGAGTAGAAGATCCCACAGTGACCTTTGTTGAACCTAACTGGATTCTCGTGCTCAAGTACTTTTTTGGCTCTCTTTGGCTTTTAACACAATCCATCCTCATATTTTAATCAGAAAGCTTTTAGAACAATTTAACCCAAATAAAAACATTTTGCTGGAGTCTTGGGGGATTTTGTTTGTTTGTTTGTCTAGCAGGACTCAAAGAGTCCAGATAAATGCAATTCTTTCTAATCAAGTTTGATTGTCAATTGGCTGCCCACAGGGATGTGTGCTTTTACCCTTAGTATTTATCCTGTATACAAATATGTGTCAAAGCAGGAACATTAATAGTTGGCTGCTGGACAAAGACACCAGTCATGGCCCAATTCTCGATGAAACATATCTAAGACAAAAGATATGAGGATTGATTTTAGAACACATACTCATAAACAACAGGTTACAGCCATTAAGGGTCAGACAGTGGAATGAATTCACCGTTATAAATATCTCTGATTATTGATTCCAAACTGAACTTTGAAGCAAACTGTGAAGTTGTGAGCTAAAAAGGGCCCCTGTGTCTGTCATGTTATTTCCATACTGAAAAGAACAGTGATGGTTTGATTTTTGTCTTGCTTTCACTGACGACATAGTTTGGATATTTATCTGTAAAGAACAAAAACTCACTCCATCAAATTATTAAATGGTCTGTCTACTGTGAAGAACAACTTGGTATAAAAGCAACTTTTCTCCAGCAGATAAACAGCTAGTTGTTTTTTTTATATTCTACATAATGTGGGATGAATTCTATTCTTTGTTATTATTTATTATGTTGTTTTTATGCTTATCTGTTGTTTGTGATCTGTGTTTGTTCGGAACATTTCTTTTAGACAACTTGCTGAAAAACATGCTAACATGTTCCTGGGATAAGAAACGTTTAACTGAGCAGGCAAAATTCAATCTTGATGTCAAAAATAAAGTATTCATAGTGTTTCTATGAATCAAGGTCAAAACCAGGTACAATACTAGCAAAAGAAATCTCAAAAATAAAGACTGTATAACACTGTCTATTAAAAAAAAAACAACCACACATAGACAGTGAGCCACAATTTGGCAAGTCCCTGAATTCACGCCAACTTATTTGCCATAACTGAACAACAAAATCAAATATTTACAGCTGCAGCTAAACAGCGCCATCTCCAGGCTTAAAGCAAACAAGTCAGGTGGCCCAGATGGTTTTCCTTTTGAGTGGTTTGAGGTTTTTCAAACTGAGTTTGAGAAAACTGAAAAACTCAGTTTGAACTGAGCTAAGGCTTGTTTTTGGCCTTCAATACAAAACTAAAGGATTAAAAAAATGGCCCCTCATGGAGCAAAGCAGTTATATCAATTATGCCCAAAGAAGAAAAAGACAAACTAGAATGTTGACCATCTAGAGCAATCTTCGTATTACGAAACCCAGATTAAACTATTAATTACCAATGCGATGGAGATGGATCATCATGAATGATCCTCCAGTCTATGTATTACTGGATTAGAAAAACCTGGAAAGATTTATGCAAAAGATAAAAAAAATCAATGGAATAAAGGCCAGTTACAATTCTGGAATGATTATATAAAATATTATTCTTCTGCTTATCTGGGGTAGGGTCACAGGGGCAGTAGCCTAAGCAGAGCAGCCCAGACTTCACTCTCCCCAGCCACCTGATTCAGGGAAGACCAAGATGTTCCCAGACCAGCCGAGAGATATAATCTCTCCAGCATGTTCTGCATCTGCCCCAGGGTGTGTCCCAGTGGGACAAGTCCAGAACACCTCACCTAAGAGGCACCCAAGAGGTATTCTTCTCCGATGCTCAAACCACATCCTTTGGATGAGTGGCAGTTCTACTCTGAGCCCATCCTGAATGGCCGAGCGCCTCACCCTATCTCTAAGGGAGATACCTGACACCCTTCAGAGAGAGCTTATTTCCCACACTTGTATCCGTGATCTCATTCTTTTGGTCAAAGCCCAGAGCTCATGACTATAGGTGAGAGTAGGGACATATATCAACTGATAAATCAACAGCTTCGCTTTTACAGTCAGCTATCTTTTTACCATGATGGACCAGTACAGTGTCCACATCACTGCAGTCGCACGACCAAACTGTCTCTCGATCTCCTGCTACCCTCTCCCCTCACTCGTAAACAAATTGGAAAAATTTAGAAGTGTCACCTCACATACAAAACAGTTGCAGCAAATGTCTGCCCCTCTCTGAGCCTGGCTCTGCCAGAGGTTTCTTTCTGTTAAAGGAGAGTTTTTCTTTCCCACCGTCGCCTAGTCGCTCATAGGAGATTGCCAAATTGTTGTTTGTTTGTTTTTTACCTTAATACTGTAGAAACTTTTTTCGAATTTGGAGTTATATAAATAAATTTGAACTAAATTTAATTGCCCAATTGAAGAACAAATACAAAAAATGGTCAAAATATTCAAATTGTAAAACACCAATAAAAGAACCATAAATCAAATAACCTATAGTTCTGTTTTTGTCTGTTTTGATTCGAGTGCATTTCTGGATACCTGACCAGTTTGCCATAAAATGGATAGGTGTCCAAAAGCATACAGTACACGTAACTCTAAATTATAAATGTAAGAGTGGCGGCTTTCTGTCTCCCTGCGTTAACCCTGAGTGGCATCCTGTCCTGCTACCATACACCATAACGCAACTAAGTTCTATAGGCGACCTTTTAATTTTAATAATTGTATATATAATTTTATAAGTTGGTCGGTTTAAAGAAAGTTTTATTGTACTTTCATTGTGAATACATTAAAAATAGGCTGAGATAAAAGCAAATGAACAAGTCAAAGGAGCTTGCAAAGAAAAGCATCTGGACTTCTTTAAGTTGCTTGAAGACGTTTCACCTCTCATCCGAGAAGCTTCTTCAGCTCTAAGGGTCAAATGGTGGAGTCCCAGATTTAAACCCAGTGGGAGTTTCCCCCCAAAGAGGGACAAAAGGACCCCCTGATGATCCTCTAATCACATGAGCCAAGGTGTGAAAACGGCTGTGGGTCCCAATCCGCCAGGGTTTCGGGTGAGCTCATTGTGAAACCTGGCCCCACCTTATCATGCGATTTCCTGAGGTCAGATGGCCCAGGATGTGAGTGGGCGTTAAGGCGTCTGGGGAGGGAACTCAAAACTGGATTATAGATGGTAGACAGTTGGTGTCGTAAACCACCGCCTCTGGAAAATGAACAAATATTAGATAAAATATATTATATTATATATAATATTAGATAAAATAAAATACAGCAATATTTATAAATGTAACTAAATTTAATGTACTGTATACAGGTAAACTAATTCCATCCACCTAAAGATGGGCGGCATTCTGCACTGATTTTCAATGTGGCATTGCTGAATGGAATCTGTGAAACAAAAACACAACATACAACCACAAAAAATAATTTTAATGCAATAGTGATTTAGATGCCAGTAGCCATTAGGCTGCTTGAACGAACAGACTGTGAGCATATTGCATAGGTTGTTGATCTGGGACAGTCCGACACGTGGGCTGGGTGAAACAATAATCAGACTCCAACAACTCCCTCTTCACTGCCCCTTAGCAATAAAATTCACTTTGTTCGTTCGGGTTCCTTCTGACCGTTTTCAGCATTTCCTGTGGCCATTTTTCTTCCTAAAGCGTACAATCTCCCAATGTTCGTATCAGAATATTAAGAGGGAAAGATAGTTTGGTATTCATGCCAATGCAAAGCATGGAGGTGGTGAGACAACTGGTCATGATGGCCATGACAGATTTCCAATTGGGCACAGTGTGCAGAAAGGTTTCCATAAATTCAAACATGCTGCATCACTTTGTATCACACTGTGACCTACCAGTCCATAAACACATTTTAATGATGGTTTGTAAAAACAACATTTGAAGCATTATATTTTTTCACATTTGTAGATTAGCTTCAAGGTTTGCTAAAAATGTTATAAATATGAACATATTACTAGTTTGGCTTTGATATAAATAATGTAATATATAGTTCAACCAGACAATTTTCTCTAAAAACATTTAAATATTTTCAAATATTGCATTTACCAAACCATTTGATGTGGTGCTCTTATTCATAGGTAAAGTTCTACACAGATTAGTTAAAGCCATTTCTCAAATGCCAAACTAGAAGGGGGTAGAGCAGAGGTTTGCCATAGCGACAAGTTTAGAAAAACAATCTCAGCCTCCCTGAGCAAAAAGTCACATCAACACCACATTTTAAATATTGAATAAAAACACTCAAAAACTTGGCAAAACACACCACCCTCCATATTGTCTTTAAATCTCTTGTACAACAAGGAGAGGCAATGCTCTCCTTCATGTATCTGGAGACTTTAAGTACTCAATGCAAAGGCTATTATTAACACACTACCCATTGCAGTTCACACATCTCTAACACTCAAATATATGTCTATACAGGTCAACAGAAGTCCTTGCTATTGCACAGAAATACAGGGTTTTTCTCCACTGGGTACATCTAATGACAAGGCAGGTTATACAGTGACATTTTGGTTTGACAGCATAAATGTTTGTTGCTCTCAAAAAGGAAGAAAAAAAAAAGGAAAAAACAAAAAAACAAATCAAAACACAGAAATTGGTTGCATGTCAACTTCTATTGTTTCCACATATGTTTGAAGACACTCGCACCTCTCAAGCATGAAGCGAGCATGCATCTTCATCATTCAAATTTAAGTTTAAAAAGGCAACCACCTTGTGATAAGCTTCACTTCTTCGCTACCAGTACATGCTTTTGAGACAACACACAAACCCTTCTTTCTTCTTGTACTAGTGCTGCGGTACGCGATATTCATAGAGGTGAAGAAGTGCCAGACGAGAGCAACATGACAATATGACAATCATGAGCACATCGACAGTAAACACACACAGGCCTAATATAAAATCTTCTTGTAAAAACATGACTGAGACATGATTTAGTGTACAGTTTTGCTCTAAAAGGCAAGAAAGTCAAATAAATATGTTTGAAGAAGTTCAATGAAGATTTCTTTTTAAAAATCCTCTTTGACTCTACTTTTTCTTCTCAGTTATAAAGCACTGATTTTTTATTAAAACAGAGGGAGAAGAAAAAGAAGATGTGATACTGACAGAAGTCTTCCACACATTCACCACTGATGAAACATTTTAAAGAGACACTGAAAACTGCAGTTGATTTTTAAATATTGCAAAACATAGAAAACAGTTTTTGTTGAAGTGTAAACATTAAATTGATGTCTGATGTCATTTTTACACGTGGACAAATTATATAAAATAAATCATGTCTGTCATACCTATAAATTGTTATCATTAAAATGTAAAAACAATATACTAAATCTCAATTTATATTATTATTATTACTGTAATAATAACTTTATGTTAACATCTGTTTTGTATAAGTGTTTTTACTGTATTGTTATAAATAAGTTATATCTGTAACATCTTCATTCATACTTTGACTCCTCTCTCTTTGTCTTTAAAAGGCAAAAAACAATACTTGTGTCTCTCCCACGCTCATACATACACATTCATACATGCAAGCGTACGCCTCAGTGTGATCAAACACACAAACACATACACACGAAGCTGCCACAGTCATACACGGGATGGGGGGGGGGTCGTCACCAGGAGGCTCTATGTGCGATTGAGGGTCTGGAAGATTCTGGATATTTGTAGCATGACAGGGCCGGTCTCGGGATCGTTCATCCACTGGGTGCTGTTCAGAGGATTCTCCAGCATGTCTTCAAACGCTGCACATAAACACAAAGCATATTTGTGAGTTATATAATAGACCCCCAACCCACAAATCTTTCCCCTCTTCTGTCAACTGGTGAAGACAGGTAGACGGGCCTTTCTCTATGTCATATGCCTTAAGTGGACACTGATGTCAACTGCTGGTTTTGGGCTCAGTGACTTAAAGCCTAAACGTTAGTGCCTTCATTGCTTCTTTATGTTTTATATATCATGTTTTGGAGCCAGGAGTGACCGTTTTTGAACAAGCGAGTGGAGTGTTGGGTTATTAGCTAACCTATAGGGACAGATATCAAGAAAAAAAGTAACAGACTAATAAAATATCAGAACTTCACTCACCGAAACCAAAGCACAAGTCTTCATGGATGTTTAGTATCACACAAACAACAAAACATAATATAAAATAACCATATATACACAGGTGAATGAAATAAAAATAATGATTTCACACTGTTCGAACAGTTATCCTGGACGTCTCAGCAAGATCTTTTTCAGCTGCTGGTGGTTTTTCTGTCTCATTTTACAGAATGAGACTATATTTGAGTTCCTAAAACTACACAATAATATAAGGATGTCAAAAAGTTTTTAATATTACTTTAGGGGAGAATTTTCAAAAACAGGACACTACGTTGGCTTTTACACTCAATGAGACTATACCTAGAAGAGTTTTGGGATTGGTTAAACCCAGCTGGACGACTGGATTTTCCAGGATGGCTTGAAACAGTGGGCTGTTGGTGTCGATGCCTTTGTCCAGATCTTCTGGAGAAGGTTTCCTGTCTCCCAACAGCCACTCACACTGCAGGAATACACAGTAAGGAACAAAAAGGACACCAATTAAAATCTTTATGGAAGTCAAAGTATAAAATTAACTGAAAACAAGTGAAACAGGTATTCAATGTTACTGGACTTGTTGTTTTCGGAAGGTTTCAGAAATTACTGGGGGGAGGGAGCTAACTGTTAAATTTGTTTATTAATAGTAAAACTACTGACGATGTGTAAACTTACCGCTGCATCCTGTTGGTTGTTATTGACTCTCAGAGCATCGATCACCTCCTTTTCATCAAAGCCCATCTCCATCAATGCAATGACTGCCTGCAGAGTTCATTAAAAAAAGCAAAAAAAACCCCACATACAGTTAAAATCTATCTAAAGTCTATTCCAGCAATTCCAGCAGCTATCATGGGGACACAAAACTTACTTAATAAGATGTGAACAAGTTATGGTAAAAAAAAAAAAAAAAAAAAAAAAAAACTTCCATCAAAATCGAATATCACTCAAGTTTAAGTGTGGCCCTGTCCCACATAAGATAAGATAAGAAGAACTTTATTTATTCGGAGGAAAAATTCTTTTGTCATACACATGCTCAATGCAGCAAGAGAGAGAGGAACAGAGGAATAAGATATACAATAAGAATAGTAGTATACAGTAATATACAATAGGATAGTGCAAAATATAATATCAAATAACTCAAATATCATGCAGCCGATGAGAACCCTGAGAGGAGATTTGTAAAATCTGAAGTCTTGTATAAAAGCTAAAATTGCACCCACCCTTGAATCTGGTCTGAACTCCCTTTTCCTGCGGATCCTCTTGAAGATCTCTGTGAGTTCATCCTGCTTGTTGCTCTCGTCTGTGCTCGACTGGCTGGATAGGCTGCGGTGAGGATTAGGACCAGAGGCTGAAGCAGAAGCTGAAGCAGGGGGGCCTGGAGTGGCAGCTGCCGTAGCTCCTGCTGCCCCAGAAGAGTCCTGGCCTGGTAGTGGCGTGTCCACAGAGGGGTCATCTACATGCTCAATCAGCCACTCCATAGCCTGGGTCACTGACATGCTATAAGGAGATCAGATAAAACTACTGTTAGGGTACAAAGATAAGGAACAATTCCTATGAGACCCTTTCGTGGAACCTTGGTATCAGTGCATACTTCTCCAAAGTGCTGTCCTGCAAATTAATGCCCACTGGATATGTTTTCACCATATTTTGCAACAGGGACATATTTTTTTATGTGTGTGTGTGTGTGTGTGTGTGTGTGTGTGTGTGTGTGTGTGTGTGTGTGTGTGTGTGTGTGTGTGTGTGTGTGTGTGTGTGTGTGTGTGTGTGTGTGTATATATATATATATATATATTCTTTTCCCCCCCCAAATATAACTATAGATACAGCCTTACTGGTTCAGTCTCAGAGCTTTGATTGCTCTGCTCTCAGGGAAACCCATCTCAGTGAGCTGCTGGAGGGCCGTTTCATCCACCCGATCCTCTTCATCTTCATCTAACATTGCTATGAGACACAGACACACAAAGAGAAAAGATCTTTGGTTGACAGCTAAATGTTTGGAACAATCAAACATACAGAAAACCTGCACTGCCAAAATAAATGTGCGCAACTTCAGATAAAAGATAACATCTAGTTTCTAAAAAGTGCCCATTAGTATGTTTTATTTATTTATTTAGGACAGTGCATGTTAATGAACATAAATGTAAAATAAATTACATGAATGTAAACATGCCAGATTATAGCCAAGGGCTAATTTCCATCTGTTGTCCATAAAACATTAAAAAAATAGACATAATAATTCATAAAAAATTCAGAATTCATTTATAATAAAAACTCCATCACCAAACTCACACATACACACCATTCTATTCCCAAATAAAACATTAAAACTATACAACTTATACATGATCACACACTTGATTTGTCCATAACCAGTTTTTAACCTGTGCCTTAAACAAGTTGAATTTTGAGCATTCTCAAATGGATTGTTGTGGCTAAAATAAAACCCAATCCTAACCCTAACCACAGACTTGGTAAATGTTAAAACTCAGGTGGGCAATTAATTTTCCTGAGAGAAACTGGAGAGATGAATCAATCATTTTAGAAAGATTAAAAATAATAATACAGCAGAAATGAATTCAAGTTAATGGTGCTGTGACAGACCCAGTTTTTCCACTGGAAAATGGGTTAAAGGTTTAAGGGATTTTCCACTTTACCATTTGCCTTTTTGAATAGTTCGACAGCATCAGGGTTCAAGGCAAGAAGCTTCTGTGCGACTTCAATAAGAGAAACCAGGATTTTTCTGAGCTCTGTTTGAAACTGCAACAACACAAACAACAATATACAAGGACATTAAAAATAATTACAAGCTATCAGTCCAAGTACAGTGCAGGTAAATTTCTCATTTACAATATTTTAAAGTATTATTGTAATTTATCTACATTTCAGTGCACCCTGTGAGCTAAAGCTAAACCTCTCTTACATCTCTGATGTTGTGTTGCGTAACAGTACGGTCTGTGTGGCGTGTGGATAGGCTGGCGGTGGCTTTCAGAATAGCATCTTTATCTGGAGCTTTGTTTTCTTGTTTCTTCTGTGATGAACAGAATAAACAGCAGTTAATAAAATATATGCATGTTTAAAAAAAGGACTTCTTCCCAAAAACTGGACAGAGGACTTACCTTGTCTTCTGAACTAACGTCAGCCGTCTTTGGAGGGGTTGGTGGCGGTCTTTTCTTTATGAGCAGCAAAACATCTACAACATACATTAAACATGTTAGCTTCATGGAAAACTGTGGCAAACCACGGCAAACTGGAGAGACGCTACATACCTTTATCTTTGAGATTTTCATCAGCAACAGTTTTTGTGTCAGAGAGGACTCTTTCTGTAGCAGCATGAATAAGTTTATGATGTGTAAGGGTTTTGGGATCTTCTAGACTTCCATGTACACACTACAAATTAAGCACAAAACAAAACAACTCAGGCACAACCAGATAACTCATTGTAACTAATCACTTTCTTTGTTTTAAATATCATTCAGTTACTGTTATAAGTAGGACCAATAATGACAGACATTTGAAAAAGTTATTTAAAAGAAGAGAAAAAGGAAAAAAAACAAAAACAAAAACCAACCGATGATCTAGATGACCAAGATCCTACACAGAAACAGTGGATTGAAAAAACTTAAACACAATTTTTAAGTTGTACATGTCACAGTGTGCTAGTTATCTACTTTGTAAATGGCCTGGTCATTAAAAAATAAAATAATTGAACTAGTAACTAACTATTTTAACTAGAAATAGTACCATCTGCTTCTGCTTTCTGACAAATTTGAATGAAAGCGGTGTACTTTGTTTTTTAACATAGATTATGGCAATGGTGCTGTTGGTCTATATGACTTATGCATTAAAATGGGTCTGACACCCCTGCAACAGAGAAAGCCAGATCCTCACAACACAGTTGTAGGAACAAGCAAATTTTCGAGTTTTGGTTATCAAAATAACTTTAGATCTGTTTTCTCTTGATCAGCTTTAATCAGTTAACTACATCAGCTCTGATATTTAACCGAAGATACAAACTGAGTAAAAACAGTCTCCCTATGTGGAGGATTAGCTGCTTTCTGTCTTTGCCTTGTCATCATAAATTCAGGATTGGTTGGGTAAACAAAACATGACTCATCTAAAAACTCTAAGCACTGACTTCATGAAGTTTCAGAGACGTATTAATTAATTTAAGAATATACTGGGCTGACACGAAAACCAAAACTTAAACCACTACTTGAGTTTTCGCCATAGCCCAAGGAAGGAGAAGTGAAGTGAGCTGTATAATAATAGAATGGCTAAAAAGTAGCATGCGTTTCTTAGTAGCTACTGGGACAACCAACTTGCTAAATTATAAATAGCAAAGTCTACCCAGTTACTATAAATACAGCGCCAGTGATACTGACACTGACAGTTTACGAAAGGGACATGGCACAATGTAAAGCACCCCAGGCAGAGGAGTGACAGGTCGAAAAAAAAGGAAGCAGGACAAACACAAACAAGCCAAGAAAAACCTACATGTTTCAAGCACCTCTCCTTTAGTTTCTCAACAGTCGTGTCTTCCGTGACCTCCTCCAACCACTCCGTGCCGTCCATGGTGCAGATGTGTATTTTCAGCACTTTGCCGGCAAATATTTTTTCCTCCTGCACGAACATAGCTCCAGACTTAACAGTACCAGTCCAGTGACGATAGCTAGCAGCAGTTGCTATGTGCCTATTTGGCAAGCTTGCGTGCTAACCTTAGCACCCAGCTAGCCGTCGTCTGTAAATCCACCAACAACAAAGTGAGAGCGGGCACCGACTAGCTGAGGGCCATTTGGGGGTTCCTCGGTCGGTTTTCGCTGCGGTGGTAACCGAGAAACACGTCCTCTTCAAGACGAGTTCTTCTTTTTTCCTGTTAGCTCACAAGCAGTAACTAGCGAAAACCCTATTTTTACTGTAACTTGAACTTTGAACTCCCAACTGTACCGCCAATGCTGGATTGTGGGATGTGTAGTTCTTTTGAGTGACAGGTCCAAAAATACAATCAACCCGGTCAAGCCGTTTTTAGAAAACACAGTTACTTGCAACAAAATTATGAAACATCGTAATATTTGCTTCTTTAACCTGCACTTAGAGGATCCTCAGATCTCCAACGGTCCAACATCAAGGTAACTAAAACAAAGCTGAAACTGGAGTTAAAACAACAACAACGAGTTAATTAATATTAAAAATAGGCTTCAGAAAAGATGAATATCAATTAGGTAACTATATGGCAATACTAAATGACAATATGAGGAGTGTTTTTTCTGCTTGTTTTCATTTTTCCACCCTGTCGTTCGATTATATTAATACCATTTTTCTAATATAGATCGATTAAAAAATGTTGCAAAAGAGTTGTTCAAAATGCTTTAATAAATAATATGTACACGATAAATCTAAGAAAAATCAGAAAGAAGGTATACTCCATTATTATGTAAATGTGTGTGTAACCTTGGATCCTGACAGGTGTGTTGATCTTTTACAAAAATAAGCTGTTGTAGAGTTTTATAGAAAAATAACAAAAACTATTTGCTTAAGTATCTCTATGGCAGCCAGTCTGAGCATGTTGAGCATGCATATTTCTTTTTTTTTATTTTACGTTTTTACTTAATCATTACACAGTAAATTGAGGAATGGGTCCCACAGCTTATACCAACTATGGTATTCAGATGATTTGTTCTTCTTATGAATTTTCACGATGTTGTATAAATATTGCAGCTGTAATTCACTTAAACTTAATATAATTAATTTTCTTTAACAACTGTCACCACCAGATGGGGACATACTTTTAATTTAATGTATGTATGGATGGAGTAAGAGCCAGATCACAGGAAAATTCAGCTTTACTCATCACAGGCTAACCTAATTGCAGTGATGACTTTACTGGATTTGTACTTTAGATGTTTATTATAAACACACAAGCATAAAAAATAAAAGACAATTATCACTGATTTCAAGACACACAGGTGCCCTTTATTATAACAAGAAACATTTTTACAGATTGAAAATGAAAAGGGAAAATACATTTGTTGCAAATTATAGCTTTATAAAGACAAAGGAAACATATTGCAGATATTGCATTTTTCACTACAACCTAATGTGGTTTTTAAAAACAGAACTTTTTCCAAACTATACCAGAGTGCATCTCACAAAACATTAAGGTGGACCACAACTTGAGAACAAAACCAACAGTTTTCATTTCATTGAAGTGTAACAAAAAAAACCTTTCTATCATACATAAACATTTGCCTCAATGGATTTTTGTGTGTTCCAGAACAGCAAATAAATATCAATTTATAAAACCTCAATATTTATTTATTTTTCCATTTTTATATGAGAAAAACACCACCTAACAATATATTGTGCCTATTTGTATAGAGTTCAAATTTATTTATGCATAAGGGACAATAGGATACAAAATATAAATTCTGTTCTGTTTTACATTTTAGAGGCTGATGATTGGTGTAACACCTATCACAATTGCATGCTTAAGACATAAGATTTCTTGAACAAAATCTTGCTTACAAGGGACACAAGGGGCATATTTACAGAAGGAAGGACACAGCCATAGGCTCAAACTAAGGGAGAGAGAAAATGGAGATTCCTTTTCCCTCTGAACAAAAACATACACTGTGGCCGACAGGCCAGATCTCCAACACCACAGGACTCGCAGATACTCAAGCCTGCCTTAACTGCCAATCTCCAAGATGGCCTTATACTGTACAACATATCACATTCCCACTCCATTTCCACACGAGTGAAATCAAACCAAGAGGCACAACATAATGCTGTTCCACTGATTCAAGAAATTTACATGACTCTAAAGAGTGTAGCTAAGAATCACATGATATTTATGGAAGCTCCCATATCATACAGGACCTGTACATGGCATTCATGTACTGTTAACAGTTTACCATCAGTTGATATTTCAGATGCTTACAAATAACTGAAATAACACTGAAACTTAATATGTGCTCTATAAAAATGCCCCTTAATCACGATTTTCATTATAAACAAGATTATACAAAAATATATATATATAAACATGAGAAACCATATAAAAAAGGCAAAGTCCTTAAGGGAAAATAAATACCCAGTGTGTATGCTGCGACTTCACTCCAGAAAAGAAGTACTAAAAGAAAAGACTTTCTATAAAGGCCATCCACTGCCCTGCTTATGACATAACACCGTGGACCCCACAAATTTCTGAAGGCAGGCAATGCTTATAAATAAGACATTAATAAATAAAAGAATGGATGAAACACAGATGTTGCTGTTAGTATAAAAGCTTATGAAGGTTTTTTAAAATCCTGTTTACAGCGTTGCCCTTTCTCTTTTTCCTCCAAGAGTGCCTTTTTAGACAAAAAAACAAGAACAAAAAAAAAACATATGTACAGCAGCTCAGCTGGGTCTGAAGATTTTTATTTGAACTGTTCAGGTATGTGTGCAATCTGAGACTGCATGCTTGTCGGTGGACTCGAGATGCCCTCTGACCAGTCAGACATGTTGGAATGAGGAGATGAACTGGACCACTGGTCAGGGGAACCGGGAGAGGGTGTCAGAAAGGGGTGGTCAGGTACTTGGACCTGATGATTTGGGGTGTTGTCAATGGGGCCCGAATAACTGTGCTGGGAGGGTGGGGTGAGGAACTGGGTGCTAGGCATTGACTGGCTGATGGAGGAGGGCATAATCTGGGTCTCCTGAGGCAGGATGGTGCGGATGGGCATGGTGGAGTTGCCTGTGCCCTGCTGGAGCTCTGGAGAACTGAGCTCCCCACTGATGAAGTTTTGGGTGTTGGCTGTGTTTGAGTTCTGGTGCTGCAGCTGGATGCTCTGCTGCTGCTGTTGTTGAAGCTGCTGAAGGTTCTGCATCTGCTGCATCTGTTGAGCTTGCTGTTGCAATATGTGCGACTGTGGACCCATTCTGGTGTTCTGGATGCCCTGATATGTCATCATCTGAGTCAGGCTGCTGTTTGGGTGGCCATTATGGAGCGTTGTTGTCATCATCCCGTGCTGGCCTCCCTGGTGAAGACCTCCTTGACCACCAGAGTTGTTTCTCATTGGGTTGTACTGACCTGGTTGGCTCATGTTGCCATGCATCCTGGACAGCCAATCACACTGCCCATTCATGGCGCCCTGGCCACTGGAGACAGTAACGGGTAGGTGGGTAAGACGTGGAGGCATTGGGTCAAACTGCATTCGAGCCAGCTCCTGCTTGCTTGGCATCACCATGTGGTTTACAGCCAGGTGTGGGTCAGACATCCCCTGCAGATGGTTCAGGGATACAGACGGCGACTGCTGGAAAGGTGAGGTCATCATCGGCGGTGAAGCTACATCAGAGACATAGCCATGTGGAGACTCCAGGGAGTCAACTGGAGACAGAACAGCTGAGCTATCCAGGAGGTTCCCAGGCTTCCCATCCTGGGAATTCTTCTTCTTCACCTTCATGTCTTTTCCCTCCTTGCACCCGATGCCTTTGGTGCTGGGCTTGCGTGCCTTTTTGCTCTGGCCTTGACCTTGAGGCTGGGGCTGCTTCATGTTTCCCAGGAAGCCATTAGGCGAGCAAAGAGGGGGTGACAGTGTGGTGCTTAGTGACCCTCCATGCATGGGAGGACTTCGTACCAGGTTGTACTCGTCCATCAGCCGCACAATGTCGTGATGCATTCTCTCTTGTGCAATGTCTCTGGGTAGCCGGTCCATGTGATCAGTTATTTCTCTGTTGGCAAAATGGTCCAGCAAGACCTTGGCAGTCTCATAGCTTCCTTCCCTAGCAGCCAAGAACAGAGGTGTTTCCTCCTGAAGTAAACAGAAAGGAGACAATATATTAAACAGTTTAACAGATGCACAAGGAATGTTCCTTCATTGCAGAAAGGGGGTTATTTCTATACCTTGTTATTTTGCATGTCCTTGTTGGCACCATTTTTGAGTAGCACAATGGCTGCCTCCACGTTATTTACTGCTGCGGCCCAATGTAGGGCTGATTTACCTGCAGAGACAGGAACAGGGTCATTAGATATAAAATTCTTTTTGCACCACATTTAGCACTAAAATGTGAAGATTTCAGGCTTTTGTGAATATCGTAAGTGGCAAAAAACATTGAAACCTTACCAAAATCATCAATTGCATTGACATCAGCATGGCAGTTAATGAGCTCCTCCACCATGCCCTCCACTGCAAGCCTGGCAGCCAAGATCAGGGGTGTAGTGCCATCATGCATGCGGGCATCTAAGTCTGTGGCACGGTTCCTTATCAGAATCTGCAAAGATGTACAACACATTACTCCATTAGATTCCTTTAGAATAATGAATTTTACAGGAAATTTAAAGTATTTTAACTTTGTACTATTAATATTTTTTTAATAGCTATATTTTTCACACAAAATGGTCATCACAATTTTAAGATGAAAAAAAAAAAGACTTTAAACGAGCCATGCTCACATTTGCATTTTGGGTTTCCTAATCCAAAAAGAAATAAATAAATGATAAAGAAACCCACCTGGAACACTCCTTGGGCATCAGCTGCCACAGCAGCATGCAGAGGAGTTCTGCCCATGTTGTCTTGTATGTTGGCATCAGCGCTGGCCTCCAGCAGGCGTTTAGCAGCATCAGAGCGGGCATAGCGGGCAGCCAGGTGAAGAGCTGTTTCACCCGTCCGATCAGTCTGGTTGTGGAGGTTAGCACCTTGATAGATGAAGTCATTGATCACATTAGCAGAGGCGTCCTCCTCCTCCTCGCTGTTGCCTGTTTCTAAACCTCCGCCACTGCAGGACGCAATCATCAGGGGTGTGAATCCATCTGCACGGAAGGACCAGAAGAAGCGAATGAAAAAAAAGGCACTGCATGGTCAGCACAGTACAGTCATATTAACTACTGCAAAACTACAAGAGGGTTCACTTCAAAGCACCTGGCAGATCAAAACAAAGCAACAAACAAATCGAATGTGGATTTGACACTTTTTCCTGGGTTGAATCATCACAGCGCTCTCTTTTTCGATAATAGATTCTGATCAAGGCCCCGGCACAGGAGAAGCTTCAGAAGGAAAGCGAAGCTAGAGGGATAGAGGCCAAGGCTTGCTAAAGCTAGACTACTGCAAAAACGAAGCATTAAAATCTGGCTGTGAGAGGCGGCTCAGTCAGTCGACTTGGATAGGTTTTCTCCTCTTCAAAAGGATAGCAAGCCCCAGATCTCGCAGATTTGGTCGATTCAAGTGCATCGATCCGCAACGGGGGGAAAAGTGTGCTCTCAAGATGTTAAACCTGTTACTTTGATTTTTCATAGCTTTTCTTCAGGGAATTTGCCACTTAGTACAAAGTTAGGTTTTTGCATCTGATGCCTTCATTGGTTTTTGTAATGTAGAATAAAAAAAGAAAAAAAAAGAAAACAGAGGCCTATTACTGGTCAAATGATTAATCTGATCAGGAATCAGTGTTTTCCCCCAGGCATCTAGCTTCCAGCCAGCTGCTTTGAAGAAGATCCTTTACCCTGAGGACATGGAGCTTTAGCAGCTCCTACATGCGCAATTACACACGCACACACACACATAAAAAAACACACACATCCTTAGGAAATGTGAAATGTTCGCCCAGAAAAGATATTAATCAATTCACATACACAAGTTTACACAAGAAAAACACACACAGAAAAATGTGTGACTACTAGAAATGTGTGCTCAAAAAGTTCTTTGCCCCTTGATCCATTCAAATATCAGTAATAGCTTTACACTACCGAAGGATTTTCCTCTCCCAGTTCCCTCACCTAGACTTTTCAGTTCTGTATTTCACAAGCAAAAAGAAAAAAGGCAAAAAAAAAAAGACATATACATATACATATATATATCTAGTAGTCTCTGTAATTTAATGGTTTATATAAAGACAACCAAGTCATCCGCAATAAAAATAACCTAAAGATAAGAGGTCCCGCCAATATAAATAATATCTATGGTTCGTAACACACCTGGACCGCGGACATTGACATCCAGGCAGTCATTCTCAATCTCGCCCTGAGGGGGTGTGGGAGCTATAGATGGGATGCGCAGGTCAGCGGCATCCAGGTGCTGCTGCGTCCACTGGCGGTTGTCTGTCTGGTCGTCCGCATCCAACACAGCCTGCTCATCAAACTGTTAAAACGGGGACAGCAGGAGGTCAGACAACTGAAACTGACTTTAAATCGAATTAGAAAAAAACAAAAAAAAGTTTAAAATGTATTATAAAAAGATCATAAAATTATTTTAAACATTTAAAAATACACAAACAATTCTCTCAAAGCCTAGAATTAGATGTCTTATGAAATAGTTGCTCAGACTGTAAAATTGAATAATAATAATAATAATAATCATTATATTTTAGTTATGTCAGAGTTCCTTACCCTAAAGCGTTTCGCATCTGAAGGTTCGTCTTCTCCCCACTCAGTGTGGGTGTCATCCATGAGAGAAATGTCTGAGGTGTTTTTCATTGGCCTGTGATGAAGCAGAAAACCTTTTAAAAATCCTCGTACTCCACTGCTTCAGTCTCATACAAGCCACTCACCATTAATGGTGTAGCGATGCCAAAAAAACAAAAGCATTGATTGATTTCATACCACACCCCTCTGCCCCAACAAGTCAATTAATTCACACGTAAACCTGCTATATCATTATCATTAATGATCCAGAGAAAAATCCCATTTTTCCAAATTTTTACCTAAAGAACTGGCCCGTCACCCAACCCGCAAAGAAACACACACCAAATGACAGCGAGTGCCGAATAAATGTAAACTTACTTTAATCCCACCGAATCCTCTCCAACAGGCTCACGTCTCTTCTTCTTGCTATCTGTGGTCTTGAAGCCCTCGGGAAGCCAGAGCCGCCCGTGTTCATGACGGCGCTTTCGGGCAGCCACCATTCCCAGTCCAAGGAAGGCCAGCATCCCTAAACCGCCCAGTACCAAGTAGATTAGGTAGGAAACCTGTGGCGGCTCAGGTTCCACGCCACCTGGTAGGAAAATGGACATTATGTTCACAGTGGGCTGAGGACAAGATGTGGACCGCTGGACCGGGACACCCAGGATCAGCCTGAGTGTTCGAGCAGAGCTAGTCCGGCTCTCCTTCGCCCCGCGGATCCCACTCCAAAACGCAGCCAGTGTCTGAAATGGACTGACGATCCTCACCGTTTGTAAAGCTAGCTTCTTCTATCTATTCAGTAATAATCAGAATTGCTAACCACTTTTCATCAAAAAAAGAAAAAAAAGGGATGGGGCGTGATAAAAAAAAAAAAAGAAAAGGGGGAGAAAAGTACACCACCACCACCTCCTCTCTCTCTTTTCAGCCCAGGGTACCAAGAGACAACTTTACCATTTCTTCTTTAAGAGAAAAAAGGGAGGGGGATTAATGAACTTCAAATTACTGCACGCACTTTAAGCTGTAAAGACGAAGGATTTATTAGGATTTTCGAGATAACAAAGACTCCCAACTTCTAGCACACTCCCGATCAATTTTTCCCCTTCTCTTTTTTTCCACTAACGATTTTGAAATGATAAACTCCCCCAACCTAAACCCTCAGAGATACATTAAGTCCTGGTATTACATTCAGCGAGGTGAAGGTTGCAGCAGCCCCTCACACTGTGGGATGAAGTGCGTGTGCGTGCATGTGTGCGAGTGTGATATCCGTGGACGTATATGTGTACATGTCTGAGAAACAGACAGATACGGTTATGTTATGTGATTTTGGAGGCGGGGGGAGGTTGGATGAGTTGATTTACGGCAATTAACCATTTTGGAGCCTCAAGCCATTGGATTTACACCAAGGGGAGGACTCATTGTTTAGGCCAAGAGATTCACAACTGCATTTGTTCACGGCTGCATAACAAATACACAATCAAAGAGTTGTAAGGTTAGGACCCGACCAGAGGCCACGTCGGATACATTTGCTTCGAGCGTGAGCATGAAAGAGCATGTGTCTAATCCGAGTATGTTCTGTACGTGTGGACACCACGAGGCCTTAAAAAACCCCATCAGTGATTTTTCATGTTTTAGTCCTCATACTACTAATGACATATATTTTACTTTACAAACAATCAAGCTAATTTGTGCGATCCTGTTTTACATTTTAGACTGTCTTCAAGAAACCTTGGGTTTGCACAGAAATGAAAATGATTACCAGTGTGTAAGATACACTAATGTTGTATTTGCATACAACATTTAAGGAGTGTAGTCGATTTTATGTTTTCGTTTATAAAAAGATCCAATTAAAAAAAAAAAGACTAAACCAACAATTATACATGAACAGAGATAAATGAACATGTTTTTTACATGTTAATCAAGAAGTTTTGAAATTTTAGGAATAAAAATATTTGCCTGGGCTTTGCAGGCTACATCAAATCTATTCAAGTGGAAGTTTGGCCTGATAAAGAAATATGCAGTACAACCTGAGGCCCACTACGTTTTTAATAGGAGTCAATGATGGCTTTGTTTTTTTCTTGTGATTTGTTAACAGTATGGAAAATACACAAAATCAATAGACTTTTCCATTGAGTGTACATTGATTAGAAAAGTTTCATCATACAATATATGAAAATATGAAGCAGCTGCTTTAGATCAAATATCTTTGGTAAAAAGTGTCCAGAATTTGACAAGCTGCAGTCAAAATTTGCTTTTGCTTTATTTTTTTATAGAGAGTTCTATTTTTTGGAAAGCCAAGAATGCATACAGACTTTTTAAGTCATGCAGATACCTATTAAATATACTTACTGTAAACAGCTTCAATGGTGAAAGGTACATCCAGTTTGCCACTGGACTCCAAAGCCCCAAGGAACGCTGCAGCATCACTTGTGCTCTGGAAACACTCGGTGGATTGTTGGAAGCACTGACGGTTGTCCACCTCCAAGTGGACAATTGAACTAGAGAGTGAAGAAAACACAAAGTGACTCCAGACTTTATCATTTTTCTGAATCTAATTAGCTTCCGCAAAGAAATAAAAATCTTCTTAAACCCCCCCAAAAAGAAAAAACTAAATCCAAAAACAAAGATGAGCATATAAAATGACAGATAATGGAAGAAAATGATCTGAACAATTTGCAGGTTAATGACTGAAATATTTTCAGAAATGCCTTCTCACCCTTTGATCTGCAAATGATCCAGCTCCCTCTTTGCTCTCTTGCTGTCACCAGCCAAGTCATACAGGCTCCTCTTGACCACATTCAGCACTTTGCCAGGAACCTCTGACCAAGAGTCCACTGAACGCTTGACGTTGTACTTTTTCAGCTCATGTTCGTTCCCATAATATGGGTAGACCATCATTTCCCCCTTTGTATCCTTCTTGAATACCACATTGGTTCGGAGCACGCGGCTCAGCTCGCGCAGGAAGCCGAAGGAGTTATTGAGGAGGTGTTCAGGGGTGATGTGGACAACCAGGACCAGCTGGCCCACGGCTAGCTTCTCAGGCATGTTGCTGGCACAGTCCAGGCCATCCCACTCGCACTCTGCGTTGTTGCAGCCCTGGTCGCAATGGCCATCGGCGTAGTGATCCTTGCAGTACTGGTCATAGAGAGGGCTGCAAAAAAATTGGATGCAAAGGCCCAATTAAATATCTCTTAATTGCACATATATGCTTAAAAGAAGAAGTATATGACACAGAAACTACCTACAGCTCTACTGGAAAATAATGAACTGTTGTATCAAAGACAGTTTTATCACTGTAGTTCTCTATCCTGTTTGTTCTTCTCAGCATCTAATTAGCAGCACACCAAGCAAGACAAATAGATTTTAAGATATTTAACTGGATATTTTATGAAGCTAAGCTAACTCTTATTTCACTTAAATACACTTACTTGCACTGTCCTTCCAAGTTCTGGCAGTCAAACCCATCATACAGACATCCAGCATTGTCACACTGTGAGTCACACTTCCCATCATTGAAGTATCGCCAGCACTGCAGAGCGGCCGAGCAGTTCTTCCACGGATCGTTGAAATTGAGCGAGCAGTCGCCGTTGTCCCAGCCGCACTCATGGTTGTTACAGGACACATCGCAGTGCTTGTTGTACTTGCGCTCTTCACACTGCGGGATCCCGCAGGGGACGTCCACTGGGGGTGGCGGGATGTTGTGGCCAGACCCTCCCGGGAAGCTGTAATCCAGGATATGGCAGCGGAGGCCGTTGAAGTTAGCTGGGCATTCACAGTGGTAGTACGGCTCCTCTGAGGTGTATTCACACGTGCCGCCGTTGTAACAGGGGTTCGAATAACAGGGACTGTCAGTGGGATATTGGCATTCAGGTCCAGTGAATAATGGAGCACAGAGACACGTGGGACTCTTATGACCGGAGATGCATGTGCCTCCATTGCGACAGTGAAGGCTGCCGCAGGTCTGGGAGTCGTATTCACACGTGGAGCCAGTAAAGCCCTACAGGAAGAATAATATATATGATTTATGCTTATTATATATTAAATAAATTAGACTGATATGAATATAAGCAATCTGTCTTATTCCTGAAAACTAAAATTCAAGCCAATATCAGGCTATCTATGATTAAAGCCAAGAGGGCTAATTTAGATCAAATATTAGTAAAAAAGTATATTTTCCATTATGGAAGCATCACATCGCCTTCTGTATGTCTCTTTTAAAAGTTACAGTCAACATTTAGATAATATTAAGAGGAATTTTTGCTCTTTTATTACAACTTTCTTATGAGTAACAAAGGTCTGTGTATATTTCCGAGAGTGTGTACTCACAGGAGGACATTTGCAGATGAAGCCATGTGGTGTATTACTGGCCACAGCACAGGTGCCTCCATTACGACAAGGTTTGCTCTTACAGCCATCGAACACAGTGTCACAACGCTGACCTACAGAGGTGTCACACACAAAAAGGTTTGTCATTTCATTTTCATTCCTCATTATAATTGTAAGGTTAATGCCACACCAGTACGTTTTAGATCAACAAACACTGTATATAAAAGATGTGCAGCAGCAGGGACTGACTCCTGCATCTTGCATCATTGCAATTTGATTTTCACTTGACTTCAGTAAACACTTTCCTGATTAGACTATGGTCTCAGTTGCTACATGCAAATAATATTGAACACAACATGACATTCATTTTGCCTGTTATTTTGTTCTGGCAAGTACTTTTTATTTTAAGCATGGTTTAAGCTTGAATCGCTACCTTATCGTGGTGGAGGGGTTTGTGTGTCCCAGGGATCCCAGGGGCTATGTTGTCTGGGGGCTTTTGTCCCCTGGTAGGGTCTCCCATGGCAAATTGGCCCTGGGTGAGGGACCAGACAAAGAGCGATTCATAAGACCCTTATGAAAAGGACACCGAGGGAACAGTTTACCCTGCCCGGGATTGGGTTACCGGGGCCCCGCCCTGGAGCCAGGCCCGGGGAGGGTGCCCGAGGGCGAGCGTCTGGTGGCCGGGCCTTAGTCCATGGGGTCCGGCCGGGCACAGCCCGAAGAGGAGACATGGGCCCATCCTCCCGCAGGCCCACCACCCGCAGGAGGCGCCATAGGGGTCGGGTGCATTGTGTGCCGGGTGGCGGCCAGGAGCGGCGGCCCTGGCGGACTGACCCCCGGCTGCCAAGACTGGCAATAGGGACATGGAATGTCACCTCTCTGGTGGGGAAGGAGCCTGAGTTAGTGCGTGAGGTTGAGAGGTACTGGCTAGATATAGTCGGGCTCACCTCTACACATGGCTTGGGCTCTGGAACCAGTCTCCTGGAGAGGGGCTGGACTCTGTCTCAGTCTGGAGTTGCCCCTGGTGAGAGGCGGCGGGCTGGGGTGGGTATCCTAATATCCCCTCGGCTTGCTGCCGGTACGTTGGGGTTTTTCCCGGTGGACGAGAGGGTTTGTTCCCTGCGCCTTAGGGTCGGGGAACGGGTCCTGACTGTCATCTGCGCTTATGCGCCGAGTGGCAGTTCAGAGTACCCAGCCTTCTTAGAGTCCCTGGGGGGGTGCTGGAGGGTGCTCCACCTGGAGACTCTGTTGTCCTGCTGGGAGACTTCAATGCTCACGTGGGTAACGACAGCGAGACCTGGAGGGGCGTGATTGGGAGGAACGGCCTCCCTGATCTGAACCCGAGCGGTGCTCTGTTATTGGACTTCTGTGCTAACCACAGTTTGGCCATAACGAACACCCTGTTCGAACATAAGAGTGTCCATAAGTGCACGTGGCACCAGGACGCTCTAGGCCGTAGGTCGATGATCGATTGTGTAATCGTATCAGCAGACCTGCGACCATATGTTCTGGACACTCGGGTAAAGAGAGGGGCTGAGCTGTCAACTGATCACCACCTGGTGGTGAGTTGGATCAGGTGGCGGGGGAGGACGCTGGACAGACCTGGTGCACCTAAACGCATAGTGAGGGTGTGCTGGGAACGTCTAGCAGAGGCCCCAGTCCGTGAGATCTTCAACGCACACCTCCAGCAGAGCTTCGACAGCATTCCGAGGGAGACTGGGGACATTGAGTCCGAATGGACCATGTTCAGAGTCTCCATTGCCGAAGCTGATGCATTGAGCTGCGGCCGCAAGGTGGTGGGTGCCTGCCGTGGTGGTAATCCCCGAACCAAATGGTGGACACCAGAGGTGAAGGGAGCCACCAGGCTGAAGAAGGAGTCCTATCGGGCTTGGTTAGCCTGTGGGACTCCGGAGGCAGCCGACAGGTATCGACAGGCCAAGCGGAATGCGGCTCGGGCAGTGGCTGAAGCAAAAACTCGGGTGTGGGAGGAGTTCGGAGAGGCCATGGAAAAAGACTTTCGGACTGCCTCGAAGAGATTCTGGCAAACCGTCAGACGTCTCAGGAGGGGAAAGCGGTGCTCTACCTGCACTGTGTATAGTGCTGGCGGAGCGCTGCTGACGTCGACTGAGAAAATTGTCAGGCGGTGGAAGGAATACTTCGAGGACCTCCTTAATCCCACTGACACGTCTTCCGAGGAGGAAGCAGAGTCTGGGGATGAGGGGAATGACCCGCCAATTTCCGGGGGCGAGGTCACTGAGGCAGTTAAACAACTCCTTGGTGGCAGAGCCCCTGGTGTTGATGAGGTCCGCCCCGAGTTCCTGAAGGCTCTGGACGTTGTAGGGCTGTCCTGGTTGACACGCCTCTGCAATGTTGCGTGGAGATCAGGGGCAGTACCTGTGGACTGGCAGACCGGGGTGGTGGTCCCCATCTTTAAGAAAGGGGACCGGAGGGTGTGTTCCAACTACAGGGGGATCACACTCCTCAGCCTCCCTGGGAAAGTCTATGCCAGGGTGCTGGAAAGGAGAGTTCGTCCGTTAGTCGAACCTCGGATACAGGAGGAACAATGCGGTTTTCGTCCTGGTCGCGGAACACTGGACCAGCTCTTTATCCTCTCCAGGATACTTGAGGGTGCATGGGAGTTTGCCCAACCAGTCTACATGTGTTTTGTGGACTTGGAGAAGGCATTCGACCGTGTCCCTCGGGGTGTCCTGTGGGAGGTGTTGCGGGAATATGGGGTGTCTGGCCCATTGCTACGGGCCATTCGATCCCTATACAACCGTTGCAAGAGCTTGGTTCGCATTGCCGGCAATAAGTTGGACTCGTTCCCGGTGGGTGATGGGCTTCGCCAGGGCTGCCCTTTGTCTCCGGTTCTGTTCATAATTTTTATGGACAGGATTTCTAGGCGCAGCCAAGTGGCGGAGGGCTTTCGCTTTGGTGGCCTCAGAATCTCATCTCTGATTTTTGCAGATGATGTGGTTCTGTTGGCTTCATCGGGTGAAGGCCTCCAGCTCGCACTGGAGCGGTTCGCAGCCGAGTGTGAAGCAGCGGGAATGAGGATCAGCACCTCCAAATCTGAGGCCATGGTTCTCAGCCGGAAAAGGGTGGAGTGCCCACTCCGGGTCGGGGATGAGTTCCTGCCACAAGTGGAGGAGTTCAAGTATCTCGGGGTCTTGTTCGCGAGTGATGGGAGAAGGGAGCCGGAGATCGACAGACGGATTGGGGCTGCAGCTGCAGTAATGCGGACGCTGCACCGGTCCGTCGTGGTGAAGAGGGAGCTGAGTGTAAAAGCGAAGCTCTCAATTTACCGGTCGATCTACGTCCCTACCCTCACCTATGGCCACGAGCTGTGGGTAGTGACCGAAAGAACGAGATCGCGGATACAAGCGGCAGAAATGAGCTTCCTCCGAAGGGTGGCTGGCCTCTCCCTTAGAGATAGGGTGAGAAGTTCGGCTATCCGGGAGGGGCTCAGAGTAGAGCAGCTGCTGCTCCACATTGAAAGGAGCCAGCTGAGGTGGTTCGGGCATCTGACAAGGATGCCCCCTGGGCGCCTCCTGGGTGAGGTGTTCCAGGCATGTCCCACCGGGAGGAGGCCCCGGGGCAGACCCAGGACACGCTGGAGAGATTATATCTCTCGGCTGGCCTGGGAACGCCTTGGTATTCCCCCGGACAAGCTGGAGGAGGTGGCTGGGGAGAGAGAGGTCTGGGCCTCTTTGCTTAGGCTGCTGCCCCCGCGACCTGGCCCCGGACAAAGCGGATGAAGATTGATGGATGGATGGATGGTTTAAGCTAATCAAAATTAGCAACTCAATTAATAATAGCTCATCTTGTTAACCAAGGCAGCTTAATCTGATCATTGCTACTCTCTTGTCCAAAAGTTTGCTTTAAAAAAGATAAATTTGCAATGGTGAAAAGCAGAAACTCAAAGCTTCCATAAACTTTAAACGGCTGATCTCACTTTGGTTATGTCCATCTTTTATATGCTGTGTGTAGTACAAACATGCAAACTGAATGATGAGGGCAGTTTAAACAGTGAGTGCAAAGAAAATACCAGCCAAAAAGGCAGGCTAACATATCCCCCCTCAAACTCTTTAATATACTCTCTAAGCTGTTTACCCGTGTATCCGGTGCGACACTCGCAGCGGTAGTTGTTGGTGAGCTGGATGCAGCTGTGCGTTCCACGCGGGTCACAGGGGTTTGACAGACACTCGTTCACGTCTCCCTCACAGCGCTCCCCAACATATCCCGGAGGGCAGATACAGTGGTAGCCTCCGACTCCATCCACACACTTGCCTTTGTTGAAGCACTTTGGCTCTTTGGTGACTGGGTCAGTGAAGGGAGTGCAGTCGTCCACATTGATCTCACAGTGAACACCTGAAGATTGCAATGGAAGAGTAAGGGGGAATCAACAATGTTAAGTAATGTGCATTCATTTAAATAAAGAACATGAACAATATATCATTTTGAGAATCACCAAAAGCGGTTATGACTTTAACAAACTGTCAGCAGGTCATTTGCTTTCTATTCTGTCATTTTCCAGTAAATTGCAGATATTAGTGTCCCTTTATAGAGGAAATTTTGGATAAAGGGTATGAAATTAGGTCTGGACTTTGAAAAACAAAAAGATAGACATGTCTACAAAGACATAAAAAAAAACAGTAGTTAAGTTTGAAGAGATACATCAGGGCATGTTGTATGAAGAGTTTTATATAGTAACATTTTAATGTTTCGAGTAAGAAAAGATTTCAGAGATCCAAAAACAGATTTAAAAAGTCCACAAATAAACAGAGAGTCAAAGTGCTCTGCTTTTCCAGTGTAAATGGCTTTAGGTTAAACCAGACCTTGAAACTGACCAAAAATGATTAAAGTCAAGACGTTTAGAACCATTTTTAAATACTGACCTGAATTTGTTTTAAAAAAAAAACTTTTTTAATCTTCAAATTTCCAACAACATGTTGGCTGTTTTAGGAAAACCAACTCTATTGCCACTTTAGACTGACCTAAAACACACACGCTCCCTTCATGTCTGAGAGAAAAATCAATAGAGTACTTGACAAGTAGAGGAAGAGATGGAGCCAAGACGGGAGGTGGAGCTTTTATGCCCGGGGTGCTGTTAAGCCCTAATTAATGAAGCGTGGAGACAAGTAGGAGAGAATGGAGAGGCAGAGAGGTGTGGAGGAGTGTGCGTGGGGTCTGCTGACCTTGGGTTCCCCGGGGACAGGAGCATTTGTAGGTATTGATCAGGTCAATGCAGGTGCCCCCGTTCTGGCACGGCTGGGAGAAACATTCATTGATCTCCACAGAGCAGTTGGTCCCCAAGTATCCTGGCATGCACTGAGGAAGAGAGGGAATAAAAGACGAAAGAGGAATAGAAGGAAGAAGGAAGAGCGGGACAGCGAGAGAAGAGAGGGGAAAGTTAATCGATGTCTGACATGAAACAAAGATGTTTTTTGTTTACCTGGCTGTTTTCTGGCCTCCATCCTGCCAAGGCCAGAAGATCCTTTACTCCGGAGAAGATTAACATAACCAAGCTGTTTGTTTTCTATTTATAAGCAAACCTCTTCATTAGGACTGCAGCAGAAAGGATGTCTGCCTTAAACTTAAATTCAATGAACAGCTACAATTACCACTTCTTAGTTGAATGCCTCCGACAGTTAGTTAAAAAGCAGGTTAATATCATATAATATAGAAGATATATTAATGAGTTGTAGCTTTAAGAGTAAAAATATTTCTGCAAAGAAGCACACATCTAGAGTTATACAGTCACCACAAGAAATGTGTTTAACTATAAATGTCTCCAAGTAATGTTTGTTAGAACAACCAAAAGTTGCCATAAAATATAAATAACATACTAAACTTGAAAAAAATGCAGTACATATGTGCCATGGTGCACCAAATTTATGTAAAAAAATAGACACATAAAAACAAATCTGAACATAGATAGCAAAGGGATAAAAACGTTCTCTTCGCAGTTTTTACCTTGCAGGTGTATCCGCCCAGAAAGTCGGTGCAGGTGGCGCCGTTTTGGCACGGGTTCGGTGTGCATTCATCTACCTGCTCCTCACAGTAGCTCCCGGTGTATCCCACCTGACAGTGGCAGTAGTGAACATTTCCTGCGTCCAGACACTGACCCGAGTTATGACAAAGATGCGCAACATCGACTCCTAAATGGATAGCAAAAGATGATGGAAGTGTTGTAATAAAATTCTTTATATTTTGTCAGTAATCGGCAAATAATATACGACGTGATATTCTAAGTTTAACAGGCTAAACATTGTTAAAAAAAACACCTGGCATAACAAGGCTTTTGAAACCTCTCACCTCTCTGTTTGGCTGCCACCTCACAGGAAACACTTGGGACGTCACAATAAAGGCCCGTCCATCCAGTCTCACACCCACAGCTGTATGTGGTGTCTGTCTGCCAGCAAGTTCCCCCGTTTTTACAAGGAGACGAGTCACACCAACGAACCAGGTTCTGAAAAGCATAATAAAAGTAACAGATGTTGACTGTGCGGTGTTAATGCAGTATGCATATGTTATTTATCAATTCAATATGCCAGACAGATGTAATTTGCTCATTTTACGGTTAAAACGCAGGGAGCCTTGAAGACAATCAGAATAACTTTGTTCTACTAGCTCCTCCTACCTGACAGTTTAGTCCTGTGTAACCGTGTGGGCAGGTGCATTTGTAAGTCCCATAGCTGTCCTGGCAGGTACCGCCATTCAGGCAGGGTTTGGAGTCACACTCATTGATATCATGTTGACAGTAGCTCCCGGTGAAGCCTGGTGGGCATAAACATGTGAAGGCATTGATGCCATCCACACAGGTGCCACCGTTGAAGCAGGAGCTGTAGGGAAAAAAATAACAGACGTCAGCGCATCAAATTAGGGTTAAAATATTCTACAGCTTTTTAGGGAAATGAGAGTAAATCAATACAGCTCTCATTATATGAGCTGCAGGCAAATTTATATCTGATTCACAGAAAGTTCACCCAGAACAAACATTTTTGTTGCAGCATTGCTCTACTTCAATTTCACACTTTTCCCCACACATTTTTTTTCACACATTTTAAAACTGACTGAATAGAGCAGAACTAATGCTTCGGCCATTTTTGCAAAAAACATTAGAGCTACACATTAATTTAATGTAAAAGCAAACTACTATGTTGAAACCTACTGTTGTATATCAATATTTCACCAGAGGGGGCAGTAGTGGACAAGAAAACAAAGATTACAACTCCAAAGCGCAGAAAGTGAACCTGCTGATCTTGAAGAGATTACTCACAATGACACAGTGGCAATGTCTGTGGGGTTTAAATCAAGCAAACAAAACCTTCTGTGAGCTCTGTACCTCTCAGTGCAGTCAGGAGTGTTATTTTCACAATGAATGCCACTGAAGCCGAGCGGGCAGGTGCAGGTGTAGCTGTTGACACAGTCAGTGCAGTTGGCTCCGTTCTTACAGGGGTTGCTCTCACACTCGTTGATGTCCTCCTCGCACCTTGTTCCGCGAAAGCCGGCCGGGCAGGTGCACAGGAAGCCGTTCACCTCGTCATTACAGAGCCCTCCGTTGCTACAGGGGTCTGCAGGTGGAAGCATTAGACTCAACTTTATGTTCTTATTGTGCTGCTTGTGTGCACTTTCATCAATGGACACGAAGAGGAAACACATAAAGGGAGAAGGACTGATGAACTTACTGGGCTTGCAGTCGTCAATGTTGTTTTCGCAGTTGCGTCCGGTAAAGCCCGGTTTGCAGCTGCAGTGGTAACTGCCCAAAGTGTTCTGGCAGGTTGCTCCATTGCGACAGGGATTCTTCACACACTCTTTGATGTCCACCTCGCAGGTTTGACCTAGAAGGGATTAGGAGAGGAAACAGAAAGCAAATATTATATACTTCTTCAAATGCTGGCACAGTAAGTATGAAATTAAGAACATAATCATCTTGATTACAATCCAAGGATCTCTTATTAGAAATGTTTGTATTAAATTAACATTTAACATTTACATGTGTACTTCTGTTCTCTAAAAAGGCTGCTCTCTGAGTCCTTTTTGACCTTTTCTATGACCTCTTACTCATTCCTGGAAGGTACTCATATATGCAGACATTAATAATTACCTTGCCATCCTTCAGGACAGACACAAGAGAAGTTCAGATAGTCCTCTGATTCCTGACACAGTCCTCCATGCTTGCAGGGTTTGGAGCTACAGGGGGCCATCAGAGTTTCACAGTTCTCTCCTGTAGTGTGCAAACGCAAGAAAGAAATACACCGTTAACTGAATTAAACTCTGTTTAACATTTATCTGTCACTATGTGATACCACGCAGGAGTCATGAACTTGGAGATAACCCAATCCAAATGGACACAGAATCATCTTTCAATCAATGCTATCAGAAGATTTTAGCCAGGTTCTGTCAGTATTTGAGGCCTGTGGAGATATTTCCCTATCTGTTTCCATAACATACTGCTAATACAGGAAGTCGGCTCCAGTTTCCGGCCATTGTGAAGCCATTTGCTGTTCTGTGAGACAGGAAGCAGGCAAACAGGAAATGTGTCAAGCAACCCGTTCCCACCCCAAGCCAAGCAAGAGTCTTTTAGTATTCAAAGCGCTGTGGATTTTTCCAAAAAAATATACAAGACAAATATAAGAACAATTTGCCCTTAAACTTCCCATGGTTGTGTTTGATTAAATACTAAGCCAGATGACATTAAAATGACATTAAAATGTTTCCCAGCTCCCATCACGGATGCTTGTGGATCACAGAGGAGCACAGTGAGTCAGAGGTTTGGTGTCTTTGAGCCCTGAGGAAGTCTTGCTGCTGAACTTTACTCAAGAGCTATTTCATCCGCCACACATTTTCCTCTTTGCCCAACAGCCGGTGGAAACTGTCTCCCACAGCAAGGAAATGCCAGAACGCCAGGCCAACACATGGGTGTATCAAATATTTTCAATAATATTTTCATACCCGTGTAAGGCAGGATACAGTTGCACTTGTACCCTGCAACGTCGTCAATGCAGGTCCCCTGGTTAAGGCAGGGATTGGAGGCACATTCGTTGATGTTGTTCTGGCAATTTGGTCCTGCATGCAATAAATTAAACACATTTCAGTTCAAGTGGTGGTTAGCAGTGAAACTGTACGGTTCGAATGACACTAAACGAAGCTCATCGACACATGCTAACAAATACTGACCAGTGAAGCCCATGCGACAGGTGCAGACGTATCCGCTGGTCATGTCCTTGCAGGTGCCTCCGTTCATACACGGGTTGGATTCACACTCATTGTTGTTGATGTCGCAGTTTTTGCCGCTCCAGCCAGAGTCACACAGGCATTTATAGCTGACGAGGAGTAAAAGACAAACATCATCGATAAAGGAAAAAATTTCTTGTTGGAAATCTGGGGAAACTTGTTTATTGTCACTGCCCTGCCCCTGAAAAATGTTTATAGACCGCCTCACCCATTTATCTTGTCCTCGCAGTGACCATGGATGCAGGGATTGCTGAGGCACTCATTGACTTGGGAGAAACAGGTGGTGTCATGGTAACCATCTGGACACTGGCAGGTGAAGCTGTTGATGCCGTCGATACAGGTGCCGCCGTTGTGACAGGGGTTGCTCGCGCACTCGTTGATGTTTATGTTGCACATGGCACCTAAACAGATATTTCGCTTTACTTCCTGACATCATGAGTCTCCATGAGTTTATAAACAGTGAAAGGATGGGTGCTGAAATCACTGCAATCATTTTTACACTCCAACAGTTTTGATGTATTATATGAAAACGCTGAACAGCTGCACACAAAGCCTCCACACAATCAAGTCTATATATCAACACAGCGAATGTATCAATTTCCAGAAACATACGGCTTTAAAGGCGGCCTTTGTCGGCGACTTGAAGCGTTGATGCCATTCAGGCCCGTGTCATGCGTAGCATAAAGGCAGCCCATTTAGCTTTAAAGCAGGGACCGGCTTCCAAGCTTTTAAAAGCTCAACTTTCAGGAATCTTTCAGGGAATCTTTTCTCCTGCTCAAATCCCCACTGGCCCTGTGTGCCAGAGTGTGTGTGTGTCCTCTCTTTGTGCGGGAGGGCAGCTTGCTTGTCCGAACAGCAGCAGGTTGGGGACAGGGTGGAGCTGGAAAGTGACACCGGTCGAGCCTCAGAGGAGCGTGCGCACTCGCTCGCCATCTGTCACCCTCCCCATCAGGACCTTTGAATCCTCTGATGCTGCACCTTAAGCACTCGTTTGCCCACTTTTTACTTCAGACAGATGTTATGTTTAACCTGGCTATATATTTGGAAAAGATGGGCTTTTCCAGTGCATTAGTTTGTGGCAGTAAACCAAAGATCATGCAATTCCACTTTATCTATTTGAACAACAAATATCCTAACATCAATCTTCACTAGATTTAATCTATTTGAAATTAATTTTTTTGGAAAACTAAAAAAAATCCTCTATCTGGAATGATCCAAGAGTTTTTATGTTCCTTCAAACACAAAATGTGTAATATATCAGAAAAATGTGGTAAAATCAAAGAATTTTCAGGAAACTGCATATTTTGAAAGATGTTGTGAAAATGTGATTATTCATTTCCACTAATCTAGCAAGCCATTATCTGGAAAATCTAACCTCATTCAGAATTTAGGCTGAAACCTGTTAGTTTAGGTTAAATCTGTTTTCTAGGTTTTCCTGCCAGATCAGGGAAAAATAGAAAACTTATACTATCACAATTTCCCTCAGTATCACCATCTCCCTCCCATTCTCCTGGGAGGATTTTGGGTTATCACCTTTGCACTTGTTACACAGCAAATTTCCTAGTGTAACATAATCAGCCTCAAAGTCTCTTTTAGAGTTATTAAAACAGTCAAAGTAAAAACGAGTAGGCTAGCCCATATAGAGCCCAGAGCAGTTTTACTCATGCAGGGTCCCCAGGAGGGTTTTCTGCAATCAATCCATAGTGGGTCCCCGATGGTATTAGGACAGCTAGTGCTTAATATCTATGGGGAGTTGAGATGTTTCTGATTTTTGCCATTTACAGAGATATCTCAGAAACTGACTGTCAATAAATGCACATTTCTTCTGGATGTTATCCATATCTGTGACAGATGCTATGATACAAAGGCATCTTGTATCATATCTACCTTGGATCGTATTTACTGCAGTGACTACAATTGTATGAAAATACAAACAAGAGCCTACATGTTAACATCAGAGTACTGAAGCTAATGTCTAAGGCTCATACTGCTTGATTTGCAGTATTTGTTTTCTTTCTTTAAATCTGATGTTTTAACATGCAGTCAACAATCAAACTCTAAGATTCATTAGAGTTATTTCAAAACTACTGTGTTCCTTCTTGCAACCATGATCTGAATCACAACTTCCTGTTTCCTGTTTCCTATATTGAAATCAATAGAACTATGAACTCCAGTTTACCAGTGTAGCCAGGTTCACAGGCGCACTCGTAGCCATTGATCTTGTCATTGCAGGTCCCGTAATCACAGGGATTGCTCTTGCAGTCATCGATGTTGGTTTCACAGTTGATTCCTGGAAGAAAGTTGTTTTTTAGATTAAAAAAAAAATACTGGTGCCCAACATTTATGGTATAAATGTGAAAATCGTAGGTGACTTCCTTCTTGAGTTTTTGCATTCACAAGATTTTTAGAAAACTTGACCTTAAGATTCAGGTCACTGAGATTCAAACTCATCCAAGATTTTTAGTAGATGCAGCTGTGCTATCAATCCTACGTTGCCTTGTTTTCACGTTATTGCATTCACAAACTTGAGTGTCCATGCTGCCAGTGGAGTGACAACAATATCTCATCAGCCTTTTTATGGCTGAGGGGTAAAATGTTACGCTTGTATCTCCTGTGTGTGATCCTTACCTGTTGTTCCCTTGGGACAGACGCAGATATAGCTGTTCTCCCTGTCCTGGCAGGTGCCTCCGTACCTGCACGGCTGGCTCAGACACTCATTGATGTTGGTCTCACAAAGCCGACCGGTGAACCCGGGCTTGCACTGGCAGCTGAACGAGGCCAGGCCATCAATGCAGGAGCCATAGTGGCAAGGGTCGGAGTAACATTCGTTTATGTCTGTCTCACAGTGCTTCCCAGTGTAACCTAGGAAAAAGAGTTGATGTCTGTTTTAACTGACACATTAATTTGTGAAATGTTGTTATATTTTAAAGGTCTTGGCTCCTTTTACAATTATTATAATTTATGTTAAGCGTGAATACCTTCAGTGCACTCGCAGGTATATTTGTTGGGTCCATCTGTGCATTTGGCGCCATTTTTGCACGGTGTGCTGGCACACTCATCAATGTCTATCTGGCAGAGGTTCCCACTGAAGCCTGGAAAAACAACAAAAAGCTGTTATTGTGCGCATGTGTGTGTGTGTGTGAATGAGTGCGTGTGTGTGTACAGACATCTCATTTTAAACCAGCCACACTCATAATCCTGAGCCTATGTTATAAGAGCTCTTAGCGAATCAGAAATCTGCATGTTAATTAACAACTGTGAAGCACTACGAGCTCCCCATTTTCTCCTTTCACTTCTTTTCAGAGCAGAGGCAAAGGGAGAGGAGCTAGTGGGGGAATCGGTTCATTTAAAATAGGGGAGGGAGGGAGAGAGGGAGAGAAATGAGGAAAGAATGAAAGTTAGGAGGCCTCCTGACCAAGGGGTGAAAGACAAAGGCCCTCCTGTCTGCTCAAAGCAGCACCAAACTGAGCCTGTTGCCTTCTTTGTCCCCCAAAACCTTTCCATCACAATGCATATTCTCCTGTCTTACTTTCACCCCTTCCCCACTACCCCCTCTACTCCCTGCCCGCCTCCAAAAAGAGCTAGCTTGACATTTGAACCTCCGGTATTCAAAGTGTTGTTCATTCAAAATCAACCAGTAGGCTTTCTTGTTTTTCCTGGACTTATTCTCAGATATTTCCTCCTCGTCTCCTGTTTGTCACAGCTCAAAGACTAATAGGGTGTTCTCTGATGAAGAGATAAAAAGTTCTACTTCCCTCCCACCCCATCACCACAACATCACAGGAACATACAGGTGCTTAAAGCTAAAGAAAGACCAGTTGTAGATAATCCAGTGAGGAAGTATTTGTGTGGAGAGCTGCAAGCTGATTTCTCCCACTGGACTCTGCTAGAAGCATTTATACTTCCCCAAACTGGCTGCAATCAGACGGATGAAGTGATGACTAAAATGTAGACACTGCTAACAAAGTTTTCAGAACAATGCAGTCCAAAACTATGTCGATAGCAGATTAAAGCTGATGCTACTTTAAAAATTAGAAAACTAGACACTCCAGCTTTTATTTTGTGCTACTTATATGATATAACTTATATGAATTAAGGCTGAGAGTCTACTTAAGTGGCCTTTAAAACATACATTTAAAGAATAATTTAGGCTAAAATTTCCAAGTAGTCAATGGGATTTTTTATAGCATGGCAAGCAAAATATTATTTTTTACTTTTTTCAAAGCTTGACACAGATCTGTGAAAAAAGAAAAGTGTGAATTAACTCTTAAAGCTATTATTTCAAAATTTCCAAGCTTATTAAAAAACAGCACAATACCAAGTGGATATTTTCTGCTGTATGTATGTAAAGATTTGAACGGTACAAAAGGGTGTTTTATGTGAGATGTTGTTGTTATTTTTGGCATTACTTGTGCTTTTAGTGTTGAAAAGTGCTATAAATCAAGACAGTTTGCAGTCTGATAGGGACTGTGAGTTTACAGCAGCAACAACAGTCCTTGGTACAAACTGCATGTTTCTTAACAGGAATGTGACTGTTCTGTTCTCCAACAGCACTCCTGACATTAATGAAAAGATTTTCTTTCCCAGATGCATAAGTATGCACACACACAAAGGATAAAGCGGAGATGCAACCACGCACAGGGCCGTGCACATCGCACACCTCAGCAGCCAAAGCGGGATTTATCCCCAGACTGCTGGAATCAGACATTTCAATGGCTCTCAGCAGGGTTTCCATGGCTATTCCATGTACAGAAATGAAAAGGGGGACCCTCGCCTTGGGCCTGGCTCGCAACAGGGACAAATTTACATCTCAACTAGAGCGGTTAAAACCCCTCCCCCCCTTCTACCCTTCCTGCTTTGGCATAACGGTCCGTGCATCTCAACACTACCCACTTCTCCACACACCCTCCCAAAAAACACTTCCACCACCACCACTTTGTGCTGCTTCCTCACACAGCCCTCGCTCACTGTCACACACAACGAGTTTTCTTAGGCGCTAAGCTCTTGTGTTCACTCTTGTAGCCCCCTCTCTCTATTAATTCCAAAGCTTTCTTGTTGTGGATGTCTTTTTTTTCTTTCTGCTTTTCCTTCTTCCTTTCTTTTTCTCTCAACAGGAGGAATCTTTCTCCTCCACCCAGACTGCCTTTGATCCACCCAACTCTGAGCTCTGCTATTTTCCTTTTCCAAAAAAGAAGAAGAAAAAAAAATCACTTCCACCTCAATGATCCCAGTGAAAGAATGCAAAACAAAAACACATTTGGGGAGTCTATAGATCCTTCCTTTCTCTTCTATCTTTTTTTCTATCCAATATTCAGAAGTTGCATTCCTTTGCTCCTGAACAAAACATCAATACCTCATGTACAAACAGTGAAGCTCCTGTATGAGTTTTGAAAACACCCACATACCTCAAAATAGGCTGAAGAACTACCTCATTTACAACCACAACACAGAAAATGTCACTTTACAGACTGTGGCAGCAGCTCTGCCTTCTCTTATTAGCTCTCTCTTGTTCTCAGTTGCAATCACAAGCCTTGCTTAGTTTCTGCTCGATCATCAGACTTGATAAAAAGGATAACAAACTTGTTCAAAAACTTCAAACTTCCTCAAGCCTTTCCTTATAGATTTTCTTTTACCGCTTCTCCTCAACTGCTGCGTATGTGCGGGGCTACCCGGGCCAGCATAAGCTCGCCTCAGGGCTGGGATTAGTGCCCGTCCAGATCAGTGTTTGTGTGTGTGTGTGTGTGTTTGTGTTTGAGAGGAGAAGAGAGCGAGACAGAGCAAGATCAGCCTCTGTGCCCCCTGGCCCCACGCCCTCTCCCTCCTCCCCCCTCCACAGCGGTACGGCAGCCTCACCTGTGGGGCACTGGCAGTGGAAGGCGTTGGTCTTGTCGATACACTCGCCGTTGTTCAGGCAGGGGCTGCTGGCGCACTCGTTCGTATCGATTTGGCAGAACTCCCCCTCGTAGCCTGGCCAATTAGCAAGGGAGGACCGTGAGGGAGATTTGATCGGAGACACACAGTTAGAAGCACTTTCACACTGCAGAAATATACCGCTACATACTGGGTTTAAATGATACAAAGTACTGAGGAATATAACTAAATATTGTTTTATTTTATTAAGTTGTTAGTTTATAAAACTGACCCCAATTTATGTTAAGCTAAAGGTGATGTCATGTAAAACTGCAATGAACTGAAAATACTTTAGTAAAATATATTTGTAACTTTTCCTCTGAATGTGACTTTAATATTAAGTTTGCTGTTGATCACACTTAGTTAACAGATTAACTAATTCAGCTCTATTTTCTTGTTTGCTGCATTTTAATAAAATCTTGAAAATCACACAAATTCAATCAGAATCCACGATGATGTCGTCGAGCTGAAAGTCTGACCATCAGCCCCAAAATTAAATATAACTCAGTCTAAAGAGTCAAAACTGCAAATCTTCACATTTCAGAATATGTAAAAAGAAATTTCATTAATTAATCAGCTAACAATTTCTAAACTTCAAAACAAACCCATTCTGAAAGGAATCCTAAGTCATTCACATGGGTTTTATTTGTTGACTTTACTTGTCCAATTAGTTATTCTACTATTATTCTTAACTCCCATGAACACAGCAAATTACGTGACATGCAAAAGTAAAAATACACACACACAGGGCAACCTCAACATCACACCTACATGAGCTGCTCAGCCACAAAGCTCCTGCTGCAGTTTTTTGTAGTTGATGATGACTGTGTAACTTTAGCCTTCTGTAACTTTACATGGTCTGACACTTTGTGCTTCCATTCTGCATAAATACCACTTACAGAAGAAATATCATAAATTTACTTGTTTCAAAGACTTCATCCTATTACAGTACAGTTTCTTTCACACATTCAGTGAGTTCTTTAAAAAGATCCATTTTTCCACACACTTTTGCAAAGACAGACTGCCTGGCTAGGTGGGGGGCTTGCAGCAATGGGACTGAAAACACTTGAATTCAAAGTGTGGCTCGGTCTGTGAGAGCTGAACTACTTAAAGTTCAAAGCAAAACCTATTTTTGATTATAGGAGACTTGTTTAGTGCATATGATTTGCTGCATTTGGTGAAATTAACCAAAACAAACAAAATTCAAGTTAAATGTATTCATATGGGACACATTTCCCTCAAAGGACTCTACAAATGTGCACAGCAGAGCGTTCCAGAGTGCACCCTGTGGGAATGTGACTGAAAAAGTAGCTTCTCCATATAACCAGACATCTTACCTGGCATGCAAATACACTGGAATTTTCCTATTTGGTCCAGGCATGTAGCCTCGTTCAAACATGGGTTCGACATGCACTCGTTGATGTCCAGCTCACACCGTGGTCCCACAAAGCCCCGCTGACACTTACACTGGAATGAGCCCCTGGTATTGATACACTTCCCCGCATGCTCACACGGATTGGAACCTGTTTAAAAAGATCCAGGCTTTAATTTCACTTCCTTTAGCAGGTTGGTGTGTCCATAAGGATGTGAAAAGCAGCAATTTCACTATAAAAGACATTATAGGACGTTGAGTGGCTCAGTGTTGTTTGACAAAGCCAAACCAAAAGCCTCAACTGCGGGATTACAGCAATAATACCCCAGAGGGGGTTATTTACTGCAATTAGGGGTACAATTATGGGTACCAAAGTACCCATAATAGGGCAAAAGAATGACCTTGTATTTTAGCTTGTATAAAGGAATTACGAACCAATGTGTGGTAATTGAAGTTTTCGTGACAGTGGTAAAGCTAAACTCTGAATACTGATGTTGAAATATGTCTGACAGTGTGCAAAAGATGAGTTTTACCCAGTGAGCATTCATCAATGTCCTGATCACAGGAAGCTCCAACATATCCCGAGGGGCAGGTACAAAAATGATTTCCCGTGACGGGGTTGGTGTCACAGTTGGAGCCCTTTTGGCATGGGTTGCTCATGCAGGCATCATCCAGCTGGCAGAGCAGACCTGGTGCAGAGGACAAAAATAAGAAGGACTTCATTATATATCCAGTGATTTCAATCAATTTCAGTTTTACTGGGTTAGCTCACACAGTTTGTGTCAGATTAAGTTCGCACAACAGTTGTATTTAACTTAAGAAGCAGAAGTTCTGCTGCCATGCACTAAGATCGAAATTCCACAAACCTGTGCGGCCGGGGGGGCATTCACAATAGAACGAAGCTACCCGGTCATGGCAGGTGGACCCTTGATGGCAGGCCGCACTGGCGCAGTCATCGATGTTCTCGCTGCAGTCGTCCCCGGTCCAGCCGTTCACGCACACGCACTGGTAACTGCCATAGGTGTTGTGGCATGTGCCGCCATTTTGGCATGCGTTGGGCATCAGCTGGCACTCATCGACGTCCTCTCTACAGAGCTGGCCTGTGAAGTGGAAGCACCAGGATAAGTGGGTGTATGTCCCCAGACAGGCTTCTTCACGGACTCATACAGTGAAGCAACAACATACAGACCTGTAAATTCTGGTTTACACTGGCAGTTGTAGGTGTTGACTCCATCAACACAGGTCCCTCCATTCTGGCATTCATGATTTGGACAGTCATCAATGTTTTGGCTGCAGTTTTTCCCCGTAAAACCTGACATTAACAAAAAAAGGAAAAACGTCTCTCCATTAATTTGCTTCAGTGTGGGTTTACGTTGCATAAACTGTGCCGTCTTTAACGAGACTTTAAATATTTAGTTTCTCATTTCTCCTGGTTTGAAAACAACAATGTCCCATTTACAACAAAGGGAATGAAACTTGCAGTTAAATGTGGTCAACTGTCTTTTCCTTCCCAAGAAAAGCGAGGCTTTACCATTTTGAGGTCTGTGGTAAGCCTGCCACTCTCCTATACGGTTACACAACAAGCAGCCACTGCACTGTACAGCTGGCATCCTGGGTAAAATGCAAAGCAAAACCAGTACAACACATAACGACTTACAGTCAGCTTCTGAAACCAAGCTAAACCACTGCTAATATATAAAAAAAGCAGATGTCTGCAGCTTCCACTGCAATGTTGCTCAAATTTCAACTGAATTTTATTGTCGGAAATTTGTTATTGTCATTCAGGGCTCAGTCAAACCGGCCTAGATACTAGGGAGTGGTTGCTGGAGGATCCAACCGGAGGTTGCTACACAAAAAAACCTTGCGACTGGTTTGGTTGCTAACAGATTGCCATGGTTGCAATTATTCGGTCACAAGTATTCACCATTTAGTCTCTGAGCTGTAGTGACATTTTTAATAGTGTGGTGCAAACTGTAAGAGGAGAAAGTTTGCCTTCAAAGTAAAAGTCGTGTCCTCAAGCAGCAACAAACACATCAAAAGGTCTCTGCATCACACTTTTCACACTTTAACTACCACTTGATGAGTAGTTTGCGAGTGCTTGCAGACAAATTGGCGTCTTCCTTCCAACATGACATGCGGGTTTGTGACTGCAACTGATCTCTAGGCCTGTGTGACTGAAGCCATTACCATGCTTCTGTATGTGAAAAAAACACAATTCCCTCTGCAAGTTCCTAGTAGTGTGTGCTTTGAATTGTGCTTTGCAGGCTAAATATTTACAATATTTGCAAAATACCAACTGGCGATCGACTCAGCCAATCACACATGATCAATTCATTTAGTCACTTTACCCTAGAAGATCCCAACCCTGACTTACATGGATGTTTTCTTTTAATTACTTTAATGTATGTAATAACTTTAAAAAAAAACTGAGAGACCAACACATTATTTTCTCTTTAGGCTTTTCAAAGAACAGACGAGGCTGCCAGTAAGACGGGATGGAAAGTTGCCACACAAATTCTTTGCGTGAATTTCTGAATTGGAAGGAAACAGAAAAAAACAAGGTGAAGTCAGTGTGTGTGGAGGTGACAGGGTGGAGGGCAGGGCCGGAGTCCCAGCAAGAACTGCTTCACTCCATCATGTGAAAAGGATGTTGTCCTTTGACCATTTCCTTACGATAAGCCCGGATGCTTTCCTGCTCTGCTTTGTTCGCACACTGTGCACAACAAAGTACAAATACACTCACACACTCACACAGGGCACAGCACACACAGGAGCAGCCCAGCCTAAAATGACATCACCACTTAATCAGCCACTCGCAGTGCTGATATTTAGGAATCACCTAACCTTGATTCAATGGGGTGTCATGGTGGCTTTAACTTCACAAACGTTAATGGATCTGATCAATCCCACCTTACCACAGCTTCTTAAACAGTACACCTTTATTTTATTCCTTTTTAAAAAGAAACTCCTGAATATTAAAAGCCTAGAATAAAAAATTTGCTGACCTCAGTATTCAACATAGTCACTTTATTTACATGACTGAAGAAAAGCACAGGAGGCCCACTTTAGAGCAATTGTACAGCAAATGATCAAATCATTTAAGACGTGTTTTAATGCAGCTTAATGTTACCTGGCACACAGGAACATTCGTAACTCGTCTCTCCCTTCTGGATGCAGGTGCCTCCATTTTGGCAGGGTGACGGGTTGCAGGGGAAGTAGCGGCTCTCACAGTGCTTGCCTATGTAGTCCGGTGGGCACTGACATCGGTAGTTGCCGACCTCGTTGATGCACACCCCGCCGTTCTTGCAGGGCGATGGCTTTATGTCGCACTCGTTGACATCCTGTGTGCAGGTCATTCCAGTGAAGAAGGGCGTGCAGGTGCAGATGTACTGGAATTCAATGACGGAGCACTGTCCACTGTTGGCACATGGATTAGAGGTACAGGGGTCGGCTCGTTCACACTGCTTACCTGAAGGCACAAAGATATTGTGTGAAAGATTAAACACATTGCTAGATACAGATTTCTGGGATTTCACAACCTCAAAATGACCCATAAACAAAGAGTGTTACTTTTGTTATCCAGTTATCTAGTTTCCAATCTTATTTATCATCAACCAACCATTGGTTCAATATCATAGCACTGTTTTATTTTACCTAACCATCCAGGTGGACAATGACACTTGTAACTCTGGAGATTGTCCAAAGCACAGGTGCCTCCGTTGCGACAAAGTATGCTGGTGCAGGGATTGACAATCTGGCAGTGGAGGCCTACGAAGCCTGGCCTGCAGCTGCAAAAGAAGTCCACACTGTTCTCGCTTAATGTGTGGTGGCACATGCCATCGTTCTCACATGGCGAAGCGGTGCATGGATCAGGAAACTGGCACCTGTTTCCTAGGAATCCATCATGGCACCTGGAAACAGCAGATGAGGGAGGTCAGAGGTCAGTTTCTTTATGAGAAAGATAATAATTTTGTCATATTTAAACAATTTAATATGTAAGAGGTTTATACTTTAAGTATTAATAAAAGCCATGATAAGAACTGAGATTCTCAGCTGCTAATCAGGGTGATGTTTGGATTATACTTTATTATGGATTATACTTTATTTTTATTTACCATTTACTCTTCATTTTTCTGAGGATGTGCACACTACTTTCCAAAGCAAGCCAATGTGCTAGAGCTAAAACTGACAAATTCATATACTAAAAGCTGCCAGTTTCTTATTTAATTGATTTTTATTTATTAATTGGACTTCTGTTTAGCAGATTTCAATATGCATAGTATACATATAGTACACTAGTATATATATATATATATATATATATATATATATATATATATATATATATATACACACACATAGTATACTCCCACTTTTTTCCCTTTAGTGATATGAATTGAAGCAGTATTAGTTTTTTTGTAGACAGAGTGGTGAATGCGTCACATTCCCAGTAATTTTATTAAATTCATTGTTTCCCGTGTCAGTCCTAAAAAATAAAAAACTTAAACAATTCTTATTATACCTTTAGTGAAAAGTATTGTTCTATCATGAATACCAGCAATTTACCAATAATCCATCCACAAGATGGACTAATAAATTCATACATTTTTTTATCCATTCAGTCAAAAGTCCACAATGCTAATATGACTTTAAATGAGCAAGGCTACCTTTTTGTCCGTATCAATCATTGGCTTGTTTCTACGACACGGCAACACAGCAATGAGAAACTATGCTTTAAACGGACATTTGTCTTTCTACTGTCACCCCCTGTGGACAATGTGTTTGAAGCTATAAAACAGAGTGGTCTGGGCAGCGAGGGGAGGGGGACAAGCTCCTGTGATGTTTCTCACAGGTTGTTTCTGAGTCATAAACGCTGCTCGGACCCCAGCGAACAAGTTCCCAGAGAGAGAGCCGCTGATCACAGAGGCACATTCACACATTTACAATTACAATGAGAGGAGCTGAAAGCATGTCCCCTGAGGATGCGCGCGGCTCAACAAAAGGGCCACACACACGCACAAAGACAGACGGTGATCGCTATTTTACACAGGGCCACACACACATACATATACCCGCACAAAGACAGACGGTGATCACTATTTTACACATGCATACACACAGGCAGAAAGATTACATGAAGGAATGTTTCACAGCTCCTTGCGTATCCACAGATTTGTGGGCTGGAAGTAAAGTAAAGCCATATTTCTTGGTATGGAAAACTCTTTAGTTTTAACCAGCCACTTACATCTAACAGACACACTCTGTCTTAACCAAAAACTGATTGAGGTTTAATACTCAGTCCTTTTTGCTGCTCTAACTGACCCATAAATCCAAGCAGTTCACAGCATTTCAAAGATTCAATCCTATTGTCAATAATGCTGGTTGGCTAGGGGCACAAAAGAAAAATCTGTGGTATTTGGAAATCTTGTTCCTAATCCGTCCTTCCCAAAAGTGGAGGTATGAGAAAAGCAGCCATCATGGCACTCTTCAGCAGCTCTGAGGACTGGAATCTGCTCACTTTGACCCTTTTGTCAGCACTCATTCATCCTGTGTACAAGGCAGCATCTATGCCACAGTTTGAGCTGCAAGCCAACATTATGGCAACTTCAAAGCACCGTGCCACCACCTCAGTGCTCGTTATTCTGTCTTCCCCAGAGAGGATTTGCTCACGCATCAGACAAGAGGATGGGCAGGGGATGAAGTGAAAGACACTGCAGTGCAACCACTCAAGATTCATGAAAGATTTCTGAAAAGTGAATTCCCATGTAGCGGAAAACTACATAGAGAATGTCCTAAAATGCAGATTTGTTTTTTTGCTCTGTTGGAGTTTTTTTATGCACATGCCTGACCAGCAAGAGTTTTCTTTCTCTTGTTTTGTTCTCACACAAAAACCATTGTGCACAAAGCATGAAAGACATTAAAAAAAAACCCAAATTGCTCTCAAATACCTGACCCGAGCCAGCCAGTCTGTTAGCACTGAGGGGCTGACAGGACCCTGTCCCCAAACATTCCCAGGGCGTCCACCCTGTGTGTATGTTAGTGTAAGTGGGGCCGAGCTGTGGACCCTGTGCAGGGACAGGCGTGTGTTTAGACAGGGTCTCCCCCTCATGGGATTAGACAGCTTTAGGACTGTGGCAAAGAAAAGAAAACATGACATGCTAGGCTGCCAACTGCATAAACAGTAGCAGTGAGTGGTGGCATTTCACCATGTCTAGAGCAAAGAGTGGCACCTTGCATGCTTGTCATTTAGTCTGAGGCCATTTATAAAAGTAGACCTACTCGTTCCAGCGCTATATTTTTATTCATGGACTCTAGAAGAGAGCATTATGTGATTCACAGTGAAAAATAATCCTTATTTATTAACACCAGGTCAATGTGATTTGTTTGAAAGAAGCCAGCTTTCTTCTGATTGGCTGCTTGTATCATGAACAAAAGGTTTGAACAGAGTGGGTGGGGCTTCTGTGCTCAGAGTCAGAGCTGTGTGCCTGAGATAACCATATTAAGTATATCTGCTGTAACTGACATCACACAGAGCCAAGAGTAAAAAAAACTCCACAATAAACTGTTGTAAACCAAGCCTTTTCTGAAGACCTACTTTTCAAAGGAAGTGAAATGTGAAATGTCTAGCTATTATAAAAAAAACCATTTTGATTAATGATCTGAAAATACTGCCGTTTCTCTTACAGTAAAATTGTTGGCAACTTTTCAGGACACATTGTTTCCAAATGCCAGTAAAAGACACATAAATCTTTCACACCTAGAAAAGAAGCAAACCCTGGTCTGACGCTAAGGAGAATTACCAGACTGAGCCATTAGACTTGACTTATGCACATAAAATGTGTCTTGTCCTGATGACCTCTGGGTTTTTCCAATCTGAACCAAGAGAAATGCTCAGTCTGTCATGAAATGTCAAATAAACTTAAATAAGCAACACTGAAAACTTCTAAAAAAAAATGTAAATTCATATTTAGTAGTTACAAAGTATTTCAGCAGTCTATGCAGCAGCAACACTGAGTTAATCTGATAAAACAGCTGTACATTAAAATCTATGGACATTCTTCCACATAGAGCATCTCTATTTAACCCGACAGGGGACAGTGGAAGTATGTGTGTGTTGCAGTGAGTCTGGGGTTGGGGAATCGGCCAAGAGAAAATTTGGCTGCTAGAAGGCCAGTCCAGCTAAGCCCCAGCGGTGGCGGGTGCTGAGGTCGTGAGGCGCCACACGAGCTCGCTGGAAAAAGGCCGCAGGGAGCAGGTGCGCATGCTAATGAGGAGACAGCAGCTGCTACCCCGGCCAGTCATCCCCCCCCCCTCCCTTTTACCCCTTGTCTCCCATATCCCCAACACTTAGCCTCCTTCCTTTCCATGGCACCCCATCTGACTACTGTCCTCAAACACTAAGAGAGATGAGGGCCGTGCCCTCATCTCTCACAAAAATAAATGCGTTATGTTGTGATTCACTATTCTTTTTAAACTAGTTGTTTCTGGCTTGAGGTATTTATTAACATACTGTAAAAATGTAAAATAGCAATCAAAAGAATGGAAATTTAAGGACTCAAAGTTAAATAACATGTTGATTTGGACATTTTTTCACAGTGTTGGTATTTGAATGAATGCCCCCCACCATTCCCACAAATACTTAGCAGTAAAAATGAGGAGTGAGAGAGGCATAGAAAGGAGAGCGAAGGATGAGTGGGCCCATTGTTTTTCCTCCCCATTCAGCGCTGACCACAGGCCGGGCGTATTCAGCTGTTAGACCTCCTCTTTCCTCTTCTTTCTCTCCCCCCCCCCCCCCCCCCCAAAAAAAAAAAAATCTTTCTCTGAATTGTCCTTCCACTATATGTGCTCACTCCTGATTTCTTTTTTTTTTTTCACTTCCTCTGTTCAAAGCTGTATGGCTGCTGGCATCCACTCGCTCCCCTCTGTGCACTCTCTTTCCCTCCAAAACCCTCTCTCTCACCCCTTTTCTCCTAAAACCCCTTCTTTTCATTTGTAAGACAGCACAGTCGGATTTATAACTCGCATCTGCTTAATGCTCATCCTCCCAAAAGTTTCATCCAAGATACTCCAAGCTGCTCTGCAACTTTTTTTTTTGTGGTCTGCAATGCTGGAGGCCAAGCACAAGGCAAAAGGAAAAGCTAAAAATCCAAAACACACACACAGACGCACATAGACAGAGACACACAGACATGCACTGGGACAAACAAAGACGTCTGAGAGAAAGGAAACTGGTTTGGTTTGGTTTTCAAGGAGAGAAAGGCAGAAAGGAGGCAGAAGGAATTTTCTGGTGTTTACTCTAAAGAGCCTCCTGTCCTGATTCTTAACCTGAGAAACCTCAATAGGGGCTTGCTGGCAGCTTCCCTTTATGGGTCTTGGAAAAGACTTGCACTAGCTTTTGAAACCGGTTTCTGCCCTCACAAAAACAGCTCTGCATCTCACACCAAGGTCTAAAAGACAAACAGACAGAGCCCCTTGCACCCTTACCTCAAAGCACGTGGACACACTATTCAAACACACTCCGCCTGGGATGCTAGCATTAAGTCAACTGTAGCACACGCTTGACAAAGAATGTTAACAGTTTGCTCTTTAACTTGGCGATAGCCTGTCAAGTACACACTCAGCACAAAACAGCTTTTACGGGCATCAATTTTAACTGCCTCGATAAGAGCCCAAACACATAAAAAAAGGTGGGTAAGACAAAAGATATTCAACGACTCTTTTATCAAGTCTTGGCTGTGTTCAAAACAAACAGAGCAAAGCAGCTGCTTCAACAAGTGAAATCTGCCCGGCCCGGGAAGCGGGATAATCTCAACAGCAGTCGATAAACTGGGCTGCTAGAAAGGTAAATAAAGAAGACATGAAAAGTGGAGCACAAATCAGAAGCTGAGCAAATATCAGGTGTTTGGGAGGTATCGTGTAACTGCAGCACAGCAGTGGAATTATCTCCGCGGTAAGGCCGATACTGTTATTATCTTTTCTGTCATCCCTCCCCAGCAGCCCTCATTGTTCTCCTCTGCGCTCACTCCCGGGCCATCTCTTCTTCAGTCGCTGCCGCTGTAGCCCGTGGCAACAGGTCTGCACCACTGATGGGATGCATAACAGGGCCGGGCGGCGGCTCGAGCCTGCAGCAGATGTTGTGGTGACATCTGACCCTCAGCCAGGCGTCACTCTAAAGGGGTTTTCCTCAGTGCCGAGCCAATCTGCCATCTGCCATCTTTCTGAGGTCACACGCAGATGGGAGCATGTAATATGTAGGCTACACATGTGCACTGTATACAAATAAAAACCTAGAATAAGCAAAGAGATTTTGGCAGCTGCATGGGCCTTGCTTTATGTGCTCTTTGAGAAGCTTAGTGAATTAGGTTGTGTATTTATTCAATTACTGTGGCATGTAAAGCTCTGTGAGAAACAGATCACTGTCTGGTTCCATTTCCATTAGCAACTTGATCAGGATTTTTTTAGGATAATTCTTTGTTTCGCTTGATCTGCTGGGTATTAAAAACACCCGTCTCATTTTCCAGTAACATTTTCAAACACATAAAGACATTTCACTTACTATCATGGAAGAAACTGGAAAAACTGGAAGCTAAAACTAGGACTTTGTTGGTATGATAGATTTTAACAGTGTTGGAATAGCCCATTCAGCCACCTTCTTTATGGCTTATAGATTTTGAATGCCAGTCAACAGAGGTGCATGTGAGAACACGAATGTTTAAATCACTTGGATTGGACATTAATCTAGAGATGTTCCTGGTATCTAATTTACTAGTCTGATTAAAAAAGCACCAACAAAAAGTCAAAAGTGATTTAAATGGATTGTCTTTAATCAGTCGACTTCCGAGTAAAGATGCCTGCATGATGTACAGCTGTGCAAATGCGAGAGCAAATCAATATCCTGTCCGGTGTATTCACAGGGAGCAAGTGGCTGTCATGTGTCCTGCCACCTGTATTTCCAGCGGTGAGAACATGTCTGAAGTGGACGATCCCCTGATGTGTGAAACATGTGAGACAATGGTCTGTCACATTTCTCCCAGTTTCTTCAACTAATTGTTTTTCTCCTCCTCCTCTCCTTTCTCCCTTATAAGTTTGACTAACTGACCTTGTGTCTAGGAGTCAAATGATGTAGTTCCTCTCTCTCCCCCCTCCCCTTATCTCTCCTGTCTCCCCACCACCTTATCTCATTTCCTGGCTGTTTGGTTCATGTCTGGTCTAACTCCCCTTTGGTCTCATCGGATCTGTTTTAGTAGCACTGCCCAGGGGTGAAGGGGCACTCTCCCCTCCTTTCCACGACACTTACCTCTCTCTTTCTTCCTCTCCTGTGTTTTCCCAGCAGTCTGCACAGTAGCAAACACCTCTTTAACACATGCATTTGGCTTGAATCACGCAAATATAAATAACTCTTCACTAAAACCGAACCTGGCACAAAAACCAGGCTTGTTGTTTGTTGTGGAAATGAAACCAAAGTTACCATCAAATCCCAACTGGCTACAGAAATTACAGGGGGAAGTGCTTCCACTTCTTGCCTTCTCTTTATATTCATCCTTCTTTTCCTCCCTCTCTAATCGTACAGGAGAGCTGACCTGGCCAGCCCACATCTGGCAGCCTTCATTAGAGACCCTGTTTATTTGGGAGCAGTATAGCCCATGGGAAAGAAAAAGCTCCCCTTTGGACAAAACACTCAGTGTGTGTGTGTGTGTGTGTGTGTGTGTGTGTGCGCGCATGTCATGAGCGTAATAGCAGCTCTAATGACTTCTGCTACTGCCACTTTACGAGGCTGGGAACCACTTAAGGGCTTCACGGGTGTCTGAAGGTGTAACTGACAGCACAACAGGATCCTCAGGTTGTTACTTCAAGGGTGAGCCAGAGAATGAAAAATTGTCCAACATGTACATCGCTGTTAAACTGTTGGCTGTTAAGACAACCCTGTGTGTGTGTGCTAACAGCCACAAAACAAAGTGAAATGACTGTAACTTCCAAACAGCCAATGTTTAATAGTGAAAGTTTCTACTGCTCAAAAGGACTAATACATGTTTCTTTTAGGTTTTCCCAGCCTCTTTCTTATCAGATTATCAGGTTGATTTAAGAGTGAAAGCTGTCACTTTGGCTTACTTATTTACTACTTTGTTTGCCAGGTTTCTCATGTCAGTCCTGTTATTTTAAACACTGAAGGCAGCTAGCAAAACATGATGATTATCAGGCGTTTTCTACCTTTAAAAGAAGCATTTCTTCTGTTATTTCAAAACATACATACAAGATAACACCAAGATTAAACCTACTGATGGTTGAAGCAAGTTAATTCATCACTGCAATACAATGCTCTGATGTAAACCACAATGGCTGCACCTGCAGTCCACCCTGCCACCATGGAACAGAGAGGAAAGCAACAAGGAGCCCAAAGATGTCCTCAACAGAGGCTCCACCACACAACACACAGGACCCAAAAGATGGACTTCTGAGATCCTGGTGGCAGTCACAAAGAACGCCTCCAAAAGTCATGTGTCCATGCTCTACAGCTTTGTGTTGGCATGAGGTGGAAATACAGAACATTTGGTTGTAATACTGTGACTTTTTAACATTTATTTGCATTACATTTCTAATCTTTAAATATTGTATCAGTGTTAGAGCTTTAGAAATATCTCCACCAATTAATACAATTGAAATTCACCTCAACACCTTCCCTTCAGTGTCCCCACTGAATAAAACCCCCTGCTTCAATGTAATAAAATCAAAGTTAGATTAGATTTGATCACTTCATTATATTTGGTGCACTCACAGAGAGCGCAGACCTTTCTATCAAAGGCAAATTCTGACCACTCCCAAACAATCCTAGCACACTATGATTCCTGCTGAAACTTTTAACCCTTGAGCAAATCTGTACTTTTTATTTTTTGTTGCCATGTAACAGACACTAATATCAGTCCTACAATCAGCATTACTGCTGTTATAAACTGCTCTGGTTCACGATAAAGGCATCACACTCCACTCTCTTAATTATTCTGTTTGTGAGTGTGACTGCAAGCTAAAAGCACACCTGGCAGACAAAGTCATTTTTCTATGTGAAGCTGAATGGGCAAAACCACAAGTAATCATGGGTATTATGGAGCATGCTGCTGTATGGGAGAGTGTGTGTTCCTCCTAGTTGTTATACTATAACCCAAAGACAGGTGGTCTGCCGGAAGGAAAATAAAAGAAATGAGGAAGTGTGGTTTGGAGTGTGCAAAGCTTCTTTGTCTCTCTCTCTCTCTCACACACACACACACACACACGCTGACTGTCAGTCCTCTTAGCCTATGATCAAAGTTTATGTGATTTGTCTTGGCATATGCCAAACAGGGGGGGTTCAAATATCACTAATCCTCGGCACTGAGGTTCCCCACCACCAAGTCGCTTCAGTCAGCCAGAGCTCTCCTCTCACCAGGCGGACTCGAGCCAAAGGGAACCTAACACTGGCAGCAGTGGCCATATAAAAGGCTCGCACTATGTGCTTCTCGTTGTGTGATGATATGATCAGATACGGCACCTTTTCTTCCCTTAGGCCACTTGGATTCTGCTTCCTGACTCTGAATAGAGGTGCAGGGGGGAGTGGAGAGCATGCGGGGGAGGCTAAGATAGACTCATCTGACTGGAGTGAACAGAGGTGCCATTGAAGAATGCCCAGAACCGGAGAGACAAGGGCTCACTTTCACTGAAGGTGGATCTAATACTGTAGCAGTTGCACATACCAGCAAGGAATTAACGACTGGCTGTTATCTGAGGCAACGTTTGCTCAAAATGCCAACAAATGAGCAGATCCTAACAGCAGGATTAAACTTCTCACATTTTCAGAGCCTAAATTTGTTAACCCCTTTCAAGAATCAAAGGAGCAGATATGGCTACTGAGTGTCGCTGGGAGCACAGGTGTGTGAAGGCAGGTGTGTTCTTAACGATAAATTAGAAATAAACAACTTTACCCGTATTTTTTTTCAGGGAATTTCCAACCAGCTCAGTGTGTGCAGGCTGAAAGTGAAAAACGTTATGCACAGCGCTTTCAAGCTCATAAATTGAGAGCAGAGCTTAAGTTTTGGAAACAAACAAACACACAGATGCATCTCAGCAACAAGTGGGCCAACTTAGTTTACTCACAAGGACTGTTGCATGCAATCGAAAGTTGCAAATGAACCATATCAAGGCATCATGTCATGTTGCTATGATTAGATCTTAGCTTGAAAAAAAAGTGTATTAAAGCCCCAGTGCTTGGAACTTGGTCCTCTGTGTATGATACAGTTATAAACTTTTCATAATTAAATACCTGGACAAAGGGTTTTTGTCCCCCTAAATGCCAGAGTAAGTAATAGTGACCAAACAAAGGGAATTAGAAAGCAGCTTCAAACAAGGGCCAGCTACCTTCTGTAGCTGAAGTAAATAAAGGCATTGGATGCTGCTATAGTCGAGATATGACAGTGGGTCTATAGTATTCATCTGGCCAAACTCCGATCCTTCACCTACTATGCAAACTTAAACCCTTGCAACAGCTCACCACTTCACGCTGCTATCAACATGCTTTCAGCTGCGTTTTTTCATCACTTTGACCAGCTAACGGTGAAAGTATGTGATCTCTCAGCAGCATCCTTCCTCGCCCCTGTCCCAGCCTGACATCTCTCAACTCTCAGGAAAGAGAGGGAGCTCTGCTGCAAGCTGCTTTGATTCTGGCCACTGTGCCACTGGAATCTGTGAGTTATTTTTCCTAGTCTGGATTGGCTCAGCTCTGTCACTGCCTTCTGCTGCTGCCAAGCCTACACAGTAAATGAGAGGCCTCCTCGAAGCTCTCCGGAGATAAAGTTCAGTTGGGATGTCATTGGGCCAAGCCAGATACGAGGATGAGGTATTTATGGCATGGCATGTCAAGTAGGCATCTTTGACAAACTACATAAAACTGAACTATCCAATGCCACTTACTTGACCTCGATATAGCACTTGAGTTCGAGAGTGGCAGCTAATTAGTTGAGGAGAAACCCAGACTGTAATTCTGACAAGCATGAAGAAGAAAAACACAATCTGTGAGCTGAGAATGTTGTAAACATTTAACTGATTAAAAAAAGCGCACATTAATCATCATCTTACACCTATTTTTACACTAAGCTTCAAACAGGATCCACCTGGTTGCAATTATTTCTCGCTGTTCGTGTCGTGATACTTCCAGCTGTGCTGCTTTAACAAGAGCTGAAGCACTGGCTGGATCAACCCACTTACTGTGGAAGTCATCAATCTTGGAGAATGAGGTTCATGTAAAAAGAGCGATAGCATCAGTAAACGTCTCTCTGAGTTTTGGAGCTGTAGAGTGAAGCAAGAAGCTGGTTTGTTAATCTCTTACACTGGTTCACTTTGAAGATCAGCTTACTGGCCAATTAACCTGATAAGTACTTAGGATTGTATATTGTGTTTTAAGGTTCTGGGGAAGCTTTTTAAAGGCTGAGAAAATGACTTTTGGCATTTCATCAGTGAGAGACTGCAAAGCAAAATATTGTGATAGAGGCAGAATTCGCTTAAAAAAAAAAAAAAGAGTTCAGCAGTGCCGTTTCTTGCATCATGTAGCAAAAATCCAGTGACTTGGTCTGCCTAATACTAGCAACTGAAAGTCTACAAGTATATAACAGCTTATCCTGCATTGATTCTGTGCATTTTTCATCTCTTTTCAAGTTCTAAAGCTTGCACACAGGACTTAGTACAACAGTGACTGTGTAGTAATTCACGGTGCCCTTAAATGTCGCTCTAAATCTCCACTTTTAACAATATTAAATTTACTCTTGACATTGAGAAACTACACACATTTATACGCACAAAGCCTAACAAAATTCTTCTTAACTTCATATCACTGTGAATAACATATTGTAATAGAAATGCAAGAAAAACCAAATGCCCAGAGCTACCTTTCAGAAAAGATGGAATCGAAAGCAGTTACTGTTTTATTGTCTGTTTTATGTCTATTTAGACAGTCTGCCTGACCTCAGAGAACCTTTGAACTTTATTTTTTTTGGCCTTCTGGTGGTGTGGTGACAACTAACACAATGAGGGAGAAAACACTGAAACACACAAAGGCATGCTGAACCTCGTGTGCCCGCTCAAACCTTTTCAAAACCGCGACGATGCCCATCTCCATGTTTAATTGGAGACGTCTGAGAGGGAAGACAGTGCAGGGGCACAATGATTGCTTTGTGGCCCAGTGAGGAGGTGGGGTGGGATTGGGTGGGGGTGAATACACAACAAGACCAAATTAAGATGTGGCAAAGGGCCAAGATGGCTGCCAAGGTCTTTCAGTCCCAAAGCTGTGACCTGGCCAGCCCAATCACTCGGCGGTCACCGGTCTTTGCGACAGTAAGGTGACACTGGCTGATGCAGCTCATGCCAGGGTGGAAATAGAGCCAACGAAGGCTATTGTTGCGGGAGCATGTTGTCGGAGCATCTGAAGTGAAAACATCTCAAAACACAAAACTCTGCAGACAAAATACAGAACTCGTGCCCATTTTAAGCAGTTTAGAAAATCCTCCAGCCTCTGCCATCTGTCCAGGGGACTGAGAGAGAGAGAGAGAGCACTGAGGGCCATTGAGGAGGGGACCAAATCCCAGGAGAGAGGAGGGGGGGGGGGGGGGGGGGGGGGGTTGTAGGAGGACAGGGTCTGAGGGTCTCTCTGGGAAGCCTCACCCAGATTAGTCACACAGAATTAATCGTAGGGGAGAACAATGGTCGCCGAGCTTCTGGCAAACCCAGCTGTCGCTTCGTGAAAGAAAAGAAAAACAAGATTTAGGGCTGCGAGAGTTTGGCTGCAGAGGAGAGAGTGTGGTGGCAGTAACACACTCTCTCTCATCGGGTGACCCCTGTCCTCATCAATGTCCACTCAGTTTCTGTCTCAGCTCGCTGGCCATTTGCGTCCCAGAAGAGTAACAATAAAAATGAAAAATAAAATAAATCTCATAGATTCCACAATCCCACATCTCTTCCGTGCAGATGTTTCTTATTATTCTTTGGCTTAAAAAAAGCAAATGCAGTTGTTGAACTTACTTGCACTCTTCGTTGCCATCTAGAGTTGTTTGACATTTCCCATGGTTCAAACACGACTCCGCCTGTTTGGAGCATCTCAGACCTGCAAACAGAAAGTTTTAATACTTGTGTGCTTTCCTCACACTCCTCTGAAATCACTGATTATTGCCTGTACAACAATCCCTCCAGGTGTTGCAGAAAGAACAGCTTCCAAATATGTTTGTTTCTCCCCATAAATGTAAAATCTAAGTGTGAATCACATGTTGTAGTTTAGCTGTCCTAATTTAAAAAAAAGACTGTGCCATCTCGGAGGATAACACAGCTTTGCGATATTATTAAAACACACAAACGCGCTCACACTGCTCCCAATCCAGAGTGCAAAGGCATGCGTTTACACACTAGTGAGAAAAAGTTGAGTGTTTGCCGGGCAAGTGCTCAAGAGCTGCCTGCAGAGCAAAAATGCGCAAACTGATCCAGGAGAGGTGAAACCGTAAAGGTTTTGCTAAATCCAACAGGTGCAAAAGAAATAAAAAAAGTAAACATCATGACTGTTAATTAGCAGATGAACCCTGCAGGCGGCAATAAAGTTTGGAAAATTCTGCACTTTAGCCTCAGTTCACAAAAAAGTGAGCGCATCAAGATCAATTCACACACTTTGGACATTTTACAGACTAAATAGTCATAAAAGTGATTTTTTTTCTCTCAACTTTCTCAAGCAGGAAACTACCACCGAGAGATTCCCCCGCCACTCACCTCGTGTTACTCCTATCAGCGACAACAAGAAAGTTAGTTTGACAGACAAAATATGCATTCCTTCTGGTTTAAAATGATTGTACAAATCCACGTGGGTTTTTTCATAGATCCGATAATGTGTCTTCCTCTTCGACAGTGAAAATACAAAAACTATTTCAGTTCATCCTTGAGTAAGGTCCACAGAGAGAGAGAGAGTTAAAAAACACACAGTAACGCTGAACTCCGAGCATGAGATGTTGTCACTTCGGGTCCCGAGTTGGGAATGATCTGATCTCCATCCGCCGCTCCGCACCGAGGGGCGTTTTTCTTCCACGGACACATGAACAATCACTCAGTTGGTCCCCAGACAGGCGCAAGCTGCACAACTTGATAAAGTGACAGTAAGGAAGTTTGTTTGTGTTTCCCCCGAGCGGTTTTCCCATGTAGTGAGAGGTTAATTAACGCGTCTGGATCATTAGTCCTGCAGATTACATCAAGTATTTACCGTGAGAGTTAAAAAGAAACTGTTGGGCACTTTAAAAAAGGGACTGGGCGTTAATCCAGTCGATGTATGAATTATCTTAGTCCTTAACATCTTAAATAAAGACAGGCTCTACTTTATTGTACTTTATGCCAGTTTAACGTGGTTAAACGACTTCACAAGCCTGATAGTTTTCCATTTTAATCATAGTGACAGCACTTTACTGTAAAACATTACACAAACTCAAGGAAAATAAACATGAACATTATTAGTCAACTTAATATTTCAAATGCTGGTAGTCCTGATTGGAGTCTTTTAATTTGAAAGGGTTGCTTTGAGTCAGTGCATTCACTTTTAAAAAAAAACAAAACATGCTGATTTTTACTTAATCCACTTTTATTAGATAGCTTTCATTGTTACTCTGCGACCTAAGATGCTATATAGTACAAAATACATTAAGTGATTATGCATTTTTATAAACACTTTTACAAAAGCTGGTTATACACGAATAGACTGGTAATAATACAACAGCACCGCGCTGTATTATCATGCATTTTCACAGGACAACTCTCTATTTCTACAGAGGTCGAAGTGATACCCAGTAACACCTTTTTGCATATAAAATAAAGTTTAACTGTAAATCCAACTCTGAAAACAGTACATGGTTGATAATGATAACTTTAACCATTGCTACCCTTTTTTCCATTATAAAGACACATCTCCTGGATGCACTGGTACGCATCTTCAGTGATGTATCCTAGGGTCATCAGGTGTTTCGGGTCTCACATAACCATTTCAAGTGAATACGTAGGTAAAGTTTATTTATAAAGTGATTTTCATGGAAATGAATTCACAAAAATGCTGCAAGATCAAAAGAATGAAAACTAAGAATAATCACAATAAAACTAAACAAAACTAAAAATTAATATGGGGGGGGGGGGGGGGGGGGGTATAACAGTACAAGACCTGTATAAAACACAGAACAAAATAGTATAATGGATAGAAGATCATTAAAAAAACTGTTACTATTAATAAGAATCACAACAGTAATCCCCATTACATAAACATGTTTTACCTGCTTTTTATAGAACATTAGTTTATTAGCTTGTCTTTAAACTGCTGCACCCCTCCACCTGAGCATGACAAACAGCCAAAGCCTGTGAGCAGTTATGATCTTCTACAGTGATAAATAAATGCTGACAGAGGTACACACAAATTTTCATTCAGTACGCAGAGTCAGCAGTTCCCATCAGGTGGTCTGTGAACAGACTTTAAGCAACTTCACACAGGTAACGGCTGTCATGCACAGCTAGACAAAACAAACTGATGACACCTGTTTATTTAGTTTTCTGGGGTCAGTAGTTGAAGTCTCACATTTAGACCTAATAAGAAAATATTACATCAAATTAAATATTTCCTTTTATGTTGGTTTTTTTGGGAAGAAATAACTATTAAAATAATGCCTTATAATGTCCCAAAGATTTCTATTTTTAAGCCCATACATATCTTCTGTAGCAGAGTCAGTCTCAAACCTATATGAGGGTTGTATGGAAAAAGTGTGTAGATTTTTCCATACTCTATACTTCTATACCAAGTCTTACCTGATCTTCAGTCACAAATAGACAAACAAAATCTGACTAAACTAATGACACACAGAAAGTTGTATTTTAGTTCCCTTAACTAAATACTATACATCATTCACAATGTAAGCTAGAAAAGGAGGAATCTGGGGTCATTCCTCCCA